>NC_133585.1:7658979-8323696 GCF_964106895.1 Numenius arquata | reverse complement strand
GAAGCTGAGCAAAGTGCGATTTGCTGTGTTTCACTTACTCATGTTTAGTAACACGCGTTCCTCCTTCCTGGAGGAAAACCTTTGATTACTACGTTACACTTTTGTGTAAATGTTTCTGTGAGAAATTGGCTCTGCCCATGTGAAGGTGACTGTTTGGCTGATTGAAGATCTCCCAGTACTTTGCACAGGGACTAATTCTTTAAGTCGTGTGCCAAGTGCTTTTATTTATTTATTTTGGGGTGAACTCATGGATTATTACTATTATTAAATACGTGATTTAGAAAATTGCCTCCATTGTGCATGTGAGAAATCCTGTATCCTGAGAGAATAACGTATCCCTTCTAGAGTGGAAAGAAATGACTTCTCAGCATTCAGTTATCTCTTAGAGACCTTGCTAAGCAGATATTTCATTCTTAAAGTTGATATAATGTCAATTTTGTGACATAAAATGTGTCCAAGACAAGAATACAGTGGAAGATACTTCATTGTGACAAGTACTATTAAAGATATATTTTCTTTTAAATGCAATTAAAGGGCTAAACCAGAAATCTAATGAGACTATGTAGTCTCTAGACTGTGTCAGGTAATGTAGAGCTTTGTACTTACATTTTTTGATCTTTAAAAAGTGGGAAAAAGATGGCTTTAGTTGTCAAGCTTGCAATTTGTTTTGAGAAGAACTTGTGGGGCTACAAAGGCGCTTCTAGTACTTTATCCTCAAGCTGAGTAGATTGTTAAACTTAAAAAGCTTCGTTGCTGGTTTCACGACTATTAAACTTCTAGGTTCACAGTTTCCTTTTATATTAGCCGTTGGTCTCCTGCTTTTCTGTACCCGTACAGCTGCAGTCAGTGAGCGTGTGTCTGTAAGCTTAACCATAGCATAATGGCTTTTCCACTGTAAGGATTTAGCACCACTTTGGATTTTAAAAGCAGAGCACCTTAGGCTTCAGAGGTGTTTTATTTAACAGTTTCAATGGCGGAACTTAATTTTTAAAACTTCAAAATTTAGAATTCCAAATTGATTGCATTTTTTAAAAGATCTGTAAGGGGGCAAGAAGGAAGATGGTTGTAGATTGACTTTGAAAGTTTTCCTTCTATTATTTAATAAGACTTATTTTTCTAACTGTGTTTGGTCAGAGATCAAGTGTTAATTTCCAGTCCAAAAAGTAAATGTGGGCATTTATAGGAGTAGGAAAAAGTTAGAATTCTAACTTTTATAGCTTTTTAGGGATTATATCAACTTCCTCCCTCTGCTTTATAAAAAAGGAGCAAGTTGTTTCAGGCAGTATCTGATTTGAGAAGTCACAAAGTTTACTTTTACATATGGCAAAGTCTTTCAGCGTATTTAAAAACAAACATAAAAGGGCAAGCTCTGTCTTTATGAATTTTGGAGGTGGAGAGCTGGCACCCACTTCTCTTGCTGGCAGCACCGAGGAGACCCACAAGAAACGCAGTGTGACTGCTCAGGGCTGGTGTGGGGGCCTCCGCCTTGTGTCCCCTCTTTGTTGGTCCCCGACAAAGTGTTGACTGGTCCCCCACAAAACATTGACTGGTGAGAGGAGCTCGTGAACAGGAGTGAGAATGCGAGCTAGCGAGGAGCCGAGAGACTGTGTGGAGGAAGGGTGTGAGATGTGGAGGCGGGATGTGGTGTCCTGTAGGAGTGAGTGAGAAGAGAGAGGGGCTTAGGAGGCTGTGGCATGAGGTAGGGAAAGAAAGAAGACAGTAGAAGCGCTCAGTGACTAGAAATAATGCTGGAAGTGTGCATTCCCTGGGAAAGGAGAGAGGGGAGAAGGAGGAGAAATTGTAAAAGCATAATTTACTGACTCAAGGACTCAACTGACAATTTTGCAATTAAGTCCAATTTACACTCCCTTCCGTCGCTGAAAATTGAAGAGTGGGAGAAGTAGAGCAGTATGTCTGGGTTTTTCCGGACCTGTTATTAGTTCCCAGGGTAGCTTCGGAAGCCTTGTTACAGGATTTCTTGAATTGTGCAGATGAAAAAGCAGGCAGCATTCAGAAGTCACACGAGGAGAAGTACAGGTCTTCAGCAGTGCTGAGCAGTAATTAAACTTGATAAAATACCCAGTGCTAGTTTTGTAGTACCTGTGTCGTCTGATGATCTCAGATTTGTGGTATCTCTTGGAATTGCCAGGCTAAAAATATGCAGGAAGTTTCCGGCAAGTGTCCGGAGGGGTATTCCCAATGAAATGTCTAACAGTGAGTGAATGGAAGCAGGCTCTCAATCCCAAAGAAGGAAATGTGTGTTTTAGTAGTTCACAAATCCCAAGGGTGGTAGTTCTCAATTAAATTTTTGCTGTGCTCAGGGAGGGGGTGGAAAGCTGGCCACAGTAAACTCACGATTTTCATCAGCATAAAATGAATAATAATAATTTTTGTGATATCAGTGCATGCAGCTATTGAGTTGCTTTGGGCACACACGGGACTTGGTCTCTTACAAAAATATGAAAAAGAGGAGAGACATGCATTTTGGAATGGTTCGTTGAGCTTGTTACTTCTATGAGTATCCTGAAATAGAAGCAGAAATTTCACTTTCTGACATGATCAGTAAGAAAAGCCAACAACTTTCTGTAACTAGCTCCTTATTTATTTGTTAAAGCTAAAGATTGCCTGTCTCGGAGGTTTCAGATCTTTAGCTTGGTTTAACTACCATTCTCAGTCTCACTGTTGTCTTGTAGCTTTAACCAGTATTGGTTGCTGTGAGTTTTTGGACCTTTGGTCTACATAGTGAAGACCACAGCGACCACATGGGTAGTGACTTCGGGTTCTCCAGTTCTGTTAGCAGCCTGCAATTTGAGCTAAGTATTCTTTTTTAACTTTGCTGCTTGCTTTTACCACTTTCTGTTTTTTGTTTTTTTTTTTTTTTTCCTTTGTTTCTGTCAATTTGCTTCATAGCTGTTAACTCACTTTATCTTTCTCCCTTTAGTCAGAATTGTTATTTCAATTATTATTTTATAGCATTACAATTCCTTATTCAAAGCCCTGGTCATTAGAAAGGTACCAGTAAGTCTTAATAAATTCCTTCTACTTTTCACTTTTTTTCTAACAATTCTTACGCTGTACATTCTCAAGGACAGAGGTTTCTTCTGTCAGAGCTTTTCAGTCCCCAGCACGTTTTGGCTGTTAGAGTGTGAGGCAATTAGTTCCTGGTTTGTTTGTTTTTTTTTTAAATATATATAAACTTTCTTAAAATGCTGTACATACAATTTCCTTATGTGAAGTCTTCATAGTATTGACTGAGAGGGCAAAACTTTTTAGTGCATATAACATTGTATGAAAACAGCTTAGTAAGGAAGTTGAGACATTTACGCTTCTGTGACTTTCCAAATTATATTGAGTAGTCAATGCTGAAACATTATTTGTGACCTTCAAGGTGCAAGTCATTGTCTGCTTCATTGTGAACGGTGATAATTTAGAACTGAGTCATTCTGATGTAGGAGATGGAAACGTGGCACTGAGTGAGCTAACCAGTACTTTCCTAATGAAAGCACAAAAGAAGGGTGCTGTCCCCTGAAGAGGTGGATGCTCTTAGTGCCTCTTGAATGTTGGAGCCTGGCTCTTCTAAAATGGCCATGTTTTGGAGCTCTCAGTGTTACTCTGGTATATTAATTCTTACCAATGCAAGATAGAATTACTAAAATGTTGAAAGAGACCCATAGCACTATAGCTTAGAAACCGGTTCCAAATGCCTAGTGTACAACGTTTGCTGTTTAACTGGTATATTTGTGTGCTTGCCGTAGGTTGTGGTGCTCCGGCAGGTGTGTTGATGGTGAGTGATGGTAGTATCAGCATCCCTTGCTGCCGTAGCTAACAAATAAGGTTAAACTTGGGAAATCCTGTTGTAAGCTGTTGTGCAAATGGAGTCTGATCTCCACAGGGCACCCCTTGTAGGCTTGAGAAGCTGGTGGTAGCAGATGGGGTACCTGGAAGAAACTGATGGAAACATTTGATCACTTGGGGTGAACACTTAAGGATATTTTTCTCAACGATGTATGATTACTGGGCAATACAGAATAATTTACTAAATCTGGAAGGCCCTTCTTACCCAAACTAGTGTCAGAGGAAGCTAAAAGCAGGCCATCCTATGTATATAACCCCCACCTTTTTCTTCACAACTTCTAAAGCCTCCAGTGTCTCAATTCCTAGGTTGAGTTGCTTGCAGTTTGCTTGTTCACAGCATTAATTAGTTTGTTCTGGAGACCTGCTGTTTGTATTTTAGAAAAATCTTTTAATTTTTTTTTTTTTTTTTTTGAGTTGGCTGCTAAAGGAATTGAATTTTAAATAAGCCGTGTTGCCCTGATTCAGAAGCTTTCCAGGCATGCACCTGGCCTGTAGCTGGAGAAAGAAAGCCAGTGGGAATGGAAACCAGTGTTTCAGCTGGAGATTTGGGGGGTTGGATAAAGATGGGCAGTCTAAGGGTTCTTTTTTTGGCAGACTTTTAACATAATTGACAATTTATTGTGTATTCAGATCATAAACCAAGAAATTATCTTCCTCCCTACCCCCAAATCCTCAAAACCAATGTTCTTTAAACTTAGTTTGAAGTTAGCTTTCCTAAAAATCCAGTAGGGAGCATTCACTCTTATAATTATTAATATGCCTTGTGACAACTTTCTTGCCTCTTGTGCCCCCTCTCCTTTCACCTTGGCTTTTTGTTCTACCTGAACATAATTGCTGATTCATGAACGTGCTCATTATTCACGTACTTACCTTCCAGCATGTGAGTAATCCCTGTTTATATGCATCAGGTTAGGCATGTGCAAGTGTTGGCAGGATCCAGACCTTCCATACAAAGCTCTTTGGGTTAGACAATGTCTTCAGTGAAGTACCACTTGTAGGCTTGGGCCTCAGAAGGTGAGACCGATGGCTGTTTGCTTCTCAGCCATCCTCAAAATGGGAGTTTGTGTAGGAGAACGTAGCGGTAGTGTAGGTTGATGCCTTTTCCTTGAGGATTGTTGTAAAATGTAGTTGGAATTCTGGACTCACTTGGTGCATGTGAGCTATGTCCTGTTGGTGTTGGCGCACCAAAATCCTTGCTTTTCAAGTAAATTCTTTCTTTCTGAGACTGACAGGCCGGCAGGTGTGCGTATCTATGGTTTTCTTTAAAAGCATCAAAACTTTTAGATTAGTGAAATAAAGCTGGTATGGTAAATATCCATGTCAAAATTACCCAATACAGCTCCTAAATTGTTACATAGATGTTCATATGTTATTTTGACAAGCATAAAATTATATTTATCTCCTGTATTGTTTCCGTTTCTTGTTTGTGTTTATTTTTCTTCTGGATAGTTTTCTCCTGTTGCATGCTGTTGTGGAAAAATAACTCTAGGAAGAGATAGTTTTGAAACTTGAGTAACCACATGATTTTCCTCTTTTGGACCACTTAAATAATTTCAGGTCGTCTTTGTTGCTTATGATCTTTTTGTAGAAAGAGGGATTGATTGAATGTTGGGAGCTCTTCAAGTAGAAGTTGACAGGAGATTGACAGATGTGGTTTTAGTGACTTCTTTCTTTCAGGAAAGCTTCTTGTTATGCAGTTTTAAAGTTCTCTTAAACACTTCATACATCATTTTGTGAACATTTTCCATGATTTTTAAGGTCTACTTTGCATTTACATCATTATAATATTCTGGTTTTTAGGTGGTGTGCAAATGAGTGTGTGTTTAATGGTGGTGAAATCAGGTTATCTAAAGGTTTTCTTTGAGGCTATATGCATCACCACAATAAAAATATTCAGGTATTAACTTCACTCCTTAATCTTTAAAATAATTCTGAATGTCTAGTCTGTTTTTCCCCTTCTGAATGCTTTTATGAGAAAGAGTGATGTTATTTGAGAGCTTGCTTAACCTTTAATTGGAGATGGGGTGTGTTGTATTTTTAATAGATTTGCTCTTTCGGTTTGTTAAAGGCCATTTGTCTTAAGTAGGTGTGGTTAAAAATAATAAAAAGAGCTTAAGTCTTAAACAAAACCAAAACCAAACAAAAAAACCCCAAACAAATCTTAAACAACAGTAGGCTTTCCCTTGTAATTGATCAGCTTCTTGTCGTCAGCTGCTCCTTCATGTAGTTCTTGAGCTGGGCTAGGCTCAGAATGACCTATGTAGGTAAAACCTCAGTTTTAGAAATAATAAAATCAGAAAAAGCAATACTAAACCCCCTCAAATACCTCAAAAAGAAGTATTCTCGAGAGGGAATTAGCTTTCCATTTTACTCTTTTCACCTGAAAGTGTTGGTATTCCCCCCCACGCTTTGAACAGAGAGAAGTATTAAAAATATAACTTTCTTGTTCAGCCTCTTTCCTGCTTTCTGTGGCAGTGGTCCTTGGGATGCTCCCACTGCCTGATTGTTTCCTCGTTATTTAGGTCTGCTGCAACAGCTTTCCTTTGATGCTCTGCCAGTGCACAGGCAGCCTTTGCTTGTTTTGCTGGAGCAATGTAAGTTTCCAGGGCTTCTAGTTGCCATTAGGGCTTATTAGGAAAGGACACTTTCTGTAAGATGCGTTGACTACTTCTTTAGGTTAAGGGTCTGATTTATTTGCCTTAATGGGTTAAAAAAACCCCAAACCCCGCTGAGTAACACGAGGCTGACTTAGGTATAAACTGCAGACATGAACTTTGAGATATTTACTGAGTTATTTTTCTAAATCACTGGCCTTGAAAGTGCGTAGGCCAGCACTTCAAGGTACACTGTGCTAGCTCATAATTCAGATATGTTCATCTGTTACCCTGGTTCACAAACCTTTCTTTTTTTTCTTTTTTCCTGGTATCTTAGCAGTGGTCAGGAGTCTTTCATGAGCTGCATTGTTGCAAGTGGCAGAGCAGTGTTTTGACTGAGCAGGGGAACATTCCTTGATAACACTGAGAAGCAGTTTCAGATACTGAGGTCAGACATACTTTCTGCCTCAGTTTTTTTGGACGTGGTAGGATATCAAGAGTATTGGTATTAATATGAGAATTGGTAAATACATGACAGAAATGTTCGCCTAGCAAGGCTGGTGAGAGTCCTGTTCTGTGCGGTGTTGTTCGGCTGAAACCCGTGTGTGATTTGTGCTGGACTGGAAGAAAACACAATGTGTAAATATTAAGCTGTTTTTCTCTCTCTGGCTGAGTTGATGTTCAGTGATACGCTGTGCATACATGACTTGCATAAAATTTCATTTGCCAGGGACTATCCCATTATATTGTTTAGAATATCAAATCTCACTTTAATTTTAGAACTAACTATAGCAATTTCATTAAGCGCAGCAAAAAAGCCAGGTTGTTAGTATGGTTTTGCTACTGAACTTTTACTCTTTCGAGGCCCCCGATTTCCTCATTTCCAGTGATAACCAGAAGGTAAGGCAGACCGGTGAAACTCTGGGGACTGCAGCGTGGCCGTTACCTGGCTGTGATGATGAGCAGTTACCGCCCGTACTGTTACACGGTGTGCTCCCGTGTGAGGAATTTCAGGGTGCTGCACTGCGTGTTTCTCAGCATCTCTGGAAAGTTAAATTCTTTTTAATTTCTTCTGAATCTCTGCATTGCAACAATACAGTGTCAAGTTCATTGGTTTTGCTCTGAGTCTGTTTAGCTTTCTCACAGACACGAGCCAGATCCTATCTGAGGGTTGTAGCAGCTGATGTAGGGAATCCGCATAAAATGTTCTGTGAATTCATCTGATCATCAAATGCATTTAAATATGTACGTTTATGCATGGAAATTTTTAACACGTGCTGCTTTAGTAATGAAAAACTATTTGGGGGTGGGGAATTTTTATATTGAAAGTAGATGAGACTTAAAGACCTGTTCTCTCTTATCAAAATGATTTGGCTTATTCCTACGATGTATTTAAGAGAACAATAAAGGAAAAAAAAGAAAAAAAATCAAAATTCAAGTTTTGCTGAAGTGTGGTTGCATATATTATCATTAATTGTGTAAGACACAAACCCACAGTAATCACTAAAACAGTTTTATGGCACAGTGTGGTGAAATAATAGCCTGCGAAAGATAATAAATTTGCCATGGCTAGAGCTTCCTGGTCCTTACGACAGTGAGAGGGGGTGACTTGGCATCATTGGGGCTTCAGGATTTCTGACCTTCTGCTCATGATGCCCTGGCCTGTGGTTTAATTCCAGCGAATGTCAGACACTGGATAGCATCTCCATTTTTATGTGGAATTCTTAGTATTAAAAATGCTTTCTTTTCTAGATCCATTTCAGAAAATCATAAGAGTGTGCTTAATTTTCTTAATGATTTCAACCGAGCTTTGTTAGCTTATGGAGGGGAGTCTCATTTGGCTGGTTAATCACTGTTCTGTATTTTCAGCTGCTCTTCTGTGTTTTTCGGATCGCGAAGGGTGTGCTGTGAAGATAAACTTCTCGGCTTCCACTGAGCACTTGGTGCCTTCCCTGATGGTGGTGTCAGGAAACCTGTTACGTATGCGCGCTAATGTGCACACACAGACTTGAACATCTTAAATGGCAATGAAATGGAATATGCTGTTTTAAGTGATTTCTTTAATCTTATTAATACTACAGAACTTTAATCTAAATGTATTTTTTGGTGGTGTTCTCCCCGCCCCTCTCAGCAGTGTGATCTAAATCCAGCTTATAATTATGGCAAGATATTGTATAATATTGTAAACTAAAGAACCCAGGGGCTGCTTCTGTGATTCCCACTTTTGCTTTGTAGAAGATAAACATGTAAGAAAGTACTAGTAGGACAAATAACTCTGCATTCCCTTAAGAGATGTCTTTATGTTAATGACTTTTTCAGTGAGACTCAAAAAGATTGATTATGCTTTTTTTAAAAATAAATTATTCTGATTTGAAGAAATTACATAAAACGCAGATGTCTGATGTTAACTTTCTGAAGTTATTCTGGATAGCAAAGCTGTACTGAGCACTCGTAAGCAGAGGTAATAAATAGATGTGGCACTTTGGACTATCGAAGCATCTGTGTCTTTGGCTGTTGGATTGCAAGGTACTCCAGTGGATAGGCTTTTCCAGAAAGGACTTTTGAAAGTTCTTGAAGAAATAAACTTGTTCTTGAGTTCTTTTATGTTGGAAAAAAGTGACCTAGGGAAGTCAGTCTTTCTACTCCAACTGTTGTGGGTGTTTTTGGTTTTTTTTGGGTTTGGTTTTTTTTGGTGTTTTTTTTTGTTGTTGTTGTTTTGTTTCATTTTGGGATTGGGTTTTTTTTGGTTGTTTTATTTTTTTTGTAAATAAGTGCATTATAAATAAGTACATCTTCAGCCTTCTGAACACAAAATTCAGGTTTGTCAAAATGCTTATTCATATCACGGGTCTTACTGAAATTATGTGGGTTTTTTTAAAACTTACTTCAAAGCAAGTGCTTTGTGGATTTTTTTTATGGATTTATTAGCATAATGAAATTCTTATATAACTAATATTCCCTATAACTTTTCTCAAATCAAGAATGGAGTTAAAGTAACTTTGAGCCCTTGAAAGTTTAATTCTGCTGTCTCGATCAGATATAGTGTATTTTCGGCTGGAAGTGGCATCTGAAGGAAAAGCTGTTATTCTGAGTCTTCTAGACAGCTCTGTGTTCACGAAGAGCTTCATTAAGAGTGAACTTGCTAATGCTTAAGCTAAGAATGCTCATTTCATGCTAATATAAAAAACAATTTTCAGTTTCAAATAATCCTCCTAAAAAATGGCCTTTTAGAGAGAAGCTTTCTTTGTGACCCACCTTCTGTATAATTTCATTTCAGCCATTCTGTGGATGTCTAAGCTGAACATCCAGCATTAATGATGTTAATTGCTCTGCCTTACTTTCCTAGTGCAAAAATTGGGAATAAACATCCCGGAGGTAAGTGTGAGAACGCTGTTAATGGAATGACCATGTCTGAAGGACCCAGGGACTTGTGCCATGGAGAAGAGGGAAATAGACGCGTATTCAGAGCAGGATGTGAATAATGAAGTGTTAATAAAGAATGAGGCAACTCATCTCAAGGACTCCCTTCGTGAGGAAAATCAGGTGGAGCTCTCTAAGGGGGAAAAAAAAAAAGATCACGGGCAATTATACGTGCTTGCTTAAGTCCTGAGCTTGTTTGCAGAGCTGGGTGATCTTTCATAGGCTCGGGGGTAGGATTTAACACTGTTTTCAACCTGCCTTGCAACTCAGGTGTTCGGGAGCTCCGTGTCAGAAGAGAGTGTGCCAGCCAGCCTGGGCTTGGGGTCTCTCTGCTTTGTAGCCTGGAGGGGAGTGGTGATGAGCAGAGATTTAGGGCTGAGAGGCGGAGTGGGTGGCTGAGAGAAGCAAGAGCAAACTTCTTGAACTTCCTCTGCAGTGGCGATTGTGAGCATTCCGTGTTTGCTTTGGTACAAAGTCAATTAAGTTAGCTGAGATTACCCTCACTGCTAGTTAGAGTTTGCATGAAGAATTTCCTACCACATATAAAAAATGTTTAAAAAGCCTTTTTTTTTTTTTTTTTTTTTTTTACTGTTGTATTTGTTGCCACTCTAGTAAAATACATCTGGTTTTGGCATATCAGTTTGAACACAAAAATGGAAGATCAGGATGTTTGCTGAGCCTCAAGTCCAGGGCTTGGGCTTGGCCAGACATGCAGGGATCCGTAACTGAAAAAGTGTATGAGTATCCTTACTCTAGTGTGTTCTTAAATTTGTCAGTTCACAACCCTAAAGTTCAGAATTTTCCTCTGAACTTTTTACCAGATTTTACTTCAATTACGTAGGTCTATTTTGTGATTACTTTTTCAACTACTTCGTAAAACTCGTACAAAAAGCCCATTGCATGGGAGAGGTAGTTTATTTCCCCAGCCTGGGTGAGATAACTGTGGTAAAATGGGTAGTGCAAATTTACTGATAATTTTTGTTACTACTTCCAGATTTGTAGATGGTCCACATATGATGATGGAATGTGAATTCACTGCTTTATGCAAAGACATTCTTTTTTTTTTTTTTTTTTCTGTGCTCAGTTGCCACTTGCAGATCTGAAATGGAAACATATTAACATTTAAAATGTGTGATCTTAATGCTGGTTTCGTATATTAAACAGAAAGTGTGTTCATGGTTTTGCAGTTAGTGGAAAATGTCAAACTAGGTGTGATACGCCTTGCTATTGGAAATTCCTCTCCAATGCTGATGCTGTAAGAAAAATTACAGCAACTATAACCCAACTATACTTCTATATCATGTTTAGACATGGGATTGCAAAATTTGTCTTCTGAGTATAAAGTTGTCAGTTCACTTTCATGTGAAAAGTTGATTCTTAGGTGGAACAGGATATTTTTGTCTCTTTTCTCAAAATTGGCAGCAACTGCTAATTTCCATGAATGTATGGAGTACAGTGACAGTAATGAATTGAAGATTTTTTGGAAAGTGTTTCTGTCGTTTGGAGGAAACTAGTACGTAAGCGTGAACGCTATGGGAGAGCAGATCATGCATTATGAAAACATCTTTTTTTTTCTTAGAATTTATATTCAAAATGATGTTTTTTTCAACAATTAACCTGACTTTACAGGTTCAGAATGGTGCTAAAATGCAGTTTTATAGTTGGAGAGGTTCAAAGCATAGAGAAGGGAGGAGTTCATCCCAAAGGACACAAATGAAGCCGGGAATGCAATACCTACTCCTGCGCTCTGTTAGACGGTGCAGCCCACAGAAATAGGAGTGCAATTGTTGTTATTTTCAAAATTAGTGCCTTAAAATACCTGATGCAAGCTAAAGCTAATATTAAAGAGCTGTGACTGGATCATGGTAGCTCTGTCTTCCTGGTATATTTTGACAAAAATAGCCTACCACCCATTACAAAGAAGAAATACAGGAAAGCCTGCCACCTCTCCCAGTGGCTTAGTGCTGATGGACTTTGTAATTACATCTGTCTAACTCCATCTGTACCCTGCTCGGCTAGAGGTTGGATTTAAGATTAATTGTATGACAGGATCCTGGCTTACAGCTGTATCTTAATTAGAATTCACAACCCACTTCACATAAAAATGTCTGAAAACTCTTTTCTAAAAGAACACTGATTATAGGGCAAATGAAAACATTTTGATCTTTCTTTTTTGTAATAATTTGGGAATAACTTAAGTATATATAAATATATTCCCATGCCATCTGGTTTATTTCTCTCTTCATCTTACTCTTGGCTTCTGTCATCTTGCTTATTGCTCTTTGCCTTTTTAATTAGTAGGAAAAAGGAAGTAGAAATGACTTCCTGTGATCACAGTAACATTTCAGAGGTTATTGAATGCTATGAAACACTGCTTTTCTATGTTTTGAGATTTACTGCTGTTGAACATGGCTCTGATATTGATATGAATATACTAAATCTCTTTGAGTTGGGTGTATAATATTTTACTTTGTGTAATAAATAACTTTTTCTTTTTGTCTGGAAAACATCACATTTTCCATAAATAAGTAGTTTAGTTCTTGAACTGCAATACTAAGGTTGAGCTGTGATGGTAAGGCTGTTGCATTTAATTCTTATGTTCTGGTGGTGAAATGGATCTGTTTCTAAAAGCTATGATTGGGAAGTTTTAATTAAATGTGCAGAAGTTAACATTTACCATATTCTGGGAACTCTTAGGACGCAGTCTTGAGAAAACTGATACAGGAATTCTCTCTGTTCTAGTAGCTTGGGTAAGAGGAGAAAGCGAAAGAAAGTGTACAGTTACCGTTTGTTTGGGTTAATTTACTCTCAAGTGCTACAGTGTAACCAATGTAACTTTAGAACTGGGTGGAGTTCATTGTTGTTCGGTTTTTGGTTTTGGTTTTTTTTTTTTTTGTTTGTTTATTTATTTTTTAACTCTGTGAAAACAGTGTTTTGGGCCCAAGAAATTTTCCTCAGGTGAAGTGAGTTTCAATGAGACAACCTCTTGTGTCTTTTAAAAAAAAATAAAAAGAAGAAAAAATAAGAGAGGAAGTCCCAAAGACTTTCCTTAAACAGCATCACTTCAAAAGTTCAGGCCAGTTTAAGAAGGTGCATGGGCATATGCTCCTTTTAAGCAAGAGAACGCTTCCTCTCCTGGGTTTTGTAAAGGTAGTGCTGCTCGCATGAGTTGCGATGATTACGTATGACCCTCATGTTGTTAAACTGGTGCCTGAGTTCCTGGTACGATAATTTGCAAACAAAATTTGCTTTCTCATAGTGTGAGTTGCATTCCAGTTTGTTTGGCAGGTTTTGGAAGTTAAATGCCCGAGCCTGGTGGTTCCATGCTGCTGCTGAAGGCCCTGCAGGGGAGTGATCTTACGTGGGAAAGAAGATGCTGGACTGAAGGGAAAGCACCAAAATATTTTTCAAACCTCAGGGCTTCTGCGTTTTCATTTGAAGCTTTCTATTAAAGTTCCCCTAAAAATCAGGAAAATGAAGTTGCTTTTTACTCAAGACATAATGTAGATTCTGAAAATATGAAAATATGCAGGATTTTACACTGACTGTAAGTGTTAACAACTTTGTTTTCCCATTTGTTTTTAAAGTGCCGTTCATAACACCAAGTTCTCATGCATTTTGCCATTTGGTAGCAATCTACACAGGTCCGTGTTTTGCCACAGAAAGAAAATAAGGCCGAGTAACTCTGATCCTCAGGGTGTTTTACAGCTGGCCAGTGGTGGTGGCTGTGAACCCCCCAGTACGGGATTGCCTGAAGGCCCACCTGTGTGACTTGATTACGTGACTGTTCAGAGCAGTTGACTTGAGCTAATCTCTGATTAGCGCATGATCTTTAGCCTTGCTGGAGCCATGCTAAGAGTTAGTGAAGAAGTAAGAAATCTGATTTTCTTACTACTGGATCATCTAAGAACATTTTTCTCTTTACTTGATTAAAAGACTGGGTGGTGTAGAGGTGTCTTGACATCTTGGCCCTATTTTTGCTTGCTTCAGGTCAGTCTTTAATAGTTTTCTATGCACGTTTGGAACTGGTGGTTAAAAGGGGAAGTTGTACCTTGAGGATCAGCATTACTGAGAGAGGAAACAGTCCTTCTGGGACAGCACCATGGGATTTGAGCTGATGAGAAGGGCAGTGCAGTGTGGTGGGATAGATGGTGGTGATGCTGGCAGTGTCGTTAACAGAGAAGAGAGCGCAACTGGGTTTCTTTGTAAGGAGGTATGTCTTGAATTGTTGTTTATAGCATAGGTACAAAACTGAGAAGCTTTACTTCGTGCTGATTATACTTTCTGAAGGGAATGTTGTACTTGATTGCTGCAGCTTGAGCATCTTTGGCAATAGGGAGTGATTTTTTTTGTCTTGGCTAATTATTCTGCAGCTGCTCACCACCTTCCTCATCAGTGCCTCAGTTAACACGGGTACCTGCTATCTATCCTTTACAAACTAGAATTATTATGTGTATGTTAAAGCTGCTTAGCTCATCTCAGGAATTGCACTTTAATTTTGCAGTAAGCTTTTTACAGGAAAAAAAACCCGGCGTGATAGTTGCTTCCCTGGATTTGGGCACCCCGAAGCCAATAGTAGTGCTTTGTAAAGGGGTTGTACTGCAGTACGAAAAATCATCCGTGAGTGACCTCTTGGAACTTTGTAACTCTACACCGACACATCCTAATTGTCTGCTCAGGTCACAGCCCGCCTTTGTTGTCCCACAGACCAAGGTAGGGTACTGGGCCAACTGGTTCAGCTGCCGCCCTGGTGCTGGCTTACAACAACAGCCCTTTGTTGCCACCGGGCTGGCTGGGCTGCGTAAGGACCGGGTCACTGCCGGCCGGCTGCCTCTTGACTTGCACCACAGTAAAGCTGCGGTCTGGGTTACGTTTCCACTCGTAGCACAAAGTCCAGGGGATATCTACGGCGTGTTTTGCTTGGGTTTGGCTGTGAAGGTGTCTGCTTTGTGCTGTACGTGCAGCCTGTGGTGCCTGAAGCGTGGCAGTGGTTCCTGGCTGGGGTAGCAGGCAGATCTGTCAACCTGTGGTCTCCCAGGTGTTCTGCTTATTTAATTTATACCAGTGATGTTTCTTGTAAGAGCTTGCTAGAAGGTTTTTTGTTGTTGTTTTTTTTTTTTGTTTTTGTTTGCTTTTTTAACTGCTTCTCTTCAGCAACTCTTGGACAAAGACTCGTTTACAGCTAAAACTCATTTTAGGCTGCCTTCTCCAGACCTGTGTGGATAAATGTCCTGGTAACAAGAAAAAAAAAATTTAAATAGAAAAATGTTGATACGTGCACACACTGTCTTATGATTCCAAGGATTTGGAGAACCAATAATTTGAGTTGTTATGGAGATGTTGCCTTATAAGAATATTACCATGCCAGGAAGCGTTTGAAGTATTTTGAAACTGTAGCTAAACTCATTTGCATGCAAGCCATGAATTCGTGTTGCATTTATTCAGACGTTGCTCCTAGGATTGTTAGTGCTAATTTTATATCTTCTTGCCGCTTTAATACAAATACATTCTGCAGCTTGACTAATAGAGTACCAGTAATACTTGGTTGTTCACTGTACATAACTATAATGTCTTTAGCTCCTTCCTCCTTCCTCCCCACAGCGTTAACGTATATCTTTAAATCACAGGGACGAAGTTAAATAGTTTGTTTGATACATATGCATAGAATAGGTGTTGATCCACGTACAGTGCTTGGAAAAGTAATACGGCTGCTTCTAATAACACTTCCCTTGTGCTTTTTTTGGATAGTTTGTTATTCTGATTTCTTTTCAAGCTTGCATTAACTCCAGCTTAAGGCTTATTTCATTTTACGAGCACTTGCTTGCTGATCTTGGTCATCCCAAAAGCAATGCTGAAGAGTGCAGCATTATTGCTATAACATAGTAAATATAATGAAAATCAAGTGTTATGTAGGCAGCACCTGAAACCAGGTGATAATGACCATGGTTATTAAGCAAACTTGTCTGGCTTTAATCAGAGACCTGTTTGCGGAACACAGACTTGATGAGGAAGACAATAGCAACGTGATAATGACAAAGCTCTGCTGGGCTGGGAGGACTTGGGAGCAGCATATATGAGATACCGTCTGTACAATCAACATGTAATCTTTGGAGCTGGGGTGGAAGATGAGTTGGAAGAGAGCAGAAGCAGAAATGCATTACTGTATAGCTGCACTGAAAGGTATTGGAAAGTTGGGTGGTTGCATCGGTGCCGAGTAGCTTTGTGGGCTCTTTGTTGGCTATTCTTTTGGCTTTGTCTTTGGTTTTGAAAAGGAAATGGAAAAAGGATGTGAGAAATTTGGAGTAATGTTTCTTTTTTCCTTTTATAATTCCTTTAGGCTACTCTTCTGTCTTTCTGAGGGATTTGATGATAGCATTGATCTGCATCTTGAATAGTGGATTGATGTATTTCAGCCATTCTTTGCAGTAGTTTGGCTGGAAAATACAGAAAGTTGCTGTTTACAAGCAAAACCGAATTGAAATAAATCGCCAAAATTCCTGTAAAGAAGGAAAAACATTTTTACTGGCAAACCAAACAGTCTGATGCCCAATCCAGCCATTACCTTATACGGTTTGTGGTAAGAATTGTGCAGTGGGAAGAAGTGAAACATTCTAAGACCAAAATCAGGCTTCTCTGGTGGTTTGATTGTGGTAGTGTCATAACCCACTTCCCCCTTTGAGTGTTCAGTAGCATGGGAAGCTCTTCAGCTGAAGTCCCAACCGCCCGGGCTTCCTGTGGTGGTTTAGAGACTGATTAAAAGCCAGACGTGGGGGAAAAGAATTCTTTTTTCCTTCAAAGATAAGTATTTGTTTTTCTGTTTCACCCTCACGTAGGGTATATGTGTTATAGCCATATATGTGCTATTTGTACAGAACCTGTAGCAGGCAATCCTGTTACGTACCTTTTCAGATCTTACGTTGGTTTCTACACGGTCAGCTTTTCTAAAGATAAACTGTTAAATGATTTCTGGTAACAGATTGGCAATAGCCAAAACAGCTTGTTAAAAAACTTTCAAGAATGTCATTGGTCTGCAGGCGTCTCCTACCAAAATCATAGTTTAACAGAAAGGAAAGGTCCTTCTAAGTATGATGTTAAAGTTGTGGATGTGCAAGTGTGATGTATCAATTTGTACTTTCTTCCCTTTATAATCATGTATAGAGGATATAGTCTTACTGGCAGCTGAGACTGAAAAACCAAGGCATTACAAACCTGGCTTTTGACAAGTAGGGCTTTCTACATGTGACTTCTCTGTAAAGGAAGGTCTTGCTAGTCACTGTCCTCAGACGTGGTGTTTTCATTTCTGTATCGCCCCTCAATTTTTTTCGTTCTTTGTTTTAATGATCTTGTGGGACTTTTCCTGGAAACCCCATGGAAGGGTTTGTATTGGCGATGAAAGTCTTGAGTTTGCAGCTGCTGAATCAAATGGAAATTGCTGTGTTTTGGACACATCACAGCCTATATTTTGGATGGAGTGAGAGACTTTAATGCATAGCTTTTCCTGTAGACCTTAAGTTATTGTCACAATGTTGGTTTTGCACAGTGTGTGTTGAATGGGGCATGGTTGTGGTTGTAATTTCTGAAGCTTGCCGGGCTGTTCTAGAAGACCTGGTTGATTGAAGGCATAAGTGGGGCTGTAGTTTGGAGCTGTTGTTTTTTTTATGGAACTCTTGTTCATAATAGAGCGCGCTTTTTTTTTTTTTTTTTTTTTTTTAAAGAAAAAACTTTTAATGAGAAAAGTGAGATGTGTAGCTGATGTCGAAACATTTTCCAGAGCCTTTTTGTACCTACACCCACATGGGTTGTTAGGCACGTTTGTAATGTATAGCACTGCGAGACGTTCAGACAAAGGAGATTATTTTTAAGCATTATTTACTGAAGGCATGCAATCTAAATAATACCCGTTCTCAGTCCTTTTACTTGTGCAATAGTTAGTGTAATATTTCAGTAGTGAGAACAGACTTCAGAATGAGCAAACTGGAATAAGTTAACATGGTTCTAAGTTTTGAAAAGATGAATATGATTTCATCCTACATATCAGCTTCTTATTCCACACACAAAAAAGAAATCACTAAGGATGAGAATAAGAGTTAAGGTGGTGCACAGCAGTTGTCTTCTGCTGGGGCTGTGCTGAGGGGGCGGTACATCTCCTGCAGGTCATAAAGAGATCTTCTGGCTGTTTTGAGGAAAAATAAGGAGAATGGGGACCACATTCACCTTTTGTGTGAAGACTGAGACTTGAACAGCAGCAGCTTCTTTTTCAGTCCACAGGCAAATGTAGGGACAGAGTCCTGGGACAGCATGAAGAACGCTTGGCTTTACTGTTTGCTTCACAGATGTGGCACTTAAAAGATGTGAAACATGCATCTTACGGAGGGAATAAACTTTGCTTTTGCTATGTTTTAGATTACCGTGTTCATGGATTTGGTAAAAGATGAAATGTTAAGAATATACATTTGTCTGTTAGTCTAGTGAATGGCAACCTGTACCCCCTGCGGTGGCACCGTTTGCTGTCTGAGCAGACAGAGGAATATCAAGACAAGCGAACATTGGCTCCAGCTGTAGCTCAGGTTTCTCCAGGTTCTCAATTTCATCCCTTTCTCCAGCTGTCTAAAGGCACCCTCAAAGCTCTTTTTTACAAAGCTTTTGCTACATCCATTCCTCTGTAGTATTTTTATTCAGACAATAAGCACAATTTTCTAAGCCTGCCTTTTTAACAACGACAACAGTGCCGTATTGGAGCTTCTGTCTTGGTAGCAGAGCGGGTTTTATCATTCCAGTTTTCTTTTCTATGCGTGTCTACAAGCCATGCTGACAGCTTTCCTGCATTCACAGCTAAACACAGAGGCAACAGGACTTTTTAAAACAAAAGCTGTGGTTTGTTCTGTCGGACTTGTGGTTCATGCATCTTATTGATCGTAAAACATGCTGTTACAGCTTTAGCGTTGCTTGACTATACCTGTGGAAAGCATATGCGTGCTAAATTGCAATTGTAGGCTGTACTATCCAGGATTTATTTTTTTTTTTTGCTTTGAGGTTGCTGAAAGTTTTTTAGTGGAAAAAAGCCCGTGTGCTAACATTAATTTTTGGTTTTCAAATTGGTGGTTTTCTGTCTAGGTTTTAACTTAGTATGTATTAGCATAATACCAAAATGCACAGGAAAGATGTCACCCATTTAGAAGTTTATTGTGCCTTACGTGGCTGTGATTTATTTCCTGGATTTTTCTCGTACCGTACCTGCTGCTTCTTATGGATAGGTGCCGTCAAGAGAGAGATGTGTTTCAGGGTGAGCTGTCAGGGTGGGATCAGTAGTCACAGTGGCAGGAGAGCTCTAGTGCCGTAACACGGTTCAGAACGCACAGTCGAGAAAACTTCCCGCTAATTCCTCCTCCTTTGCACTAGTTTCATGAGGCTTGAGGCTATCTGTGCTTATACCTTCTAGTCACAAGGACACAAGAGGTTCCTTCAAGTGCCCTGAAAGTTTGGCACAGGGAGCACAGCACTGACGACACGTTAGCATTGACGTTGCTCCTCCATAGGTGAGCATTTCCTATCACACCACAGGATTTTCTCCAGACCTGCTCCTGCTGTTGATTAACATACTGCATTGCAAGTAGTCTATTCCCCATTCTTTTTTTATCCTCTTCTCCCATGCCTGCATTGCTCACAACACAATGTTTTATGGATATTTCTGGTCTTCAAATGCTTTATCATTGGAGAACAGACTCTGAGCGCTGTGAGTGAAATGACTGTGCTGGCAGTTTCTCAGAAAGCTTTCTGCTTCCCATTAAATTTGGGGAAAATGCCCAGTAATTTAACAGTTCTTAAGGTTGATTTCTATTTTTTTCATGTTGAATACTGCTGGCTAAAACTTCTGGCTGTCTAAAACCATCAGTTATCTATCATCTTTATTTTCATTGTTTGAGGGAAGAACAATAGATGTATAGTGTGCAATGAATGGACATACTGTGTTCTAACAGAATTTTTCATCTGAAATTCTAAAAACAGTAATAATGCTTTCAGTCATCACTAGATGCCTATTCATGTTCTTCTAAACGTAGGCTACTGCACTTGGCTTAAGATACTGTTGATCTTGCAACTATAGAGGTTTGGAATAGGGAAATTACAGTTTTTTGACAGTTTATACTTTTGGGAAGGTAAGCCTAAACCTAATCTTGCATCTGTGGATCAGTAGTGCCACTATTTTAATTTTTTTTTATTATTTTTTAAGAAATTAATCCAGGCACTCGTATTGTCCTGTGGTAAGACTTGCAACAGAAAAATCATGTCCTTTGTTCCAAACAACATCTGTGTAACTCATAACGCAGTAAACACCTTGGTAAATTGGATCAAATAAGCAATCTGCCTGTCTTACTCCTTATGTGTTGCCATTTGTTATCATTTAGGACTTCACTCTTTCCACTTCGTGAACATACATTTTCCAGATCTAGTATTGTATTTATAAAGAAAATAAAAGAGAAGTCTGCAAGTGTTTTCCTTCCCTCATTTCTTGGAAATTAGAAGATACAAGCATGGTCTCTAGTTTGAAAATAGAATACTAGATTTCTGGATAGGAAACAGTTAGGAATATTGATGAGATGATGGCTGTTTTGAAAGATTATCATGTGTGTTTGGAGCCAAGGGCCATGGCAGGGACTTTCTGGTCCTGTAAAAATTGGTCTGTTTCCTTTCAGAACACAACTTTTCTTTCTCTTCTCCAAAAACACTGATCATAAGAGCTCCCCCTCCCCACAGTGATGAAAATTCTTCCCTTTTTCTTGCTAAGACAGGCAAAAATTAAAAAGTAGGAAAATTAAAGAGGTTACTTTCAGTAAGAAGGTAAGCAGTGTCTCGGAAAGCATATGAAAGATGATGATTAAGAGCTAGGACTTAGATCTGTTTGTGCAGTGAGATGTAAGGAGGAGATAGAAGCCACCACCACTTAGGAGGGATGAGAACAGTACAGGGCCAGCAGGTTCCTTAGGACTCTGATTTCTACTAGTGGGGGAACATAAAGGAGTGTGGTTGCCTCTTTCCATTGTATTTCAGCATCCTAATGGACCAAGAATAACTTTGCTGATGCCAGCTTGGATTTCCTTATCCTGTTTCTACTACTTCTACTAGTTGTTGTTCTTCCCTATCTGATGGGAGGGGAATGATTTGTAAGATCCACTGTACTGTCGAAAACACAAAGCAAATTCCAGTGCTCCTCTACATGTGCCAGTAAAACATGATGGCCCGGCTGTTCGATCTATAGTCCTTCTGTTTGAATGTTTATCTTCACCATTTCTTTGAAATATTGAGTCTTCTGTTCTGTTTAGCTGCCCATTATCACTGCTACTAATTTGCTGGATGTTGCTTTCATTTGTATCTGCTGTTAATTTGTGTAAGTGATAAACCTGCAATTATGCGTGGGTGGGAGAAATCATCCCAAGTCCCAGTCTACCAACACGTTGTTTCTGATGAATTCAGAACCCTGCTGGCCAGAGGCCACATAATTGCCACGCAGGCACGAATCAGTGGGTGATCATTTAATCAGGACAAATATTCTTCCTTCTTATGATGAACCAGGGAGATTACATTTTAAAAGCATGTAAGTAGTGACTGGAGTCCTCTCATCTTGAAAACAAGATGGTGCTGATCTGCTGTGTCCAAAGGTGAAGCGCTTACAAGTAGTGGTTAGTATTTGCACGTTTAGGAACGCTTTCAGGGGTTCAGCCTAAAAGCAGCAGGAGGGAGCTGAGCGCTGTAACCAGGGAGGACGCTTTCTTTGTTTTGTTTAATAAAACATAATTGCCTTATACAGGTTTCCGGTACAGGGATGTTGCCCGCCTATCCAAAGTGCCACGGTAGCTCAGATGTTCAAGGTTTCATTTTTCAAAACTTTCCTGATGGCTCCCCTTTCCATGTGGTAATTGCTTCCGGATGACGTCACCAAAAAGCACTTGAGGCTGTGCTTTTTGATGGGGAAAATTCTGATTTTTTTTTTTTAAATGAAGCAGGTTCCAGGTCTTCTTGGATGCAGCTTGAGCTCAGTTTTGAATTGAAAAGCCTCTCCTGTATGCCTGGGAGGATGCTTCTGCTCAATTTATCTCGCATAGTTGTGAAGACTGAACAATCGGCTCCTGTTTGATACATGTGGAGCTGATGGCCACACGTCGTTTTCTGGTGAAGTGGTTGGGCAGCACAGGGAGTTTGCCTGGGCAGGGCAGAGACATCAGCAACTCTCCCTCACTTCACAGTCTCCCCTCTCCTAATAGTCTACCTGAAGGTAGCGACCTTATTGTGTTATTGATTATATTATAGCAGCCTGATGCTTGTACTTATTTATAGTGGAGGGGACTATAACAGGCAGCTCTAGGTGGGTCGAGAGGGTTTGTGTGGGGTTTTCCTTGTTTGTTTTCCCAAGTGTTCATTTACATTTGTGTATTGAATCCCTCTGGTAATTTATGGAGGGAAAGCAGAAAAGCATACTTTACAAAACTGAAAAATAAATTAATGTGACCAACCTCCAAACTCACATCTGTCAGGATACATTACTGGATACATACAGAGAACACGCTGAAAAATGAGTGCTCACTGGATTAAATCTCAGTGTTTTGTCCCATTGTCCTCGTACTGAGGATAGTAGCGTGTAGGTTATCTGTTTCCTCTGGTTGGACACAAGTTTCCATTTTCTGCTTTCAGGGATCTCTACAGTAGCTTGGATTTCTTTTCCCTCTTGTTTTTTTTTTTCAATAATCTCTGTGCATTAATTTTTATTTTTAAGTATAGATTTATTAAATATTTCTGGAAGGTTCTCTGCATTTTTAAGTAAAACAGAATCAGCATAAGTATCACTAATTATACAGCAAATTTAGCCCTTGAAGGGAAAAGTTGCAGGATTTGTTTTCCCAGCAGGATAAAGTGTAGCAAGGAAGGGAAAGCAATGAATTAAAGAGCTACATGCCATCAGATTTCTTTTCAGTCAAGGAATTTAAGTTGCTGCAAAATTTTCTCTGAGGTTTTCCACTGATGTTATTTATAAAAAAAAAAAAAAGATGGTTATATGCTTTCTTACAAATTAAAACCCTTTTGAGATTTATTGCATTATGGATTTTGAAATGTGAACCACTTTCCAACGGATCGAAACTAATACCCACGCTTGTTTCTCACAAAACTTCTAATGTACTCAAAATGTCAATTTTTGGAAGGCATTACCCAAGCAGAGAGAAGATACAGTATTTCCCTCGAGGAACTTGTGTTTTACAGCACAGTTAGAAAAGTCAAAACTGTTGACTTGAGCTCCGATCGTCTATTTACTTTTACATACTTCAGTTTATACGCTTTAACGTCCTGTTTTTTGTGTGGTTTTTTTTTTTTTTTTAAACCATGTATTCTTAACGTTAAAATCCTGCAGCAACATAAGAACAGATGGATGTGGAAAAAATGTAATTGAATTTAACCTAGTTGTTTGTAATTTAAATATCCTGAATATTCTTGATTTGTCTAGTGGAAATACAGAATAAAAATACTTCTGTAACAACAGGAGATGATGCAGTACTATGTGAGAATAAATTAAAAAAATGTGAAAATGTCTTGTAGAAAAGAGTTACAGTATCAAAGACTGCTGTAGATCATGACAGGGTAGATTTTAATCCTGTGCTTCTAAACAGTGATCCATCTTGACCTGTGTTTATATAGTCATTTCCTAAGCACTCTTTCTTATTACAGACTAGTTGTAATGTGTTTCAAACATTTGGTCATTATGGGTACAGTAGTATGATAATTCATCTCAGTTTGGGTCTTTTGGGTTTTCTGGGGGGAAGTAATTTCTTGCTGTATAGAAATTTCACAGTTTTGATTATTATGTAATCAGTGCTTAACTGTGTGTCAGTGTTTCATACTGAAAGCAGTGTGTATGTGAGGAAAACAATGGATACAATGGACGTGTGTGGGCTTTTTTGTTTTGTTTTTGGTTGGTTTTTTTGGTTGTGTGTGTTTTGTTTTTTGGTGGGTTTTTTTTGTTTTTTTTTTTAAACCCACTGCTGTTCTTCTGGTGCTGTTCCTGTCCCCTGCACACCCTCGACCTCACTGCTGCTTTTACGGCTACTGCTGAAATGGGAAACAAAATCAAATACCCCAATGGCAGCTGTTCTCAGTGACACCATCTTCCTTTAGGAACAACCCCAGTATCTTCAGAACCTGTTCAAGGAGGATGTAAAGAAGGCTGGTTCACTGGGGGCTTAAAGTGGAGAAGAGGTGTCAAAGCCTACAAACGAAGCTTGTTTCAAGGCTGCCTATTGAGGCACATTTTTTACTGCCTCTTCTGTTGCTGTTATGGGAACAGTAAAATGTGGATGTTTACATGCTTAAATGAAGAGGTTGCAAGGTGTTACACAGTCTATCTGCTACTCCAGACCACCTGGCACACTACTTAAGGCATGCCTGTGCTGGCACCGGTAGCTGAACCTGAGTGTTAAAGCTGTCCTCGCTCAACCTTCATGCTTGACCAGAGGTGCTGATGGGGAGGCAGCATCTTCATCTGCTCCTTTACGCTGAGGGATGGAGGTGAGAGAAGGCTGAGGGGAAACCACAGCTCTGTGACAGGCAGGTGACTTTACAAGCAAGAGAGGTCTTGGCTCGTTTATTGGCTCAGTCCCACTTCTTGGGTGGGAGGCCACTCTTTCTCCCCTCAACAGCTCTGACTTGTGCTGTCCAATATGCTACGTTCTACTTCTTCAGTGTAATAGCCTTGTTTTCTGTTGTAGCTCTCCTGTCACTGTCTTAGGGGACTAGGGTATTGTATCTCAGTTGGGAGCAGCATGCTGTGCATCAAGTGCATTTGCTGAGTCTTTAGCCTGCATCTCTTCCACAGACTCCAGGGAGATCTGCTGCACTCTGTTAAGCTCAGTACGCGCTGTCGTGTGATGCTAATGCTCTGCTTCCTGGCAAGAGCGTCATTTCAGTCTTTTGTAGATACACTGTCAGTGCAGTAAGCTTTAAAACTTTTTCCGGAATTGATGGAGGAGATAGCATTTGGCTGGCTGTATTGCAGGCATTTTTTTTCTTCCTCGTAATTCATCTTACGGTGAATATTTAGCGTATAAAAAAATCCTCTCATTACTGAGATCTGCCTGGCTGTTGCTAGTACCTCAAGTTCCCAGTTAGTTACTCTTTGTATGCTCACTGCAGTTGCTTGCTTGGTAACCCAGACCTATTGGCTTAAAAGGTCGTAGCTAAGCCATTTCAAAGTTATTAGCCACTCTGTGACTTGCTAGAGTTGCAGCAGTTGCTTTCTCCCAAAATAATAATATAAAAAAAAAAAAAAGTGTGAGGTGCTACACCTGGGCAAGAAGAATGTCAGGCACCAATACAGGTTAGGCGTGGACCTGCTGGAGCCAAGCTCCGAAGAGAAAGATCTGGGAGTCCTGGTAGACAGCAAAATGACAATGAGCAAGCAATGTGCTCTTGTGGCCTGGAAGGCCAACAGAATCTTGGGCTGCATAGGGAAGAGTGTGGCTAGTAGGTCGAGGGAAGTCATTCTCCCCCTCTACTCTGCACTGGTGAGGCCACAACTGGAGTATTGCATCCAGTTCTGGGCTCCCCAATTCAAGAGGGATAGGGAACTACTGGAAAGAGTCCAGTGAAGGGCAACAAAGATGATTAAGGGATTGGAGCATCTCCCTTATGAAGAAAGGCTGAGAGAGCTGGGACTCTTTAGTCTGGAGAAGAGAAGGCTGAGGGGAGACCTTATTAACGCCTATAAGTATCTCAAGGGTGGGTTGAAGGAGGAGGGAGCCAGACTCTTTTCAGTGGTTCCCAGTGACAGGACGAGGGGCAACGGGCACAAGTTGGAACATAGGAGGTTCCACTCGAATATGAGGAAGAATTTCTTCACGGTGAGGGTGACAGAGCCCTGGAACAGGCTGCCCAGGGAGGGTGTGGAGTCCCCTTCTTTGGAGATTTTCAAGACCCGCCTGGATGCAGTCCTGAGTAGCATTCTCTAAGCAATCCTGCTTCAGCAGGGGAGTTGGACTAGATGATCTATACGGTCCCTTCCAACTCTAAAAAAATTCAGTGAAAATTCAGTGAAATTCAGTGAAAAAGGCTAAAAGGCCCATCTAACATGTTGATACCCTTGCTATGTAGGAAAAATCCTCTCTAGACTCTAAAATTGATTTAGTCTCCGAACAGGGTCTGTCATCAAGGAATTATGTAAAGGACGATGCCGGAAGAAAGAGCCCGTAGGAATATCTATGTCTAAGCAAGCAAACTCCTTCAGTGCTGCAGGGCACCATGTGGCCGTGGGGGCTGCCTCACCCAGGGCTGCCACAGCAAAAGCTGAGGACACACTGTCTCCTCCTTGCCCTGCCATGACCGCGAGAGAAGGAAAAGTAGCAGCACTGCAGAGAAGAGGCAAAAAAGGGGGAGAAAGGAATGTGTGCCATAATTGCTTCCAGATGAGTTCTTTTTTTTTTTTTTCCAGAATTCTCTGCTCTTAGCTCCCAGGTAGAGTGAGCATTTGTATGCATGAGCGCCCTGGTACATGGGGGAAAGATGGCTTTTTGTCATATTTAGTTACATGTGTTCCTTTTGCCATTAGGAAGCTTAAGCAAGGTTTTCCTGTGTTATTTATTCCCTGTGCGTGTCAGGGAGAGGTCTGCTCGCCCACGCTGCGGCGGTGCCTGTGCCGGTGGAGGAGGTTATCAGCCTGTTGCTGCCATCACCGCAGCCGCCAGTTACCTCTGGTGAGGGATGAACTGTTTCTGTGGGTGGTGCAGCTGTAACCAGAAGAGGCATGAAGTTTACCCCTGGGGATTTCTGCAACAAATTATTTTTGTAAATAGTTCATAGGTAATAGACTTTTGTAATAATCACTCAGTACAGCAGAGCACTTGAGGACATACTTAATTGCATTGTTTAAACGAGGGTATAGGTGCGGTTTCTTTTGTCTATCTGTGTGTTTGTCTTCTGAAAAGTACAACCTATGGTTCAAATATATTCTTAATTGATAGCGTTACCTTCTCCACCCCCACTTCTGAGGTCATACCACTGCTTGGCACTTTCAAAAGTTGTCTGGTTAAGCTGTTACCTTTGTGAAAACTTGTACATTTCTGGAAAGCTTCTGTACAGACACACACAGAATATTTGCTCCGACTTGTCCAGTTTTAGAGATGGATCTCGGTCGCTTTGCCGTGGATTCAACATTTCTTTTGTCTGCAGCGCTGGCTGTGTGCTAGTAGCGTTCACACAGTTCTGATGACCTTTCTGTGATTGCAAATTTCCCGAAGAGGACTTAGGCCTGAAGTCTGTAGGTAACAGGGATTGTATCTCTCTTACTGAGCAGAGCCTTGGACCCTGTTCCTACAGAATAAATACATGTGTATTTAATATGGAATTATTGCTGGCACCAGGATTCCCTGCTCTACAGCACTGAGGGGGGGGGAAAAAGCTGTATGTTTTATTCTTCCTTACTTTTGTTTTCTTAAATGAAGTAGAGTGTTGAGGGAAAAATAAACTTGCCAAGGAGACAAGAAATCTTAGATTAAATGATTTAGCTTGGATGTATCTTCTCTATTACCATTTCAAGTAACGATTGCTGTAAACAGAGAGACAGAAGAAGCTTGGATACGAGCCCTCTTCTGTATGAAAGTGCATGTTGTTTTTTCCATTGTAGCAACACCACAAATTTGAATTTAAAGCCCTTTTCTGACATACCTTAATGAAACCATTGTGGGACGCTTTTTTCCTTTAGTTTTTCCTGAAGGGGGGATACTTAGGGGCTGAATATTGTGGCACACTACAAAGAGCAATATGAGGAGAATTCATTTTTTAGGGCTTAGTTGGGGAGTATGCATCTCCTTTCAAGGTTGAAAGGAGGTTACTTCAGCAATATGCCAGGTTTCATACCAAGTAACATGAATCACTTTTTCTAGAGGTGCATGGTTTGAAAAAGTCAAATCTCATAATACCGCTTGAATTTCAAAGGAGGTGTGTCGAGTGTTGACTCCCACATAGTCTGGGTTTGGATGATTGTATTGATACGTCTCTTGCAATCCTTACGAGCAGTAGACGTGAGCTGGTTAGTTAAGTTGTAGGAAACTGGGCCATTCAGGCTAGAAACAGGCTCCTAACTCTTCCTGATTAATTATTATTTATAGAATTTAATATGGAGAACGGCATATGATATCTCCATAATATGGAGATACTGTGTAACCGTAACTTCTTCAATCAGTTGCTGGTTCTTGAATAAACAAAGGCAGCTTTTGGAGAAGAGCATTCCAACTACTTTGTTTTGGGTTTTTTTGTTAGAAAGAGATGTTTGGTCTTTGTCAATATGCTAGGGCTGTAGAAATGAGAAGGATATTTAGAGAAGAAAGCTTTATGAGATTAAATTTTACATTTTAGTTTAGATAAGGTAGATAGTAGGGGGGAAGGGAAAAAAGCCTTTGGACTTTGACATGTTACTCCTCTGCTTGGAATCACAAAGGCCTAAACGTGGCCTTTTTTTTTTTTTTTTTTTTTCTTTTCTCCCCCTGAGGTGTAACTAGCACAACCCCTTGGTGTGTTTGTGATGATGTCTGTATTGAGGTGTTTTCTTGCTTCTGTGCCTAATTCTCCTGCAGTTCGGGAGTAAGCTAGAACTATGTTAAACCCCTTTGGCCTTGTTTAGAAGTCTCTGCAGAGGAGCAAAGCTGTGTGGCTTCGACTGTACCATTACCACTGAAGCAGATCGATTCTCATATTTAGACTACGTTTATGGGTGGGTGTAGGTACTTGTGTGTTCTTGACGACTTGCCCTGAAAAAACAGTTTGAACCGTAAGGCTTGTTTGTTATGGGCGAAGTTTGAATTGCTAGGAAAAAAAAAAAAAATCAGGTTCGGCACGTGATGGACGCTCTCGCCACCCGCAGTTCCAGGCGTGCCCCCGGCTGCTTCTGCAGAGGAAATACCCGGTTGCAAGATACAGTAAGTTAATGAAAGGACTGGATGCGTTAAGAGGCTGATCTTGAGGAATTAATGCTTGCCTGCCTTGTTACCCGGTAGATTTCTAGTCTTTTAAATGTCAGCGTCTGCAGTTTTAAATATTTGTAGTTGCTTTTTCCTTTGTTCTTCCAGGTAGGTTTTTTTTTATGGCATGGCCTCTTTACAAACATAATTAGGAGGTTACTTTGATTTAATTCCAAAATTTAAATTAAATTTTAAATATAGCATTTAGCTGTAGAGTTAATAATGTGACTTTTCTTAAATTTTATTTTGCCATTCATATTACCTGACTCTACAATTATTTGATGAAAGAATATGCTACAAAGCTCTGTGTACATCTGTGCAAACTAAATTAAGTTAGAATTTCATAAGTGACACTACTGCAAATTCAGTAAGGCAACTCTTGCTGCTGGAGAATGCATTTTTAGGGATCTAGTATTTACCACCGTAATCACACAATAGTTTCTTCCTTTGGACTACATAGCGTGTGGGTACTTTCTGAACATAATTTCCTCTCACTTAAATCTTCTAGAGTCAGTTGCAAATGGCAGATGGTGTAATCCTCCAGAAATCTTAGTCAGATTACTTGCAAAGGTTCTGGAATATAACTTGATGTAAAAAATTACCTACAGATACGGAAATAACTTCGCAAAGTGAGCTTTCCCCAGAAGGAGTGCTGCATAACAAAATGGACAACCAACAAGTCTTTCTTCCAACTTTAAGAAATGGTTACTACGCTAGGAAAAATTGATGTGAATACATTGTTATCTGGGGTTAAAAGAAGCTGGCAAGGAGATTTGAAGGTATTCAGGAATACTGTTTCTGTCAAAGCTTAATGAAAGGGAATGATATTCTAAGAGGTGTCTATTCCCAGCCCAAATAATGACGTATGACTTGGTGCATCATCTGTCTATCCCCTTTTCCTCCAGAATAAAAATGGATGTATAACATTTCCTTATTTTTAAGACTCAACTTGGTGATGTTCTTAAAAATTTTGTACCCAGCATTAAAGGGGGTTGGGGTGGACTTTTCTGGATGACTTGTCAAATTTCCCAATTCACCTTTTTTTTTTTTTTTTTTTTTCCTCCGGTTGCAGTGAGCAATTCCACCCCTCCGTCAGGGCCTAGGAGGAGCCCAGGTCGTGTCTCTGAGTCTTCAGTGTTGACATGTGGAGCCGCCCAGTTAGCTCTTCACGTACCATGCATTCGCAGCCCAGAAGAGCTCTAGTAGTCAGCATCAGGTTCAGCGGGTTTGAAGTGTGAGTTCCTGTCGATAGAGAGCATTCAGAGCAAGAGCGATATACTTGGACAATTCCTTCACTTATTTGCCAAGATGCTTTAGCTTCTTATCTGCCCTGTACTTGGCAACAAAACTCGGAAAATGGACTAGAAAGACTGAGTAGCGGCCTTGAAAACGACATTTTCTAAATATCTGACAGAAGAAAACTGATCATCACCTAGATACCGGGCAGATGAGAATTTTTTAGAAATAGACGGGTCTGACTTAGCACAATCTATTCAGACAGTGTTGAGGAGCAGGCAGCTGGGGCCAAACGGGACCAGGCTAGGTGTAAGGGGAGGCAGAATTGGGATGCACTTTGAGCACCGATGCAGAGAACAGACAAGTGAGGTTGGCAGGTGCTCCCTGGATGGGGTAGATGGGTGGATGCCGGTGCCCTCTCACTGCCGTGTGTGTACAGGAAGAAGAATCTGTAGCTGCTCCCTGTTGGAAATGGCATCTCATTGATGGCTGTAGGCACAAAGAGCGTTGTGCTCAAGATGATGTGGGTCCATGAGGGCCTGCTGCTCTGGGAGGGCCTCAGATGACGTGGGTCCATGACGGTGACTGCACCTGAAGAAGCCTTGGGCCCTTCAGCAGTACCTGGAGTATCCGGCAAATGGTCAGAATGCCATTTCGCTGGACACTGTGCAGACAGGGTACCGAAGGAGCACGTGCTTTCCAAGCGGATATAGGCCCTAGGTTATCTAATTTCCTTTCCTAGAGGGAAAGGGATTAGTGAGCATCCTCTACTGCATTTAGTCATCTGGGAGATTTAATGAAAATTTACATCTCTCTACCTTAATAAACAAAATTAATTATATCCCTTTATGTATAATTTAGTGAGTAATCTAGATCAAGTAGATAACTTTAAGAGAAACGGAGTTTGAGATTGCAGGAAGCTTGTTAAAAAAGTAAAATGCTATGTTTTCTTTTTCTTTTTTTTTTTTCTTTTCCCTTTGGCTTATCATACATAATCCAGCAAACTAATGTAATTTTCCTGATGGCTAGAAGCAAGAAAAAATTAAGGGTTACATTGGGCTTTTTACCAGTGGAATGGAGATGGGTTTTCCCAGAATAGGTTATATGGCATTGTTAAAGCAGCTATATTAAAAATAATTCATAAAAATGATCCCTGTATTTGTTTGATAAGGTAGTCAGCTGTAATACACATCATTTTTGTAGAACAGAAGACAACACTGCTGCATTGATAATAATGTAAGGACCACTTGTATAATCTGCTTGAGCTGAAATATGTGACAGTTTGTTTCACCTGCCTGCATTGCAGTTCTACTAAGACTTGACTTTAAATGCAGCTTTTTCCTATTTGCACTAAATGTGGGGTTGAAGAATCTGGAGTCAGTTATTTTCTCTGCTTTTTGAGTGTCAGCCTACAAAAATATGCATTTCTCTTGTAAGAAAGTTAGCAGTGAAGGCAGTGTGTGCAGCTCTACAAACTGAAAGTTGTTCTTTTGCCAGAATCTGAGTAATGTAAGTTTGCATGCCGATATTTTCACGGTAGCTAGGTATGTTGCTGTTAGCCTTTAAATAACTGTTGAAAAATCATCACCCATCTCGCTGCACTACCTAATGGAAATTCAGGGCTGTAAGAGGAAGGCATGGTCATTTGCTGTTGCAGTTTTCAGCTGAAATGGAGTGTTAGAGACAAATGACTTGTCAAGACAAAACACACTCGCTAAACTAGAGTTAAAAGCCTTCCCGGTTAAAAAGCAAGAAGACAAAGGTTAAAGCAGTTCTTTCTGGTTCAGAACCTGAATTGCTGCAGGACTATTTGAATAAGTAATAGCAGTAACAATTATGATTGCATCTTTGGTCCTACTGCTCCAGCAGATGTATTTAATCACTTCTGACGTGGTTTCACAGAGTGCAAGAGATTAAATTAGTCAGTTTATAAATTGAGAAGAAAGAAATGAAAGACTGGAAGGTAGCGAGGGGCATTATTTCTAGCTGACCTGATATACTTGGGTGTAGTTTTGTTCTTTTTTTAAGCAGTTGTACACTTTTGTATCTCTTTGCTTCCAATTACCAGTTGGTAATAGCTGCTATCCTGCTAATAAAACTTGTGTGGTAATTTGGCTCTTAAAAGTTGCTTCTGTCCCACTTCTGTAAGTCATTAGAGCATCATGTTCATGGCAAGATAGCTTCAATACTGTCAGCTGAAGCACTGGCATCATGTGTGTTTTGTGAATCGGTTCAGATCTGTAAAAATTTTTAATCTTTTCTGTGCTTCTTTGTGTGAAAAGAAGATGATTTGACCCAATGCTCTGAATGCAGTAAACAAGAACAAATAAAGCTAATAAAGTCTTTGAACAGCCACAAGTGTATCCTAATGATAAAGTGATAATGTAGAAAAATGAACTACCTCATGTTCTTGTCTCTTGTCTCTTATCTTTCTCACTGCCACTCTTCCCCTTTTTTTATTAGAGGCACCAATGTCTGCTTCCTTTCATAATTCACATTGTAGTAAGATGCACAACAATAGTGCAGTGACTCAGATTTCTCTTAAAGATAGGTTATAAATTCTTTTCAGTATAACTCACTTTATTGCTTCCTGGCTAAAGGGAAAAAATACCTGTAGCAAAGAGCGTAGATGTTGCTAGAGAGGGTACAGTTACGAATGCATGTTTAGAAATACCAGTCTGGGGGTTTATTTTGCTATGAAGTGTTTTGAACAGATGTTGCTAAGAAAATAGGAATTTTACAGATAGTTATGTCTAGTGTTGTTTTTAACAGCTGAAGAACAAATGCTGTACTTGACTGTATGACTGACAACTAGGAACTTCAGCATCTGAACTCAGGGCTTCTTTGGTGATGTCTCTGGCCTCCAGCAGTTTACTTAACTTTTTGGAATCTAAACCTACATAGAAATTGTCATATTAAATCAGAATCAGCCTGACCTGTTATTCTGTCACCAGTGCTGTTTTTTCCTAAATATTTCAGAGAAAGGTGCCAAAGTCCTTGTTCATGTGTTCTGTCCTGAACAAGAGTTTATTCTTAATCGCTTCTAACTGAAAGATGGCTTAAGCACTAAATGGCCTATCTTTTTCAAAGCCCACACTATTAATATTAATGTCCTAATAGTTCATAAATGTGTTGTTTTAAAGTGTTTTCTCCGTTCTAAAAGGAAAATAAACTTTTTGACCCTTACTGTCTCCATGGAACTGTTATAGAATAAGGCATTTGGGAAATAAAAATTGTAAATTTTTAGCTGCTTGATTATTTAAAAAGCCATTTGATGTTCATTTAGTTTTCATGGTGTCCTAAAAATAAGAATTTTATGCTGCAGGGCACAGTAATAAGGAACTGTAGGTGTGCAGAATAAGTAATAAAGCTCTGTTTAAAAGCAGATGGGGGAAGATACAGCAAACTTTTGCTGATCTCACCTCTACTGCTGTTCTACCTTTACTGCTGAGTTTGTACCTTTGTTCTTGGAGTTACTCATATCCTTAAAAGTAGATGACTGTGAAACATCTGAAATGAAGATGACATGGGTGGAAGCAAATACCTAGTTGAAGGTTTTGCATGAGGTCAGGATTTAACGTCTGAACATCACACAACTTGCAAGAAATGACTGTGTCTTATGGTTTCTGACAAACCTGGCTGCACAGGCTGCCAAGAAAAGAATAGCCTCAGAGATAGAACATGGCAGATCCATGTGATCTGAAGCTCCTTGGGCAGTTTCGTTTCTTGTAAAGGCAACGGGAACATTGTAATCTGGGTCATTTCCAGTTTTAATCAAACTTTTTCGCTCCCCCCCAGCAAGTAGGAGTCCTGCCAAAGTCTGTTTGGTTTGGTGCGCGGAGATGTGGATAAACAAATGTTTGTCACGCTGCCCTCTCATCCGGTGCGTTGGGCCTCCATCAGAAAAGTCATTTGCTGACAAGAAGTTGAATCAGCTGCAGTCATGGCGCTGGGGAGGAAGAGCAGAGTTTAGTTATCCATGGAAATTCACAGTAGGGGAGCGTGGAGAGTTGTTTAATGTCATCCTCTTTAAAAGCAGAGGTGTAGCAAAAGAAATCCATGCAGGCAAGGCGTTCCTTCTAGGCTCAGTCCTACAATGACCTAAGTGTTCCTAGTCAGGAAACATGCTTAATTTAGGAGTCAGCCATACTGCAGATCTTAATGTGACCCTTAAAGATGGGTGATGTGCCAAGAGATGTGGAGCTAAGACCAGAGCACTCCCCATCTTGTGGGATGAAACACCTAGTGCTCCTTGAATTAAATCCTGGTTCTTCACACACTGAAACAGGTTCAGGATACTTGCCTCTTTGGCCCTGTGCTGAAGGTGTATCTGAGGGAATAATTATTCCTATGCAGCCATTTAGTTAATATAGCAAGTTTTGCAAGATGAAATAACCTTCTTTCAGTTGAATTATAAATATAATTTTGTAAGTAACTGAGAGTAAAATACACCTTTTGGAAAAAATAAATTGATGAATGGAAGGCATATGTGCAGTGAATTTCGGAAAGCTGAGCCCTGTGTCTTATTTTGCCACTACAGTGCCCTTGCATACACTGTGCTTTAGAGCCATGAGCAGAGACTATTTATGTGTGCGTATGGAGGAGAATGAGAAGGTCCTATGCAGCCGTGGCAATCCTGACTTTCAGCTTTTCTCCACATAATCAAATTTGAATAGCGTGTGTTTTTCTTAGAAGTCATTCAATAATTTAGCATTTAGTCCTAGAAGAAATTTTACTTGATCCTTTGTTCTGCTTTCTTACAGAAGGTATCAAGCGCAAGCTTGTTTTAGAGGCTTTACTTTGAGATTAGCTGGCTTGACTTTTTGAGTCTCTCCTTGAAGTACAGGGGATGCCCAGTGTTACATTCTGTCTCACAATTTAAAGGTTAAAAAGACAAAAGAGGGAAATGTTCTGTTTTAATTTTGTGCTATTAATTTAATTCCATCAGCCTAGATTTGGTATTGATGATGAGGAAATTGCTTGGTTAGACAGCTGGTGTCTTAGGACATGTAACTTTTTTTGTGGGTTATTTATTTATTTATTTATTCTCCACCATCACTGTCTTTCTTAAGAAGAAAAATATATATCGTTGTTTCTTTGTGGACATTGTGTGAAAGACGGAGGCAAACTAGAATCCGGTTCCTCTGCTGTCCCCAGAGGCTGCTTCCACAGTTAAACAACTATTTCCTTTCCTGAATTTTCAGTTTTTAAGTGGCCTTCCTGTCATCTGACTAATAAAGACAGTAATAACTTAAGGAAATTTGCCTTGCTCTAATTGTTGAAAATAGAAGGAAATGGGATTCTTAAGGTCCTCAAGTATATACTGTAGCAGTTTCTAAATCCCCCTGGTCTGTCAAAGCTGTTTAATACAGCCAGGAACTGATCCAGAGCTTAAAGCTGGATGAGCAAAACCGAAATGCCCCAAAAGCAAGTCTGCCATGCAAAGACAGGATGCTTATACTCTTATTCCTCTCTGTACAAATGTGTCTTTGTAAAAGACAGGTCATTTTCAAGTTGTTTTAATTAAGTGTGGGTAGTGTCTACTGTGTTTCTCAGGATGCTGTCATTTCAAGTTGGAGTTTTGAACTTAAAGAATCTGTTAGCAATTGTTATGAGTCAGTGAATCGAAATCAAATGCAGCAAGTTTTTGTACTGGGGACCTTTGGCGTGCGGGGTGAATACTAGAGGAAAAATATGAAAGACAAATTCTTAGAAAAGTAGGGTGAAAGGCATGTGAATCCCTAGGTGTGAAGCACTTCCAGCGTGAACCTGAAAAAGTAGTCATGGCTTCTTATTGGGTTTTGCGTTCTGATCTTACTTTTTGTGCAATTTGACAAGATGGGACAGTCAGTTTTAAGAATTTGAAGTAAAGTGGAAAATTGCTGAGCAAGGGGCGGGGGTGGGGGTGGTGGTTTTAACCAAATTTCTTAAAATATCATGTTTGTGTAGTTCATGAATGGATAGGGTGTCTAGTGCCTTTGGTTATAAAAACTAGCTTGTGCCTTTTTCCTTGCCTTTTTATGTATATCTGAATTCCTGTTGGGGTGATTTTAAGCGTTTTCATTTATGCGAGGAGGCATCCTATAGAGTGGGGAAGCACTGTCTTGGAGCATTTTTAGGTACTACTGAGGTATTGCTAGTTTGATCAAGCAGAATACGTCAAGTACGATGCTACTTTACCCTGAATTGAATACATTGGATACAGATGAATTTTAATATTGTGTAAGCTGTATAGAGTCCTCTGGTTGTTGTTTCTGATGCTTGCTGATACTGCTTCTCATGACAATGGTGGCACGAGCTACAGATTATGGACTCATATCCTGTGTAGTTTAAAAAACAAACCACAACCAAACATACCCATAAACAGCCTGGGAAGCCAAACAAATGCTGCTAGGTTTATTTTTGGGTTTAGTTTTTTTTTTTTTCATGGTAGTTTTTTTTGTTTTGTTTTGTTTGGGGTTTTTTTTGGTTAGAGGTGAGGAATGATGAATGGGTCAGACGATTCCTCCTCGCTTCACAATTGTACGTTTTCTTGTGATAACATGCCATGCATACCGGATCTTGCATTTACAAATCTGAGCTAATGTTTTAAGAACATCGCTAGGGAGAGTCATACGTCTCCATTGATGAAGTCAGCTTCACAAAACTTTTCTGTCGATTCCAGAAAGCAGTATTTAGCTCGTATTAAGTCCTGGCCCTGGCTTTTAATGTGGGAAAAGAAGACAGAGAGTAACAGTGCTTCTTGAAGATAAATAAAAGCAAGATCAGTTAAGATGATGAGATTTTGAGTCTTTTTCTTCTTTTTTTCTCCACTCTTAAAAAGAAGTGAAAGCAGCTAACAATCAGTAAAAGTTTGTTTAGGTACAGAACTCCCATGTAATCTCTTAGAGGAACTGGGCAATTTTCCCTTGAATTGCTGAGTGTAATGAAGTGTCACTTCTTGGCACAAGATTTTATTGTGCTTGAGTCCCACGCAGTTTTGATACAATCTCGGTACATGTTGTCTGTCATAAAGATGTCCTACTTTGTTTAATATATTGATCTGCTTTTTTCAGCTTCCCTTATGATTCTAATCCTTCTAGTCCAGACTACAAGAAATACTGCAAGTCAGATGAGTTTAGTATATGCAAAGAGGTTGGTTTTAATTAATGCTGAAATTACTTGGCTTTTAATAAGGCTTAATGAAATAGGAGCACAGCGTAAATCGTTACATGAAAATGTTTGAAATGGAAGCAAAAATGCGCAGCAGATTTATTTTTTCTGAAGCCAGTATGTCAGTGTCGTGCTTGTCATGTGTTTTATTTGAAAAGCACAACAAAACAAAAAACTTATATTGTGTACAATCAGCTAGAACTGTTTGTAACCAATATATTTAGAATAATTTTTCACAGGGATCTGTCAAGTTAAGCAGTCTACTTCAAGATTCGGTTCTTTTTCTGGCATTTATTTTTTGCATTGTCTGCTAATAAAACCGGAGGGGTTGCTTGGAGGGAGTTTCCCTTACATTCAAATACTTAAGTTTGCTTTTTCCTCGACATCACTCCTTTTATCAGAAGTAGGAGCCTCATTCTTTGTCAAGGTAACTAAACACACCCTGTTAAAATTGGGGTCTGTGTCACTTTTGCTAGCTAAAGATCAGGCCCTAAGTGTGTTTGCTTTTTCTAATTCACTTTGCTGTTATTGCTTCAGTTGTTGGTAAACTTATTTTACCACATACTGTCTTTCCTTCCTCTAACACTGTGGTAGTTACAGGTAGTTATTCCTGGTAAGAAGTAGAGAAGAGGAGCAAAAACTAGGATTTCTTTTATTTTCTAGCCTGCCCTTTCTTTAATCCGTTTCAAAGGTAAATCCATGTGTTTAATCTCATGCTGCTTCTCAGCTTTTATTTCTTAATTTCAAAGAGACTGGTAGAAACAAATATTGAAACATAAGAGGGAGGACTATAGGAAAAGCAGCTCCTGAAAGTGTTGAGACTGTCTTTGAGCTTGGCTGTTGTGAAGACAGGTCTCGCATCCTGGCTGGTGCTGAAAATGGACCAGATCTCAATCGCTGTTGCACATAATCACTCCCTGTCTTTAGTGCAGCATGTTTATCCTGTTTGTGAGGGATGGTGGAGCTGTTTAGTTTGAAAGGCTTTGAAGCTGGACCTGTTTTTCTAGTTCTTCTGGTAAGTAAAATCTAGCATACTTCAAAAATAACTACAATAAAAGGCGCCTCTGTCTATTGATCTATTAATAAGTGAAAAATACTGCTGTTGCTATCATCAGTAACAGCAGATAGCCTTGCAGGTCCTTGCTTTTAAGGTCAGATACTGAAAGTTGCAAATGAATGCAAGCAAAATTTATTTACCAACGAAATGAATTAGAATTCTAAGTGTGAAGTACAGTTTGAGGATAAGAACACAAATCGGCTACAGAATGAAACAGGAGCTGGTACATGTAAAAAAGATAAGAAACCAAAACAGATTGTGACTGTTGTTACAGGTATTGCTCATAGTCTTCAAAATGTAGAGATGAAACTCTGTATTTTCAGTGTATCTGAAATAACCATTGTATTAGTTCAATATTTTGCTTAACTCATTTTTACCATTTTATCCAAAATGATTTCCTACTATGTGCACAGTGCAATGTTCATTTACAAATTATACTTTTCCTATTAGATTTTTATGCGTTAGTGGTGTGTGTTCTCTCTTAATTTAGTGTGTTTGGCATCTACAGTATCAAGAAAATGAATGGTTAGCTTGGTTTCAGAAGAGGAAAAGGAAAAAAAAGTAATATTGTCTTTATTTTTCTAATTTTAGGGTCTACTTACAGTGTGCTGTCCATAATGCCTTCTGATTCTGAAAGCAGCAGTTCTCTGAGTAGCGTTGGTGAGTAAAGTATTAATCTAACAACTTGACGAGCGTCTCTTTCTGGGAGCTGGGAGAACAAGTTCTTAAGGTTGTCTTTGGGGAGGGTAGAGGGATTTGGGTCATAAAATCAAAGAAGTTGACCTGTAAGATGTAGCCATGGGTCTTCGCCAGGAAAAAGTATACCCTTTTTGTGTAGTGCAAGTTAAGCCTTTTCATGACTCTGTGCAGTTGTTGCCAATAAAATCTGTGACATTTGGATACAGTAAATGATGTGTCTACCTTGAGTTACTTAGTAAAATAATGTAAAAATGACAACATTAGGCTTATACAAGTCTGCACATAAAAAAATATATACAGGCATGCACATATATGTATGTATATGTTTATGTAAATGGGAAAATTGTAGTCAGAGTTAAAACCATAGAAATTAAAAATATTATTAGCCCAGGTCATAGCCTTTTAAACTTTTGGAACTGGCCACAAGCTTTAACCCTTGTTTCCCTGCATGCAATGAATTGCTTCATTCTCTAGTTTTTTAATGTCATTGGGAAAGACCAAATAATGAAAAACCAATCAAACAAGAGGAAAAAGAAACATGGACAGAAGACCTCTAACAAGAAGATGATCTCGGAATAGCTGTATTAGCTGAATAGCTGTCAGTTTTCCTCTTCTTTACTTACACAAATACTTTTATTGTGAAATCTATGTAAAAGTCCCTTGCCTTGGATAGGGAATGTAGGCTCTTGCATATTTAAAGTTCCAGTGTTGTGTCAGGCATCTGTAGACTTCCCTGACACCACCCGGCAAGTCAGTTGTCTGTTTAAGGCTGTGGGTAGACATCTGTTGCAGTCATGGAGTTGAACTTTTAACTCCAGCATGCAGGAACAAGATTCTAGGCTTGACTGCACTATTTGCTGAAAATACGGGAAGTTGTGACATGTTAGTTTGATTTTTATCAAGATCACACTTGTACTTTATTACCTGAAGGAAGGATATGATTTAATTTGCTATGAATAAATTAGGGGTGGAAATAGGAAGAAGAAAGTTTGTAAATTTTTTGGACAACCAGACTCAAAAAAAGGAGCCTTCCAAAGAAGGAAGTTCTTCTAAGGTGAAATCCAGTAAGTTTGTGGAATAGTTGGATGAAGTGATGCCTGAGATAGAAGATGTAGGTGGTCCTTTCTAGTCCCATGTTCCTGATTTTAAAAAGGAAAGGTACACTTAAAGCTTTCACCCGCCCCAACTTTTGTAACTTTGTGAATGCGCATGCTCAATTCTTTGTACCTGACCATTTATAATTTTGGAAGTAGGGGTAAGTAGATGAACAGCTAGTGTTTGCCATCATGAAGAGAACTTTTGCTTTAACAGTGATCACTTGCAAACTACAGATATCTGGCCTCTATTTTCTGTTTTATTAATTTTCGGTGGCATAGTGCCTTATGGGATTCCTGTTTCTGAACACTTATTTAGAATTTGGCATGTTACTTCTGAGACATCCGTTATTCCCATGTATGAGTCAGAACTGAATTCTTTCTGAACTATGTTTTGTTCGTGTTTTGAAATATTGAAATTCATACTGAATCCTGATCTGTGTATTTTACCTAAAGGGCTTTGTCTTTGGCGTATGCAGTGATCAAAGTTATTAATAAACTAAAAATTAAATGACCCCACTATTAAACAGAACTTGTGTTCTAGTATTCTCCATAGTTTTGTTTTATTCAAATGATTAAAGTGAGTTAGGTGTTTAATATTTAGTACATTAACAGACAGGGGAGTTCTTTGTTTTAAGCTGTCATGTTTGTTTTATAGTCTGGTCATAGACTTGTTACTCATGAGTATCATTTTTTTTTCCCCAGTCATTTTCTCTCCCTCACACCTTGTTCTAATATCTAATTACAGACATCTAATATCTATGTACTGTTATCTAATATCAATAGCAAAATTGATTTGCTTAATAACCACCATATTCTTACAGAGGTGTTTACAAGTCACTTCAAAGCTGCAGTCAGATTATTTTAATACTGACTGATTTGTTGAATGACAAACCATCATAACTGAAACTGTTTGCATGCCAGCTCCCCAAAGGCTTCATATGACTTCTTTGAATGGAATCCCAACGAATACTGAGTTGCGATAGCGTTTCAGGAATTTTACTTACATATTACCCCCTCCCCCATCTCACGGCAATACGTTTTCACAAGGGTAGTTCTGTGCAGTGGAAATTAAAAGTTTAGCCTGTGAAATGAATGCAGCGGTGAAAGAAGGTAAACAGCTCATGGTTTGTAGACAACGTAAGCTTTGGAATATGTTCAGTTTGATAGTTCTATGTACACACACATGCATGTAAAGCAATGTTTTTATTTCCCTACTCATGTGTGCCTTCCTCATGGGGCTGAAAAGGGATCTATTTTGTTATTCCTCAGCTCAAAACACTGCTTTTCGTAAATATTTAAAAAAATTTTATTTCTGGTCTGCCTTGCTTATGTTTGTCAAGCACCTCAGAAGCACATTTACACATTTGACCTTTCAGAACAAATGGGAAAGGTATTCAGGCCGCTAAAAGCCCAGATAAAGGAGCAGAGAGTGAATCTTACCATCTAATTAGGAGAGAGAATACAATCTTTCATTTGTAGCCTTTGGATTCCATAGTTGATAAAAGTAACTAGAGAAGGGTACGTCCATGTGCTCCATCTTTTCTTCCCAACCTTAATCACCCTAGCTGTTGTTGGAGATGGTTTCTGCTGCTGGCATTCTTAATTAAATGATATTTTTTCTGAAATGTTTCCAAGTAAGCCAGGATGTTGTGAAATTGAGATAATTGTATTTATATAATCTTATCCAATCATATATAATAAGATAGATATGTATGTTTTACAGCATGCTGGATTTCAGAGTTAATTTATGAAGCTGTTGTGTGTAACACTAGGCTTATTTTCCAGATAGAGACCCTGATCTAAGAACTAAGCTTAAATAGTACTAAAATGACTGTTCTTATAAGGTAGTTCTGCCAAAACATGGGCTCAGTCTCAGTCAAATAAATGAAACATGGTGTTAGGATTTGGAAAGGAAGAGGGAAAGTTGGGAGAACATCATTTTATCACTGTATAAGTCTATGGTGTGCCCGAGTCTTGGGTGAATTTGCAGTTCTGATTCTCTCATTGAAATAGAAGAGGGCAGCAAGCACGGAGAGTGGCAGCACGGATGAACGGAGCAGCTTCTGTATGGGGAACAAATGGCTAAAGTGGGGGTTCCCTTAGTCTTCAGTAAAGCCATAGTCCTAATATAAGAGAAGAATAAGGAATGATGTAACTTGGATAATGTGACTCAGAGAAGAGTTTAGGCCTGGTCTGTCCCCCGTACTGTGCTGTCATCCAAGCTTTATTTCCTCTTTCCCTGCCTAGATGGGCTTGAGGGATGCAGCAAGGATGAACTTCCATCCCCATGTGCATATGGTAGAATAAGCAGTTGAGTGGTAGCCAGTTTTCCCACCTGTGTAGCAGCAGGGTAGCAGCTTTGGAAAAGAAACTCCTCTTTGTAGGTTTATCTGACTTGACCATAGGTGTATCTGCCTTTCTTCTTTCGTATATGTATGTAAATAAAAATATAGAGTAACAGATCATTGCTGTTTACAGGCTTTCTTGTGTATTTTCCTCACCATTCAAAATTGGTTTAGTTGACAATATTTTTGTTTTTCTCTTATGCTTCCTTCCTTTTCTTTCCATGTATTGATAAAGTTCATGCTGTGCATGCAAAATAGGTAGTTTTGATGGAACTGAGGGCAAATGTTCACTGTTATTTTCCAAAAGAGGTACGATATAAACTGCTGTAATCCCTCCATCCCACCATTGTGCTTCAGTCTCACATTCTTCCTCCCAAAGGAACAAATCCTCATTAAATTGTTGTGTTCTCTTTGTATTTCCTTTCTCTTTGCTCTTAGCTAATCACAAAGATTTTTGTGTGTAAATAGAAGCATCTTTCATCTGCCCACTCCCTGTGCCCGGCAGACTTTCTGAATGAAGCTACAATTCTGCATTTCTGACATCAGAATAATTATTTATGGAGATTCAGTGCCTGGCGTGCCAAGCACGGAACAACAGTGTCGCTTAGGAATTGGATAGAAACCAGTAACAGAGGTATATGTGACAGTCACTGGCTAGTCTCCCACTTGACTGGTCATGATAAGAGAGAGGAAAAGAACACAGAATAAAGATGTCCTTAAAAAAAAAAAAAAATTAAAAAAAGAAGAAAAAGCACCAGTTTGTATAGCATACTCAGTCTTTTGACATTTATAATTTTGAAGATAAATGCTCACCAAGCACTAAATTGAACTTAATGAAATAGTCCTGGACACCTGGCTCTAGCTGGTCCTGCTTGAACCAGATGTTCTTTCTGTATCTCAGCAGATAATTTTCTGGACCTGTAAGGAAAGATGGAAGGCCTGTGTTCTGAAAGATTATCTTAGATGATGTACTATCTGCCAGTTATCACCCTACTTATGCAATACTTCAGCCTGAAATCATCAAATTTGTTTGCTATGGGAAGTAGTTACACAGTGTCCTTATTAGTTTCTGTGCGTCTCTTGATTATCTCCTCACTCCCAGTTTCCATGTTTTTATTTTTCACTTTCTTCCAAAATCAGACTCCTTTCTTTTTACGATAGTGAGGTAAATTCTTGTTCTGGCCCATGCCACCTAAGAAGGCTTCTGTGAATTGACTTAACGCATTACTGACCTCAGCAATACGATGCCATGACAGAATTATAGTTTCTGGAATTGAGATGGTACTTTACCTACCCTAGTACTGTAATGAAACTTCAGAGTTTTCCTTTAGTGCTTTAAAAATGTGATTCTTCTTCCCCTCCTCAATGCACAGAATTATTTTTTTAAATAAATGTTGTTTAAAAGAAACCAGCAGCTCACATGCAGCAGTCAGGCTATAACTCTGAGGATAGCCTGTGTTGTGCTTTATCATGATGAGTTTTTTAGCAGAAAGGCACTGCATGCTCCTCCATTCTTTGAAAATACACTGAGATCTTAACGCGAGGACTTTGGGAATGGAAAAGGCCTTCCGTCTTTCCACATGTATAATTTCCTTCTTTCCACGGACGGATCTCTTTGCACTGTTGTGATTACAGCTGTCAATCTTGTATCCTCTTCATGCTATGTTGCTTATTATCACCTTTATCTTTTAACTTTCAACAGACTATTATTGTTCCAGCTGTTCAGTTTTATGCAAATGGTATCACTTTTTTTAGCGAGAAGTGTTTTTTCTTGCTCTTCACTGTTCCTATCACTGTACTACCTTTTCCTATGGGAATTTACGTACCAGTCTGTAAAAACCACCATCATTGACATTACAACTTTATCACCAGGTGGTGAGACCTGTGACCCCACCAAGCTTGTCCAACTGACTTCAACTGACAGCATTTCCTTGCTTAACGTTTTGTTAGCCTTCCAGCCTGACAGGCTATTTACAGATAGTTTTTCACTAATTGCATTTCAAGTTACTTAATCTGAGGGCCTTAATTCTTACTCCACAGCAAACATTACCCCCCCTCCCATCAGATGACAGTTCCTTCCCAACAATGTGTATTCATTCCTTGTTGCCATGTTGGCTGTTTTGACAACTGTCCTTTTATGTTGTTGTGATTTCAGTTTATTGCTTCACACTTTCTGCAGCTCTGTATAACAAAGTAATTGTTTTCACTATTCATAGGAAGTGTTCAGTTGCGGGTGAGGTTTATGATACTTTTTCAGTCAAAGATAAATACTTGTTCCATGTCTGAAAAAGTGATTTATGTCTCTTCCCTACCAACAGCCTATAGGAATCTCTCATTGTTCTTCTTACTTTTTTTACTAACACAAACACAGAATTTATATTTGGTAAATATAGCTCAACAGTTAACACATACTGACAAAGGAACAAGTCACAATATTACACCTGCTGAACTGCCACAAATGAATGAGAAAAGGTGCTAGGACCAATACCAGTACACCACATCAGAATCCTTGTCTGTGCTCAGTGACTGCGTTTGACGTTGCACCTCCTCCCCGTTCAGTCTCTCTACTCAGAATTAATTTTCCTGTAAAATTTGGCCTCAATGATTGAATTCAACCTCTTTTTACAGATCTATTTCCTATGTAATTTCCTCGTCCTTTGATCAAGTACTTGAAAAGTACTTGTTCAGTTTACTGGAAACCAGACTTTTAACTTAGAAAATAAACACCCTCTTCCACAAACTTAAGGTAACTTCACTCTCCTTCTATTTTACTATGTTTGTGAATCATGTAGATGTCCTTAGGACTGATCCTCAATCTCTTTGCCTAATTTTCAGTGTGTTAGTAACCATCTTCTCTTAAGTAATAAGCACTTCAAATAGCTTTATTGTATTACCATTGACTTCTGTGGTGTCCATTTCCAGGCAGCTATGGGTTGGCATGTAGTCACGCACAGTGTACTCTCAACTTCTGTCGCTTCAGAGGTACCCAAGAATTACTCAGTGGATGTGATGTCCTGTTTTAAAAAAAGCAACAGTAACAACAAAAAAGTCAACTTTGCTGATGTATACTCATGCAGTCATGGAGGAGGAGTGTTTGGGGTTTTTGGCTTTTGTTTGGGGTTTTTTAGTTGGTTAGTTGGGATTGGTTTTCGTTTTGGGTTGTTATTTGTTGATGTTTTTTAACTTTTCCTGTAACAAATCAGTGTGAGTTAATTCGTGGTCTGTTAAGGGTTCTGCATAGATAGGGCTTGAGAACCACTAATGAATAGCTGTCCACTTCATGGTATTTTGTTTGCTATCATGTCTTCTTAACATTTGGCAGCTCCTTGGAGGAATTTCTGAGGATTTGGTTGGTCTGTAATGATTTGAATAGAAATATAGTGTGTGTGAACGCCCATCTCTTGCACACATTGTCTGTCACTATATCCTGAGGCCCTGTATCAGTCTGTGCATTCAGGAAATCCTTTTGGTGTCAGGATTTTTCTTCCGGGGCTATAAAACAGTATGGTGAGACGACACTCACAACTCCTCTGCAGGAGAAGTTGTGAAGGAATGAACGCTGGTGGAGTCTCATCCCCTTGGTCGGTGTGCAGTGGTTGACCCTAGTCGTTGTCTCCCTTGGGTTTGGCTTGGACACTTCTGTCTAGGTTGTGCTTTCAGCGTGCGGTTGTAAGCCTGACACATGTAGGGTTTGAGCTTTCCCACCAGGGAGCTCCTGAATATTCAAACCCAGAAGCTTCAGCTGTATTTTCCTTGGTCACGGTAACAACTTTTACTCTCTATTATGTTTTAATTCAGCAACGTTCTGCAAGGACCTCTTGAATTGACACATCTGCCCTTTTTTCCTCCTCCTGGCTATATTTGAGTATTAGGCTGCAGATTTTCTTTCCAATAGCCTTTCTAGAACCGCTGTTCAGTTCTTTCTAAAGTCTTAAACTTACTGAATTTGAAAGTTTGTTTTCCATGGTGGTGGTTTTGTTTAGGTTGTTATATTCTGTGTTAAAACAAATACTGAGGAGCTATCCATTCTTTTGTCCTTGCATGTTACGTGATCCTCACTCCTTTCATAACCTGTTAGGTTTTCTGTCTGTCAGATGAAACTGTTCCCACAGTTCACCGTTTTAACTTTCAGTGTCCTTTCCTTAATGTATTGCTGCTTGGTTTTACTAATGTTTTATCTCACCTACATGGAATTCTGTTCTGTGCTCTCTGCTGTTTCAAGGCCACTTCAAAAGATACACCTGAAGAAATGTATCTAAACTTCTGATATATGGTCCTGTTCTAGTCCTCATAAATTATTGAAAGAAAGTAAATATTTTAGCATGCATTTTCCTACAGCAGGCATAAGTCTTTACTCCCCACCCCTTCCTGAGCCTGGGGAGAAACCCTGGTGATGGAGCTTTGCAATACATCTTGCAAGTGTTTTTTAACGTTTTCTGTCATGATTTACAAGGCCATAAAGAAATAATATTCTGAACAGCCCTGTTGATTTTATTTTATTTTTTTTTTTTTATGAAAGCAAGCCATGAAGAAGGCTTGGCTGTACAATGAATAGTCTCCTGTTTGTTTGCAGGCAAGAATTGGCACAAATCTGTAAGATGAGTTTCAAAAAAACATCATAAAATTCAGGCATTCTGTTAGCTTGCGACAGATTGCTTTTGAATTAGTTGAACCTTCATACAAGTATATTTGACAGAGTAGTGAGTTTATTATAATTCAAAATATGTTAATGGCATTTCTTAAAAGTAACTGTTTATGCTTTGGTCCATTTTCCCACCTCGACATTACGTTGATTCAGCATTATGGTACATCTTGGTCAGTTTAACAAGTTTCCCAGCCCTATTTCCGTTAAAACCTTCTTTTTTTTCTTCAAAAAGTGTGCTATCCCATCCCCAAATAAGAAGCTGAGTAGTGGTTTCTGTGTGGCTATATTATCTCTTCAATCAGTGATGATTAATCATCAAAATTGTGTTTGGTATGTACTACAATAATAGATCACTCTGATTTCTGTGAAGTCCAGCATTTAGACTATAATTATGGAAGATGCGATTGCTCCAGCTTCTGGGTTTTTTGAAGGCTTTTCTTTTATATAGCCCATGATGGAAATCCGGCAAAATCTTGCTTTAGATTAAGTCAGTGCACGCTCGGTACTTAATGCATGTGCTGCATTAGGGGGCAAAATGCATTTTGCCCACACGATGCATCGCCGCTGTCGGGCTGTTTCAGGCGCTGGTGGAGCGTGTTTACGTGGGGGGTGACTTACCAGGGAGGTGACTTCCAGACGCTTGGATTCTCGGAGCCCAAGTTCAGCTCACGTGAAAAACGAGTGGTGAGGCTTAACGAAGCACATGGATGAGTTGTACTTGGCAGGTCTTGCAGTAAATACATTTTCACAAATCCAGGCTGTCTGAGAAAGCAGGTGAGTTACTGAAAGGTGGCATAATTTGGATAATGGAGATTTAGCCTTCAGGCTTGTACGTTTTAAGACCAGTTTGACTGGTTAAAGTGCAGAGAGGAAGTACTGTTGCGTAAAATATGCAGTCAGATGGAAAAAGAATACAAAGCTGGAAGCACAGGTCACTTTCCTCCTACTGCATGATGATGTCAAATGCAATAAAATGCTTTTAGCATCCAGCTATAAAAGCTGCTTTAGAGGAAATGAAGAGTATTGAATTTTTCTGATGAAAGCAGAGTTTACTGAAGTTTTTAGTTGTTTTTTTTTTTTTCATTTAAACATCCACAAATCTGATTTAACGTTTATGAGACCTGTCATACAATTATTGAAAATGTAAGGTTGTTAGTAAATCAAACAAAGATAACCTTTTTGGACTTCTTTTAAGGATAAGAGGAGGAATATCTGGATCATATTGATCTGTGTTTTTACAGCACTTAGAAGGTGTACATCTCTTGGCTGGTATTATGCGTTGACAACAATATCATTGCATTTGAGATGAAAGTATTTGCTGATGTACTTGTAAAAAGTGACAAATTAATGAAAAATAACCTTTTCTGGTACTAAGACAAATGGCTTCTCATTAGTCAAGAAAGCTTCTTTCCTAAGGCTAATTTGCCTGTCTTTATTTAAAGCAGTCTTGTCTTGCTTGGCACAGTTTCGGGACCGCACGCACAAATGTTCTCCTTGCCTGAAGAAGATTGTCACTGGGATGTTGTCAAAGCTATGGGGGGGTGTGTGTGTGTGTGCAGGGAGAGGTAGAGGAAGAGGAGCTGAGGTATAACTCTTTACCTCCTTTTACTATGTTTTAGATGCCCAGAGCAGCCGTTGCATGTTTGTGTAGGGTTTGTGTAGCGGACATTGTGTAGTGGACATAACCGCTGCTGGGGTTAACGCTGATATTAGTGGTGGACTATTGTTAATCCAGTGCCCTTTCCTCCATGCAAAGCATAACCAGCCTCCCTGATTTATCTCCTCCTTCCTCTTGTGCCCCTTGCATCCTGTTCATCTGTTCTGCTCACAGCAGCCCGCCCCAGGATGACAGATAAGCTTTTGAACTCCTCTGTAAAGATGAAGGGGACTTTTTCAGTGTTACACATATTCTCACGCGTCAGCTCAAGTGGGAGGATGTGCAGGTTGCCACTGAATTTACCCAAGACTGTGCAGCCTGTCAGTACCTGAATTAGGTTTGTCTGCCTTTACCTTCAATTTTTTTATGAAATTTCCTGCTCATTGATCTGTCCAAACTGTTCGAAATGAATACATATTCTGACTTTTTTTTATCTGTCCATTTATTTTTTCCCTATTTATTCCCTGTATCATGAACCTAGGATAGCGCATTTGTATTATTACTGATTTCTGTATAATTTTGCCTTGAAAATTATGTAGAATGGTTCTTATTCTAGGAAAACAAAGGATAACTGAGTTTTAAAAGTGTGAGATCCTTTGTCTTTATGGATGAAGGGACTCCATCTGGATGGAGGAGTGAAACAAAGTAGTAAGAGAAAGCCCAAATGCAGCCTCCATTGGGAATTCTTTAGAGCGATGCGAGTTTGTGCCTTTCTACAGAATGCAGGCTGTTCCTGCAATTTTGAATTTCTTCAGTTTGCTATTAGAGCATTTACATACATTATTATGCAATAGTTAGATTAAAAGAACAGTCTGTGCTCATAAATTCTCATAGAATTACAGTAACAGCTGAAAGGAGTAAGAACAAGGATCCTATTATTCTAGATGCTGTATGTGTGATAGCCCTGACCCTGCAGTTATTTTAGTGTGGGAACTTTAAAGCGCAGGTAGTTCTACTTAAAAGTTGGAGGGAGTTTTTGCATTCTGCAGTACCTTCCTGAAGAGGGTTTAGAGATAAGCCAATTCTTGCAACTCCTTAACATTTGATCAGATGAAATTACTTTGTTTGAAATTCCTTCTTAGAAAAGACAGTGATCAGAGAGCATTGGTTTACTATTGTGTCTTTTGTTTCGTCATTTAAAAAAAGGCCATAATAAAGGTACACCCTAACAAGTTAATACATGTGTCAGCAACTCGTTTCAAGTGTATAATTATGCAAACTATTTCTAGAATTTCTCTTTTAGGTAGAAAATAGCAATCTCCCATATACATTTAGGCCTTTAACTTTCACATCTGTGACCTATATCTTTGAGTTTGCTCTCATGTGCCTGGGATTAAACTGGGCAGAAGTATAATTACAGTTGACTTAATTGTCAGCATGTTGTGAAACGTAACATACCACACTCATCTCTCATGTGGAAGAAGACCTCTTTGTATTGGTATAGCTGTCTGAGAAGACAGTAGGCATCATTGTTCATCTCTGATATTAAGAGAGCTAAGAATTAAGAGATCCCACGGAACTGTTTAATGTATGACTGCCCCTTAGAGGAAATTTGATGTGTAGTCCGGTTGCAGTGATTGTAATGTGCTTGTTTTAGCCAGTGTTGTTCAAAACGAAGCTTGTTTCTCATGATTTGTTGGCGAGTCAAATCTTTAACTTTGCATAGTGGACTGATAAACTGCGACGTGTGAAAGCATAGAATTGTGTTAAAAATAAATGTTGGCAGAAGAATATAGTAGAATAGTACGTCTGTGCTGCTAGATAAAGGAACAGGAAAAGAGTCCCTGTGCTGTAACAGTTTCTCTGCTGTCGCTGGGGTAAGTTGGTGTGGGTGGAATTTACTTTTTTTTGGAAGGAAAACCATGGTTCTTTATTGGGAATAACTTTGTACCTGTGACCTCTGTCACTATGGTAGTTTCCGAGATCTTTTAATTGTGACTGTAAACTTGCCTTACCTTTTTGGCAACCTGTAAGTTCATGAGAAAATAAGGAACCTACTCATGCAAACTTAACTTGCAACACAGATGGGGCCTTTCTGCTAGCATGGGGTCTGACGGTGTTGAAGGTATTCTTGTGTCAACTCACTGATGAAAACTTCCATGACTACTTTCATTTTTGAAGAGGATTCTGTAAACAAAAATATAGCATTCTTGAAATTAGTGTAAATTTCTATAGTGAGGACTTCTCTGACTGCCAATTATTTATCTCTTGGTCAGGTACGACTGGTAAAGCATCATCTCCACCACCTGTAATAGACACGAGACAGATGAGCGAGAAGCTGGAGACGATACTGTATCAGCTCCGTCAAGTAACTCGTGAGAGGGATGAGCTGCGCAAGCGACTTGCACTTTCATCTCCTGGATCAACTTTTGATGACTGCAGGTGAAAATAAAGGAAATGTAACATTTTAATTTAGTCATCGGTAGTGTTTTCAAGTGTCTTGACTCCTGCTTGCTTGTAAAGCAGCAGGGATATTGCAATGTACGTATGTTGCTTGTTAACCTGCCTGCCCCCTGGGGGTGATAAATGTATAAGTAGGTGACCACATCCAGGTTCCAGAGCTGCCTGTTAAATACCTATTCCTGCTTTCTCCAGTAATTTTTCTGTGGGAATGCGGGGAGTAGGGCTCATCTTTGTGTTGGGAGAAGAAAGCAAACAAGTTGTTTACGCTTCCTGGGTTATGTTGTGGGCAGAGAAAGAACAGTGGCTGAAGCATTTGCTGTTTTGAAAGCAAGAGAGAAAAAAGGGAAATAGCTCTGAATACTTGGCTGGAGGACAGAAATTAGGAGAGGGGAAAAAAATATCTTGGCTATTCCTGTGCTTCTGCAAGGGAAGAGAAGTTTGGACTTCTGTTGAGGGGAGTAAGTGTTTTTTAGGAGATACGTTTCCTGGTAGATATATATATTGAGGGACTGATAAGTATTAACATATTAAGAGTAAGGAACTCTCCTCCACTGAGAAGTTACAGGTGCTGGCAAATTAAAACAATATGTGTTCAACATGAGTTAATGGCCAGCAGCCTTATGGAGCTCATTCTAATATGAGGGTTTATAAGTTGTGAGGAAGATAGTACTCAAGGAGTGTAGGAGTTAATTGTAGATAAGGGTTTCATTGGGTAGGAAACAGAACTGGTTTATTTTAGAAGGTTACAGATCTGCTGATGTTCATAAATGTGACTTTGGGCACACTGAGCGGGTACTTTTTCCTGCAGTAAGTGCATGTAACAGAAATTTTTTGAACCTTGAGAAAAATTGTCTGTCACTGAATCTGAAATAAGAGCAAAGAACAGATATTCTGGGAGGTGTTGTCACGATGCATAGCTTTTCTGAACTTTAATGTTTTATTTGTTGTTTGTATTTGTTATTTCATCAGCTCTGTCTGTTCGTGGTCAGGTGGTTTATTAAACTTTTTGTCCTCATGAGATAAGGTCAAGATTTGAACTGGTGCACTGGAATGAGAGAATTTGGGTATTTTATTCACTCCTTAGCTACTCATCTTAATGCCCCCTTCCTCCCTCCATGAGTTCTGAGGGCTACTTTAAGAGAATTGTGTTCTATCTGAGGGCCTCCGAGTGATGCGGGGACAGGAGAGGAAGAGGTTGTCAAATGTCAACATCTTCTGCATACCTTCCCGTTACTTATTTATGCAGAGGGTTTTCTTATTTGAAGTCACTAGAGCTTAGGCATTGAGGATTTTGTAGCTTTTATGTTCTCCGTAATCCAGGATGCTATTAATAAAGTTCTGATGAGCTGTCCTCTAGACTGCCCTAGTTTTTCCTCTTTAATTGTTAAATCAATCTTCTGCTGCCAGTGTAGGATTCGTATGTTGTGGAAAATATAAATGTTTACAGCTTAGAGAACAACTCATCAAAATAAACATTGCATTTGGGCAGTGCTTGGACAAGGTATGTTAGACGGAGGATGCTGCCTTCCAAACAATTAAATATTTGAAGAGTGGGAAATGAATAAAGATTATCAGTTGACATCTTTTTCCTTAAGTATAAAAGCAAGTACTCCTCTCATCCACATCCATATATATATATATAAAAAAAAAAATATGGTTTCTGAAACTTGGTGGTGGTTTAGTTTTGGTTTGGGTTTTTTTTTTTTTTGGTTTGGGTTTGTTTTGTTTTGTTTTTACTTTATTTTGCATTATTTCTTCATATAAAAGCAATCTTCAGACTTCCAGCGGTCAAAGCCCAGACGTTGCAAACTGTTACCCTGAAGTGTGAAAGCTGGAAGATGGTTATTTAGATGGTGACTTTTACGATCCAAAAAGGGCTTTTGTGTTCCTGGCTGCGCGTGCGGCTCTAACCATGGCTGTACCTAACACAGGTGGTGCAGAGGCAAATCTTGACACGGCACGCTGGCGTGCGTCAAACCAGTGGCAGCTCACAACACATGGCTGGGCTGGGCTGGGCTGGCCGTGAAGGGCTGGCAGCTGCAGAAGCAAGAGCTGTTTTCCAAAGCAAGCGTTGACTAAGTGTAGAGCGGTGGAAGAGGAGGAGCAGAAGTGGGTTGCGATGCGCTGAGTCAGATGAACGTGTGTCATCCTGCTGGACAGGAGTAGGATTGCTCATGCTGTGCTTGTGTCACTTGACAGTGACTGTGTGCCTGCACGTGTTGTGGTGATTAAGATTTGACCAAATAATTTAGTGTGCTCAAGGTGTACCTTATAAACTTAAACTTGCTGTGCTTACTACTTCTGTAGTAGTAGAAGAGAACGGCAACACAATAAACCCCCTGAAAACTGCCTTTGAGAAGAGACTGTTTTATGTGTAACCTGTAATTGTTGTTGGTAGTGCTGGCACTGCAATAGAAATGAAAACGTTTTCAGGTTGTTGGGTAGGCTTTGCCCACAAAATTGGATCTGCCGTTGGCATTAGCTTTTACGTCAGCATCAGATACGTGTAAATGTCGGTCTCACTGTGGCCTTGATTTATGCTCAGGGTAATTCCACGGGAATACAAAGGATTTTTAGAGTTGTTATATAAGTATCAGGAAAACAGTTGGACCTTTGACACTAGAACTTTAAATTTTGTTAACGTTTGAACCAGTGCTTCCAAAATAATAATTGACACCTTTCCTTTACTGAAATTATAGTTTTCTTTATTTTGTGGGGCATTTTAGCATAAAACTGGGTGGTCTTACTTAAGAGTCAACCACTACATGTGGTTGAATGAACTGCATTTTGATTTTTGACTTCTGACCAATACTCCTCCTGTGCATATCCCTGTTTTTCTTGCTGAGACATAAACCCTTGGAACAGCACTGCGGAACATATGGCCGTGGCTTTCCTGGTGTTTTTTGTTTCATGTAGATGAGCTAGAATGCAGGATGATACTGGTGGCATTGGTTTCCTTCCTCATTGTGTAGGTAGGCTAACTTCTGTAGTTACCTACGTGATACCCATTTGTAAATAGGATTATTCTTTTTTTTTTTTTAGATTAATGCTCCTGTTATTTCAGCAATATATGAAATGCACACGATCGATGTTAGACTTGTAGAACAAGTTCTCACCATAGCTTTGAGACTGACCTAATAGTTTCCTTTAGTGAAAATTCATACACTCGAATATTTTGCACAAATAAGAATTTATGATTACAAGCTTAATCTGAACCTAAGTTAATGGGTCTCAGTAAGCGTAATGCTTCAACTGAGAGTTAAAGTCTACTTCAATTAATGTTGTCATTTTAATGACTGTGGTGGACAGATGGTGTCTACTTTAAGTAATTTCACCCTAAAGTCTAATTTAAATTAATGCTTGGGTTTTTAGTGATTCTGTCAAGAGTGTGAACATTTCAAATGAAGTTTCACTTAAGCTAACTAGAGTTGTATTTTAAAAGAGTAACGCTGCAGTAGTTGCAGTAATATGTCTCTAGCACTGTATGAATAACCCACTACTTCTTTTGGCACCCCTAAGAAACAGTGAATTAAAAAAAAACCCTAACAGACATTCCTGTAGATGTGACTTGAATGTTTAGTTACTTATATGAATTTGGCTTTTAATTGTTACTCAAGTCTGCCGGTCAAGGAAGGGCTTTTTGGTTTTGTTCTCTCCAGCAGCGCTTCTCTGGAGAAAGGAGAAAAAGCAGAATTACGATTGAAGGTTTTCCTACGCAGCAACCCAAATGTAGCTGGGTTACTAAAAAGCACCTTCATGTTCCACACACACTCCCTAAAGGTTTGAGAGTCAGATGTGGCTGCCTTTTTTTTTTCTTTTTTTTTTTTTTTTTTTTTAACAACTCTCACCACTGCACGAGTGTGAAACTGTTTTCATTGCGATTCAATTGCCAGCTGCATTTCAGTTCCAGAATCTGCGTTGCTGATTTTGTGTGAAGCAATGAGGATTCTGATGGATTTTCAGGCTGTGCTTCCAGAGAAGCCGCTTGGGAGAGAGTGAGGTGGGAGGGAGGAAGGTTGTTCTGTGCAGTAACGGAGCAAATCTGATACGAGAATAAATAGAGTCAAATTAGAAAGCAATTGTTTTCTTTTGGGTTGTTTGTTGGTTGTTTTTTTTCATTGCCTGTAGAGTTATAAGAGACCCAGGAGGTGACACAGGGACAGCTGGCAGAAGCTTCAAACTAGAAAATTCAATGGTGCAAAAATTTTGTGACTGTGTAGAGTAGCAACAGCTCAATGTAGAGTCTCTTTTAGAAGCTTAAATGCTTCAAAACAAAAGGCATACCCCTGCTAATTTAGTTTCTAGCATAATTTATGATTTTTCTAATAAAGAAAGATACCATGTGCAATGATGATGCAATCTACGTTGGTCAATTGCTTGACAAGGTAGATTATTTTAGAAGATTTCTCCTCTCAATGATCCTGATATACCAAAAAAAATTCAGTGAAAAATTTTCTTATGATTGACGCTGGCTTTCACTGTGTTCAGCTTACTGAAAATTGCTTTTTGGAGATTATATTGTCTTGGAGATTCTTAATAATTACTTGAACAAAATTTGTGTTATCTTAGGGAAATGTGAGGTAGATTCTGGCATGTTGTCTCATTCGTTTATAGTAGTTAAAAGAACATGGTAACACTCAATCAGATATGTAATTCAACTAAATTGGTCAATTTAGTTAAATTCAATGCTTAATTAGCCAAACTGGTCAGATTCTGCTGACACACACGCATGTGTTTGGTGTCCTGTTGAAATTCTTTCTCTCCACCCCAATGCTGATTTTCCTCGGGGACTGTAGACGAGGTCCTCCAGCCGCTGCCTAGGTGAGAAGTTTTCCCTAGCACAGGTCTCCCTGGAGCCCCCGCTTGCCTTTGGCATCCTCTTTCCAGCCCCGCTCTCGCCGCAGCTCTGGGCATTTTCTTTGAGTTGGACACGGTGGCGTGGGAAAGCCAAGCGTTCTGTCGTTGACTTGTATCAAGAAATCATTCTGCTCTGTGATCATATGGCTGCTCAGAAGAGAAGTATCTGCTCGCAGAGGACTGTTTTTGGCCATTTTAGACAGAATTATCTGGTTATTAGATTACGTTTCAGTATAAAACTAGCACAGGTTAAAGTTAATGAGTTTTTATTTGTGGTTCCATCTTAATGTGAAGTGGTCATTATTTAAATTAAAGCATAATATAAGTATCAACAGTTGTGCAATACTGTTTACTTATTGGATAGTAATTTCCCAGACTTTTCATTCTCTTCAGTAGCTGATGTTTGGCTTCATATTCTTTTTCCGCGCTAGGCCTAGTCCAAAACCAAATCATGACTATGAAAGACTGAAGATTCAGTGCATGAAGGCCATGTCAGACCTACAGTCTCTGCAGAATCAACACACCAAGACACTAAAAAGATGTGAAGAGGCAGCAAAAGAGGCAGACTTTTATCAGTAAGTATTAGTAAAGCTATATAAGGTAAGAGTTTACTAGTCCGTGCTGGATCACCAAGTAGTAGAACATGGTAATCAAATATATTTTTTTATTTTGTTTTTCCACTTTAATTGCGAGATTAATCTTTGCATGCATCAGATAAAATATTTCTGGCCTATTTGAAATGATAAAGATTGCTTGTTTTATTTTGAAGAATTTCAGATAGAAATCCCTGATGTCTTGATGGGACACTGGCAAGGAAAGCCTGGTTACTGACTTGCAGTTACAATTCGATAGTCTTACTGTCAGGCTGGAGAGCAGAATATAATTTGAGAGAACGTAATTAGTTACTGTTTTTTTAGTAGTCAGCTTTAATGCTGACTTGTGTAAGTTTTAATGTAGGCTTAGACCAATTGTAAGCGTTTATAAAAATGCAGTAAAATAGGGAGAAATTGGTGAGTATTTCTAGTGTGTATTTCTGTTTAGAAAACAGTTATTGATGCAGGTAGGAACATGTTTTCTTCACTTGAAAGGAAGACAAATCAGAAATAGAAATGCAGATAAATTCTTGGTTTGAAGTTTATTTCACTTAAATCTACACTATAAGGTATGACTAGTATTTAATGACAGCATTTGTTTTCATTGGGAGCTGCTGGTTCTTGCCTCGCACTTTGACCTACAACTCTCCAAGCCTTTAAAGACAGGCATCACTCCCTTACGTTCTTCAAAATCCTGCAAATAGTGTTAAAGGTTGTCAACAGGTACAGATGTAGGAAGTCGTGTGGCTTCACTGAATTTCACTAAATTTCACTGAATTTTTAGAGTTGGAAAGGACCATAAAGGTCATCTAGTCCAACTCCCCTGCTGAAGCAGGGTTGCCCAGAGCATGTTAGAGCATGTTACTCAGGACTGCATCCAGGCGGGTCTTGAAAATCTCCAAAGAAGGGGACTCCACAACCTCCCTGGGCAGCCTGTTCCAGGGCTCTGTCACCCTCACTGTGAAGAAGTTTATTCTCATATTTGAGTGGAACCTCCTATGTTCCAACTTGTGCCCGTTGCCCCTCGTCCTCTCACTGGCAACCACTGAAAAGAGTCTGGCTCCCTCCTCCTTCAACCCACCCTTCTTTACAAAGAGTTTTATTCCTAGTTTCGTTTGAGGATTTTCAATTTTATCTCCTGGATCATGTTATGCTCACGTTACACCATTTCTGTTTGTCTATCTGCTTGCTGTTAAAATGGCTATGAAATGGCATTAATGGGTGGCATAAATCCATCATCTCTAATGATGCTGTTTTAAGAGTACTGTGTACTTTCGTATGTTTTCATATCTATCTCCCTGTTTGTTTCTGATTTTTTTTTCCTGGTGCTTGGAATGCTCAAATATGCAGAATTGAGTTAGTTTGACCTGCTTTCTTGGTAGGAAGCTCATGCTTGAAATTAATTAGTCCAGGACTTTGTCCTGCTCTAAGAGCACTTTTTGTGTGCCATGACAGCACATTGCACAGTCGGCTGCTGAGTGACCAGTCGCAGCTGAAGGAGGACATGGACACCTTGAAGAGGAAAAACACGCAGTTGGTGCGAGAACATAATCATCTCCAGCAGTCCTGTGAGGAGATGAAGAGGCTCCACGATGAGGATCAGAAGGAGATAACGGACCTGCGCAGCCAGCAGCAGCAGGTGAGCTACAGCTCATAGGACAAGTGCTAGAAGAGATCATGAATTGCTCCTCTGATAAAGAAGTCAATAAAACCGAATGGGCAGCGTTGCTGCCTTTTATGTCTCACTCCTTCCAAAACATCCGCTTTACATTTTACAGCACTGGGGGAGAAAATGAGATCTTGGATACTAATTGATTTTCTGTATTTAGCTGGAAAAAAAGAATGAGGATATAGAATTTTAGGTGGTATTAAGAAAATTTGATGCAGAGATAGAAAAAGTGTACATGAGGAAGATTATATATGCATGATATTTTTTTTAAGTGGGTGGAGAGGCATCAAAATCCTAGCTTGAAATTGGCAAAGTGATTAAGAGATTACTATTTTCCTATTTATGGGACAGGGCTAGCTTTAAACTTGCATACTATGCTTGTTTTATGGAAAGCATCACAATAAAAAAAAAGTGATAGGTAGGTCGGGGGATTTTTGGTTTAGTTTTGTGTTGTTTTTTTTTACTTTTGGTTTTGGTTTTTTTTTCAGTTATTTCAGTGATACCATAATGGTTTAAGAGAATGATTGAGTTATGTTTGGTTATTTAGGTTTGCAAAAAGTATTCAGTTAGAACAAAGCTACAGGTTGATTAATGTTTTTGAACTTACAAAAAAAAGACAAGCTTCTCAGGAAGAGGTGGACATGTCAGAGCTGTGAATGGGCTGCCTCTAGGACAACATTGTTCATACATTCTGAAGAAAGAAAGGGAGGAGCAATAGTTAAGGAGCAACTGGTCATATCAGGTCCACAGTTCACCTATGAAAAGCCTCATCATTTAGTTGGAATAGTTACAGTAGCGTGTGGAATGGTTAAACAGAGTATCTCAGTTAACTGTGTGTAGGCTGATTCACAGGGCAAACTTGCAAGTCAAACATTAGGCTTCAGAAGCAAAACCTGTGCAAACAAAAATAATTATTTGCTAGGGTAGGAGGGGCAAAGGCCACAGCAAGCTGGATGTGCTGAATGGCGCTTTAGGAGGTGCTTGAGGGCTAGTGCCAAGAGGAGTGAAGATTTGTGTTTGCTTTTGTTCCCTTCCTCTAATGTTATCTTGAGAGTTCTGCTGCGAAATAGTTTAGTGGCTTGATTCAGAAGATGGCTGGTGTTCTGTGTAACAGAAATGGTTTGCTATGTCAACGTGGGAAGATCCTTTAATTGCTCTGTGCCTCAGTTTCCCAGGCTGCAAAGCAGGGATGCAAAACCTCCAAGAGAAGGCCATTGTATTTTGGCGTTCTGTCCTGGAGTTTGAAATCAGCTGGCAGCACAGGAGGAGGCTGAAGTGTCAATGTCAGTATTTATTTAAAGAAATTCAGTCTCCTGTCAACATCACGATTAAACCTTTAAAGAAAACTCTGTATGTGACTCTCGGTGAGAAAGTTGTGTAACTCCATTTCTCAGCATGTCAGGGTGAATCATGGTGTCTTGAAGGGGCGCCAAGAGTCTTATCTTGTCTGTGTCATTTCTCATCTGAATTAGTCTACTACTGTTTATGTTGGTCCCTCTGACGTGTTGTTTCGTCGTCAGGCTGCAGCAAAACACAACATCTCGGTGGCCTCGGAGAGCAAAACCTTTTGATCGGGTTACTCTTCACGTGGGATTGTCGTGGATTTGCTGTGTAGCAGCTGACCAGCTTAAATTTCTGCTGCTCGCATATGAAGTTTCTTGTTGCCATGGCCGTCTTCCTCGGCCCAGCTGGGACTATTTACTTTTTCTCAGACTGGGATTTTGAATGGGAGACCTTCCTTATTACACTCCTTCCTGTTTACAGCATTTCTGCCTTCCTCCATCAAATCTCTGTTAGCGAGTCCATGCTGAATTCCATCCAATTTCAAGTATATTCGTCCTTCTTTTCTTTAATTATTTAGTGTGTTTTTTCAGCAAAAAGACATTCCCTGTATGCTTTAGACAGCAAGAAGTGGTTTGTTTCTGTATGGATTCTCAAATACTTGGTTCTCAAATCTGTTCTTAGAATGCTTTGGGAAGTAGTCTTCAGGAAAATGGCTCTCTCGAGCAGGTTTAAATCAACACGTATTTACATTTCACAGGCGCGTGCAGTTTATCACACATTTAGCATATCTGCAGTGGTTCACTGTAGCGTGCTGGCAAATCATGGCTCCAACTCTGTGCGGGTTATGGCACTGAATCCTCTGATAGGGATGGATGTGGAAATAGCCATGCCACAGCTCCTGCCAAATGCAGCCTTGTTCCAGGACTGCTTTATGAACAGTAACTCGCTGCTTCTACGTATCTTGGTTAGTTAAAGGAGACCAGTGTCAGGCTGAAGAACTTCGTCTCTCTTGTCATGTCTATGTAGAGAAGTGGTTTCCTGACAGTGGCGGTTGTTATCCGCTACCCGCGGGCAGTGAGTATCGGGCACAGATCGGGCAGTTTCTTTTGATCTTTCCTTTGGTCTGCAGGCATCCAGGTTCTGCTGTGTCCAGGAACTGGTCCTTACGCTGAATATAAGACACAAAAGGAGATGAGGAGCCGATTTGTGCATATAGGGTGGTTGCTATGTGTTTTGGTTTCAGCTTTTTATAGAGCTCACGTTTTCTGTCTTTTTTTTCCCTTATAATTTTGTAATACTTCTTGTTTTCAAATTGTTATGGATATACCTTTGTAGGCTGATGTTAAGATTATATAAATTCCTGGCACCTCTCTACATAGAGCATTTAGGTTTCTTCCCACCATTCCATCAAGGCCAAATTTAATTTTCAATTTGTCCAAGTTTAGAGGACAAAACCAGAAAAAATAAGCATAATGTTTTTTTTTAAAAAGGGGGGACAGGGAAGGTAAGGCCTCATTTCAGGCACATATTTTTGCCTTTTGAGAAAGGAGAAGGCCTAGATTTGCTGAAGCTCATTAAGGGATTTCTGTTGTTGTTGCTGGTCATTTATCATCAACGTTGTTATTTACAACAAGATTCTTATGTCAATGGAAATTAATTTGAAACTAAGATCCAGGTCAGACTTTATTCATGTTTAAATGGATTTATCTCTTCCTGCTCCTATTTTACGAATAGCTTTTGAAACACAAATCTCTGTGGGTAGTTCTCAGATGAAATATTGTATGAATATTAAAATATATGCCTATGTATAACATATTTAGGGTAGAGTTTATTCTCTTGGAAGTTTTAAATTATTTAATTTGTTCATGGAGGACACAGGCAACCTGTCATGAATGCCACCTCGTGGTCATTTCCTAAATTACAGCTATCATCTTGGTCATCAATAACGATTACCTCTTGCTAAAACTACAAAGTACTTTGAAAACAATACGAGTTTAATAACTGTTTAAAGCAGTTACTGTTAGAGAGAGATTTTCATAAATTTATGCACTCTAAGTTGTGATAAAGCAGATCTTTTTCCCCAGTTAACATTAAGCAGATATAGTAATGCTTAGAGTAACAGCAATGCTTAGAAAGAGGCTCAATGTTTCCTTAGTCATTAAAAAGAATGATTATTAAAATTGGTTTATATATTCTTGTTCTGTTATTGTTTCTTATATATATTTTAAATCAAATTTATTGGACTGATTAAAAACTGAGTTTATTAATACAGTTTCTGCCCTTTTTTTAGGTTATGAAGCAAAACGGGTCATCGGAGATATTAAATAAACTTTACGATACAGCAATGGACAAGCTAGAGGGTGTAAAGAAGGATTACGACGCCCTAAGGAAACGGTACAATGAGAAGATTGCAAGCCACAATACAGATCTGAGCCGCCTAGAACAGGCTGAGGAGGAGAACAGACGTCTTCAGAAACAGATTGACATGTTAATGAAGCAAAGGGACACAGCAATACACTTTCAGCAGCAATATTCGACCTCACTTAGAAGGTATAGTCAGGTTTTGATACCTTCAGATATGCTGTGAAAGCACTAACAATTCTAATGTAGCATCTTGTTTTCTCTGTGGTCGAATCACAAATACTTTTCTAACTTTTTTTCCTAAAATTTTTCTCTAGTATATGCTATCTTGGTGTGATGAGTAAGCATGTGTTTCTATATAAGATTTTATGGAAGGTCCTACAAGGTGTGAGAGGGATGTTTATTTGGAGAAATTGTGCATTTTCTTGGGAAAAGGATTTCCCAGCTACGGTTTTGGAATTCTATAAGGAATTTTAACTATTGTTTAGCTCATGTGAGAAGGGGATGGTCTTCTTTTCAAGCTATATTTATTCTGTTGTAGACACAGGAGTCAAATACAACCAAAGTTTTATTAAACCTCAGTCTTCCAAATGAACTCCTTAACGAGTGGTGAGTTTAGCAACATATATATCTGCTTTTAAATAGAAAAAACAAGTCAGTAGGAGGATATAATTTCTAAAAGGTTTTTAGCAAATGAATATGTTCTCAAGCATAAGTTAACTTCTCCTGACATTGGAGTTGCAGATGGTGTGGGACTCAAAGCTTCAGGCTGGCAACAGAGTTCACTGGATGCAGATGCCTGGGAGTCTCACTTCTTTGGGAAAGTGCTGCTGGTACGAGCAGCACAAGTGCCAAAACAGAAGGGCACATACACAATGTCACACCGCATTTAACCTCTCTCTGCTCCTCCTTGATATTAAGCCTACACAGATACCCATATGGGGTAGGAAGAATGCTAATGTACATAAGGACTCCAAAGAGCATCCGTGGGCGTGTGGAGAATGTTTTCACTGACATAAGTCAAGGATAATACACAGCTCCCACAGAGTAATGGCAAAAATGTTGTTTTCCGCATTCATAGACTTTTAGTATTTCAAAAAGGTGAGACTGAGAATAGATAGTAATGTACACATGAATAGCATGTACATAGTTGTGATACCTCTAATTAAGTTACAGGAGAACATGAGAAATAACAGAATAAGTTACGTAACGGAGACAGCCATGGATTCCTGAAAGTGAGGGAAAGCTTAACATATACTACAAGAAACACTGCAACCATGCTGATAGATGCAGAAGCTCAACATATTTGTATTATGCCCTTGTGATTTAGGTCTCCTTCTTGAGAGGAAGGTGTGGTTTGATACTGAGCAGTGGTTGGTTGTAAGAATTTCATGGAAGATATTCTTGTTCCTGTGAATCAGTGATCCAGCTAAATTAGTATAACTGAACTTCAGGCATTTTTGCCTTTTATTTGGTTGGCTTCAGCTCCAGCCTTCTTTTTTTACTTGTTTCTATTTATAGAAACATCTATTTGTCTTATGTTTATACCCTTTCTTTGTAACCAAAACCATATTTCTGTGGGTGACTGGTCAAAATTTTTTAAAATGCTTTTTAGGTGAGTATAGCTTTCAGAATATAAGATGTTACAAACTTGTAGTTTGAAGATGAATGGGTCAGAAATTGCAGCAATAATTTTTTTTAATATTGCATCACTAATTAATACTAAGTGTAAACACAGTCAAAATAGGTTTTAAAGAGAGCAGAAAGAGTAAGACTCCAGCGGTGGCCCAGCTCTCACTGTGAATGAATCTTTGGCCTTAAAAAATATCAGAGAAGTGTTCAGCCTTTTTTCTTTTATCTAAAGCCTTGTCACAACACTACAGAGCGTATGAATGCTACCAGGGTGATTTAGTTGGTGAATAGTTTGCAGATTACAGATTAGCTAGACCGGCTATCTAATTCCTATGTGCTAAACCTTACCCTGCGTGTGTGTCTCTGCATTCTGAATGTGGGCTGTGGTGCCTGGACAAATCTGCCTGTAGTTTGCAATTGTGTTGAAGACAAAGCAGGTAGTCCAGGTGAGGGTTCTCTTCAGTATTCGTTGCTCCTTATAAACCCATGCTTACTGCTGCTGACCCATCTAACCCTGCTACTTGCAATCCATTCACAGCAGTTGTTAGAAATGAGCTTTTCTCTACAGAAGGCATCTGTGAAAATGTGAGCCAGCTGCCTGTATTTCCTCCTTAGGAAGCAATGCAAGGTCAAGCGGGACCGAGGTGTTTCAGCTGGAACTTTGCTTTCAGGATTTTATGGAGGTTTTTTATCACTATTTAACATCAGTGTCCCTCTATGGCAGAGACCTTTCTGGTCAGTTCCCCATGCTAGTATGCTTGGCGTGGTTTGGTTGGGATTTGGCGTTTGGTTTTTTCCCTTGGTAGGTTTTTTTTTTCCTTCCTTGCTGATGACATTTTTTTTGTTTGGCAAACATGGCCTTAAATCTTTTTTCCTCCCCTCTCTCCTGTATCTTCCCAGTGCTGTCCTTGATTTGACACCCAAATAGTTCTTAAACGTACTGTGGGTTCTCACATGGCAGTCAGGTTGTTTGGCATAGTCTCTGTGTTAAATTTCTGATATATCCTTGTACTTCTTCTATAGTATATTCTTCTGACCTTGATGCTCACGGTTCTGAAAAGGCAAAAGAAATCCAGACTGTAATATGTTAGGTCTTCTGTACTGCCAGCCCGATGATCTCTTAAACTGAAGAATTTCCCAAAAGGAGCAGGGTGATGGTTTTGAAGTTACTGGCAGATGCCTCAGTAACGCTATGGCAATGCTTTGAATACACTGAGGCTTTCAAGGAAATATTTGAAACTGGGTTTACAGCTCTCTCTTGGGAAAGGTCAGGCAACATGCTGGATTAGACAAGAAATTGCACTTTTAAACAGCGTGTGTGTGTGTGAGAGAGAGAAAAGAAAGTCTGCCAGAGATTTGTGGGCACCTGAAATTTGGATAAACCTAAAAGTCTCAGGTTAGGTACAATGTTTCTATCAATGGCATTTACCTGGGAGTTTTGGAAAAAACGTGCAAGGGGATCTTAGTGTCCAATTGTGGTAAAACACTACTCTTGAGTCCCACTTTTAAGAACGCTTTGTCAATATCAACACAAAATTTACTACTTTGAAATTAAACCTTTTACGTCCTTTTTTGATTCTGCCATACTTCAGTAGGTTGTAGTGATAAAGTGCATAAGTTTTCATCTGTGTTAAAATTTAAAAATTTACTTTTGACGGTTTAAGATATTTTACATTTCAGTTTTACTGGATTACCTAGTGATGAAAGCAAACAGTAATGTTTGGATTACATCTTTTTAGTTCCATTGTGCCCACTTTTACTGTAAACCTATTTTTTTCTCCTCTAAATTGTCCATTACCAACTTTGTGATGTATTTGAGCATCTGCAAGTTGTTCTGTTTTTTCCAATTTCTGCATTTGTTTCTCTTCTTCCCACATGCCTGGGAGTGTGTATTGGGAGAAGGAATTGAATTCTAAGATGAACAGAGCTCAACACAATAAGATTAAACTTGTGCTATTAAATAATGGCAATGTTTTGCATTCCTTTTAGAATAATTTGATAAAAAATTTTGCTTTTAATAATTAAACTAATTCTAAATTATTTTGAACAACTTCTATATTTCATTTCCTTAAAGAGGTTCTCTAATATTCCTAAAGGTTTATTAATATTCCTAAAGCAATAATGAGTCTAACTTTTATTTTGCAGCACTGAGAGTACATTGTCTAAGATGTCCTCTGTGGTTGTGTTTTACCAATGGATGCATTTGCTTATCCAGCCAAATCTTTAATGTATGAAAAAGGAAAATGAGGAACAAGTATTTTATTGGCATTTCTGCTTGGTTTTAGATTTGAATCAGTACAGCAGGAACTAAGCAACGCCACAGCACAAAACAAAGAGTTGCAGAGAGAGATGGAGCGATTACAGTCGGAGGTGACAAGGTTCAAAACAATGCAGCTGAAAGCAGCCAAGGATGCAGAAAAATACAAGGAAGAGAGGGATTCCGTTTTCAATGAATACCGCCTCATAATGAGTGAGAGAGATCAAGTCATTAAAGAGGTAGATAAGCTTCAAACAGAGCTGGAGCTTGCAGAGTCCAAACTGAAGAACACTTCTTCTGAGAAGCGAGTGGCTAGTGAAGAGATGGAAGCTTTAAGACAGGTACTTACCTGTTGTTTCGATGGGGAAGGGAAATGGGTATACATTGTTGGTGCTGGAATCAGAAATGTGTGACTGATTAATGGAAAATAGGAATGCACTGCAAAGAAGAAATTCTGTGCTGATGTTTTCCTGTAGCACTCATTTTTACTATCAATTAATTAAGATTGCATGTTTGAATAGAATACCTGTCAGTTGAAATTTGCTGTTCACCTGACTTAGTTCTGTTCTGATTATAAATCCTTCCTTTACTGCGTTAGTATTCTGTGCCTTTTCAAGTAATGCTCTCTGTAGCCATATAGCTCTAAATATTCATTATTTTAAACTTTCTAACCTCTACAGGAACCACTGGATACTATCTACTATGACTTAAACCGGTACATGATAAAGTAGTCTCAAATATTTATGCAAAGCCTGTGCTGACATGCATGTTCTTACTCATTTGCCCTCCTTCTGCCTTGAAGTTAAAGAGGACATTTTGAAGATTTTTCACTAGACTCAGGCATGCCTTGAAGTGTGTGAAACCAGAACTTTGTATTTTTCAGCAATATGTTCTTGAAATGCTTATATCGCAACCATGTTACAATGATGCTGTTAAGATTTCCAAAACACAATTTACTGCTCGGTTTCATTTCAGCTGACATGCACTGACTTGACCCTTTGGTTTACAAATACTTAATTTAGCATGAAATAGATGCAAGAAAATTTATTCCATTGCCTATAAATCTCATTTTACTTTCTTCACAGCATTACATCTGAACAAAACGCCCTTTATGAAAAATCAAGGTGTGGAGCTTGAGCTTTTTTTTTTTTAAACCACACCATTGCTGAGGGACATGATGTGGATTGTGACATATGGCATCAGAGCTTTAAAAAATAACTAACTTCTGGTTTTAAGAATTTAAGGATAGTTTTTAACCCTAGGTATTTGCCAGCTAAGTAATTTAGCTTCTGCACTGAGTGAGGTTTTAATATGTTTCATCCATGTTCTACTTTCATCAAAGCCATTAAGCCAATGGAGATGTCTTGTTGATTTCAGTGGAATCAGGGTAGGTAGTAAAGAATACTGATGGCAACAGCCACAATTAGTCATTCTGCTCCAATTTGTTATATCTGTCATTGTGGCACTATGACTAATTTGTCAAATTGCTTTAAGGGCCAGGGAATTAAATTTTTAAATACCTGGATGTTCCCTCCTACCTAGATGACTTGAAAGGGGGTTTGAATAAGAAGAGGAAAGAGCCTGGGACTGGTGAGCGGGATGCTGGCAGGGCACAGACATGCATTTTTCTTCACCCCCAGACCTGGCCCATCAAAAAGCAGAAATAACTGCTTCTGTCATGTACTAAAAGTTGCAAAATAGCAGTACTGTGAGTTTTCTTTTTGTTCCGGATTTCCTTTCCTGTAGCTATGACTTTTCTGCTTGTGAGCAGGTATGTTCCCGCATCTCATAGTACTGGCTCTTGCTGCAGCTGCATTCAGTGCGTAAGGGATTTTCTAGTTCTGGCGAGGCAAACGTTTGAAAGGTTGAAAAAATTTATTGATCAAGCAATACATTCACTTGAAATAGTATCCTGAAAAATGCCCCTACATCAGTGGGATTATCCTGTCAGCAAATAATTGGTCTGGTGCTTGCCAAAATATAACTTAATGTTCTTTGCTCTCCTTGTGATGTATAGTAGCTTTACGTGCGCTGTTACATAGCGCCCATTGAAACAGCACTGAATGCATTACATCGTTTTAAGTGCAGTTTCTTCCATGAAACTTGTGTTTGCTAGTGTACCTTTTGTGTCCCAAAGAAGTGCAAAAGCAACTGAAATGGAGAAGAGGTTGTTTGAGGTTGAAGAGGCATTATATCATGAGACATGATGTGGTCAGTCAGTCAATTTCCCAGTTAGTTAGATATTTAAGCTTTATTGGTCATACACGCCTAAATATAATGGATTAATTTACATGCAGAATGTAATAATTGTCTGGCATTTATAGATGATAGAAGAAATCTCAGGATTTTGCACTACAGACAGTTCTGGATTAAGTTCTTGTGAGTTTGGCCACTCAAAGCTAGGGATTAGATGTTATGGATTTCCCCCTCTACTTGTCCAGTGGTGTTTTTGTTTGGCATAATCTTTTGCTCCAGCGACTATTTAGAATGTCGTGTTTCATCTCAGTGGTAGTCAGCTTTCCCCTCTGTTTAATAGACCTGTTGTATTTTATCCTGTATAAGGTTATTGCACTATATTCAGATGCAAGAACTTCCTGCAAGCATAAGAATTCTTCAAAAATTCAGGATTGTTCTTCAAACCAAACCACTCTAATGATTCCAAACAGAAGCTGTTCTAATCGGTGCCAAATGGCACGTTGCCCTGTGCCGTCATGTGATAATTTTGTGCAAATGTCACAGGAAAAAGACAGAGGTGAAATTTTACTACTGACCACTGGAGGCAATGGCTGCTCTTACTCAGATGGTTTATATGGAGCATGCTGGAATAAACTGTGGCTATGTGTATTTTTTCCAATCATCTTAAAGTACTGTAAATTCCTGTTTAATGAAGGGCTTTCTGGCAACTTTCCATCTGCTTCGATACTTGATGACTTTCTTCTCTGCTGCATGCTGGAAAAGACTTAATAATTTTGTGTAAGTTTTATACACGCATTTGAATGCACATTTTATACAGACGACAGTTAAGCTCTACAAAACGTTGCTTCCAGTACTAAAACTTGTCTGCACCCTCAGATGGGTCAAGGATTTCTGTCTTCAGAGGTGAAGCCCTTTGGTTAGTGGTTCAGCTACCGTAGATCAGCCTTACCCAGTTTGAGTTTGAGGTGCTGAGCAACGGAAGCTCTTACTGATGTTGAAAATACTCGAGTGCTCTGGTAATTGTGATTCACTGTTATGTTTCCAGTTCACCGAGTGAGTCATTAATTCTAGTGCTTGTCTGTTACTCTACAGCAAAAATACCTGTTTCAATACCATCGCAGAACTCTTTTAACAGCCTGACTAGCCCTAATTAGATGCCATATCTCAAAAACAGTCACGTTAGTACAGCAGAATGCAATTGCCAGCCATGCTTTAAATACTTGATCTTACTTCTTGCTAATTGTAGAGGAAAACAAAATGGAAGTCAGTTTATGACATGGTATCTTTCTGTCCTTAAATATTTGGACCCTTTCCTACTTCTGCTTTTCAGATGTCAGCTGTCTCTGGTAATGTTTTTGAGATCAAAACATCAATAGTTTCCAGCCAGGAGTAGCCATCCAGCCAATGGCTACTTCTTTGTAGCCATCAGCTGGATGCTTCTAGAGAGCTGGACCATCTAAAAATTTAATGGCATGAAATTCAACTGTTTCAATGCCTCATTCTTCCAGTAGGAAGTCTAGTTTAAACTATTTTAAAAGGACAGGTCGTATTTTAGAGCTACATTTTACACATCTTTATTATTATGACACAGTTGAGTCCCACGTTTAATAAGATGTACCATCATTGCTTTATGGCATATGCTTTATGGCATACTGTAGTTTTATCTTTGAACATTCTGTAGTTGGCACATTGGTATCTTCCTGGCATGTGACTATGACGTCCACTTAAAACTTATGAGGAAGCTATAAGATACTTACGTAGCTGTGTTGTTTAAATTATTTCAGTCCTATAAAATCGAGGCAGTTGCTTAAAAATATTTGCTATATGGTCTTATTCTTTGCCATATTTAAAGCCTTTTTTTAAAACACCAAGTCTGACTGATTCCTCAGAACTGTGAGTGCTCCCAGATTCTGCTTACTTTTGATATAGCACTGTGCTTATGTGATGGTGTGATATCTTTAATACCATGTTTAATATTCTTTGCTAGTACTTGTATGTAATGTGAGCACAGTCTGTTCTGCTCCCATTTTTCAGAACATTAGAGGTAAACTCTCTAGGCTTTTAAGGTGTCAGTGTGTATCCAGTTGGAAAGATGAGCTATTTCCTTCTGTACATAACTGACTGCAAACAATGGATCTTGTTTTAGGAGCTAAACTCTGCTCTAGTGGAAAGAGATCGAGCAATTTGTGAGAGGAATGAGTTGCTGGAAAAATACTGTCATGAAGTGAAGGACAAAGCTGAGGCCCAGAAGGAACTTGACCAAGCTTGCAAGGATATAGAGACAGTGAAGGAAGAAAGAGATGTTGCCAGAAAAGAGAGAACAGAAGCTATCATCCAGAGAGACCATCTACTAAGAGAATATTATCAAGCCCGTCAGGTACTGCACGTCTTCACAGATGACTTTTTCTTTCTTAGCTTCAAGCGGTCAGTAGTTTTCAAGAGTTCAGTTAAAGGTCTGGACACATCGGGTGTCTCACCTCTTTTCCCCGTGTCACTCTGAAATAAACACATGTATGTTCTTCAAGACATAGCGACTGAACTTGTTTGGAAGAAACAGTCATGCTTCATGTTAAGTTTCTGTTTGTAAAAATAGATGGTAAATAAAATATTGTGATCCAGCAGGTGGCTTGGCAGTTTATTACCTGTTGGTAGGCTTGTTGCCATCTATAATGTGGTGTTTGTTTTGTGTGCAATACTAAACATCAATCCACATGCAATTTTAAGTGTTTGCATAGAATGGAGTATGAAAACGCATAGTGCCACAATTTTTATGTTCATCAAGTAACTAAGGAATACAAAATTATTTAATATTAAACTAGATATTTTGGGTTGTTTTCATTAAACTTCTATTCTCTTTTCATTGAATACAAACTCTTTACAAGTACAAAAAAGTTTTTGGTCTGGCCTGTCACACTGATTTGCCAATCCCAAATGAGTGTGTGCGGAAGCAATTAAACAATGTTTTCAGTTGTACTGGTAATAAATCTTTCATTGTGTTTTATTCTTTGTGGCAAAACCAGTAGGATTTTAGAGACGTGCTTTTCTCAAGGAAGCTGACTTAAGCTTGGCTAAACTTTTCTGTGACTTAGCAATGGACCTGCTGAGATGCTCGCCTTTGGCAGATTTCAAATCAGAATTGTCATTTCAAATATAAATGTCTGTTTGTTGAATCTGAGTGGCTTTTTTGATTGTCTTTTTCCTGCCAGTGGACTTGAAGACAATAAAGTGATCCTTGGAAATGAGAGAGACAATCAAAAGGCCAGACAGGACTCTTCGTAGCCTCTGTTTGGTCTTATTTGTTGCAATTTTTATTTTTTAATGTTGAGGTGAGAAAGTAAACCTGGGATTTAAGGTGCAGTGCTCTCTTACTTTTTAATATAATCATAACTAATTTTGAGAGAAAAAAAAGCCTTTAAAGTGTACTAATCGTGACTTAGTAGTCTCTCTTTGATATACTTTGATATATTCTGGTCTTAAAAACATTCCTCCGTAGTTTAATCTTTAATCAAATGACAAGTCTAGTCAGATTCATAAGATTTATTTATATTATTGAAATTAAGCACACACAGTTGTTTGCAAGCCCACGGCCTGCAGTGTTTGTGGTGGGCTGTACCATTGGAGTTGGCTTATGTTTTATGTGCTGCAAGTTTAGAGTATTCTCTGTGTATCTGTCTTACTATTGTCACCATCTCTCTCATTCAAAATAGGGAACGTTAGAGGAACAGGTTAATTTAAGAAGAAAGTAATTCTTGTCTAAAACAATAAACATTCAAAGAAAATTTTTTTTGGAATTCTGTTGCTCTACTTTGGACTTAAGGGACCTGTGTGCATCACAAGTCTGTGCTGTGAACGTGTAGATCTAGTTGTCTAGAGTAAATAACAGACATTAATGCAGGAAATCTGTTTTGCTACTGCTTACAATAGTGTATCTGATTTATAAATATCCCTGAAGTTTTTTTTCTGTCTGCTGAGCAGAACAAGATGAAGCATGGAATGCCATCTCTGAAGTACAAAATGTTCACTGATGTTGTTTTGAAATGAGGGCTCTTATTCATGTAGATTGTATTCACACAAATTTGTGTGCTACTGAATGAAATCTATTACAACAGGTTTTATCTTCCCCCCCCCCCCAAAAGTTGTCATTAAGATAAACGAACATTTTACATGAAAACATGAGGGTTGAATACATCAAGTACCACGCATATAGTAAAAGCTGTTTATGCATATTCACCTAAAAATTGTGCCTAAAATATTTATCTGTATCTCTTAATTCCTAGATACAAGATTCTGCTACCCTAGACATAGAAAGAGCAAACAAAGAAATTGAAATGCTTCGGAAACAATATGAGGCAATGTCACAAGAACTCAAGGAAGCTGTCCAGGAAGCTGAAGTAGCCAAGTGTAGGAGAGATTGGGCCTTTCAAGAGCGGGATAAGATTGTTGCAGAAAGGGAAAGTATACGGTAAATGAATGCTAGGTGATACGTGAGCGATCTTTGTAACACCTTGTGTGCAGTTAATGCAATTTTAGGACTTGCTGGGTTTTGCTAGCACTTTCTTCATCTTGTTGGAACTTCTTCAATAGCTGTCACAGGGTGATTTTTTTTTTTTTTTTTTTTAAGGAATTCTTTTAGGAATGCTTTATCTAATCCTGCTATAGCTATAGTGCTGCAAATAATTCTTTACCTGTGGGGACATTTCACAAAAAGTACCCAACTTATTTGCTACTGAACATTTGTAAGGAACTAAGGGAAAATACTTCAATCGGGATATTTTTCTGCCAGTTTAAAGAAGATAAGTAGAAATAAAGTTTTTAAGGGAACGAAGAAAGCTTCTGTTATCTTGGCAGGCTTTTCCTTAAGACCTAGCATATGTAATTATTTTTTTCCTTATAATTTTTTTTGAGAGAGATATCTTTTGAAACTGCTTTTTTAAATTTTGCATTGAATATACAATGTAGTAGAACTAGTCTGATACATAGATAGGCTTTTAAGCAACTAAATTGAAACTTCTTTGCTTTTGAAGGACTTTGTGTGACAACTTAAGGAGGGAGAGAGACCGGGCTGTGAGTGACTTGGCTGAAGCTCTTCGCAATCTGGATGACATGAGAAAGCAGAAAAACGATGCTGTGCGTGAACTGAAGGAACTGAAGTATGTTAGAGAAATGATCAAACTGCATGGAAGTTTGTGATAAAAACTGTGGTTTGTTAGCTGTGTTCACAAGCGAATCATACACTGTTGTAACTGTGGGGCAGCAGGTGTTCATGGTAGTGTATGTGGAAACACTGCCTGTATTTTTAGTTACTGTGGAAGTTATTGTGGTAGACCGGATCCTAAATATTACCATCTTAACCTTTTTATCTTATTAATGAGATGCGTATTCTAAGCTTTGTACTGTGGAGATACGCTTTAGCAGTATGAGTTTCTTTCACTGAAGTTGGATTAACTGCAATTTAGTTCTTCCCAACTGTATTCTCACTGGTTTATGAATGCAAGGAAGATGTGCATCATACATCATCTCAACGGGCTGTGGAAGAGATTTTGTTGTCGGTGTTTATCATGCCCCACTTGTCATGAGCAAACTGATGCAACTCATCTGAGAGTAAATTAAATGCATTTTGGGAGATGTTAGAAACCTAGCTGTGCATTTCAATTGTGTAAAAAATAATGCAAAAAATGGAAGACTGTTAGGATCATATATAGAACAAGAAAGTCAATTCAATAGCAGCCCAAGAATATTAGAAGGATGGAAGCATGAGGCAAATCTCTGTCACAGTTTGGATTTTTGATTTAGAAAACAAAATATAAGGTACCTCCTGATGATAACTTTATGTATCAGTTTATATAAGAGTGTTGTCTGTGTCTATAAATAATTTTTTTCTTTGCCTAGGGAGAAGATGGAGAATCAGTTGGAAAAGGAGGCCAGATTCCGTCAGTTGATGGCTCATAGTTCCCACGACTCGGCCATAGACACAGATTCTCTGGAATGGGAAACAGAAGTGGTAGAATTTGAAAAAGACAGAGTAAGTAAAAAACATGAACTGCATTGTCTTACATATTGGATAGCTTTGAAGTCAATTATAACATCTTGATACTAGATATGATTAAAGGTAACTCGAATCTGGCTTTTTGTTTTTGTTCTTTATTGTTGTTGTGCTAGGAGCCACACATACATGTACAGCAAGTGCAGTCATGTCTAGATGAAAGTAGTTGACAAAACCAAGCTGTTACATACGAACTTTGTATTTTTCTTCATACGAATTATAATTAAAAACAATTCCTCCATCTGATCTTGCAGGGTATCCAGGTCCATGTGCTATAAAAAATGTTTTAAGTTAAACTTTTAGTGTTCTTAAAATTAGTGATTCATTGCAGAAATGGCAGGGCTAAGACAGCCAAAACTTAAGATATGAGTCATTAGAGAGCCCAGTCCTCTACTCTTAGAGGCAATATCACTTATAATCTATGCATAAAATAGTTAAACTTTTACATGAAGTTATTTCTCCTACTTTTGCTCAGATCTGATGATTAGAAATTTTAAAATATTAAAAATATTTATTCATGATGAACATATATTTTAGGGCAACATTGCCCTTCAGCTTAAAATCTGGGATGAAAGGAGATGCTAATCTCCCTTGCTTGTCTGTAGAGGGAGTTAAATCCCTTTCCCATTCTGGCATATTAAATAAAGTTCTTACGTTTAGCTTTCTAGATAACCTTTGCATCCTTTCATTATCCTAGTAGTACTTTTCTCCATTTAATTTTATTTTTCTTCATTGTAGTCTAGAATTTTTATTTCACTGCCTTGTATGCAAGTCTTGAATGCTGTTGTATTTGAAATTTTTGGCTGGCACATCACATTGTTTGCTAATAGTTATTTTTTTTGACCACATAGAACACACAGGTGGTCTTCCAGATTGTGTTGCATTTATAACAGCTTCTGCAACTACCAGAATTTCTTTGTCATTCCTGAATGACAAAGTTTGTGATTTATTGCTGTCAAATTAAATCCCTTTTATTTTACTGCAATATTTGGGGTCATCTTTTTTATGCTCTTCCAATCTGTCTGTGTTCTGACAGTGCATCCTAACAGAACCACTAAGATATTCCTTTTTCGATACTAAAAATATTATTTAGTAGTATTATATATTGAAATATATAGATTGAAAAGACTATATGAACTGACTACCAATGCTGATTCATCAGGACCACTGTCTGTTAGTTTTTTCTGGAATAACAATTCCTGTTTCTCTGTGCTTTTTCATCTTTTGACCAGCTCCTTTATCATCGAATTTTGTGCATTGCCATCTTCTCCATTTTAACTGGGATTACTTGCTACTATCAAAATATAGTAATAGTATTATGTAAACCTTGATTAGATATATGGAGAAAATCCTTGCTGACCTACCAGCATTTGAATTCCAGGATGGAGATTATAGAGTTGAATAAGTTTAAATCCTTTTATTTTTGCTTCATCTTCACCTGTCTGCTTAAGTTCATGTTCTACATAAACATTCGGCTCAAAACTGAGAGCAATAATAATCACTTTTCAGCTCTGAGGCTGTGCGTTGATACTGTGGTCTCTACTGGATCTTTATTTTATGGCAGCCCCATGCTCTTCCATATGAACTTTTTTCTTACATAGAACATTTGGAAGAATCATAAGGATTTTTGTATATTTTTGGCAGATTTAGCTTAATTTAATTTCTGGTAAAAAATATTTTTGCATGTTTTATCTTCAGCTTCCCTGAAGATTTTCTGCTCTTCTGATTTTAAGGGGATTTGTCATTGAACCATGTGTAGAACCATGCCTTACATCTCATTTAAGCTCTATTTAATTTTTGCATGTTAGATTTTAAATTTCAAGTATCATCTCCGTTCAGTATGCTGAGATGGTTGGTCCAGTTAATTTCAAGTAGAGTTTTCTGATTTTTATAAGTGTAGTATTTACACTGAAAATAGCGATAATAAAAATAAGTTTGTGAGCGGTTGGTCCCAGTTTATTTTCTTTAACCATTTTTTTTTTTTTTTACAGTGACCTTGCTGTTTACCAAAGCACACACTAAATTAGTATTTCCCTGTTTAGTTCAATGACTGATTTGTTGAAAATGATTATCACTTTTCAGGTAGAGGATGATCTGTTTTGGGCTGGGATTGGTAATCTGTTTTTAGAAATGGTTCCCCATAATGTTGGAGCTTTACAATTGTTTTTTCCCCAAGTAATGCCCTCTCTTGGGAAACGTGTCCTTGTTCTCTCATTCCACATTCAGTATCAAACTTTAAAACAGGTTATACGTGTCTGAGCATGCTTTCTTGCATGACCTTCTGCTTTCCTATTCCTCTTTGGTGCAATTCCCCCTCTGCATTATTTCAGCCTTAATCTGAGAGAGAGAAGGATCATTGTAATGCTAGAGGATGCCTAATAACTAATGGAATTGAGAGCTTATGTATTGAAGTGTGAAATATTAAAAACTTGTCTAAAACAGGTACCCTGTAAATATAAGTGCATAGTAGAAACATGCAGTAATGTCTTTTGCTAACAGTCAGCGGCACAGTGGTTGCCAGGGCAGTTGAGTCACTTGTTAATAATATTTATCAGGATGATATGGACTTGAAAGCACTTGGTTTTGATGTGGCAGAAGGTGTTAATGAACCATACCTCCCCGGAGACTGTGGGATCTTCGTTACCAAAGTAGACAAAGGAAGTATCGCTGATGGTCGATTAAGGTAGGGTTTGACTTTGGAAGATACTTGTCTTTTGTTGATCATAATAAAATAAATATGAGCATATTGTAAATTGTCTTCAGTTTTTCCCATTTTTTTTAAAGTTCTTCTTTATCATTGGTCATGTGTATGTTGTTAATGTTGGTTGGAAAAACACATTAGACCAATGCCTAAAAGCATTACAAAAATGAAATGCTATTTGACTCATCCCTTAAAAATCACTAGGATTTGGAATGTTCTTTTTTTTTTTCTCTGTTTCTCGCCTACTCCATTTATTATCTCCTCAAACTTTGATCTATTTATTTAAATTTCAGGAAAGATATGAGGGTGAGCTATTGGGGGACGGCAGGGGGAAAGGAGTAGAGCAAGGGATAATTTGAAACTCGCTCCTGTTCTTAGTGTCCTCTGTCCAAAGAGTTGCTTTTAAGTAAGGAGTAGTCATTACTGATTTGAGGATATACTTTTGCTAGGGAAATAAAAACTAGAAGTCCTGGTTTTCATTTAGCTGCTATTTAATGCTTTTTCAGGAATGAAGAACTCCAGATAATTAAGGATTAGCATATTGAGATCAGCTCTGTTGCATCCCTTTTCATGAATGTTAATCATGTGCTGTGCCCAGCTAAGTGTGCTTGTAACACGGATCTGCTTATTTCTGTTTATCTGCCAGAGTGAATGATTGGTTACTGAAGATAAATGATGTAGATCTTACTAATAAGGATAAAAAACAAGTTATAAAAGCTGTTCTAAATGGAGGAGGTGTTATTAACATGGTGGTTCGAAGAAGGAAGTCCTTAGGTGGGCGAGTGATAACACCTCTTCACATCAATGTTTCCGGACATAAAGGTAACGGCTATAAAGGCTGTATATAAATGATACAAGTTTGTTCAGCCAAAAATGGCTTGACGTAAAGGTACATGTTCTGAGTCTCCTTAAATCCTGCTAAAGCTGTTACTACCTCCTAGATTAAGGATTTTCATTAGTTGTTCTTAGCAAACTAAGAATGCTCATATTGATGATGGCTTTATTCGATAAGTACAGGTTTTCTTTTTTGTTCTTGGGTGGGTTTTGTTTTCAGGTTTTTTTAATACTTAGTTCTAGTTAGCTGCCTGCCTGCAGTGTTGCTGGGAGTCTAAACAAGACTGCTAAACCCATCAGTTACCCCAGCTTTGTATGATTATATTAAATTTTGGGATATATCCTTATTTCCCCCCACTGTGTTCTTATTTCTTTAAAAGGGTTTTCAGAAACTGCAATTTAGTTGGTTTGGTACATAGATTTCTTTCTTGTGTGGGCAGTTCAGATATGCTGTTTCAGCAAGGTATTTGAATTGCAGGGATAAATTCATGTTTGTTTTGTGTACTTCAGACAGTGGGGTCAGTCTAGAAAATGGAGTATTTGTTGCTGCTGTTGTGCCCGGAAGCCCAGCTGCCAAAGAGGGTTCCCTTACTGTGGGAGATCGAATAATTGCTGTAAGTCTTATGAATGCATTCTTCTGTCTTTATTTTTCATCTATTTTAAAGGGTTATCATCGCTGCTACCCTTTAAGATCCCAAACTTTCTAATATTTTACTTTCACTATATTTCACCTTTTTGTATATTTACTAAATATTTATTATAAATTAATGTGTTTGTAGGCTGATTAATGTAATGTGCAGGTTATTTGCTACGCTGAGTTCATATGAGAATTTCTGACAGGGACACTGACTTACTCTTCACACTTGGCTTATATATAATGGTACTTGTGATTTTTATACTGAATAGGAAAGGTCAGTTCCAAAAAGACATCCCTTGGCTGGATGAAAGGTTTCTTGCCTTTTAATTATCACATCACAGATGTCATCCTTTTGGAGGGGAAGTTTTTCCCTGTGCATTTGCAGCCTTAAACGACCTGTCTGATTTATGACCCCCTATGAAACGGAAGGTGATTACTGTCCATGTACAAATGCATGGAGGCTAATATAGTGAAACAAGTGTTGTTACACTGTATCTCTAGTAGGAATAGCAAAATTGTAGTTAAGCAGCTTGTGTTTTTAGTGGAAAATGGGAAAAGACAGGACAAGGTCAACCAGACTTCAGTCATATATACATATAAAGCTAGTGTTTTCCTTGTCTCGGCAATGCTGCCTAAAGATGCTCCCTGCCTGCTGCCTTTGATTTACAGATGTCTGTTTTGGGTTTTTTTGTGTTTAGATCAATGGCATTGCACTAGATAATAAGTCGCTTACTGAATGTGAAGCTTTGATACGAAACTGTAGGGATTCCCTTACCCTGTCACTGATGAAGGTGAGTAGGAGAAGCTAAATTTGCAGAATTTTCTTGAACTTAGACTGAATTATTTAGTTTTTCGGGGAAGAGCATATGAAAAAATGAACATATCATCATGGGAAAGTCTCTGCTAAAAATAAGACTGTCTGGAAGCGTTTCACTGGTGGTAAACTCAACAACTATTTCCAAAGTAAGGCTATTGTGGCATCTGGTAGGAAATGAAACTTATTTATTGTTCTTCTTTCCCATTTGTTTGCTGGTCGCATGAAATGACTTCCAGCACAATTGCTTCTTTCTTCTTGGTTTTTGCTTCAGAGCTGCAGCAGTTCTGTACATGAAAGATAAACTCCCTCCTGACAGCAGAAAGGTTTGCTTTTAGTCAGGAGGGAGTTGTGCAGAAAACTGAACTCTGGCTATCATGAGGATTAAGTACAAGGCTTTCTTTTTCAGGCTTATTGCCATAAAAATTTTACTCTGTTTTGCTTATTGAGGTTAGAATCCCATTATGCTGGGCCTGTCACACAGGCTTTGTGAATGATAATTCCAGCTCCAGAGAGCTTGAGGTTTTAAGAAAGTAAAAAGATAAAATGTTCAAGGGAAAATGGGCCATGAAAGATGACTTACTGGCATCACTTAACAGAGGAAAAAGTAGAATGCAGGTCCCTTCACTGTCAGTACAGTGCTTCTGCCACAATGTGGAGTTGCCCTTCTGGAATTGTTCTGAAAATGTTTCAAAAGATTGTCAAGTTTCATTTTATCTGATGTTCTGTGTTTTGCATCTGCAAAGATTTTATTAAGCCATTCCCAACCATATCTATATACGTGTTGGTATATATTCAGGGATAGATAAACAAGGAGGCTAGAATATGCCTCATACTAAACAGAAGTCAGCCATCATAATAAGGTCGTAACTTGTTTGGGTTTGTTTTGTTTCAGGTTTTTCCTCAGAGTTCATCTTGGAGTGGTCAAAATATATTTGAAAATCTGAAGGATTCAGAAAAAATATCAAACTGTAGGGTTCATGCATCAGAGATACAAACCCAAAATAAAAGAAATCTGAAACTCAACAGCTCAACACAGACCGACATTTTCAATCCAGACATCATGGATGGCAAGAAGGACCAGAGTGATCAGGGCAGTGGTTCATTTTGCGATCATAAACCTTTCCCCAATAACACATTACGAGTAGACTCTCACAGGAACACAGTGCACAGTTGCCACAGTAATTCAGAACACAGTCTCAGCTCGTTCAGCCCAGAGACATACGGGGACCAAGGCTTTGGAGCTGTTGACTTGGACAACAGGAGGCTGCCTTATGAGCCTACAGGAGCTGACTGTATGATGGTTGAGACTGCGTTTGACAAAGGACATGGACCTAAGCATAGTGGTGGTACCTGGCCAAAAGTCATGGTTAATATCTCAGCAGCAGAAACAGAAAAGTTCTCCGTGTACAAAAAGCCAAAACAAAGGAAATCTATCTTTGATCTTGATACTTTCAAAAGACCACCAACTCCTCCCAAGCTGGAGTACCTGTCCCCTAATCAGGTGCCGGGCCATTCACCTCAGCCATCAAAAGCTGAAGTGGCTTCAACTCCTCCAACTCCTCCTAAGAGAAGTGACTCTATCAAATTTAAACATAAACAGCAGACAAGCTCTGCATCAGAGTCTACGGTAACAACTGGATCACCACCCACCAGTCCAGCCACTGCCCAGGCTCCAGTTTCCTTGGCACTTAAACAGGACTCTGCTACTCTCAAGGGGCGCAGCAGGAACGCTGGGCATTATTATCGGGAGGAGGGTATTGACTGCACTCATCTCTCTTCAAGGAAATCCTGTGAAGACGACATTGGCTTTCAAAGAGTTGAAGAGCCAGAGATTAAAAGACCAAGGCCAAAATCGGCTCCTGCACTGAGGCATAAAATGACCCCTATGCCCATTCCTAATCCTGCGCTTCAGGTAGAAACTTACTATATTGAAGCACAAAACTAGAAACCTTAAAGTGTATTTTCAGCGTGGTTATGGTTTTTCATCACAAGAAGCGAAGGCAGGAAAATTCTAATGTCTGCTTTTGGCACGTATATAGTAGCAAAACAAGATCAAGCTATTGAACACATTTGAGCAAGGGGTGTTTGCTTTACATAGAGCATTAGGTTGATCCATTAGCACTGATACTCCCATGTGATGTTATAGTGCCTTGTCATGAGCAGATATGTTGTCCTGGTTATAACTGTAGTAATATTAATATAGTAGGTGAAGAGTTTTCAACTGTGGCAAGGACACATGTAGGTGGGGAATAACACGTCAGAAATTTGCTAGCTGGAACAGAGGGAGTGGGTTTGGCACTCACTATTTAAAAGACCAGAAAAGATTGATAAGGACATGTTACAGTTGGCTCTACATATTGCCCAAGCAATATTGCAGATATCGTATAGGTGTTGGTTTGAGGTGAAGAAGAAAACTGTATAGTAGAATTAGAAATTTCTGGGTTTTAAGGTTATTTGATATATTAGTTAATTTAAGTTTCTAGGGTTAAATTAGGACAAGGTTCTGTGATGATTTTTTTTTTTCTTTCAACCTTCCTTAATTTCTCCCCCATCCTTCCAGAAAATAGGCAGAACCTTGTAACTCTAAAGTTGTTGTTGACTAGAGAGCAGAAGTGATTTTTGCCTCAGAGTGGACACAATTCACTCTGAAAATTTCTCTCTGGTCGAATCGTCTTTGTGCACTACGGCTACGTCAGGCTGCGTAACAGTTGTGTTCAGTCTGCGTGTATTCATTGCTGAAGCAATGTTTATAATATCAAAAGTACATATATAGAGTATGCAGCGTAGTTTAATTTGTTTCCATATTGGGTGGTGTCACTTTCCTTAGTTGTGTATATACAGAGTTAAGTTTGTGTACTTTGATAAGTTGAAAAATTTAAGACAATTTTCATCCTACTAATACACCTGTGGTGGTGATAGTGTCTTGGTTCTAAGAAGGTACGTCTGCATTTTATAGTCTTTGTGCTCTCAGTAACTGTTCATTTTATTAAAATACTGCTGTCATAAAAACTGTAAGTACCTTTTCAGTAATTATTTTTCACTTATTACATACTTCAATGTCATGTTTTGTGTTGTACGTTTCAAGTGTGTAAACTCTGCATGCTGAGCCCTGAACTTGTATCTCTCCAGCATCACTGCCAGTAACTGAGCTATTCTCGTGTTTCTCGACTCGCTGGTGTCTATGCAGTATGTACAGAACAGAAGTTGTGATGGTTCCAAAATCTGAATTGCTCTGTTTAAGAGAAGTTGCTCCACACATACCTGAAAATACAGGCTTAGAGGAAAACACTTTCTGGCTTGTTAGCCAGGTCTTCTTTAGGAAACACGGGCAATAGTGGCTGACACAACAGTTGAAATGTCCTGTGAAAGCAGTATGTAAGAGGAGAAACCTAACTAAATGCCAGGTGTTTTATTGTGAAGGAAAGTATACCAGTTAAGTTGCAAACATTGGCCTAGAAAGATTACAAAATAATAAAAAGAAATAATGGAGCAAGCTAGAAGAAGGAAGGGGTAGAAGTGAATGGCATCACTGAAAGGTAAAGGTGTAACCAGCGCTGTGGTGGAGAGCATGTTCTGCAATAGATACTACAAAGTTTGAAGTTGCTTACTACCTACAAAATTTGGCTACTTTATTTTTATTTCTTCTGAATCTCCAGCTTACTTTAATCAAATTGCTATGTTTTTGTAGGTGCAGAAGTATGCTCCAGCTAGTGAGGAACATCTGTCTCCAGAGCTACAGGAATGGGCACCGTATTCCCCAAAACGGTCCGCTAGGCACAGCGATGGCTTTGTGCCAGCTGCCTTGTATGCTGGCAGCATGTCAGCAGGTGAGTGGCAGAACTCGTACTTTCTAGGAATGCCCCAAGGAATTTGTCCATATTGGACAATATTGGGGATTGGTTGTTATAAGTGCAGAACAAGCATGACCCACAAAACATATTTCCATGGTCTGTTGGAATCTGAACGTGGTCTGCTCGGCTTTTGGACTGTAAAGTAGTGAAACCTGTTTAAGAATCATTAAGAAAACAGAGTAACTCATCAGTTTCTGTGCAGATGATTTTTGAATACATTAGGGGTGAACAAGGTGTAGCCTATCCTGCACTACTGCACTTATTACTACTTACTACAGGTAAGATTTCCAGTATTTTTGAAAGTAAACAGTCCATGGAGGTGTCCCAAGCTTGAGATGCTAAACTTCTGAAATACTTCCAAGGAAAAAGATTTGATGTTCAGAAAGTACAACATATTGGAGTATCCTGAGTGCCAAAACTGGTTGTGATCTTAATCTAAATTAGGGATTAATTGCCAATGTGTTTGAGATACTAAGCTGCCGAAGAGGGGACTCACAAGCAGCTCACACAGAAATCAGTGTAATCGGGTAGAACAGAAAATGGTTAGTGTGTTGTCTCAGTTTTCATTGAAGAGTTGTTGGTATTGAGGTTCATGTTAGCAGGTTTTAAATTGGCACGGACTAAATGGAGTGCTTCAGGAGCTAATTAGGTTATCGTGTGCTAGTTGTTTTGAACTGATCAAGAAGCATTTACTTAGACCTGGTAAACTTGTTGCCAGATGGATTGTTCAGTCTTTAGTGTAGCAGCTGCATACAAAACTTGATTTTCAAATCAAGACAATACTGATTTTTATGAGTTTACCCTCAATTCTTTGGAAAGCCCTGAACTCCTGCATGTTCTAGAAATTATGGAAGACTTTCTTCTTAATGGAGACCATGAAGGATGTAATGACTTGTGTATCTGAAACAATGGACAGCTTCAAACCCTGTTGTCCCAACCAATTTTCAGAATGTAAAGGCATGCTCAAGATTAGCTAAGATCAAAGAAGCTTTTGCTCTTCTTTGATTTCTTGTTCTCTCTTTTAATGATAGTAGAAAAAGTATTAAAAGGTATTATTTCTAAATAAAAGCTTTATCTTATCATAATATCTTTGCATAATAACCCAATCAAGTCAAACCTTACATTCAACAATATGATTGTATCTCTTGAAATGTGAACAAGTTTTTGCTATTATATTCTGTGCTACCAACTCATTTAAGAGAAAACTGGTCAAATAGCCTTTGGCTGAATCATAGAATAGTTTGGGTTGGAGGGGGACCTTTAAAGGTCATCAAGTCCAACCCCCATACAATGGGCAGGGACATCTTCAACTAGATCAGGTTGCTCAGAGCCCCATCCGACCTGACCTTGAATGTTTCCGTTACCCCTTGTCCTATTGCAACAGGCCCTGCTGAAAAGTTTGTCCCCATCTTTCCCGTAGGCCCCCTTTAGGTACTGTAAGGCTGCTATAAGGTCTTCCCAGATCCAGGCTGAACAACCCCAACCCCAACTCTCAGCCTGTCCTCACAGCAGAGTTGTTCCAGTCCTCTGATCGTTTTTGTGACCTCCTCTGGACCCGTTCCAACAGGTCCATTTCTTTCCTGTGTGGAGGGCCCCAGAGCTGGACGCAGTGCTCCAGGTGGGGGTCTCACGAGAGTGGAGTAGAGGGGCAGAATCGCCTCCCTGGACCTGCTGGCCATGCTGCTTCTGACGCAGCCCAGGATGCAGTTGGCTTTGAAGTCTGAGAGTGCACATTGCCGACTCGTGTCCAGCTTCTCATCCAGCAGTACCCACAGGTCCTTCTTGGCGGGGCTGCTCTCAGTTTGTTGAGTACTGAAGGATGAGTGTACTTTAAAGAACAGCTTTAGAAATAAGTTTAATAAAAAAATAAATATTGAAGTACTGTAAAGTCATAGGACACACTAGAAGTGGGAGTCTTTGAGGAAACAGAAGAGGAACAAGAATCATTTTAGCTGCAGTCAGTTCAAGTACCAAATAAAAAGTTGTGTCCCTGTCAGATGACTATTCAGAGAGAAATGCCGAATTTTTGTTGTTGTATAAAAGTTTGATACTTGAAACGAGAAAATCTTTTAGTTACCAGTACATATTAAAATGATATACTGTGAATTACTTCATTTTTTGGTAATCTAATCCACTTTATTACTGTCTCATTACAAAATTATAATCCAGATTTTAAATAGGCATCTACTACTTAAAAGGTGTCCCATGGTGCTTAATAATGTGTTTATCTGTATGCTAATAATTTTTATTTATAGATACATGTTCATACATGCAAATGTTACAATATATAATTATATCAATATTTAAATTTATTTAAATCTGTAGTTTATATGCTAATCATGTTGGTAAGAATGTACTTTTGTCATCTTAAGCAGGTACTGTACCAAGAAGCTTAGCACCGTGCCCTGCAGTAACTGCTGTCATGAGAAATCCAATCTATACTGCCTGGAGCCACAGAGTTCACACCAGCAATTGCCCATCAGTCGCCAGCCAAATATGCCATCAGCATCTGCATCCCAGGTGTTTTGGAATTTATATCTCTTTTGTTTTCATTAGGATGAAATTGCTTCTGGTAGTTGTTTTATACAGTGCAGAGTGAAACACACTGCTATGGTGTGTTATTTTGACCCAGTGTTCTCAAAACTATTATTGCATAGAAGTGATGTGCCAGTTGTTTTCATGTCTTTCAGTAAGTGATGGATTAGGTTTCCCTCTGCTCCTCTGGCTGATATTGACAAAGAAATTCATTTTCTTTAATGAACTAATTTCTAATGTTTTTTTTTCTTGTCCTTGCCAGAACAAATAAAGCCTTCCTCTTTTTTTTTTTTTTAATAGCACTTTCCACTATTTTTCCTCTGACTTATCTTGATTAATAAAATGGTGGGACAATTGGGAAGTGGGAAGGAGATGAGCATTCATTTTATTCATTAGCTCAGGGATAACCAAAACTATTTGTTTGCCAATTTTCTATTTGCTGAGGTTCTTTACCCAGTTCTAACTGCTGCCCTATTCTCCTTTTCTTTTGATGCAGCTCCCAGCACCAAGGTCGCCTGAGTTTGGACCTAAGTCATAAACACTCCAGTGACTACTCTGAAAATTCACGTACAAGAGCATCTCATGGCTCAAATTCATTACCATCCAGTGCAAGACTTGGTAACTAGCTTTTCTGATTTATTTCCTATGGGACTCCTATATGTTGGAGACAAAGAATAAATGGAAAATTCCTTAAGTACGTGTGCTATGGGATTGTCATGGCTAGCAAAACCTAAACCTGTGTTCCTTTGCTTCATTTTTTGTGGTTTTATGACTAAAGGTGTACCGTGGAAATAGCTGTATTTAATTCATTCTTTACAGTCCCTTTAAAATGCTGTGTGTGTCTGTGTGAGTGATTCTCCTTTCCGTGCCTGTTACTGTTTGGAAGTACCTTTATAAAGATGGGAGGAGCAGCCTTGGTATTTTTGAGGTTCAGTGAGGTGGAGAGAAGAGTAAAGGAGAGAGCCCCAAGAACAGAAAATCAGGGATGACTAATGACCTAATATAAATTGTGTTGTTGGAAGATAAGTTACACTTACGTTTACTTGGTTGACATGTAAGATTGTTTATATTTTTCCTAGTAATACCAAAATGACATTTTAACATTTTAGGACTTTTAAATTTTTAAATTATGTAATAACTTTTTTGTGCATGTTTGTGTTCCTGTGTTCCATCAATGATTGGCAGTTGCATCTGAACAGAGCATGGCAGCTTTGTAACCACAGCAAAAAATGGCATAACAGTTTGCAAACTGTCAAAAAAAAATACATATTCACCCAAACAGAATGTAATCAGAATATTTTAAATGCCTTTTGGAAAGTCCTGTGGATTTTTAGTAAACAGAGATATTAGCCTCTCGCTTGGACTTCAAATTAAGTTTCATTTGATGGAAAATATTAAAAATGCGTTTCACTGTATTGCTGCATTGTGCTCTGTTCATACTGACTGTGTAATCCAGACATTTTACTAGAAATACGATATATCACAAAATATACGAGGGCAATCATCAAGCCTTGTGCATAAATTCAGAGGCCATTTTAATGCTCATTGAAGAAGCAGAATCTAAATGTACTTTTTTGCTCAATGTAGTTGCTTTTACTTTTATCATTGTAATGTTTTCTTGTTGTAAAAATAGGTTCTTCGAGTAACTTGCAATACAGAACAGAACGAATTAAGATCCCTTTAACACCAAGATACCCGAGGTCCATGATGGGCTCTGACAGAGGTGAATTATTTCATAAGTAATTTTAGTTGTACTATTTTCGGTATTACCAATCCAAACTCTTTGCAGTTGTTAAATCAGATTGCGCCAAAATCTAGATATGACAGTTTTATTAAGGTTAGAAAATTTCATTTTGCCACAGAAAGGTAAAAAAACCCCGAACTTTCTAATGAAAGTTGACTTTTAGTTGACTCTAGGATGTGGCACACTAAAGAAAAAGTGCACAAAAAAGTAAGAATAAACATTGCCGTTTACAGTTGTAGTTTTCTTACAGAATGATGTCTCAAAAGTTTTAATAGTGAGATGATTATGTATATTATTTTGCATATTGCTGATTGTAAATTATATTTTGAAAATGCAGTGAAAATATTTTAGTACTTCACTCAGAATTGCTTGGTGGAGGATATTTAAAGACATGGTACAAATACCAGTTGGAGTGCTGGAGAGCTGTAGAATTCAGAGATTGATGACAGTAAAAAGCAACTCTTCACTGCCATCATTACTCAAACGTTCTCTAGCCTCAACGGATTGTATGCAGTGCTTTTCTGAACTTGGCAAATATAATTATTACAGACGGCTTTCCTTTGTGATTAGTAATTTGGGATTTATTTTCTGTAGCTTTTTCAGAGGAGGCAAACTGAATGTTCCTGTCAGGGCACTGGTTCAGTACGTTGCTCAGGGAGGGTACAACCAGGGAAGAGACGCAAACAAAGTCACATCAAGCTTGTTTGAAATTGCCAGACTTTTCCTGTCTCTCTGAATGATTCATGCTGGGCTTTTGTTGGTGTTTCAGGTGTTCCATAAGGTATCTCATACCTGAAAGAAAAGTCTATACATAAATATTTAATTTGAAAATAAACCTACATATTAAATTTTTTATTTTACTTCTCCTTCCCTGATTTTTATTATTTTTCTTTAACTTTGCATTGCTAAGTGTTTGCAGACATGCATATGGTGTAGCTTGCCTGCAACCTCCTCTTCTTGTTGAGAATGACAGGAGTTGTGTGCACACTTAGAGAGGACAGATTTGACATGCAGTCATTAAGGACAGTAAGTTTGCACTCTCTGAAATTAGTTACCTGGTCTCCTGAAGCTTCTTACGTGGTTAACAGAGTGCTAGTGAACAGTGGGTCCTCTGTCTTGTCTCAGATGTTTATGGTCTCCTTTACTATGCCTGTGTAGATGCAGGATACTAAAACTCAACTGTTGATTTTCCATAGGCTCCTTGTCACACTCTGAATGTAGCAGTCCCAGCTTGATAACTCCTCCACAGTCACCTCTGAACTTGGAAACGTCTTCCTTTGCCAGCAGCCAGTCTCAGAACTCCCTTTCTACGTTACCTAGGATTTCTATTAGCCCAGTATCTATTGGAGAACGTAGAAAAGATAGGTAAGGTCCCCACGTTACTGCTTTTAATACAAACATGTTGAGGAAATTTTGTACATTTGTTTATTGGGCTGAAGGAAGGGGAACATTTAATTTAAATGACAAATACGTAGATACAGAGGTGCATCTCATCTGTTCTTATTTTCTTCACAAAGTATGTAAGAGGTCTCTGTGGTATTTTTTCTTCTGCTTCAAAACTGAAGAGTAGATTCTTCAGTTTAGAAAATGAAGGAATTTCATAAGGGTTTTATTTCTTCCATGTTAGATTAATGGCCACGCAAGAGTGGTCTAAATTGGAATATACGCCTTCAGCTGAATTACCTCAAATGCTTGTTCTGTAACACTAAATAAAATGAAGACCTAGTAACATCTGATAGCTAAATATCAGGTGCCTTAGCATTGTAGAATATGAGCTCTAACCACTGTGCCTTGATTCAATTTAGCCAGATAACATGAAAAATTGAGGGCATAGCTGTGCAAGAACATATCCATATGTACAGATGCAATTTTACCACTGTGACTGATCCCTTTGGCTGCACCTGGACCACTGCTAGCGATAGCATAAAGTATATGTATAGCTGCTTGCAAAATTTGAACCAGATATGACAGCTTTCTTAAAAACATAAGTTTTGTGTTTTAACGACTTTCTATATCTCATGATGGATATTTTCAAGATGTGTCGCTTATGGTATCCGTCCTGGACATCTGATTTCGTTTTATCATGATCTGGCTAGACTGACTATATGAGAAAGTTTGCATGCATTCAAAGCATTGAACAGCAAGACACAAATCTGAATCAGGCTTTTATTTGTAGTAAGGCAGCTGAATGCCATTCTGGCAGTGTAAAGGAGCTATGATGTGTTGGAATAGATTTCATTTATGTGGACTTCAAGACTCCTTTGTATTGCTTGATTCATGTAAAAGAACTGACCATAAAAAATGTGAATGATAAAGTAAGAAGGATTTTCTGTATTTTAAGTTTTTGTGGTAGTAATAAAAAGTTATTCATAAAATGTTACATGAAATTTTTTTCTCGTTTAAAGAATCAGTAACTAAGTTATTGTAGTAACTATAGAATGTATATTGCATACAAAGGACAATGTTACTTTGAAAGGGAACGTTAAAAAGGTTTCTATGAACTTTCATTCTTTCTTACTTCAGTGTGACTTGTACTATGTGTACTCAATTTGTGTTCTCATATAAGTGTTCCTCTAATTGTCACTTGCAAATTCAAAGTCAGAATTTCTTTCCTCTTTCACATGGCTAATGATGTATAACGTTCAGCTGATAAAGCTAGGTTTTTGACACCCCTATAACTTTGTGTCTCTGAGCACAAGATACAAGTTCTGATCTCTGGGAAATAACAATTTCTGTTAACGCTGATCAGACGATTGAAGTACAGTCAGATTCCAGCCCCTTCACTCGTGCTGTGCATATGTATAAACCATAGTCTGAATTGACTTTCGAAAAAGAATATAATTCTAAGGTTTGTTGTTTTTTTAAAAGCAAAACAAAAAAGTAACAAACGCAAACAGTTCCTAATTTAGGAAAGTGGCTAATTTAAATCTATCCTAAGAAGGGGTTTGAAGATGCCTAGATAACATTCTTAAATGGTTATTTGGTTGTATAATTCTTTCTGTTCCCCACAAAATACAAGTAACTCACTTGGCCTTTCCCCAGATAAAATTAATAATGATGAAAAAAAAATAATCAATGTTTCTGTTTGTTCTGTTTATTTTAATTTAAATGAAAATTAAAAGATCTGATCAATTAAGACTTTTTTCTAATCAGTGTTTAGTGATTCTGGCAGGCAGTCTGAGTGTTATAGAAGAGTGCACTTCACTTGATTTTAGTGACACTGCTTATCAAGTAAGACACCTTTTTGATGTTATCATTCTGTTTTACTTTATTGTTGATTCCCTACTACATACATTACTAGTTACCTTTCATTTTGTATTTACTAGAATTCCGTGATCCTGTGCAATTTGTATGGGTTTGATTCTTTCTTATTCCTATCCAAAACAAACAAAACAAATTTAAAAATGCATGTGGTAGATAGAAAGCAGAAAAGTGCAATCAATAAAGTTTAGAAAGATGTAATTTTAGTTTTCAGTGAGGTAGTATGCCTTGGTCAATTGTATAATTTTAAGAAGCTTCATATGACGTCATGGTTTACATGCTCATAATGAGTTAAAAAAAAAAAAAAAGAAAAGTTCATAAATTGCCTTTTTCTGGGAGTTAGCACAGCTTAGTTAAGCTGTGCTCCATACAAACAATGTGGACTTCAGTTTAAGTTTGATGGTAGTAAACCTACTTTATCTTCATTTCATTGATAGCCAAGCTCTGAGGGCGTGACCTCTAACAGTGATGTTGATGTTATAAGATTACTGCGTTCCAGAGCTTCATTCATATCAGCAGCCAGTTCTTAGGTTTTTATGCATTAATAAGCTGGCATACTATTATGCCCTTGCTGCAGAAGGCTACCAAATAGTTACCTAGAAGACTATGGCACTAAGCTTAATTTATGAAATGATGTCTTCTTCTGTCCGCCCACAGCCCCAAGTCCTGCTCTTTCCAAAAATATCTTCCTTCAGCCTGGCTCACATTTAGTAGCAGTGAGTAAAGTCCGGTTAACTCATCTGGTCTCTGAACAGCACAATTAAACTAGTTTAAGCAGTTGGCACAATTTAGGGAATGGTTATATGATAATTAAGTGTTAGAAAAGAAAACATTCAAATTAATGCATGTCAAATGTAGAAAAATACAATTGAAACAAAAAATACATCACACCCTAGTACCCAAGCCGATTCATTCAGAACAAGCTCAACTGTTAATATCTAATGGTGCCTTTTGCTGTGTAGACATTATTAAGTTCAGAGTAATACAAAGCAGCACTTTTTAAGAGGCTACTCTTTGTTTATACGCACCATGAAGGGACCAGCCCTATTTGTACAGGTGGGGGCATCCTAACTATGGGGGGAGGAAAGGGGAATGTGTCAGGGTTTTCTTTTGTATAAGCCAGTCTCTTGTTATACTTACTAGTGTCTTACTACTGTGTGTCTTTTTCTAAGTGTTCTTTTCTTCTCAAATCTTCTACATCTTTCAGATATCTGTTCCGTAATAGGTCTTTTCTGAGAATCCCTGTGGCTCCTAGGCCTAGGTTCTCATCACTAAGGAGTTTGAGGTTGGCCTGATATAAGGTTGTCCTTCTCGAGCAGTATTGCGCACTTTGTGCTATTTTACATGTTTGGATAATTGCCCTGAGGAGAATTTGCATGGTAATTGTAATGCTACCATGCAAACTGCTGTCTTAATGGCTTGAGTTTGCAACTGCTTAATTTTCATTACTAATTTATGTTTCCCTGCATACAAATATGAAATCTGATATTTGTGCATTGTTGTCCTTTGGGTTACCACCACATTATTTATGATGTTTATTTTCACTAGCAATAAAGACTCATAGCATTTATATTTGTAACATACCTTTCCGGAATATGGTTTGTAAATGACATATTATATACAGTGGTTCAATTACTTTTATATAATATGCATCTGGAAGCTTCTTTCCTGCCAACTTCACCATCGTGCTATTTATAATTCATATTTACCATAATGTTTTAGAGCAGTCATGTACCTGGTATACCTTTACTTCTGCCACTGTACATTGCATGGTGTTAAAGGAATGCATTTAAGACAATTGACAGGAATTTTTTTTAAAGTAACTGTTTAAACCTATTGTATCATTACAGTTCAGACAGACATAAAGTATTGCATGTAACTTTGACGTTGTGATGGTTCAAGTGCAATTTTGTCCAAATCAGTTTTAACTATCTCCTCTAAAAGGCCCTACATGGAAGAGCCACGTCATGTTAAAGTGCAGAAGGGTTCTGAGCCACTAGGGATTTCCATTGTGAGCGGAGAAAATGGTGGAATATTTGTCTCTAAAGTAACAGGTGGGAGCATTGCCCATCAAGCTGGCCTTGAGTATGGTGATCAGTTACTAGAGGTAAGTGTTTGCTTACTATTCCTATGGCTTAATGAATCAGTTCCTATGAATCCAGCCAGAACTGCCTTCCCCAAATGAGTATCTCGTGAAAGCTTGTGTGCTGTGAGATGTAGCAAAGGGTACTCTGTATTGCAATGTTCTAGTAAATGTGATTGTTGTGACCTTTTATCAGGCTTTATCATAAAATAATGTCTTTTGATGGTAGATCTGTGTTGCATCTTATATAGATATAATTAAATTTTAAGCTACCTAGTTTGGGTAATTAAAACAATGTAGTCCCAACACCATACTCTGCCTGATAAGGTGAGTAAATATTCAAGCAGCTGGCTTGTACTGAGTTTCATGCTGCTGTTGCTGTGCCATATCATTGCCTGAGGTACCTGGTTCCAAAAATATTGGGTAGGCTTTAGACTAGCTACAGTCACGGTTTTGCCTACAGTATCGGATAAACATGTGGAGGAGCAAGCTGCTTTGTAAATGTTAGATCTGTTCATGCTTATGTATGTTAAAGCATCTTCTGTTGCACAGTGTGTGGATGATACTACAACAGACCTGAATGGATCATGGATCTGAATTTATCTTTAAATCCTGAATTTATTCAGATCTGTGATTTGAACCAACTTATTAAATATAAGTGATATCAAATCATAACACAGCTCAGAATCCATATGTCTTTCAGTAGTAAAAAGTTTTTTAAATTCATAATCAGGTTACAAAGTATTTTATAATTACAGTGATTCCTTCCAAGGAGTAAACCCTAGGAATCATTGTATAGCAGCATTTCCATCCTGCTGTTTACCTCAGTGGAAAAAAGTCAGTGTTTAGACATTAAACTAATTAGGAGACTGAAAGAATGATTTTGCTAGTTTCCATCTGAAAATTTGACATCTTGATTTGTGCATTTTTTTCCATAGTTCAATGGAATAAATTTGAGAAATGCTACAGAGCAACAGGCTCGACTAATCATTGGACAGCAGTGTGACACCATTACAATTCTGGCTCAGTATAACCCACACATGTATCAGCTTGGCAATCATTCACGATCAAGGTAAGGCTGGCTAGGCTTTCAAAAAACTACTCTTTGGTCCATGCAGTTATCTAGCTAGTAGATAACTTCTGTACAGGTAATTACTTGCAAATATCAGCACGTTTGTGCTTATAAGAAGTGTGATTGCTTAGAAAGTAATGTGTGAATACATGCTTGTCGAAAAGAAAAATGCTTGATGCACCTACTATATTTTCTTTCTTATTTGGGCATAATCCTTAGATACGTTAAACTACAACCAAAGATGACCTCTTTCTAGGATTAAGAGATTCTAGTACTTCAAATAGGTTTTTAAATTGTTTTATAATTGAAGTTTCCAAAAACTAATTAGAGAAGGCATATGACCTAGTGAAATTATCCATCATATTTTAATGAATGATCACACTTCAAAACTGAGCTTTATCTTTCTCTTAGACTTATGGTGAACATATGTTATTTGGCGTGCTGTTTTGGGCTTTTTAGTTACTTTAAACTTGATCTACAGCCAGATTAAAAACTTTGTCTGTGTGGAAAATATTTGGCATTGGTTAAACACTAACTCTTTTATTCTTTTTTTTTTTTTTTCCCCTCTTAGTTCTCGCCTAGAACCTGTGAGTAATCATTCCACCCCTCAGGGCAGTGGAGCTGCAACGCCTGACAATCATTCCGTAATCGATACTGTGAGTGAACAGGATGAAGGAACAATGACACCCCCATCCAAACAAACCACACCGACTACAAGTCCCCGGAATTCCTTAAGGTATTAAGAGTAAAATTTTTGCTGTAAGGAAAACAAATGGTCAGGGCAGATGTGAAGGGTATTTAAAAATAAGTGTACTTCTCTGAATGCTGTGTCTGCTTGAAAAAAGTGAGCAGTCAAATTAAGTGGACCCCAGGATAAAAGTACATGTTTTCAGACTGTTTTTGAAAGATGGCCTCTGCAGGGAGTGAAGAAAGTTTACTACAAGTTTGGTTCAGTTAAGAAGGTCTGCAAGGAACATGATGTTTGTCTTAGAAGACTGTATCTGTAGGTGACCTATTTTGAATAGTATGTAAATATATATTCTTTGGATGGCTAGTTGATTGTACTTAATGCACGTTTTTAAATTGAAGTACACGTGTTTTCTCTCCCTGTCAAAAGGGGCCCTGTGGACACAAACAAAAGGACCCCAGAACCTAGAACTGTTGTTGTTAAAAAATCTCAAGTGGATCTTGGGATCCAGATATGTGGTGGAAACCTGTATGGAATATTTGTCTCAGATGTAGATGATGATAGCCCAGCAAAAGGACCTGATGGACTAGTCTTGGGTGACATGATACTTGAGGTAAGCTGTTAAGAAAGTGCAGCATACTTACAGAATGTCTAGGATGATATAAAGAGGGAGTTGTACAAAGAATTGTGCTGTCTCGCAATGGGGGGTGTTTTTTGAATCTTGAGTTCCTGCCACAAAACCTGAGTAAAATGGTGAGAATGCATAACCTTTATTCTGACTGTGGCACATGAAGAGCTGGATGATGTGGACCTGGAGAACTACCACTGTTAACAGAGAGCGCAAGTTGCCCACAAGTTTGAAGGTCTAATATATGTCTGCTTGGAATTACGAACCCCTGCTCTCTTCATCTAAATAGAAAGCCTTGAATCCAAAAACTGTACGTAGGAGAAAGGCAAGATACGGAAGATATTGCAAAACAGGGAACATTATTATCTTATCACTATGAAATTCTAATGAGAGTTTAGGGAAAGCCGTGCAATATGTCATTGACTCTGCTTTCTATATCTGAAATGAGACTATTTATCTACTTGGCAGGACTGTTAAGTTGATAAACACATATGTGTTTATGAGCTTTTCAGATACAACTGAGCATTGAGACTGACCACTGAGACTCTCCCATTGTGCCTCTAGTATCCAGATGGAGATTTTGCTTTGTAATTGTGTTTCTGACTTCCCTTAGACCACTTGCTTTCACTAAAAATATTAAATTCTTTCCAGTGTTTTATGATTCTCAGCTTACACTTTGAAAACTATTTAAAGAAGTGCAGACTTTCTCTCATGGTGCATGTCTACTGTGTTCACTTGCATATTTTGTTTTCCACCCCCATATCTCAATCTCCTGCTAGACATCTTAAGGCAAAAACTGTATTAGAGTTAAGCGGCAAGATTTACTTGTATATCGAGCCTGCCAGTGGGAAAAACAAAGTCATTTTGCATGTTTTTCTAACTCGCCTAATTCTATTGCCTGTTAAGATACAAATTCACACTTAAGGGTTTCTGTGTTTTGCAGTACGGGTCCATTGATATGCGAAATAAAACAGCTGAGGAAGCTTATCTTGAAATGTTGAAGCCTGGAGAAAATATCAAAATAAAGACTCAGTACAGAATAGAAGAGTTTAATAAGATAAAAGAGCTTCCTGGAGATGGATTCTATATCAGGTATTTGAGCGTGAACGGTAATGACAGCATAAGGCTGTTAGGATAATATACTGGCCATCATGAGAGAGATAGTACATCAGTCTTCCCACAATTTTAAATTCAAAGTTTACTAATTTATCCAGCTAGTCTCCGACAGTGAGTACACAATCTGTAGCATAGTAAGTGTGCACGTTTGCTGTAAACTTGTGTGCTCTTGAAATGTGGTGTGTGCCACTAATCTGTTAACTTTTTTTTGAAATAAGTATGCATATTCTTCCCTTGAGTTGATGGAGATGATTTGCAGAGTCTATTTATGTCTTCCTTTCCAGAGCACTTTATGACCGTCTGGCAGAGGTGGAACAGGATTTAAGCTTTAAGAAGGATGACATTTTGTATGTTGATGACACTCTGCCACAGGGAAACTTTGGTTGCTGGATGGCTTGGCAGCTTGATGAGAACGCTCAGAAGCTGGAAAGAGGACAGATTCCAAGTAAATATATGTGAGTGACCTCAGTTACGGTATTTTTCTTACAGTCTTTAGAAGTCTGACTAGTGAGATGTGGTATAAAAGACTTGTTTGCTTCTATTTTTTCCGGGAGATACTAACTCTTAGACATGTCATTTTAGGGATGGCGTATTTTAATAATGTTGAATTAAATATATTTCTCTATCAAGTTCCTTTTAATACTACTAAACAGGAAACTAGAAATTGAAATGATACATAGACCAGTGTTGCGATTAGATAATTCAATAACAAAAGTGACAGTAACCACAGCAAAAATATCCTTGAATCCAAGGTTATCACAGTCATTCTTGGGAAGCATCAGTGGTTTTAGTTATCTGTGTTATTTAGTTACTAGTTATATAGTTATTGTAAGACTGTATCCACCATCGTCCCTTAACGTTGATAGAGCAGTTAAGAGGAGTATGCAGGAACTAAATTTTTTACCTTGTTACTAAAATCACATTAGTTATCACTCAGTGATTAAAATATCTTTTCATTTTAAGATTACTGGTTTTCTGGTTTCCTTTTCTTCTAATAGTCTTCTCTCCATGTCATAACTCAAAATTCATCCTGGCAGTGGGACAATGGTACTCCATGGAATGTATGGAAGTACAATATATACATACAGACCTACAAACATCATTGATAAGCTTGTTACTGGGAATGGACAGTAAAACCAACTGCATTTTACACGTGTTATGTGGCCGAGATATTTGTGCTCATATAAAATAAAACTCTTATTTTGGCTTGCTAATAAGTTATTTGTAAGGATGAATATAACATGCAGCTTCATAGAAAGAATGGGATCTTCACTTCTGTGCGAGGTTGACTTTACAGGCAATTAGGTGCATGCTACCGCTTCTGCCTTGGAGGATTTTGCCCTGCCTGTCAGAGCGGTCACCCCCTGTGCCTTGCTGCTATTTATATTTGTCATGGTTTACCCCTAAGCAAGACCTGAAACACATTCAGAAGCAATGAAGCACCTAGCAATAGAAACATGCTGGTTTGAGCATCCCAAGGCTATTCAGAATTCTCGAACGCCATTGTAATTAGCCTGGAGGAGAAGAGGGAGGTGAAAGAAAGTGTCTCCCCTTCCAGATTAGTTTTTCAAGGAGAGAAGGTAAAAAGTGTAATTACTAAAAGCTTCCACTAGACGGCTCCCGAAGTACGGAGATGAAACAGCCGCTGCCGTTTCACCTTGTTCATCGCTCTTAATCATTCACAAGTACAGCCACAGCACACACGATTTCATCATATCGTAAGCCCGCGCTACAAAGCACAGCAAAATGAGAATCTTGACCTATTTCCCAGGGATGATAAACAGCACAACAGGGAGCACATACAGCAGGGTAAGGTATGACAAAACACAACCCCGAGAGAAACAACATTGTGGCTGTCAACGCAGTACAATGAATGCAATTTTGTTCTAACGTGTTCTGATCAGGTTTGTCATTATCTCAACCCATCGTGCCCCCACATTGGATGCCAAAAAGGACTATTGTGGTTTAACCTCAGCTGGCAACTAAGCACCACTCAGCCACTCACTTACTCTCACCTTGGTGGGATGGGGGAGAGAATCAGAAGAGTAAAAGTGAGAAAAGTCATAGGTTGAGATAACAACAGTTTAATAAGTAAAGCAAAAGCCATGTGTGCAAACAAAGCAAAACAAGTAATTAATTCAGTGCTTCCCATTGGCAGGCAGGTGTTCAGGAAAGCAGGGCTCCATCATGCGTAATGGTTACTTGGGAATACAAAACACCATCACTCTGAACATCTCCCCCTTTCTTCTTCTACCCCCAGATTTATATATACAGAGCATGACGTCATGGTATGGGATATCCCTTTGGTCAGTTGGGGTCAGCTGTCCCGGCTGTGTCTCCTCACAACTTTTTGTGCTCTTCCAGCCTATTGACTGGCAGGGAGGTGTGAGGAACAGAAGAGGCCTTGAGTGCTCAGCAACAACCAAACCCACCAGTGTGCTGTCAACAGCATTCTCATCCCAAATCCAAAACAGTACTATACCAGCTGTTAGTAAGAAAGTCAACTCTGTCCTGGCGAAAACCATGACAATATTATAAGAATCTTGAGGAAATGATGGTGGTGTGAGGTCTTCTGATGGTTATTATTTCATTTATATTAACATTTGTTTCTGATTAATTTTCCATCATGAAGATATGCAGGCTAAGGCTTGAGACAAGCATTTCCAGTGTGTTCCAGAGGCAACGGTGATATCGTTTGTTGAAAAAATTATAAAAGATAAGTTTAAATACCAACCATTTAGTCCATTTCATTATAGGATGGATCAGGAATTCTACAGGAGACACAGCATGTCTGAGGCTAAAGATGAAAACAGCTCATCTAAGACATTATCAGCAGCAGCACGGAGGTCATTCTTCAGAAGAAAACATAAACACAAGCGAAGTGGTTCCAAAGATGGAAAGGATTTACTGGCTCTTGATACAATCAGTACAGACTCAATTCCCTTCTTGGACGGCAAGTACCTTTGTTATACCTGGGAGGGGGTTCCCTTTCCTTTCATGTTTAAACAGCTGCAGCATGACGCGATGAATAATGTTGCTTTTTGATTGGTCTGAATACAAATGGCAATCATATGCCCCATCACATACATTACTTTTAATTACAGGGCTTTTTCATATTAAATAACAAGCCCGTGTGTTTCAGATAATTTTTTTTGGTAGTTTATTCCTAGACCTATTAGTATTAATGTTTCATTTGCAGAGGAAGATTGCTTTTTGATGCACGGTTTTGATCTTCCTTTCAACTATTTAATTTCTCTCCAGGTTGCTTAGTCTAGACAGAATTCCTGGGCACCACTCAAAAATCTTCACATCTATTTCTTCATTTCTCTACAAAAATCTTGTTGGTTACAATGATTACTTCCTTGGCAGAGCTCAACAAGCTAATCCAAAGGAACCAAATATTGTGTCTTGTTTACACTTTTAGGAGAAAATAGGAAGGATTGGTTTTAAAATTCGTGTGAGGGCGGGGAGGAGAAGCACCAAGCTCAATTAGAAAAAATGTCTATTTTAAGCTGTCATGTGGAAGAAATTGCAATAATAGCTAGTGAGCGTTTTTTGTTCTTGTCAAGGCCCTTATCTCTTGCAAGGGAGTTGTTTTCATAATTACTATTAGGGTGCTTCTGCTTATCTGAGGAATGCCATGAAAATAACTTATACTATTATAAATAAATCTTCTGTGTATGTAGATTCTGCAAGTCTGGCGTATCAGCGTGTACAGAAAGTGGACTGTACCTCTCCTAGGCCTGTCCTTATTCTAGGACCTTTACTTGATGCTGTGAAAGACATGTTGGTCAAAGAATCCCCTGGAAAATTTTGTAGATGTCCTCTTGGTAAGTATGCAAATATAACCAATTTCTTCTTGCCAGTAACATCTATATAAGTGAACTAAATGGTAGCACAAACATGGAAAAAAAAAAAAAAACCCAAGAATTTGAATTTGCAGACACTGTTTTGTTAGCCACGTTCTATGCCTAAGGAATAGTAATGACAGTGGATCTCTTCTGGTTCTATGAAACAGAGGTTATGAAAGCTTCCCAACAAGCCATTGAACGGGGTGTGAAGGATTGTCTGTTTATCGATTACAAACGGAGGAGTGGACATTTTGATGTGACAACTGTAGCTTCAATAAAAGAGATAACAGAAAAGGTGAGTCACTTCTAATGCTGTAGTTCTTTGTACCATTTGTAATATATGGTCATGCTACGTTGGGGGGTTGGAAATTATCTTAGCGTTGTCCTCCTTTAAGGCATTCAGAGAATTGTTCCCCAGGCCACTGAGTACAATAAGTTACCTCACTTCGACATCAACTGCTTAAAGATTATTTTATACAAGCTCACCTTTGTAGAAACTAGGCGTGTCCACATTCTTTTACAGTGTTATTAAATAAAGTTAGAAATCATTGTCTTAGACTCCATATATTCCACCCCCTATCCTCCCAAATGAGGATTTAGGTTATTTAACTATTCCATTTAATGCAGTCATATAGAATATAAACATGATAATACTCCTAGAGACAGATGTTAATTAAAATTGCTTATAGATTTCTGTCAAACCCCACAGAGAGTCTCATTACTTTAACGCTTGTGTTTGCATATTACTTCTGAAAGAGAAGATGAATATGAATATCTAAATTTGGAAAAATTTTAATGTAGATACTTGAATCTGAGTTTTCATTTCATTAGTTCTTCAAATTCTTTATTTCTATCAATTCATGCTTTTGGTACTACGAATGGAATTTCGTGCAGTTTTTCATCTTCTGTCTTTTGTTATAAATCCTTTGGGTACAAATTGCTCAGTAGACCCTAAATGCTAAATGTGTAGGAAAATTCTGTTGGGTTGCTATGATTTAAGTAGGGGAAGAAATGGGGGATTTGCATGTGTGCTTGTGCTCTTTAACTGAATGAGTGTTTTGCATTTACATTTGATCTTAGGATTGTCATTGTCTGCTTGACATCGCTCCTCATGCCATCGAACGGCTCCACAGTGTTCATATCTACCCTATTGTAATTTTTATTCGCTACAAAAATGCTAAACAAATCAAGTAAGTCTGTGAGGGGTATAGTTCAGGGATGTTTATTTTAGCTTAAAATAAACTTGTTGCCTTTGTTGTTTCTTTCATCCTAGTCATCTTAAATCTCTTTAAAATGTGGAAATTAATCCTCATAAAAAGCGCTGTGAGGTAAATGGTATTCATTTCCTTTTTGGTTGCATGACGATTGAGTGAATCTTTCAAAGAAATCAAACAATGTAGACTGAACTGTATGTACTCCAGGAGGCACTGGGATCTGTCCTGCTCACCTTTGTATTAACCCGTCAGACAGATATGGGTGAGATCCACTGAGGATTAAGTGGTGACCATGACAAAGAGCTGTTCATCTTCTCGGCAGGGCCAAGTGTGTGAATGCAGTGCCAATTGATTCGTAACCTCAGCTTTCCCACCTTCATTCTCCAATGAAAACAGCAAGGGAAGTCCCTTTTTGCCATGAACTGTACATACTGTGGTCTTCTCGAGCCGTGCTCTTTCAGTAATTGGGAATTTCCTGCTCAAATATAGCCAGGAACTGAACATGGGACTTACATACCCCAGTCCCTCCCCTAATGTTTGAGTAAACCTTCACACATTTTGATAGATTGATTTGGCACGAAGTGTCATAATCTCCCAACATAAGTATTAAGATTTGTTGCGAGATCTTACACTTGTGCTATCTTCATTTTGAAAGTTGAAGACTTCTTATGTTCTTGACCTATAGGTAAATTTGATGACTATCTCTTTATTAAATAGGATAAGTAACACCACTTTGAAGTAGAAGCAAGGCATAAAGCAACGTGGTGTATTTCATTACCACTCTAGAATCATGCACTTGAATGATAAATGGACTGTCATGTCATGAGTCCCATTGGAAATGGAATGGTGACCATTACAGCTATTGCCCTTTTTTTGGGAAGTGACAGAGAGCAATTGAACTAGACAAGCAAGGATTTCTAGCAGTCATCAAAATAAGATGCAGTAGCACATCGTCTCTGCCTGTTACAAGCACCAAAGGTTTTTCCAGACAGCCTTTTTGATATAGCCCAGGTTCTGTTGGCATTCTCTGAGACACTACACAGCAGTGATAGGTTAATTCACTAGTGATTTTTTTTTATTTAAAAAATAAAATTGTGCTGCTTTTCTCAATGCTATAAAAAACTATGCTTATATTGTTTCGGTACTTATCTATATGACCTTCCTAGTCGATTATAAATTCTGCTTCCTTTTAAACAGAATCCCCTACTTGGGAGCCCAAGTCAGATTTGGAGGAGAGTGTTACAAGCCTTGATCAGAATTAAATTTTATTTTTCACTACTTGCATTTCTCTATAAGGTTTTCTTATTTTATTTCCAACAGCTTGTATAAAAGAAAAGCAGTAATCTCAAAAATGTGTTTCTGTTATACTGTGTCTCTATAATACTCTATTTTGCTCAGTGCTTGATACTTCAAGCCCTTAAACAACCGGTACTTCAGCCCAGCTTTGTGTAGGGAGTACTGGAGTTTATATGAGATGACAATCCAATTCACATGAACTGGAAAAAAAACATATTTTTTTTCCCCCCTCAACTGCCTCCCAGTCTCTGAGACTTTAAAGGAGTACTGTCTTGGTCTGATAGCAAATAAATTTGATAGCGCTGAAATGATCCTGATGACTATGCTGATACTGCTGAAACACAGTAGATGGCACTCTATGCACAGAATTATGCTTGCAAATTAATTAGCCTTTCACTTGCACCCCACTGGAGGTAATCATTTCGAGTCCATTACAAAAAAATAAAAATACTCTTATAAAAGTTTTTTCTTTTTTTCTTTCTTTTTTTGCAGAGAGCAAAAAGACCCAATCTTCCTGAGGGACAAAGTTACACAAAAACATTCCAAAGAACAGTTTGAGACAGCTCAAAAAATAGAACAAGAGTATAGCAAGTACTTTACAGGTTAGTATTTAATTAACATTTCAGTAGGAACACAGTGGCGATTTAATCCGTTTACACTGTAATTCAAAAGATTCTGTGTTCCTTCAAAGAGCACTGTTTTTTTCATTCTGCCTTTCTTTTTGGCAAATTCATGCTCTGGTGTTTTATTTTACTGGGAGAGAAAATCTCAAGACAGTAAGTACTGTATTTTTACCAGAGAAAGAAAACTGTGTTTCAAGACTGTCTCTGCTAATTTCAGAGTGTATTTCCATGTGGTTCCACACACATTCAAAAGAGTGGGGATAAAATTTTAGCCATCCAGATGTGAATGGCAACACAACTTAAAAAACCAAACCAAACCCCCCAAAATACCACTAAACCAGGCAAACCCCAGCTTTTCATCAGCAGAACAATGGGATTCTTACAGAAATATTTTGAGGCATACCTGCCAAGCACAGGGGAAGGAAGGGGGATGTATTTAGTGTAGAGCTGTCTCAGCACATCCTGAGAGGAGCTGCACATCCTCAACAAAGTCAGTTGCCTGGTATGTAATAGCCATACAAATGTTAATTGGAGTTGTACATACTCAGCCTTCACAGAACGTGAGGTGCACATGGCCAGGTTGCATCACCCCATGTTATCTTCTGCATGTTGTTAAGTCATTTGTTGCATTTTAATTTCACCCGATAGTGAAAGTAGCACTCAGTCCAAGAGAGTGCTCTGTGTATCTTCTCAACATGCCATGTGAGCAGGACCTCCCTCTGTTAGTGCCAAGTACAGCGGACTCCAGCTGTCATCAACATTTCCAGGTGCTGGTAGTTAGAGAGAATGGGTGTTCAAACTTCATTGACATTTAAACTTGTTGAAATTATAATATTGTGCATAAAATAAGCCTGTAGACAGGCATGTTGGACATGGTACCTTCCTCATGAAGCTGTATGACAGACCTGAGCTCTGTGGCTGCTTCATGAAGTACATTTTTTGACTAATGACTCTTTCACGTTGGCTTTGTTTCCTGTAGTGAGTTGTGAGCACGGCGTGTGATCTGAATCACTTCCTCACTGCTGTTTGTCAGTTTTCATAGACCTTGATGGTTACTGCGTTCTGTGTCCAAACCCACCCGAGATCATTATCTGTAGTATGTACTGCAGAGTCAAGTAATATTTTTTGTGAAATCAAATTTTCTCTTTTCAAAACTGGAAATTATACCTTAAGCGTTTTAAGGCTTTCCATGTTTTTCCAGCGTTAGTGGTAACTGAGGCCAGAGTCTTTGCTGACACATTTCTCAAGTCATGAGGTTCCTCGCTTTTTAAGTCTTAAAACTAATATGTTCTCCTCTCCTGTGTCAGTGTTGGCATTTTACTTTTTATGACTGTTATGTTTAGCAAAGGTAGAATGCAAGATGTCCATTTATCTTTTGAATTGAATTTCAGGAGTTGCTTGCTGTTGACCTTTTGTTCCTTGAATGTAGTTAACAATAAGAATTGGAGCGGCGACCGCTGCTGTTTTATTTAGCTCAAGGATCTGTGAGCTGCCTCATAATTTACTTCTAATATTTGTAAATAGTGTCTAGTTGCTACAGCTATAGTCTCTATGTATATTACCACGTAAATATAAAACTCTTAACACCACATGCTGAACAGAGAGGGTTTATTATAGCAGGTTCTGACCATCTTTAGACTTAAACTTTGCCACCTGATGCCTCTGAAAATAGTACCTGGAGGCCTCTAACAAAACAGTTGTCTTAGTTGATTATAAGACTTCCCTGGGCTGTTTTAAGAGCTAGCAGAAGAAACTGTATATTGAATGCTTGACCTCTTTGCTCTGTTTATTCTTTTTCTTGTATTAATAGAGTCATGCATCTGGCAAATATTGAATTGGGTAGATTAATTCTGATCTGTTGATAAACACTTCGCAGAAAAATGCAGAAGACTGCTCTTCATAATTAGTCATAACTGTTTGTTCCAGTCTCATTTGTGGGGGGGGTTGTGTCTTTTTCTCCAGGCATTGTCCAGGGAGGAGCCCTTTCAAGCATTTGCACTCAGATTATGACAACTGTCGATCAAGAACAGAACAAAGTCCTGTGGATCCCAGCTGGCCCGCTGTAGATTTATTTCGCTGTGAAACTACTTTGCAGATGGAAATAACCAACTAACTTTCTGTCCAACGGACTCTGTCCATTTTTGTCTTTATAAAGATACCTGTAAGTGATTTCTGTTTCATGAAGGGGAATGATAACACTGAACACACGAGGACCTTATGAGGCACGTGGGAAGGGGTAGATCACTTCACCGAGCTTGTCTCTTACGTCGTACGTGTACACGTGACAGGTTGTCACGAGGGGTTGCGACCTGCGTGTGCTTGTCCATGAGTAATGAATTTAACAATGCTGCAAAACCCTGTAGAACGACAAGTTTACAAAAACTTTTTCAAAGTATTTGGTTGTCGCTGTTTACTTGAATGTCTTGTTTGGTTTTGTTTTGTTTTGTTTTTTAACTCTCTGTCCTTTCACTTAATGAGGTGACTCTCCAAAACGGAGTGAAATTTCTGAATATGAGCAAATGGTTTATGCGCAATGTGACTCTTAGTTGCAATGTTGACCATTTCGAACACATTGTTGACTTGACAACCAGGTAATATCGTGGGATTGAATCGGTACATCTCGGGAGTAAGCTCAGAATGAAGTACACTCCTCTACAGGGCAGACCACTGTTTGTATCCTGTCAACGCTTGTCTGTCAAAGATATTGTTTCTTGTTTTATGCATGAATCTAATATTTAAACGTCATAATATATCTGAACAATCCAAGCTTAAAGTGTGTTGAGAAATAATAATTTTTGGTTGTTGGGCCTGGATTAAGTACTGGTGGGGAAGAGTCATAAGCTAGGCCTAGCATGCTGTGTTCTGTCACTTTTAGATACTGTAAATATGGAAAGCTTATGTCGGTGCACTTTTGCAGGGTAATTCTTAAGCTTTGTACTTCAGTGTGTAGCATTCACATAGATTGTTTTTATTTAAGAGCAGCCACAGTTTTAGGGCTTTGATTAAAGGCCTTTAGAAAGGTACTAAATTGTTAGTGTTTTCACTGTCAAAAAATAAGTGATCGTTTAGTTTTGGTTGCAATACTTATTTACCTATTGTACAAAACTCCGTTGTATCAATTCCTTTTTTGTTTTTTGCACTTCTGACTCTGTGTTCCTAACACAGGTTTTGTACCTGTCTCTTCTGTCTCTTGTGCCATGATTCTTGGGTACTGTATTTTAATTGTTTTTAAATATCATTTGAGTAGAACTGCTTCTCGGTCACTGTTCCTAACATTTCATTATGTAGGTTTTCTAGTTTTACACTGCAGGCTGTAGTTTTGCTTCTGTTTGTAGCTTTTCTAATTAAAAAAAGGGATTCTTCTTGCACAGTTCTTCAAAGAAAGATCTGGTCCTAAATTTAAATTGTTTTACAGATGCTATTTCGTAGTTCAAAATACTCTCGCTATATAGTGTATAACTATATAAATACTATATAAAGTATTTTGAACTATAATACATATTTTATATATATATAGTATTTTATATAGTATTATACCATACTATTATAATACTGTATATATATATATAAATGAAAAAATAGGAAATGGTATGGACGAATTATTAGTCAAAGTACTTATCATGGTGAGGGACAGCAGTTGTTTTTTGTTTATCTCTTGTTGTTTGTTTTTTAAAGCTTGAGGTCAGAGTAGACTCCAGTGGTACAACTGAAACAGACAGGTACTGTTCTGACATGGATTTTCTGTACTAAAATGAAAATGTCACTTTGTATCAAAAAAAAAAAAAAGTTAAAGAAACTGATTACTAAATAAAGGTCAATTTCTATAACTTGACTTGGTTGTAAAAGGTGCCTATAGCTAATGTTCTTCTTGGCTCAATTTAGTTGAGTCCTCATATAAGGTTTTATTTTCTGACTAAAATTGGCGCATAAAGGTTCAAATGCCCACCCTGAGAGGAGCAAGTTTCGGTTTTGTGTTTTTGCCCAGCTTTGCATACGTAAATACCACAGACGTTCAAAAAATTCGGGACTCAAGAAGTAGAATGTTGATTTGTATTTAAATATTTTTAACATTCTGGTCCAGTGGTGTTAAGGATTTCAAGCAGAAATGCAATTGATTGGATGGAGGCTTTAACGGGAGAATGAGTCGATCACTGTTATTTTCAAGACAGCGTCACTAGAAACCAGGGAAAACCTAATGGGCAAAACCACGAATCACTATCTTAAAGGCAGATTGTAGCATATTCAGTTCCTCAGTTTTTACACGTCAGGCAGACCAACCTCTTCTGTTTATTAAGTTATCTGAAAGCTTAGGGAAGGTAATTATTGTGTATTAAGTTTTCTGCTTCTTCAGTTGCTTTACTCTCAGATGCCAGGCTAGTCAACTTCAGCCTGAACCGGATTGGTGGATGGTCAGTCTTCTTGTAATCTGCATACCTCGTAATAGCCTTCAGTCATAAGACAGGACCTGCACCTTATCTGCTTTTCTTGAAAAAAACCCACCACGGTGCCATCTTCTAATAGAGGATGAAGAAAATAAGAACAGGCAGGTTCTGGCAGGTCAGTAACAGCCATACCTCCCATATCTTCTGATCACAAGGAAGTAGAATTGAAGTCTCGAGTAAACACTAGAAAGATTCCCTTAGCTCAGATCAAGAGTTTCCTGATACACCGTTTTATTTTGTAATGCTACATACTGGAGCTAGATTTGGCCATCGTTCCAAAAAGGGTAACTTTGTCCAAGTGTTTAAATAAAGAATATAGTTCTGCGCATTTTTTAAAAACAGTTTAAAAATAATACAGTCAGACAACAAAAGTCTGAAAACTTCACCCTCATGCTTATAAGCGACTATGTAGCGTGTATTGTTGCAGGCAAGGAGTTAGCTAGAAATCAACATCTTTTAATATTATTTCTCCATAGCTAAACTGACATGAAATGGCTGAAATACTGCAGCCCATAAGTATGATCTGTTAATACGTTGATGAGCATCTACTCACTTTCAAACCTTTGCATTCTGTTCACATTGACCTGAATTGCAGGGCAAGTGTTTGCCAGATCCGGAATTACACTCTGGCAGCTGCCAACCTCTTCACCTCAGACAAGGGTCCTTTTTCAGTGTCTGATAAATTTGGAGGCCATATCATAATCCCTTTCAGCGAATGCAAACGTTGCCGTAAGCAGTCTTGAATGGCTTTCCTAGATGCATCTCGGGTGGATGTATATTCATGGTTGAAGTACAGTCTTGTAATCTTTTCTAGACTTATGTTTAAAGCTCCGAGTGGTTTCTAAGATTCTACACCTCCATTTCACAATAGGCAGTTTCTTTTATAACACACCGACATTGGAAAAATGTGCACTGGCTTGGAAACTAAAGAGACTGCTGTGAAAAATACAGATACCAAACAAGGCTGACTTTGGTCTTGTGCAACAACTAGTAAAGTTCCCAGACCTGCAGCAGAAACTGGACAATATGAAAAAGGTGCTCGGCCTCTTCCTGTAAATTTTCTAATGGTTGCTGTGTCAGTGGGTGTAAGGGTTTCTTACTAATCTGGTTGCTTTTAGAGAGATTTATTTTCTTTTCAGCCTTAATTCTCTATCATTTTAATTATAAAATATCTTGGTGTTCTTCACTGAAAAAGTAGGTATTTGGTGAACATTTGGTAACAAAACCTTTTAACTGTTCAATTTGACTTCTTTCTCTTTCAGTATTCAAAGAGATGCTTTTGATAGTACAACCCAAACGATGCGAGCGTGAATCTAAAAACCAGGTGAACAGGGGATCATATTACTTAAATGTAAACCTACTAGCTTAATTTGGGATTATTCAACTCTATTTTAACAAATAATTCCTTACAAGCTGTCACAAGAGTAGTTGTTTGTTACATTATAAATAATTTTAGATGAATGTTGTTTATATTTAAATGTTGTCTAGATGGATCTTTTTCTTTAAGTAAACTGTGCATAAAAAGCATACTGTGACTAAAAAAATTCAAAACATTTTCAGTACTGGAACTTATCTTGTAGACTTCCAGTATGGAAAATGCTTTCATTTTTTTTTAATATATTTTATATTTATTTCATCTTGTAACTTAATTTAAAAACAGTGAGAAGAAGCATATTAAAGATATTCTGATTTCAGTAGGTCTCGTTCAAGTAAGCGTTTGTAATTCATTTTCCTCTACAAAAATGCATCTGTTAAAGGTGCAGTGAATTATTTTCCCCCTATGTGTAAGGTATGAAATTCCAGATTATTTTTTTTTAACACAAGGTTTTAAAATATGAGTCTTTTTTCTAAAAATGTGGAAGGGAAAATGGCAGGGATCTAATCATTGTTTTAAGAAGCAAGTCATCAAAATCTTTGTACTATGTAACGTGGTCACTTCATATTATGGTGAATTATGTGTCATTGCTATGCTTTATTAACTACATTATATGCTAAACGTGTGTGTTCACTGGGTTATTTTCTGTGTCTGTCATATTGAAGGAAATAACACCAGTGCCTGAGGAAGATACGGTATCTTGATTTATGACCCTTTCCTTTGCCTGTTGACAGTATAAAGAGAATGTTCAAGAGCTAGAATACTACTTCTGCTGGCTATAAAAACCCAAACAACCTAAAAACAACCACCACCAACCCAAACCCTACAAACAAACCAAAACTCCAACTTCCTAAGTGTCCAGTTTGTCCTTTCTTACAATTTTGGGTTCTTCCCATCTTCCTAAAGATCTTTATTAAAAGTTCAGAAAACAAAGACAGCACTTTACTCTTAACTTAATCCACGTACATACTGCATATTTAACAATACGCTGATGTTTCCGAAATTGGAAACAAGTCTATCAAAACATTAAATACTTTAAACAGCTTGGAAAAAAAAATCTGTTTCTTGATAAAATTTCACTTATATTTGCAATGGCTTTTTTCTTTTGAGGATTTTTCAGTGCGAATGTGAATGACGTTTCTTACGTAATGTTCCCCATGCCCTTCCTCCAAAGGCAGGGGATGATCAGCTTTCTGAAGATGGTGTCTTTGATCTTCAGAGGAAGTGACCCTTTTCCCACAACTTCTGCATCTGGTTTTGCTGCAGATTCATCTTATCTCATTAGCAGTAATGCCAATCAAATAAAATCATCATAATTCCTGCATTTGCCAAATCTGCCTGCTCCACCAAAAGGATTTGAGCTTAGCATTTAGATGCTCAAATAATCTTTGTTTAACCTAATTAAGACAATATTTGTGGCCCACCTGTGACCAACGTAAGGTTGTAGGTTTGGAGCTTGTCTGATGTTTGGCCAGCGTAAGCAATAGAAGGCTGAAAATGCATTGCTTCATCTAGATACGTGCAAGGGGTCTAAATGTGATTGTTAGTCTTACAGTTCTGTGCTGAAAATAACTGTTAGAGCATTTTGAGAGGATAATGCCAGGGGAGTCAGCCAGAAGATCTCAAGGTAAGAGATAGAAGCTTGTTCTCTGCTGTGAAGATATGACTGGAGAGTGCTAGCAATTGCTCGTATCATTATAGTAACAAGTAGGTTTGAGATGCAACGATGAGTAAGTGCAATTACTGAAGAAACCAAACACATGGAGCTGAATTCCGGGACGGTGATACAAGCTGCATGTCCTCAGCAACCCTGAAGGTTGGTCCCCTGGTGGCAAATGTGTATCACTTATATCTGGGGTTGGCTGAACTGCATGGCCTTGCAGAGCTTCTGGCTGCAGATGTATTTCTAACACTCAAATGAATACTCGTACTTGTATACCCTGACTTGTGCTGTAGTAAAAAATGTGTGTTTAATTGCTGCAATTATAGTGTGATCTGTTGTGACCTGCTCTAACTGATTTGCAGTTCAATTATTTAGAACTAATTTTTCAGGGTGGTACCACATATTTATTGCCAGAGTGACTTTTTTACAGCTGCAAAATGATTCAAATGAAGTTATAAAAATCAATTTTTGATTAAGGCCTCCTCCTGGCCTTAACATGGCAGAATTTTCTTCAGAGCTGCAATATTTGAGCTCCAAGTGATACTTGAGTTCCTATCTGATGCTGACACTGCTCTGTTGTCCTGCACAGGACGTGAGCAGAGTTGTCTCCTGACAGTGTGGAGTAAGGATGTGTTGGGGCTTCATTCACAGCTGTGCTTCTCCATGGGATACTTCATAATGCTTCAGTTTTCCCATGAGTTAACCCTAGTGAGATGCTTCCAGTCCGGGCTCCCCAGTGGCAGTTCTGTGCCTTCTGGAGCTGAAATGGTGTTTCTGATCAGCAGTTGCTGCCACCTTTTTCCTTTCACTTGTCCCTTTTCTGCAATGTAATCACACACAGATGTATAATTTTGGCAAGCGCACCATGAAAATTTTCTCACAATAGGAGTGAGCTTCTAGTTTATATGAGAACTATATTATGGATACCTCACAAGCCTTCCCCTTCTTTTACTGTTATATTCAGCTTTAGTTTCCCTTAGCTTTATAGTCTTGCTGCCAGTAGTAGATATATCTTCTTTCAAGGTGTGTCTTCCATCAAGTGCAGCCTTCCTGTTTGGCCCATTTCTTGCTTCATGCTTCACTTGTGTCATTGCTCCTCAACTCCTTGCACATCTGAACTCTGAGAGACGTTTTTTTCCGTGGCTGATGCAACCTAATCTCTCTCTTCCTCGCCCTGTTATCTAATACTGAAGTATTTTGGGACATTATGTAAAGTCTCTTTGTTTCATAAGGCATACTATGCTGTTGTGTATTAATTACCGATTTGGTTCTAGGCGCTTGTTGTGCTCACTGGTGATGATCTCGTGAAAGCAGTGGCTGATCCACTCCAGCGTTCAGCAGCCTACAATTTCAGATAATGTTTTAGCAAGGATTCCATGTCTGCCGTTTCTGAAAGTGATGCCTTACTATGTTTCCAGCAGTGTCAGCAGTACAGTCGTAACAGAACCTACTTGGTAAGCAACAGAAGACGACTTGAGAAGGTCCACACACTTGCCTTAGGATTTTATGGCCTCTGCTGGTTTACAGAGGCTGCAGTCCTTGAATTAATTTGGATTTCCCTCTGCACTGTTGTGATTCTGTGATAACACAGCGCTGGCGAGGCAGGCAGAAGTGTAGCTGAACTGACTTGTGACAAATTACTGAGACCCACAAATGGCGCTTGACCTTCACGAGAAATAAGCTATTGTTATTCTAATTTTAATCTTTTTTGCTATAACAGCATGTTACTGAAGTTACGAGAGGGCAGTTTATAAAGAGTTTTGAAATGCTGGAACTTACCAGAAGTATCCATATTTCTCTTGTTTCTTTCTTTCCCTACTCTTGCACTAAAGCCCTATTTTTATTTTACACCCTTCTCTACTATGAGTGATTTGAAGATGTAGGCAGTCTGTAATACACAATATGATGGCAAGAACAGCAACAAAGCACTGTTGGATCTTAGAAGTCACAGGCCCTTAAAGTCCTTTTCAGTTCTCTGACCTGCAGCAAGAGCTACTCAGAAACAAAAATGCTTTCGTGAAACAATTCAGCCAGAGTTTGACAGTAATTTTCTTTCTTGCTCTCATTGCTCTGATAATGAAACTTTCAAAATCTAACTGCGTTATTTTTAGAAATCAACTGATGTCCAGACCGAATGCATTTGCAGCACCTTAATACTTGTGAAAATACTATTTAAACTTCTCTGCCTCAGTATATGTATTTCATAACACAGAGCATTTTCAGTTTTTGTTTTACTAAGTTGAGCAAACTTATCTCTTAGACTCTTAAATAGTAGTTTCTTTGTTCCTGCTACCTCTTCTCTGCACCTTTTCTAGATTGAATGAAGCTTCTTTGAATAGCCAAATTTTACCACCACATGAACAAATGGAAATGTTGCTTTCCAGGCATTGAAATAGTATTGGTAAAGGAACAGAGCTTCTTTCTCCTAGCACAGAACAATGAAATTTATTGGAGCAAGGAAGAGTTTATTTACAGAAAGTTCCTAGCTCTGCCACAATCTCATCTTGCCCTTTAAAACGGAGATGGTTTGTTATTTTTTCCGTTGAATTCTTAAAAAGAAGGAGGTCTTTAATCCAGAGACAACTTTCAAGTATGCCAGATGTAAACTTGGTCTATTTAAATTATTTGGGTTTTATTGCTTTTTCTTGTCCCCTGCTACTTATCACGTGTTTTTTGTTTAAATAAGGGTTTGTTCCATCATAACCCATTGAGTCGTCCTGCATGATGGTGTGAATTCATGGTTCTGTAGGCACTCCAAACCCAAGTGTCCTATTCCTCAATGGGGAAAAAAAAGTTAGGTCAGCTAACTTATCCAATGCGGGCTTCTCCTTTGAGTATATATTCCTGGGCTTTCTGAGTGTGGGGGTTTTGTCTCTTTTTGTTTGGTTGGTTTGCTTTGTTGTAAAAAAAAATTCTAATTCTGCAAATACCACACATACTAAGAACACTTCCTGAAAATCAGTGGTACTGAGGATAAGTAAATGACCAATACATGGTTTGTTACTCAATGTCAAACAAAAAAAATGGCACAATTGTTTAGAATGAAGCTGGTGGGTTACGTAAAAACCACCAACCCTGATGTTCTGGTGTTCAATTATTTAGCCTTGTGTTTGATTTTTAATATACCTACCTTTAAAAGGTGTTTTGAGCCTGAACTTTATATATGGAAAATGTAAACAAGTTGGAATGGAATATTTCATTTGATAAACATTGAAATGAGGCATTAGGTTTCAGCAAAAGGAAGGTTTTTGTTATATTTAATCTGATTTCTTGGTATTCACTACTTTCAGGAAATTGTTCAGTAATTTCTGAAAATGGAAGGATCCTTTAAAAGGTGCCTCAAGCCAGCTACTCAAAACAGGAGTTATACTATCTAATTAATCATCATTAAAAGTTTTGTTTGGAGATTTTTATTGTGTGTAGTACAGAATGTAATGACCAGAGAAAAAAAAAAATATATTTCTGGTATGTGCAAGAGACGAATTCTTTTTTTCCCCAGTATGTTAATATGGCTAGTACAAAATCTACAACAGATGAAAAAAAGACGTTAAAAATTACTTCTTCTGCAGAAACAATAATACATGGAAGATGAATTGCATTTTTTTAGAATTTGAGAAACTATCCCTTGATGCAAACTGACACATCAAACATTATCTCTGACACTCTATTTATTTTTATAGTTACAACGTCTCGTTTACAATCATTTTATGCTGTATATAGCACTTGTTTTTCTTGCAAGATTAAGAGCAGAGTTTTAAACTGTCATCCTCAAGGTCACAAGCCTGGTGGAAAATTCTTCTCTTGTTTTTTGTAAATCATGAAGTACTTCAGTAACCAAAAAATCGAACAAGACAGTCATGCTTAGGTTTTAAGAAAATAAAAGAATATGTGTTCTATGACAATTTCTTCCGTAAGCCAGAAAGTATTAGCAAAATCAACGGTGAGAACTTGCAGCCTTAGTGAGGACTGTAAATCAATGGCTGCCACGCATGGCATGAAAACCAAAGTGACTGAATCTTAAAATAATGTATGCTGCAGTCTATAATGCACATTTAATGGGAGTTCAAATAACAGTGGTTTGAGATTGAAAGAGAGATTGAAAAACATTACATATTTATTATCTGTAAATCCAACATTTCTAGTGTGTTAAATCCAAAAACCTATTATGGGCTATTTTGTAACAATCACCCTCAATTGATGAAGGCACACTAAGCCTTGTATGGCCACAGACCTTTAGTTGAGACCAGACAATAATAATCTAGTCTCGAAAGTATGCAAAAAGCATGAGCGAGCATCAGGCTGACTGGCTCAGTGTCAAGTCAGACTTACAAAAGGTATGACTTAAAATGGAAAGCCTTTGTGACAGTTTATGCTGACTAACTCAATGTGTATAGCCTGCGCAGAGAATTATTTTCCCCCTATGTGTGAGTGCACAAGCAAGGAAATGGGCTTTAAACACAGAGGGGTGCAGAAAATTCTTTTGTTTAGTCAAATAAATATTTTCCAATAGACATTTAACTAGTTCTAATTTATGGGCAACAGATGGTTTTTCTTCATTAGTAATTGTTTTTCCAGAAGATAACTCTGTATCGAAATTTGTGAGGATTCATGGGCTCTTTTTTTCTAGGAAAAGCTCTTCCTTGAAACCATTTGATTTTTTTATTTTTTTAAGTGTAAAATCAAAGTGACTTCCTGAAGCCTCCAAAGCCTGTTACTTCATTATATTCTGTTTTCACTTAGAAGCAGAGTGTTAAACGTGTTAGTGCTCTCTTCCCTGGAAGGAAAATCCTTAGGAGTTTATATGATGCAGGCATAATAGAAGTTCACTAAAACTGCCTCTGCTTTTAACTCTGGTAAGATGGAATAGCATCAGATCAAGATGTCAGATGCAAGTCCTGAAAACTCTTTTGAATCCACCTTTTTCAAAATTAAAAATCAGAATTTCCTAATAATGAAAAAGTTTATTGTTTTGGAACTAGTTAAACAGTTTAGTTTTTTATTCTCCATCCTTGTCCCACTAAAATAGACACTTTAGCCCTTGCTGTAGGAACAAGGACAGGAATTGAGGCCTCTCACACTATAAACGCTTCTGCCAGAAGCATATTGTTAAGTTCTATTTAAAGCATATTAAGTATTTTGAGTAATCGGAGCAATACCAGGAAGTTTTAACCTTAATAACCGATGTGCTGGTTTGACAAGGTTGTCACAGCAGAAGTCACTGTTGTATAAGCCTTCACAGACATAACGCCGTTCTCATTATGGAAACACATGTACAGCTTGAGAGCATTTTCCTTTTATGACATATTCAGAGCTCTCTATGATCCTTTAAGGTATATTCATACAAATTTGTGGAGGAGGCCGTCGAAGACACAAGTATTTGAAATACCAGTGTCTAGTTATGTTGACTTTGAGCTTTAAATTTTAAAGGTCCAGAATTCAGTGATAACAGCATTTTTTCGGACTGGCAGATACACGTTTTTACATACCAGCTTCCAAAGTTAGACATACAGAACTTTCTCTTACGTGAAAAAAAATAGAGATTTGCATCTTTCTTTTGTTTAGGCACCAGTGTAAGCAATACAGTCGTTAACATGTCAACAAACTCCTCTGCCATGTGTTGCTGTCTTGTACGCAGCGTATGCAAATTGTCCCGCTGCCTCACGAGAAGTTGCCACAAGTCTTTCCTTTTGCGATCCATGCATTGGGCCGTGACCTTTCTCTTCTGAATTTCTTTATTCAAGTTACAGACACCTCTGTGTACAGGTTCTGACGGGATGGGTGCCCTGGTGCCAGTGCTAACCTCTACCATCGAAGGGCACAAGGAACAGTCTCGCTCTGGCAGGGGTAGGAGCGTGGCTCTGGGCCAGCTCTGCCCCGCTGTGTGCTTGCTCTCTACGGTTCGGGTTGCTGTTTTTTAAGGGACTGAGGCACTATTTGTGCTTCTTGCTTCACGCCTCGCCCTGCTGGAGGCCCCAGAGCCCCTATTTGCTAATTTTTTTTTTTATTTTTTTTTAATTTTGCTTTGAGACCTGTAAAACTTCTAATTTACCTGGATTTTCCAGGTGTCTTACCTGTTTGCGTTTATACAAGATCTTTATATAATATAGAGAGGGAATGGGGCAAGGAGGTCAGTGAATGGTTAGCTGTTACTTCAAACAGGAATAGAATTAAAACAAACCCTTCAACAGTGATCTATGAGAAGCAGATCACCACGTTACCAGATGTGACTGCAGGGTCAATTTTCTTCTGAGTGACTTTGGCTCTTGGGAGAGCCCGTGTTTTATCCTAGAAGATTATAGTCCTTTTTATGCAGCTTAACATTTTTTTACAGATGTCTTAGAGACAGGAAACTGTATCCTGTTTTACAGATGGGAAGTCGAGATGCAAATAGACCAATTTTTAAGAAATCATAAGGGATTTTTAAAAAATTACTAATATTATGCTTTAAAGGATGCCATAGAGAGGAGAGGCATGTTACTGTTAAGTATGTAGCTTAACAGAACTGTGCTACAGGATGCTATGTGAAGTGTCAAACTACCTTAAGTGTTGCTGATTTCAGTGTACTCACTGAGGCAAATAATTACTCCAGGAAATAGCATTTCAGTATCTCACAATCAACATTTCTGTGAGTTTACTCCTCACATCATTCTGTTCCTATTTCTTCTGATCTTCCGGAACAGGCTTTGAGCTCTTGCTTTAGTGCCACTGAAGGTGATAGAGTTTATCCCGCAGCTCAAAGGCAAAACTTGTTGCTGCCTTTTTCATTGTTTAGCAGCGCAGCAATTCTCATCTTTGAAGACTGGGGGAGTAGGGGCAGAAACATGAGATTTTCTTTTTTTAAATGCAGAGAGACTGATGAAAGATAAAGTTGGTGCTTTTGGGTTTGTGGTGTGTTTTGGTTTTTTCTTTTTTTTTTTTTCTTTTTTTCCCTCCCCTTTGTTTTTGAGGTAAAGCTGAGTTTATACAAGTGTAAAGCTGGGCAGCCCACTTCGTGTGTGTTGCTACGGCCTCCAGCCACAGTTGGAGGAGTCCTCAGTCAGTTTTAACCTGATGAAGGGCAGAGATGGACATATATACCCCTCTCCAGCAAGATGTAAACATTTTTTTTTTTTTGGAATGCTTGCTTTTTCCTTTTGTGAAACTTGTAGAACAAAATAAGCAATTTGAAGGAGAAAGGTCTGGACTATGTAAGTACTTAGCTAGTTAATGGAGTTTGTTCTGATCTATAACCATTGGGTGCTAGATTAGTCTTTGTTCTGCAGCCTCTTGCTAGCTCTAGTTTTGCGTACAGGAGAGCTGAAATGCAGTGAAATTACAGCCTTGATTTCCAACAAGTACTAAGCAGCAATATCCCACCCCTTTCACTAATGATGGAAGGGGGTCCATGATTAGGAGCTGCACGACCCTGTGCGGGTCACTGTAGGGTCAAGTGTCCAGTGCTCTCCTCGCTGTGCTTGAAAATGGGCTGTGCACCCCACCGAACTTCTGTGGTCAGTCCTCTGTGTCTAGAAAGGAGAAGTGCCAGCTGCTGATGTGCAGCAGCCTTCAACACAGACTCGCCCTGTGGCGCTTGTGACAATAGGAAGGAGGTCGAAGTGCCTGTCCTTACTGACATTCCCTACAAAGTCATTGCCCCCCCAATACAGGGATATTAATTACAGCTAGAGAGAAACATGGTGACTCCAAGGTCAAGAGATGAGAGCGTGTAATCTGGAGTTTCCATCACAACTGATTATGCTTATGCTTCAGCTATTAAAAGTTACAAGGTTGCATTTCTTATGTGGATGCTTGCTTCTAATTAAAGAAAACGCGTGTGCTTTAAGAACTCAAGAATAGACTCCAATTTTTAACTTAATTTCTTAATATCTTTTTTCACATGAATGCTAGCTTACTCATTTTCTGTGCAAATGTGGTTTGTGCGTTTGTTGGATGAATTTGAGACTGCATTTGTACTTACCTGATAGCTTGAGAGGCAAGCCTTGCCTGCAGCACAAGATAAAATGAGCCTTGTAGTCTTGCCTCCTTCTTTTCTTCACCTTTGGTGCATGTCTTTTCCCTTACTCATTTTGCCTGTCTGTATGGAAGTGTTTCAGACTATTAATCTAGTCAGGTGAATTTAATGTTGATTACTCAAACCACAACAGACAGTATGGGTACGCTCATTCAAGAACAGAGGCATTTTGAAGTGAGTTACACTGCAGAAACAAAAGTTCCTTGAATTCTGATGAGAGCATTCACATTGCAATGTGAGATGTGCAAGGACTTCAATTAAATTCAAATTATTTTTCCCAAGTGACTCTTTTACAATCACAAAGGACTCAGTTCTCTTAACTCCAGCATCTTGATAAAGTAATGAGACCATGCACTTTACTCTTCACCCCAGAACTAATCTCTCTTCTAGCAGGAAGATATGCACAATTTCCCTTATAGAAAATACCCTCTGTTTTCAGCAGTAACCTTGCTGCTTTATTTGTGTTTCAATTATACCATTTGTACTCCCTGCCTGCCTTCCTTATTGCTCTCCTATTTATGTTTTCATTATTTACTATGGTTTGCGTATACTGGTAGATGGAGTACTCTTTCTTGACGCAAGTCTTTTATGATGTTTATTGATGAGACATTTGTGAGAACAGTCTCATTGTCTCCTGTTCAGTTACCATTTGTGTTTTCTGTTAATGTGCAGCTTTTCAGAAGCCTTGCTGTAAGCTGCATGAAATGAGGCTCCCAGCTGAGAGCAGTTCAGAACATCTCCTTTTGGCATAGTGGCTGCCTTTCTATTTTAACGAAGTGAGATTCTATGAATGTTCTGGGACTTAAACGAACAAGTACATCTGAAGCTGCACTAGCTTAGGATGAAGATCTCAAGGGACGTCGGGTGTGTGTTTGCAAAGAAACGCTCACCTATAGCTGTACATATATTGCATATTTATATAAGAGGAGATTCTCCTATCAGCCATGTGGTTTTGAAATAGTTACTTTTCTGTCATCCTTTTTGAAGTTCTTGATGTGTATCATGACTAGAAGGAGGTAGGATAGTAGCTTACAGACTACTGTTCCCTCAGTATAACTGATATATTTCTGTTTGAAGCCGAGGTTGCGTTCAATGTATCGTGGAGTTGGAAGATGCAGAAATACACACAGAATAATATGGGGTTGGAAGGGACCTCTGGAGTTCATCTAGTCCAACCCCTGATAATAAGGGGTTTCACATCCTCCCAAATAAGGAAGGAAATGATGATGAAAGCTTCTAGATAGGGACTCAGAAAATTGGCTCACATTTCTGGGAAATGATGACTTTATCTTATAATCCTAGGCAAGTCAGGCTGGTTTGACATTAGATATCCCGTGGAGATCTCAACAGACTTGAAGGGAAAAGAGGAAAATATTACATTTATAATATCCTTGAACTGCCATAAATCTATCCCAACCTGAGAAACCTTACCCCATATCTTTATCCTATTTAAAACATTTTCTTCATGGGCCACCTAGACTATGTGGACTTACCCCAAAGAAGTTATCATTCTCTGTCTCACTTGGGAGAAGAATAATACCACTTACGTTTCCTTGCCAGTCTTGCTGACTTCAGGCTGTAGCTTTTGATCTATAATTTCTTATAACACCGTGTAGAAAGAGGCTGTGATCTCATTTGTGGCCCCTGTGCAGCCCAAATAGGAAAATTTATGGAATTGCTGTACGTGGAAGAAAATGTTAATGTAACAACTTTTATACAGCACATCTCTGGTGAAAGGAGATGGTCTGGAGCTGCCAAACCAGCAATTGAGGCACAAAACAGAGGGTGTTACTTGTTGGTCAGAGAATGTTTGGTGCTTTGCAGCACCCAGCCGAGTCTCAATGGCAAAGTGACATGGGAGAAGCGGCCGTTCCACTGCTTTGCTGGTTCCTTGGGAGCCTCTAAGAGTGGTCAAATGCATTTTCATCTCTTGGGAAAATGCCTTACTATCAGTCTGCGCCCACCATCTGTCATGAAATTTCAGGGAATAAAAATACTGCCTTTGGCAAACAGACTTTAAAAGCAGGGAAAAACAAAGGATGCAAGTGCCACAATGAAATTTCTGATTTATATGGAATAAAACTTTGCATTTTGCAGACACACATAACAATTTCAAGCAGCTAAGCTGTAGAAAATTGGCTAATGGAATATATATACAGGTATTTATTGCAAATTTTCAAGCACTTAGTGCAATTAGCTGTGTGTCTGTCTACCCAGAGTTTTGCCTCTAAAGAGAAATTTATTGAATGCAGAGAAAATATGTGCCCCTTTGGTCTTCCTCAATAAAGAAAATAGCATTTTGTGACATGGGAGAAAGCAGGAGTTGATTTTCAAAGAGTTCCCAAAGCAGCAAAAGCTGAGGTCAAGTCTGCAGTGGTAACCTTTTCTGCCAACTGCTGTCAAGTGACGGTATTGACAGCTGTAACATCACTGGAATACGCATCTTCTGGTGTCCCTGCCAGCATCATGAACTTCTCACAAAGATGTTTTATATCTGCAGAAGATGTAAGCATGCACTGGACGGAGCCCAGGGCTTTCACCTGTTGACATCGCTGTTGTGCTGGCACTTTGCCTGCAGAAGGCTGGCTATCGAAGGGCTCTGGTGTTCAGGGAAGAAATCCAAGTGGTAGAAAAGTGAGCATTGCTGCTTGTGTGAGGAGAAACCTACAGTAAATGAAGACCATCCATGTAACAAGAACTTTGTAAGACAAATTAATACAACTATACTGCATGCCTTGGGCATCTTGCATGTAATTTTGGACAGTAGATCTTTATTTCAGGGGATGCTTCCTCACCAGGAAACCCAGGATGTTGCAGGAAGGAGCACCAAAAGTGCTGTAGACAGGTTGCTCCTGAGCTTAGGCTCCAGGCTGGCCATAGGTGCAGATGTCTCTTTCTTTGGAGGGCTCCTATTGCTTATTTACTTGTATTACTGACAGCTGTTCTCTTCTGCGAGTATGATATCCTGGCCTGATATTCTGGCCAAATTCTAACTATAATCCTTCCAGCCTGCTTGACTTAAAATAGCCCATACATTAAAATATGTCATTTCTCTTCTAACTGATGGTGGTGTTTTTAAACAATTTCCATTTTTCACCCCAAATATGGTTCTTTCAGCTTTGAATGTTTCTCTATTTCTAGCTTGTTAAAGTACTTGGAAGGCGTTATGCATTGCATGCATGAGGCAAGCTATTATAAATATTTAGCAAGTTAAAGCATTTGTGATTTTTTAACTTCAAAGTTAGAAGTAAATGGGATACTTGTAAAGACTGTAGCATTTTTTTATGGGAAGTTATCTAAGTAAATCTTTCACAATAGTTTGGGACTTTTCACGGTGAGCCAAAATGCATCCTACCTCAGTACCACTGGGATTCAGAAACTAGACAAAGTGTCAGAGAGACTAAAACAAAGACTCGTGCCTGGAATATTCCTAAAAGACTCTGACGGCATCAGTGCTCTCTGAGTGCCATTCAAAATGCTGTTGCTTGTCCATTCCTTCCTGCAGACCCTCCTCAGCTGTTATCCTGTAACCTTCCAGGGACTGGGAGACACAGCTTAGACCCCCCTCCACTCTCCCGATGGATCCTTACAGGACCTGGGTTTCCCATTTTCAGGATAAGAATCCTTAATTGCTGTGGCACAAGAAACAAGGCTTCCTCTTCTGCCTCAGCAGCCTCGTTTTAATGGGAAAACAACAAGTTTTTTCGAAGGATGGTTAAAGAGTTTACCTTGGGGCAGGGGCGACGACAATGCTTTAGACTTGAGCTCAGGCTGGGTAAGCAGGACCCTGCAGAACAGGACTGAACTCCAACAGGGAGTTTAGTTCAAGGAGTCACTCAGGCATTTACATTTTTTCTTTTTTACTGACTAGCTTTAAAGAGCTCCCTTTTTTATGTTTGAACACCCCCTTTGAAGCATCTGCCTTTCCTAAAGCACTATGTCCTCTCCAGGTTTTGTTTCCCACTCTGGGCAGTTGTCACCCAGAGGCTCACAGCAGCCCTGCTTGATTATATCTGGCCATCAGACTTCTAACATGTCAGGAGGGTATTCCTTGCTACTCCCATTAGTCCACAGGTATTTGCCTATATTGAATGTAGGAAACTATAGTCTGTGTTTAACAGTTTTGACCCAACTTTAGTGTATGACATAGTAGTCTGGTTTTTTAGGCTCATCCATTTTGATGACTTTGACCTGAGGTTTTGGTCTGGCTGGTTCCCTATTTGGTGCTTAAATTGTATGTGTCCTCTTTGTGAATTTTGAAGTACCACACAAGCCTCACTACTGATAGTTTACCATTTTCACTCTATTTATATGGTTATTTTTTGACACATACACAATAATAGTTGAGCGGTGCTATTTAGAGAGGATCAACCAGTAAAATGGTTTTCCTTTTTTCTCAGGAAAGAAGAGATATTCCAGTGGAGGCCGTGATTGTGTTTTCCTTTCTGTCAAAAGCTCTGGGCGATCCCTAGAAGGCTGTAGAGCCTCTCCAGGCCTTGCTCTTTGGCTATAAAATAGGAGCATCGGTGCATCCTTTCCTCATAGAAACATTTTCTGGATAAGATTGCAAGGTACTTAAATGTCACAGTACTGGAATCTGCACAGTAACTAGATAAATGTTTCTTAGTTCTTTGATTAATATCCTATTAACACAGCTGGACAAATAACTGAAAGTACATTTTGTCTCTGTTTTAAGAAAATGGAGATTTGTATCTATGAGCAGTATTCTCATCTTAACAAGGTATTTTAGCAAAGAGGTTTGAAGAAATCTGTGGCAAAGAATGTTTGTGAAAGAGCTAATCTTAGACAAATAAAAGTAAAGTATTTAAAGAAGGCAAATGTTGAACTCTAAGACATAGCTATTTGCAAAAGGAGCCTGGTTTCACTCAAAGTAATGGAAACAGCTCACATGAGCTATTTATCAAGTGCTCTGCAAGGCTAGGGTTTCAAAAAAATTTAAATTGCTCAGTCTTTAGGCCAAAAACTTATTGCAGAAGTTACTTGGAGAATATTAATAGATAAGAGAATCAGAAAATGTTCAATGGCAATTCATAAACAAAATATTTTTTCTAGTACGTTTATCTCTTGGATCATTAGTCCTTTGTCTAAAGGTTGCTTTTTCCTTGTGGTCAGGCACAAAGAGAGGGGGAATGAAACTCTGAAAAGCAAAGCGCTCAAGATTATTTTTAAGAATATGGAAAAGTTCCACTAAAAAAGAGTTCCCTGCTTTTCAGACCAGGTTTAGACCATAACCAACATACCCAGGGTGGCATAGGCACTGCTCAGTCTCAGAGCCACCCTTATCTGCTTCTCCCCTTGCGCTACAGGCACCACAAACCGCTGGAGAGCATTACACATTTTCATCATGTGTTTTTATTTTAATTGGACTGGATTTAAGCTATGTCTAGATGTGAATTCAAGAAGCTGTGGCTTTCATATTTTTTCACTGAGACTGACCAGAACTGGTAATTTATGGCTTGTAGAGCTGATGACTTAGCACTTCCCAAGTTAGATCTAGAGCCAAGCACTGCAGTAATTATTTTGCAGTTGATTTCTAATGGACCTTTGAAAGCTCAACTTGAGGATGGGTGAGGCTCAGAGGCAGTGCAGCAGAAGCAATGACAAAGTGGCAAAGGAGGTCACTAGCAGTACATGCAAACTCCGAATCTCACTGTTCCCCTTCTTTTCCAAAAGAAGTTTCCAGTCTGTGATGAAAGTGCCTAATGTTCCTCTGTAGAAAACAACAAAACTATAGCACGTATATATAGTTTGCTGAAAAGATGTGCTAAAATCATTGCAACTTAGTCCGTCACATTTTACTGCTCCTTCCAACATCTGAAGATCCATAATCATGTTATTCAATAGTCTTGAAGATCTCTAAATCCGCTTTTCGCTTTTAAGTGTCACTTCTTGATTATTCTATAAAGCTTAAAAAGCAAATTGAGATAAAATTTATTTCAGAAAGGAAAAAAGGTGAAAAACACAAGGGAGTCAAGATACTGCTCAAACTCAGGGGGTATATGGAAACTGCATGGTAAGTGTGATGTTTATCCCTGTCTAGATTTTCTCTGGATCTCTGTTTGGCCCTTTTCTGATTGATAGAAGATGAAAACAAGGGAGAAGCAGTTTCTAGCCATATTTGCATATAGGGTATAGTTGCCCGCCTTTCTGCCTCTGCTGTTTGTGTTATACTCCACAGTAGTTCTGCCAGTTATATTTTTCCCAAAGGTCTCTTTAGTCATTTAATGGGAATGCTATTTCTTTTATAACCTGACAGCTTTTAAAGTAACAGTTAAAAGAAAACTTTTCTCTAATTAGACAGAATGTAAGCCACTGCCCTCCCTCCTCTTTCTTCCAGTCACTTAAAAGTCAGTTCCCATACTGAGTTAATGCCCCACTGACCTGTGTGCAGCTACCCTTGGAGTGTACTATCGTTTAATATATAAACAGTTTCCAAGTGCTGCATATGTACTAGTCAGCATGTCAGTGTGACTGATGGGAGTTTTTCAAGTGTTCTTAAATGCTCCAGTCCTCCAGAGCTGTTCAAACCTCACTGAGGTTACCTACCATAGAGACATGAGAGGAAACCAGGTATTGACATGAGATCATAACTTGGAACAGCACCTACAAAAAAAATCCAAGATGCACATTAATGTCATAAATTATATTGAGAAGGCTTAGAGGAATAGATTCACATACACTCCAAAACAATGTATTTATATGCATTATATATATGCAGCAAGACTGAAATAGTCTTTGCCAGAGCCTTGGCGTAAGGATCTTGAGCTGCATGAAACGCTTTGAGAAGCTGATAGTGGCTCTTACTTTTGAAACAGATCTTTCAAAATGTCAGGTGCAACTTCATGCACTTTAGGGTAATACGGGGACTGCAAATCAAACTGATTGAAAATGTCTTGAACTGCCTCTTTCTGTGGAAGCCTAAATTAAAGTAGTCCAACTCTAAGAATAAGGGAGGGGAGGAAAAAAAAAGGAAAAAGCTACGTAATGTTGTAGTTTCAAAGCCAGCTCATCTCAGGTATATATCCCCTTTCTGAAGCACAGCCAGAATAAAAAATGAATGTTGCCATCACAAAACCCAACTCTTTTTTGCCATATCTAGCAGAATACTCTTTATCTCTGTCCCACTAATGCGTCGCTTCATTTCCCCTGCTTCCAGTGTCTGAACACTGTCTATAAAGCTTGGCTTCTAGTGATATGTATAGATTGAGTGACTTGCTTGGAGGTGTGTTGGCACCTTGATAGAACTTTTTCTGAAACAATACAGTTTATTCACAGCCTCTCTGTTGGATTTAATGGGTGCTTTTCATTACTATGTTATTTTTTCCACTGAAGCATTTTAGCAGAGTTTTTTGTTTGTTTGTTAAGTCTATCCTTTCCACCTGGATTGCTTGCTTCTGTTTTTCCAGCGTTCTGGAAAATGCACTGTCTCATTTATCTGCTACAGTTGACTCTTATTTCCATGCTGAACATTGGCTTTGCCTATAATCCCTCTTTTCTTGATTTTTCTGTACTGCCCTCCTTGTCTTTGTTCTGGGAAGATCTGCTAATTGGTTAATCTTCAGTCCCATTCTCATCTGACCAGTCAAGTACAGGGAGGAGTTAATCTTTTCTTCAGTCTAAAACAATCCTAAAGGGTCTTTGTAGATATTGCATCAACCAAAGACTTTGTAAAGAGTGTAACTGCATCCTTTAACCCTATTCATTCCAGAAGTACTACGTTTTGATTCTACTTGTAGCAGAGATTTCCTTATACAGGGACACACTTTTGGAGATGACACCACTCAGCTACTGTGAGTGACTGCAAGCTAACTAAGAGCTGGATAAATTCTCCCCAGGTTATTCTTTCATTTGGGGTTGGTTCAAGGCCCACTGTATAATGTTTTCCTGACCCTTAAGTTGCAGACTGTTTCTTTGCTTCCTTTCTTGGCCATCTCTTTTCTTGCATTGCAGCTCCCACAGCTGCTGGCGGTCACTACCTCTGAAATCTCCCCAGCTCAGAGATGGTCTCTCCAGCTGCTGTCTCTGTCACCCACAGCTGAAAGCTGTGAGTGTGAATGAAGGCCCTTCCATAACCCTATCTAGGCCACTGCTTCTCCTGGACGTAGGTACCGCATCTTCTCCTGGTTGGCCAGGTTGTCCCCGGGCTCTCTGCAGAGACAGAGTACTGCTTTTTTCACTGCACAGCAGGGCTTTATTTTCTACACCTGTTCTCTGACAAACATGGAAGTGTGCTTAGACTCACTAGTGACCTACCCATTATAGCTCTTTATGCCCTTTATTACAGCACTTTAATGACTTCCATCTATCAAAATATAGCTGAGAATTCCTACTCTTCCATATGCGCTTAGACTTGGTGGGAGGGGGAATATCACGCGCAGGCAATGAGCCTGCCTTGCTTAGTGAGCTGAATAATTAGTAATTTACAAATTCAGTAAACAGTAAATGTGCTCTTGACCTTCCACTTGCACCAGCTGCCTGATGAGGCACCCAGCTGACACGTCCAGCTGCCTAATGCATCCTCCCCGTGTAAAGCCCCCACCGAAGCTCCTGCTTGCTCTGTGCTGGTGTTTCAGAAGGCAGCGTGGTACTGCCTACGCTGCATTGTGCTTTCTGATTCATACTAATCCCCTCATCTTCCTATGGAACATTAAACATAATCACGATATTGAAAATGAAGGCGTTGCAGATTTAAAAGTGGGATCTGCTTAACTAAAAATAGCATTAAAGCAAACCCTGTCCTTCTGTGCTGAAGGACTGGCTGGTATTTACAGTGCTGTACAGTCATCAGACGCGAGCATAGGAATAGGAAAGAATGCCAGCCAAGAGGGATGAGGAATTATAGGCTTGTCCTGGTTTATTCCAAGATATGCTCCTCCTTTGCTGTGTGACCTTGAGCTTGTCTCATGGTGTGCCCAAACCACCATTTATTCTTCTGTAATGTAGGCATAAGGCTGGTTTTGGAACTCCTGGGTGTGAAGGAAAGAATTTGTATTTGCAGAGTGCTTGAAGATCCTTAGAGATGTAGCAGTGATGAGCAGGACACCACAGATATATTCAGTACTCATTTCTCTGAAGTTTAAAAGAAGACGATTTTTACAATGGAGAAGTTCAAATCATTCCTTGGGAAGAAGACATCTCTGTCTTGGCATACAAGGTCAAGACACAGCTACAATGCACCCTCCAGTCTCTAGTCCCAGTTACTGTAATTTCTAGATTCACTTTGGATGACACTGTAATTTGAAGCTGGCTTTTAAATACTGTGTACCAAGGGAACTATAACAGAAGCAATCAGTTTTGAAGGAAGGAAAACACAGTATTTTCTTATCTTATTCTCTCTTAACCTTCTACTCCCCAAGGGAACCTTGGTGGTTCCCTTTTTACTCCCATATGACTCCATCAAAGTAGTATTGACTGTTAAAACAAAGCTATATTTACAGTAACAAAATTTTAGATTTCAATAGCTAAATTGTATAAATTGTTTCCCAAACTCTTTTTCTTCTTTCTAAAGAATTCACTATTTTATTGAACTGATGTGTAAAGTAGGAGGGGCAGTTACAAATTTAATGTTGAAATGACCTAGTCAAGAGCTAGAAATATTTTAATATTAAATTAAATCAGTCTCTCTCCTTAGTCCCTTAATTCTAAAAGCTGAGGCTCTAAGGAAAACACCAACTGTCACAAGTCTTGCCAGTCTGCTTATGCATCTCACTATATCAGTTTTCCTTCCCTTCAGTCTCCCTATTCTCTGCAGTTGACTCAGGCTTTTTTCTAGGTCTTAAAGCCTATTTAAAACTCTAGTGCTTGCCTCCCACACCGTCCTCTCTATAGTAACAAGCAGCCACAGTCTGCATTCAGATGTCCTGTGGTCTGCTTAGGGCCAAGATCTTCAAGCTGGTCTGGATGTTCAGCACAGCAGTGCAACCTAAACACCCTCACTTTTTGTATTCAAATCCAGTGAGAGTGTATTGAGTGAGCTAATTACCGCAGGAGTCATTAACACTGGTGAGCCAATTAAAGCCCTATTCCACTAATTCTTTTTCCTCTTCTCATTCTTTAAAGTAACTAGAAGAGCTTAAGAAGGAGTTGTCTTTCCCTTTTATCAGAGCTAACCAGTGTTTGATAGACATCAGTGATTCTAGGGCTTGCAGAGTATTTAAGATACTAGCTCCTTGTTTCAGCTTAGGTGAGTCTCATGATCGATTTCGTCATCTTAAACCAACAAGGTACCTCTTGTGCATTTTTCTCTCAGCTTCCAACTGAGACTTTAACCAGGGAAAAGTTAAAATGTTAGGATATTTCTGCCTTTAGAAATGCTTGGTGAACAGGATGCAACTTTGGGCAGTCAAAACACTGTAGAAGATAAGGATGGTCTTGACTGTGTTGTCATGGACAACCCTGCACTGTGAAGGAATAAAAATGCTATGGTTATATTTTGCCTTACGAAGAGCCAAAAGGAGTTAAGGTCCAGGTCATGCTTTTTGTTGTGACTTGCTGGCTATTATTTTTGGGATAGCTGCCTGAACCTCAGAAGACAGTATTGTAAACAAGGCAGTGCTTTTCCCTTTTCATTCTTGCTGTCCACATTTAGACATGGAATGACCGGTTGTGAACATTCGGGTTTGGTTTCTTTGTACGTATTAAGTTGTCATTTGCAATATAGTGCTATTGTATTTCTGTTGTTGTAAAATTAAAATTTTTGAGAGGTCACTTTTCATTTTCTGTTCTCTGCTGAGATTTATTCTGGCTTAGGTATTTTTTAGGCATCTATCACTGCTGTCATGGCTATAAAAGAGAGAGGAGGATAAGCAGACTACAGGAGATGTTTTTGAACTCAAGGGAATTAATATTTTTCCTTCTATCAGGCTGGATCTGCTCTCTTGGTAACACACCCATAGTAATAAATCTGGTTCTATATATAGTCATAGACAGCAGCAGCCAACGAAATTGCATATAGACAGCACTGAGGATAGAATCCAGAATCGTCTGTCTAAAAAGCTACAGGTCTCGACCACTGATATTAAAGAAGAACAGCTCATGCTATTTTATCGACTAGTAGTATTGACTCGTAGTCCCTCCTGCGTGAAGGGGAGACTGTCACAACCACATGGAGACGCACATGCTTTAACCGATCTGATGCCATCTAGCAGATGTAGACACGAGCAGACATTTACATAACAGAAGGTGGTGGAACTCATGTAAAGTTTGTGTTTTATCTCCAGCACAGTCAAGCGTACTCTTGGGTGTTGCTAGCTGAAACTCAGATTTTCTGCTTCTAATTAAAAGAGCATCTGTTTTCAATATCCTAGAAAAATGATTCCAGGCTAAGAGACGTATCCAGAAAATAGCTGTTCCTCTAATTAGCACGCTGAATGCTTATCTGTTTTAATTCTTCCTAGTATTAAATGGTTTCATTACATTTGGTGTTCATTTGTATCACAAGCCATCCAATAAATCAGGTAAGAGATGTCAACCTGTATCATATAATGGCTAGTCTTAGTCTTTTTAATAAAATAAAATGTTTTATATATTAAAAATAAAATAATGCACTATTTTATGCCATGTTATGACATTTTACAAAAAAGTCATGATCCGCATAATACAGATATGACATTGCATACTCTGCTGTGACTTGCCATTTTGAACTGAGATGTCTTAGGTCAAGATCTCACCATAGCAGAGATACTCTATAAAGAACAACATTTATTTTAAGGAGAAATGTTGAAACAAATCTACTGCAATAACATTTTATTTTATTTTAATGACCTTCAAAAGCCAACATGACTGCATAGCAGTGTAAAGGGAGTAATTATTAAAAAAAAAAAAAGAAAAAAAAAAAAAAAGCCTCCAAAGTAGAAATTCTTTCCAAAGAGGCAACCATGAATAAGCCTAACCTTTTGCTAGTTAAAGATAAAACTGGAGCATCCTGTTAGAGATAAGAAAACAAGTAACAAAATCTGGTTTTATCACATCAGAACCTAGGAAGATTTTGAGTGAGTTGTTTGGAGCAGAATGTTGATCTGTTGATCCAGGTGTAAAAGGAGCAGTCAGGGAACATAAAAGCTATTGCTGAAAAGCTAAATGTATTGCATTCAGGGAGAAGGTGACCAAAGAAGTTCTTCCACTACCTTTTTTTTTTTTTCCTTTTTTTTTTTTAACCAGGCATTAATCAGAGAAATCCTAATGTGAAGCAGCCATAAAAGACAAATGTGAAGCGATATACAGAGGGAAAATGAATGTGTGTGTGTGTTGCTAGTGTGATTAATAGCTAGCAGTTTAACTATGTGTGTGTAGACTCTCCATTAGCTATCACCACCTTTCTGAATACTTTTTTGAACAGTCAGGTTAATGATTATTGTAGTTAAAAAGATAATTAAGATGTTGGACATTCTTGGAAAAGAAATAGGAAATATAATAGAAAGCATTTACTGTACAAGTCCATGCAACACATTCGTCAGTACTGTGTTCCTTGTCAGAGTCCCTCAGACCCATGAAAGGGTATATAAATTTTTCTAGTTCTAATAGGGCTGATCAGAGGTGTGTAACTATTGAGATGCAAAACAGATGAAAGAAATTTGTGGGGCAGTACTGAGCTCCCTGAATTCATGAACGATGTAGAGAAGGTGAATAGAAATAAATTATCCCATGTCTCAAAATAAAAGAGATAAGAGCCATCCGAAAAGGTTTTTGTTGTCTCAAGGAAACTGAAGAAATTTTTTTTTTTTTATATAGCAAAAAGTTTCATTGCTACAGGATTTGTGGAGGTGAAGAGCATGCTTGGTTTTGCAAATGGTTCTTTGGAGCAGGAGTCCATCAGTGATTGTTGAATGTGAACTGTATGCACCTCCAAATCAAGCAGATCTTAAGCTGTTGATTCTTGGCAAGGTATTTATGGGGAAGGAAGCCCCTTTCTGGGCAGTGTTCTTTCGTAAGCACCCACAAGTTGCCCCTGTGGGAGGGAGGGCACTGTCTAGAGAGTCTGGCTACTGCTGTCATCCAGTATAGCCATTCTCATGTTAATACATCTGCAACAAATGTAATGAAATAACATAAAATACTAGAACACATTAAAAATTGAAATGCTCATTCCACTGTGAAAGAAGACATTAATCATTGTTTCCCGAGTAACTTAGTTCTTTAATTTTTTTTTTGTTTGTTTGTTTGTGTCAGGAACTGATATGGATTTATCTCATTAACCGCTTCTCAAAGCAACCTCTGTGACAGGAAGACTGCTTCTCTGATAAACTTTGGTTCTGGTCACAGAATTCTTCTACCAATTTCATACACATACGTGTCAGTATGTGCTAACATTACTGCCATCCCTGTGGAACTAGTAAACTTCACAAGTGGGCTTCCTGTATCATGTATCCTCAAGGCTTCTCGCTCTTATTTCAATGAGACAGCAGATATCTGAGCAGAGGTTTCTAGGTTCTGCAGAAACACCCAATGGAATGGGAAGAAAACAAGGCAGGTAAATATGAGTTGTACAAAGTATATCCCTTAATTATAACAAAACACTAGGTGTAAACATTTCCACCTAGCCCTTTGTAAAGTGAATCCAACAAGTTTATGTGCTGCTCTGCACAGTTAACGATAATACTCATGAGAATTGCATATGGGCATCAAAAAGAAAAGAGCAGCTATCATGTTTAACTCCTACACATGAGCAATATAGCCATCAATGCAGTAAAATAATTGCCCGCATACTTTATGTCAGCAGCCATGTCAATTTGATAATAGCTTCAACTCTATCCGGTTACAACATAAAAAAATCTTTGTACCATGTCATTGCAGACTTCACTGGTAAAGCTGTGAATGTCTTTTCTTAACCATAAGAGATTCTTTCCAAGGTAGCTGAAGTTTGTTGATATTACTTGTTCTGGCTTGGCATACTGAACACATAGCTTATTAAAAGAGATTGAATAATAATAATAAACATATCTTTATGGTTGTGCTTTACAGCTTCGTTTTTACCCGCTTTGGTTAATGGTATCTTTGGCCTCTGCAGCTGTGTCATTGTAAATGTTGATCCATACCTGCACATGGCATGGGCTGAAGAAGAACCATAGATTTCATTGTAAAAATTAACTCGTCGTCTTCATCAACAGAGGAATGGAAGAAGCTGAAGTGCCAGCAAAAGGCAAAATTCTGGCTTTTTCACTCAGTGTCACAAATTAAAAGAGTACAGAAACTTTAGCACAGAAATGGAGAAAATGTATTCCTTGAGGACAGGAGGAATTTGCCACAATCAGTGTCTTTATGTGGCAGGACTAACTACATGAGAAATACTGCTCTTCGTGACCAAGAATTTGTTAGAGCCTGGAAAGTAATTAGCATTATAGGCATTTTTTTCCTTCACAGCTTCTCATGTATGTAGACAGCTCCTTGCATCTTCCTTTAAAGCAGTTAACCCGGGCCACAATCTAAAGCAGGATGTCTGTGTGCATCTCTATCCATCAGATGGCAGTTTGGATGAGATCCCAAATGGCAGTTCCCCTGTAAACTTATGTAAATCTTTAGTGGATGTTTTTATTTAGAAGCTTAGGAGCTTTTCAATTCAGGAACACCTTAAGGGGAGTGATTTTTAAAAATATTTTTACTTCTTTTTACTCTGGGATCTATTACATTTTAAAAAATATATGCTATTTTGTGTACGGCTGTGTTTGATTACATGAACTATAATATTGTGGGTATCCTCCCTGTCTAAGTGACCATGAAAAGGGGAAAATTTGCACTTTTGGAAAGGAACTGATGCTGACAGATAGGACGTTTTGGAGTTCAGTATCTATACATGAACCAACCCAAAGTCCCATTCTTCATACTTATAGAAAGAAAAAAAAAAAAAAAAACAACAAAAAAACCAGAGAGCATGGTTTAAAACAAACATTGTCTAGTTTAAACCGGTGACTATATTATTATTTCATATTTCAATAATTCATCTTGATTTAGTGAAGGTAGCCTTGTCGCTGATCTTTATTAAATCGATCTACTACCCCAAAATGAGTATTTGCGGAGAGTTTTACACCTAAATAGCTGGGTTACCTGCATCTTTCATTTGAGTTGGTATAAATCTGTACTGAGATTAGTTATTAGATGGGAGGGAAATGATAATTCCAGAATATGGGAGAATATGTGTATTTAGCATACAGAATATGTGTATTTCAGATGTGACCTCGTGGAGCGAGATGGCTGGGGACATCGGCAGAGACTCATGCACTTGAAAAAAGGCCGAGCACTTGCTAGCAGCTGTTGATGTGGCAATGGAAAATACTAAGGGTTCCAGAGATTACAGAGGTATAATTTGGCCTGCAGTAAAAGTAAGCAGAAACACTCACTGAAGAGAGCTCCTGTTGTAATCAATGAGGTTTTGCCATCAGCTATAATGAGAAAAGCACTAATGTTAATGGGGTTTTGTGTACTTTGTTATTCCAACAGTATTTTAACAAGAGGCTTCTATGCATAGTAGCATATCCGTTTTTATCAAGACGGAATCATCTCTGGCGAGCAAAATTTCCCATTATCAGCTAGAGATATGTCTTAAATGTATTTAGAATGTATCAGAATATAGTATGTACTAGAATACATGGTGTAAATGTTACGTAGTTTACAATGTATTTAGAATATATTAGAAGTTTTGGAATGCTGTTAAGATATTAATATTTTATTTTTAATTTTGAGTTCATTTCACATTCAAAGATGCCATTTTTTTACAGAGCATTAACAAGTCCTCTAATTCATCATGTCACACTATGTAAACCATAGTGTAACAAACAGGAAAGTATTAGTCCCAGTAGGTGTGATCCTGCACTCTTTAGAAATCAAGAGGGAGAAAGTCTTGCTGTGGCATAATCAGATGCCCCTACTGAAAGATCCAGAACAATGATAGTTAAGGTTTTTCAACTTTTCATAATAACTGGCTCAAGTATTAAACTACCGAGCTGTTTGCCAGGATTACAGTCTGTTTGAGCATTAACTCCATATGATAGGTGGAGCAAGATTGATTCTGATAGGGTTTGGGGGAAATGGGGAGTGGGGTATCTGATAATTAAAAATAATTTCTGTGATATTTTTTATGGATGTCTTTGCAGAGGGTAAAAAGTTAGATTCTCCCCTCTCCCCCCATTAATTAACCACACTGAGAAGTACCCTCAACAGGATTGAAGAACTTAGTTTGATGTGACCTTATTCTGTTGGCAAAGTAGCAACACATCCATGGTCTTTTCCATGGACTCATCCCTAAAATATATCAAGGATTTATTAATATTAATTTGTCTTACTGCTGTCACTATGAGATAAAGTGAATGCTATTGCTCATAATTTGCAGGTGAAGACCTGAAAAATACAGCTGTTCTCTAGTTCTGACAATCTATTTTATACAAACAGAATAGGGATATTTTTTCAGAGCACTTAATGCTATGTAGCACTTCATAGGCTGACATAGTAGACAAATCAAATCTGAACTTTAGACCACAATATGTTAAATTCTAGTTTAAAATATCCCCTGCATTTAGAGCAGTCACTTGGAGAGGAGATCAATCAGCAAATGTAAAGAATTAAAATAATCTTTTAATATGCCTACACTCTGAAGTGCTATCAGTATGGTTTATAGAATCTCTGAGACCTAAAGAAAGAACTTTGTAGAGAAAAATCAGAAAAAGAAAGAATGGAGAAATGGCTTAAACATATTTCCCCAGCTGGAGTACAGCATCATACTTCTTTTACATTCTCATTCCAGCAGATTATAACTGTCACACCACCCTATACTTCGCAAATGCCTTCAAGAATAAGTTGCCACTTGGTAAAAGTAAAAAACATCTAGAAAATACTACTTTAATTCCAAACTAGTGTGTCTGCACTAGCCCCAAGTAGTAACTAATACAGCCTTTATTCTGCTTCTGATGATAAGAATAAGCATTATGAAAACAGCGCTTCCAATGACATTTTCTAGCTGTGACACCTGAGTTTTTATATTGTGTTATAGTGTGATGTTTAAATGGGTTTTGAAAGAATAAAAAATTGAGGTGTAATTGGAGAGAGACCCCAACCAGCCAAAGAAGCGAGTGTTTGCAACAATCTTGTTACAACGGCTTGTTTCGTCTTCCTACCTCTTCTTAGGTGTTCTCATAACTAGCTGATGCTCACTTCACAACCTTAATATCAATATAGGATCTGGTCTCATACCCCTGCAGCTGTTTTGATCCTCCAGAACGCATACACATTCTGAACATTTTTTTTAACAGCCAGAGGCCAGGAAACCAGTTTTGGAATAAAGAAAGTTAAAGTTCCTTTGATAGTTGCCATATTCCGTTAGTAAAGCCGAAGTGTCTCTTGACAATCAGAATAGTGAACATCGCTTTTTTTTTTCTTAAATCTTCCAGCTCTGAGTCTCCAGCCAGATGTTCTGCACCAGAAATATAGTGCTTTCAGCTGCGGTGGCATCAACAGCAAGCATCAAATGAAAAGGGATTGAAATAGAGAGTGAGTACTTTTATTTCTCATTCTCTTCTGTGCTTGTCATCACACTGCTATTTCAGATATTGAGATCACTCAACCTTGACATGAGCAAAACCTATCTCTGAGGACAATATGGCAAGTGAAAGAGCAGCTTCTAGACTAGAATCTTCTGAAAACACATTATCGCAGGCAATTGTGAAAGTTCAGCGTCTGTCTTCAACTAAAAGTTAAACATCATTTTCCTTCTTACTTCTATCATGTAAGTGTACACTCTTCCACCTTTGAAATGAGAAACAAAATAAAGCCTCACAGCCTGTTTGAGAATATCTGCGTGATCCAGGCACAAGTAGCCAATTTGCCCTTCTTAGTCTGGAGTCAAATAGGATCGTTCCAGTGATGCACAGAATCACACTGCACAAGATACTGAAGCTCATCAAAACACCTCCTTCAAACACAGTCCAATTTGATTCTATATAATGAAGCTGCTGCCACTGCAAACCATCCCCATACAAATAAGGAGGAAAGTTCTCGTATATCAAGAAGCTATAAACATATCTTAGGTTTCATTTCCCCTACTCTTTTACTGTTGCTATCAAGAGTCACTTAGGGACTGTAAATTGGCATAGTAAATAGGGAAAAAAAGAGAGAAAAAGCTTTTTATGCAGTGAGTTTCACATGGCAGATTGAAATTTGGAAGAGTGAAGCTCTTTTCTTCACTCTGCCAGTTCTCCTGAGGTTGTAGGTACAGCCTTAAGTGCCTTTTGTCTTTGTTACCCATCCATACAATGGGAAAATCGTACTTTTTTGTTTCACTGGGATGCGTTGAAGATAAGTGCATCAGAGATTTTAAGTTCCACAGATACTTTCATAATGGGCAGTACAGAAGAATCCAAGATAACAGTTAGCTCAGGAAAGATTTAATTTAACATGTTTAGCCGAGGAAAATTCTTAACCAGTGAGTAGGCAAGAGTCAAACTTACATCGATGGATGATCTTCAAATATACCAGCTTCCTGAAAAAAAAATTTTCAAGTAGGAGAACCCTTTCTTGACTTACAGATCTTCAATAAGTGCCCTTATGTCATTTGTGTCTTTATACTTTGACTTTGTTCTGCCGAGTGGGTTGCCCTCGGGAGCAGTTTTCTCTTTACCCGGCAGTACTGTGTGATATGTAGCCCAAGCGAAAACTCAGAACATTTCCTGTATCTGGTGTTACCGTCCCTCACTACATCTGAAATGAAGACAAGAGGAAGTTTCAAGATCACAGGTGTGCATTGCATGTCTGCCCTACTGCATAGAGGTCATTTATTACATCCCAGGTTAACATGTGGTAAAGGAGAAAGAACAATAAAGAAAATTTCAGGGAGAAACTGATTTTTTTTATTATTTTTTTTATTTTTTTACCTTTTCAGAAACAAGTTAAGAGTTTCTGAAGATCAGAAGGTTTTAAGCCTTTCTTTGAGATAGAACAGAAAAGTTCTAGTGGAACATTGAGTGATTTCTATCCAGACACGCTGCTTCTGTGTTAAGTGTCATCTCTCAATGTCTTTGGGAGTGTTTGAGAACATTAGCTATAATGAGATTAGTTTATGGGATGAAGAAAGGACAAAAGTTCTGAAAAAAGTGCTGGTGAAACTTTTGAAATTCACAGTGAGTTAGAGTAGCATTGGTCTCTGGGTACCCCTTTTTGTTCCTTTTAGATCACATTTTACTTTTAAATGTAACAGTATCGATAAGATCACAAAAATTACATTTATCTTGTCCAATCTGGTTGATTTCTGGTTGTTGTCAGGTTACTTTTAACTGATTATTTTCTGTGTCGTTTTACTAGTGATTGCTGACTGAAGAAAGAAATTTATTTGGTGCCAGAAATGTACACTGGTGGTAAGCTAGAAATGTACTACAGCTACTGTCCAGAAAGATGAACAGAAAATAAGATCTTTACATGACAGGCCACGGCTGAGATCTTGGGAAAATGCAGGCAAAATTTACTTGAAATCCAGACCCAAATCGGTCGTTGGTGAATTTATCTTTCATCTAGTTCAGTACTTTCTTCTCCGTCCCCTGTTGAAATTAGGCGTACGTACTGTTTATCTAGAAATGTTTCCGCTACCTCGTTGAATTTCACAACATGTTTCCTGTGTGGTATAGGACCAAAACTAGCAACGGGAGCAGAGGCAGCTCTTGAAGGCTAAACTATTTCCTCGGGGTCTCACATCATCTCTGCTCTCCTTTTGCAATTGCTGCTAGATGAGTCTTTTAGTTAAAATAGCAGGAGAGGAAAGGTTATTAGACTTTGATTCCCAATTCGATGTTCATGATTCTCAATAAATGTTCATATGACGGCAATGACAGCAGCAGCAGCTTCTCTAGGACAGGCTGTGTGCCTGCTCAGTGAACACCCAGCTTTCTGCTGGGCTCAGCCAGTGTATGAGAGGAAGGGATTGCTGGGTTTTACAGTAAAAAAAAGTGGTGGAATAGAATATTTTATGTTTTTGCAAACTTTTGAAGAAATTTCTTTACCACTGTACACGAACAAATAATCAAAATATCTTGTTTAGTCTGTGCTTCGAAATTACTGATATAGAGGGATTTTCAAGGTAATTTGTTACATCGCTTAAAGACATTGATTAACTAAAAACTTAACATTCTGCTTCATTTAAGATGAATTTTTTTAGTCTTTCCTTGTGTTGCTTCTCAAGGCTGGGATGCTATGGCCATGTGGAACCATAACTGTTCTTTTCATAACAAGGTTTAAGGTTTTGAAAAATCACATCATAAGTCCCTTCAGTCTTCTATTTTCTACTCTGAATTCCTTTTGAATTACTTTGTCGAGGGTCCTGTTCCTTTATTATCCTGTGTGATGTTTTAATGTGGGCTCCATGCAGCTTGCTAACGTCTTTCTCAGTGCATTGCTCCTGGCTCCTGTTTAAGACTATACTCCACTCACAGCTTCATCAGCTCAAAGCAGGGTGAATAATTTAACGTGGAACAGATCTGGTCATTTCATGCATTTAACAGAGACCAGATTATAAAGTTCTACTCACCTAGTTGTCTTATTTTTCCTATGTTTAAAAACAAAACCTTCTTAAGCCCTGATTTATGTTTCCACAGAGCTCATGTTGCCAAGACAACTATAATAAATGTTCTCTTCTGGAAAAACCTCCTGTAGTCCTAAGAAGCTTTCCCATATATACTATTCAAGCTGAAATGGTTGTAAAATGAAATATATAGTGAATTTACTAGGATTTTTCCATACACTGTCAATTTAATTGACATGGTGGGATTATTCCCCACTCTGTGTTTGCAGTCGATGTTATTCTTCATTTTCACTTGAATAATATAAAGGAAAGAAATCCAACAGTTGGGTTTTTTTTTTCTGATATTTATTGAGTTAAAAAGGAGCAGGAAGTCTTTCTGGTCAAATATTTTAGGTAATAGAAATGCACGTTCTCTGTGTCGCTCTGACATTAGTTATCAGCATCTTCACGGGGAACAAGCGGGGGAGGCTTCATTTCTGGCAGAAGTATGTTAGCTGCTAAAGCAACTAAAGAAATTAACAAGATTGTTGTAGGTTTTTTTGATACTGATTTCTGGATTTTTTTCATGATTTTACATTCCACTTTCTTGGCACTGTATAATGTAATGTCTCTAGGGGAAACAGTACTGACCCTGGTTCAATTCTGCAAATTTGGAAGCCCTAGAATAGAGATATAAGCTGCTACTATAATTTTAACAGCTATATTAATTTGACCTGTGCTTTAATTCATTAACAGTGATTAGTCATTGGTCTTCAGTGTGTTTAAAGATTTGTACTCGTTTACCAAAGAACCTAAATCATATCACATGAATTAGTTTACATATCACAGCATCCATACCAAATTTACTACACTACATCTTACTTGGCATATGAACAATGAGAATATTTAGACTGTGAGTGTTAATGAAAACCACAGGAAATAAACCATGTCATCTTTTGAATGAAAACAGCACAATTTCCGTCTTGATTGGATACGCTTTTTGTACAGCTGGTATTGGATAAGTTAAACCTGTGGTTGCACACTATAGTCCTCTTGATACAGAGTCTTGGCCATTGCACAGACACATAGTTGAGGGAGGAATCCTAGCTCATGGGGGAGAAAAGAAGTTGAAGAACACATACTGCAGCTATTATGAAATACTAGACCAATCCTTGAGAAAGACGTTCAAATTAACAATAAAAGATATTCCATTTTCATATAAACCCAAGCCCACCTGTGTAAAATCAGCATTCTTGAAAAAATTGTGTTTAACTGATTAGCTAAAATTTCCTGCACAAAATTGTTTGAATTGAAAAATTTATAGCCATTCTTCTATTTTCAACCAAGGCAGGGAAAAGAGACACGAGAAAAAAAGAAGTGAAAAAGACAGTTCCTGTGAACACAAGTTCTGTTTAGATGAGTAGTTTCCAAAATATACTATTTTTGCGAATGGGTTAAGATGCAACTGATAAATGCACAAAGGGCTTCAATTCTCTGTTTTTTTTTTCTCAACAGCTGGTTCAGCAAGGTATAGAAAAGATTTCAGAAGTAGAATGAGGAACTAAAGGGAGCAACCATGAACGCATGAAACCCTTCCTCCCACCAGCCCTCTAGAGGATACAGAGTACCAAGAAGCTTATTTAAAAAAACTATCATTAGCAATGACTTTTCAAAAAGGCACAAGTCTTGACAATTATAGCTGTTCTTGTTCCAAACATGTTTCAGTCATCAGAATTTGGGAGATAGAGACATCTGAAAAGCTGTATAACATAATGGCTGATTAAAGATTCTGCAGCCCCAAACGCATGTGAACACTGCTAAGAAGGAATCTTCTTTCTTCTGTAAAAACACATACCAGTTCTGCATTTATATAAAGTAATCATTTAAGACGGGTAAAAAGAGGTTCTTGGCAACAGTGAGATCTTTGTGGAGGAATATGTTGCTTTCTGTAGAGTTCCATCAACATATTCACATTTCCTTCCAAGAATCTTATTTTCAGAATTAGCATATTTTTTTTATATCTCCTCAGATACACTGTGTCACTTGCTCTACACAGTTCCCATTTATAACTGGTATCACATGAGCTTCATTAAGACTCAGAGCAGAGCCTGAGCTGTTATGACACAGGATCACGTATATGGCACAATATTTCTTTGGTAAGTAGTTTAGAGATTTTTTTTATTATTATTATTTTAAGATAGCATATCTACGCTAAATATAACCACACTCAAAACTGAAATAAATGGGGGTCCTGAGTCTCATCAAGGTTTTGTTCCATCCCAGATCACCTTGGCAGAGAGATGTGGATGCAATTTCCCAGATAACTGTCAAACACTTTCAGCCCCAAGAACTAAGAAGCCAGACTTCAAACTCAAATTTCTTTCATAGTAACCTGTACTTTCATTTGTAGGTAACAACCCATGCTTTACTGCAAGTAATTTTCTTCAATCAAGGTGGGGAGGGCCTAGATCTGGCTGCCAAGTTTTACTGCAGGTTTCCACTTCTGTCCCTGCACAATCACTACCTGAAGTCATTTATGAGTTTTATTTATTAAGCTCTAGGTGTGATTTCCTTTGACCCCTCCTGTTCCCTTCATGAGGCACATCATGATTGAGACTCTGTCTTTGACTATGGCGCCGGGCTGTGACCTGTGCATTAGGCGTGGAATAGATGTTGTGTGACTCTTTCTGAACTAGACAGACACCTATTTCATGGTTGCCTGAAACTGGGAGTCCTGGCTTGGGTCATGCACACGGTGACCTACAGTCCTGTACTTCTATGCTCCTTGTGTCCCTGAGGACATTATCAACAGTGCCGTGACTGCATCTAACACACAGACGAAGCAGCTAGCTCTAAACTAGACAAACGAAATGCTGCTCTCAACGTAGCTGTGGCAGACTGGAGCTCAGTGTGGGCTCACTGCCTGAATACTTATTTATCTCCCTGGGCAAGTTTTCTAGCTGAATCTGTCTGCAGCAGCTACGTGGCTAGCAGAAGCTGAACTTAGCTGGATGAATGCTTGCATTAACCTACAGGACAAGCTTAATGCTTGCAGATGAACTGCAGGAAATGTAGAACAGAGATGACTAGCACAAACACAAGAGTGTTGGATGCTCTTGGATAATCCTTCCCATAAGGTGTTCGCCAGTGAATTACTGCGTACGCTAGCCTTACGAGTTAAAAAGTTAGAAGGCAAAGTTAAGGATCTAAAGCAATATGATGGATTGGTGGAATGGTGCAACTTTTGATTTACTCCGATGATTCTATGGCCTAGCAAATCTGTATTTCTGTCATGTACAGGGTAAGATTCACAGCTTCTATCCCCAACAAAATGTTGAGAATGTGAATTATACTAAATCTTGCAACTTCAGGCAAAGGAACTAACTCCCAAAGCAGCTGTATTACAGGAGAGGGGAAGAAAGAAATATATAATTACCTACTACTATCACAAGTGTTAAAATATATCATCTCTAATGAAAGAAAGCCCAGTGCATCCTAATAAAAAGGAAAGGGATAAGCAAGAGAGATGTATGAATGGGCAACTTGTAGATGGTGATAGACTCCATAAATCTTACAGCATGGTAGCAGCACAGTGCTGCGTAGCTATTTAATAGACCATGTTACAAATTAGAGAATGCAAGACCTGACCCATGAAGCCATTTGATTACTGATGCCAAGAGGAAGGGATAAAGCAGCCCTTAGGGCAATTAGGATCTCCAACGGGCTGCAAATTCAGTTGAAATCTTCTTTCCTCACTTGTGCTCTTATTTCTTCTCATTTTCTTCAAACTCAGGTTAGTAAAAAGTTCATGCAAGAAGAGAAAGAACCCTTTCTCATGCCTTCTGTTCCTTATATATATACCGCACAATGTATATCAATATTAGGGATTACAAAGTTTTGTTGACACATGTGTCACTCTGACACATTGCTGTCCTTTTGGAAATTTTCCTTCCAGATATTCCAATAGCAAATGTTTACATAGTGCAAGAGATTAGAATGATAAAATAAATATTGTCCTGCTGAATCTGGAAAATCTCAGCTGCCTCACCAATGTGTGTATGTGTATATATACACACACACATATCAACAAAAAGAATGTGAAATGGTAACCAGAGAGGTTAGTGTGAAACAAGCTGTGTTACTAGTTCCTTAGCTCACTTCACAGAGTAAACTGCCTTCCTCTTTGATATTAATTTTTTTCTAGAACCTTTTTAATTTGCCATGGTCTCCTTCTTGTTCAATTAATAGTTTGTAAGGTGCTTTTGTTTCACATAAATCTGTACTTGTGGTCTGTTTGAATTTATCACCCTGTTTTCCCTGTGAGCAGTTTATGTTTTGATGCTTTTACACAGTGAATTCTCAAAGACTTAAGTAGAATGCAAAGTAATACCCAGAAAAAGGTAAAACAGCACTGTCTATATATGAGCAGTTTATGGATTCCAAGGGGCTTCTGGGATTGCTGGGTTATATATTTGGACTGCAGGGCAAACGGAAAGTTTTGGAACAGCCTGTATGTCTGGACGGCTTCTTATCGACTCGACTCTGTACAGACCCAAGAGCCTTGTCTGTTGTAATAAGGCCATAGAGCGAAGTATTGTTGGTAGATGGTAGAACGTGAAGAGCTGTAGCGTGGTCTCCTTTGCTGGCATAGCAACAGAGTCCAACAGCAGGAACATTTCTCACATGGCTTTTGCCTAGTCTAGGAAATGTAAACTTTTGTTTTAGACTGAGTATTATTCTCACAGTACAGAACTGGGGCTGAAGAGTGACCTCTGGCAAAGAGCAATTCCCTAGACTAAAGAAGCTAGAAAGTGATTCTACAGAAAAAAATGCCATTTTATTCACTAATCTCATTTTGCATTTTCTTTTTAATCTGTACAGAAGTTTATGAAGCACTAAAACAGTGCTATTCAGATTTTGTGGAGCACTGCTGGCTTCCTGCCTGCCTTGGCCTCAGAACAACAAGAAGAGAAGGGGAACCTGGTAACCAGGAACCAAGTCAGGTAGGAGATTTTGCGTCTGGACACCCTTGAGTCCAGGCAGGGCTCCCATGCCTCACTGCGTTCAGAGCTGCGAAAGGGGAAACACAGAGCTCTACCATTACATTTCTTCTACTTCATTGTGTAAGGATCAGCTTGATCTCAAAACTAAACCTGGCTGCAGTGGTAGTGTGAGAGAGTAAGCTTTGCTAGGCTTAGGCCAAGCAGTAGACAGCCCCCAAGGACAAAGTTCATTCATATTTGGTGGATTTGTGAGAACTTTAACTTTTCTCTGTTTGATCTGGATAAGCTGTGTGCAGCACAATCCGTCAGCAGGTCTCCAGATCTTTTCCCAGCAGAATGTGGAAAGTGGAGCTCAGGCCAAAGCCAGGCAATAACCAGCAGAACAGGAAGCTGGTTGGGTTGCTGCCTTACTTATGTTTGCCTTTGGACTGGCTTTTAACCTTGCAACGTATATCTGTACGGGTATAACTGGAATATATTGATGTGGCTGGGAAAGAAGTGGCAGAAGAAATCTTACTGAAAGTTTGTCTAATTTCTCACACATCAGAGACTTCCGGCAGCACTGAGGACTAATTATCCATCAGTCCCACATGAATTACATAGATTTTCACTACACGGGGTTAGAACTGCACAAGCAGACAGCTCATTTCGCATGTTAATAGCCTTTAATGTCCTTCTGCTGTGTTTCACAGTCCAATTATTCATTTATTTAGCAAATCAGACTGAAAGGGACAGGAAATGCATTATGTTATAGAGGATCTTAGCCACAGAGGTGGCCTATACTGTAGAAACTGCCCCCCCCCCCTTTTTTTTTTTTTTTTTTTTTTGCTAACAGCTGATGATATGACTGGTATAAAGCTTTGTAGGGAAGGGTCTTAGCCCAGCTTGGCATCCTGCCTTGAATTCCTGTGGCCTGGCTGCTTTACTCAACCAGTTCCGTCTATGGCCTCTGTTTTCAGATCCTCTCCTTTCTTTATTCCACGATTATAGCAACATCTGTGCAGGCGTTTAAGTACTTTATTTCCTTAAGTCAGGTTTGATTAAAGTGACACATCAGAGACTGAGCTATGCTATAGTCCTGTCCTATATATCCATCCTTTATAGGGCACTCTATCCTTTAGCTGTTCTTTTGTTATATGTATGAGGTCCCAGGAGTGGATTTCTTATTACCAATGAAGTATCCTTCATTACCTTTCAGCTAATGTCTTCCTTTTAAAGCACACTATAGCTTTTTTTTATTCAGCTTCACCATACTGATGCCTATGTTTGGAGCTGTTTGATAACTGTTCCGGAATAAATCAACATCTTTCCCTCTCTCTGTGAGAAGGGCAGAGAAGGGAAGGAAGCACTAGACAGGAAAAAAAGAATAACAGGTAAAGCTTGAGGAATGAAATTAAAACATGAAGAAAAAGAACCAGACAATCCTGTTATTTCCTTAAGATGCACCTCCCAAGCAGAAGTCCAGAGAAACATGTTCTGGCCTAAAACCAAAGTAAATAAAAAAAACCCCTCCCTTCTCCCTCTTTTGTCATATTTTTAGTGGAAGAGGAAAAAGAAGAAATAAGAAATCTCTTATATTTCTTTGTTGTATAATGATGCATGTGAAAAACAAAGAATGCAGAGAACACAAAATAAAATGTGAATGTAAGTTTTATAGGTCTGATGGAGAAAAAACCCTACAGGCATTTTCAAAGATCCTTGCTGTTGACTGTTATTTCTAACTATTACTAAGTGCAACCAGAGTATGATTGTTGTTTGAATTCTGCTTTTGAGTTGTTCGTCACATTTTTTTTTTTTTTTTATGTAACATAACTATTTGTAAAGTCTTTAAGCCTTTTAACTTTTTTTCACTAAAACTGGGAAATCTAAGGAGGACTTTAAGATTTACAGAGATGTAACTCTCTGTTAAGTCTTGCCTAATTAGAAGGAAGTATGAGAGACAGCAAATAGAGCACAAATCCTGAAGTATGCCTGTAACTTTAGCATTGTGGTACTTTACAGTCTAAATGGCCAAGAAGGTTAAGGGGACAGAAAAAGAGGCATGAAAAGTGCCTTTGTTGAAGATCTTGCTACAGGACAACAGCAAGGCCAGGAAGGGATCATAGGCCTGAGCCTATGACCTGTGTAGCTCAGTCCCTTACATGTGTGTCCTCCTTGCTTCTGCCCACTGAATAGTTGGTGTTAAACAATGAAATTAAATTGCATAGATGGAAAAAAGTAAAGTTGCTGTCAGCCACATGGAGTGTCAGAATAATGTCAACTCTTTTATAAAATTCTTTCGATATATTTTGGAAAATGTTTCATTAGCCTTCAAACTTTCCCGTGTGCATTTTCATTTCAAAGCTACACACACAAGCAGTTATTGGCGGCTCACAGCCTTCTGGTTTGCAGAAAATGTACTGTCATTCACTGTCCACCTTGCTTTTTATAGTCTGGTCTCCTAAAGAAAGAAGACTTACTAAGCTGTCTGTGTCTGTTTCCTGCAATTGCTGCCTCTCTCAAATCACTTTTAAAACAGTTGTCTGATTTCATCCTCATTTGACAGAGTAAAAAAATCTTTACGAAAATTTAATTTGTACAGATCAAGTGAAAATATAGGGCTAGAAAGAGAGGGGGGACCCTGCTAGTGCTCTGACTGAAGGAAAGACTGCAGGATAAAGCTTTGTTAGTCCTGCTACCCATGAAACTACTCCCCTACCCTCACCCTCCTCCTGTTATTCCTGTTAACTCCCTTCAGATGGCTTAATAGTAAGAAAGGAAGCCCATGATGTAGGTGTTTTTCACAGGAGCAGTCACTGTAATTGTCAGAAAACATTGCTGGATTCCATATAAGTAGAGCTACACAGGGGACGCAATTTCTCCCAAAACCTATTTCCCACCCACCCCCAGCTATGTAGAACTTCAGTTTTAAAGCTAGTTTATTTCTTTTTATCCATGTTTATTTTCAAGGGGGGTGGGAGTGGGGAGCGGGAGCCAAACATAAAAAGAACCAGAAAAAGACCCAAAGTTAATTCCTTACTTTCTGCCATTTTCATTGAAGTGTTCCTCAAAAAATGTTCCAGTTATTTATGGAACTTTTAGTCGTATCATGGTCTGTCTCCTCTCATGGTTCAAACTGTTTAATTCTGGGGGACCTGCTGGCCCAACCTAGCTTCTTCATGAGAAATAACTATTATTAGGAAAGGTTAAAATTTTTACTTTTCCTCTGAGACGTAAATTGGCAAACTCTCCAGTAATCTGTCTTGACTATATTGATTTGTACTTCTAATTTGAGAACAGTTTTTGGTTAAAGTATCTGTTTTGTTTCAAATGGAATATATGGTAAAAGTCACTACATTTTATTTTCTGCTCTGCTGCTAATGATGAGATGTCCCTAACGTCTGAAATTTTTCTAGCAGAAATGAAATCTAAATCTATCAGCTAATAATAGCTCTCTCAGGGATTTGAGGCTTTTGAATCCCTTTACACAGTCTTTCCGCGTATTATTTTGTTCTCATCTCTTGGCAGGTGTTCCGAGGCTGAGATTTCACTTTTTAAGGTACCATGAATAGTGTCTGTAGAATCTGAATGACTTCAGTTTTCTCAGCTGAAAGGAAAGCTAAGGGCAGTGAGGCATCTTGTCATATTTTAGAAGCTCTGCTTTTACTATGAGAGGCATATTTTTTAAGATGGATAATATATGACAGGGTGTCCATTAGGGCTATCCCTTTTTAGCCTTCTTTATTGAATGAAAATGCCTAATGATCTTAACTGCTATTTCTGACAGGGGCCTAGAAGTCAAATATTACATCTCAGACTATGCACACAACCTTTTTCAAAAATATAAAATGAATAATCAAGTGTATCTCTGAAAATGGAGAACTATTAACTTTTATTTTCTAGGGGAGGAATGCACTCATATGTCCTTGCAAAGATTAAAGGAGAAACCTTTTCTTCAATTAGGTCCATTACTTGAGGAACAGATGCCTTAGAGTTTGAAATTGCATTGTGCAAAGAGCTCAAGCATGCTGCACAGAATGCTACCCGAATGTACAAAATAGTCACTGAGTAGGGTGTTTTCAGCTCTATTTTTCATGACACAAGAAACCCCGAGAGAAAGTCTTTGTTTTGCCTCAGGGAGGATATACAGGCTCAGTGGAGGAGGAGATTGCTAATCACAGATAGCAGTGTAATGACTCTTGCCAGAAAGTAGTCGGCTCCACAGGATAACAGGATTAAAGCCTTCCCTTCTGGAAGAACAAGCAGCGCACCAGAGCTGAACTGTCCTCTGCAAGTATGCCATAAAAATTCAAGACTGGGTATGAACATGGCATAAGGTTCCTACTGCTGCAGTTGAACAGACAGCTTTACTCCGTCTTCACCTTTTACGTGAACATGGAATTTTTCGTGGCTTTTCCATAGAAGTGCAACGCTGGCTGCTGAGACCCATCTTCAGGTGTCCCCTTCTTTTGAAGCAGGAGAATAAGTGAGGCCTGTAAGTGAGTAGGCTTTTCTCCTACAGCAGATGGCTCAGGACATAAGCTTGCATTGCTGACCTGAAGGGATTTGGTGATGGGATGTAGAAACTGTCACTCTCAATCATTGCTTAAACTCTAGTCTGACCGTTATTTCTGAAGATTTGACATCACTGGTTTAGTAGTTTAAAGTCTGAGGTGCTCATGAGGTGATCTTGTGGTTAAAGTTTATTTCCTAATGAAAGTTTATTTCCTATGAGGATGGTGAGACGCTGGCACAGGTTGCCCAGGGAAGTTGTGGATGCCCCTTCCCTGGAGGTGTTCAAAGCCAGGTTGGATGGGGCTTTGAGCAACCTGGTCTAGTGGGAGGTGTCCCTGCCCATGGAAAGGGGGTTGGAACTCGATGATCTTTAAGGTCCCTTCCAACCTAAACCATTTTATGAATCTATGAAAGAAAAAAAAAAATATCTTTTTTGCCTATCTCAAAAGAAGAACTTGAGAGAAATGGTCTTAGAGGACTGTCTGTTCTGTAGGGAATATCCCTCCAGGGTTACCAGTGCTGCATCTTTTCAGTAGTTAAACTAAAGAGCTCATTTACTACAGCCATGAAACAGCCTGTTTGTATTTGTTGCAAGTCACTTTAGAAAGAAATTTGCCTGAAAACTGTATTTCAGAAGTTTTTCCCTATACTGCACTAATATTTAAAATAATAAGGAAGGCGGAAATTAAAGCTTTCATACCAATAATGCTAATAACTTCCAAGTTTTTCTCAAAAAAAAAAAAAATCTATTTGGCGGCTACCACTAGTGAGATCAGTATGAGAACTTACTATATGTGAAATCACTTCAAGCTTGTAAGTTACTTTGGTCAGTTAGTAGAAAGTGGGCATCAGACCCCACATGCCTTTTGCCTTCGGAATGATTGGTCCCTGATTAAAAAGCTTGTAATAGGATGGAGTTAACCGAGTCAGCCAAAATGCTCCAGACTCTTCCTACAGCACATGGGTTGTCTTTGCTACTCAGCACTATACTTCATCATTTGTTGTTATATTTTCTACTGTGGTATGTCAAGTAATGGGAACCACATAGATCAGACGTCACTGCATTACTGAGATTTTTAAAGCATTTTTAAAAACATTTAAATGTCTTTTGAGGAGCAGGGGCCTTTAAAAAGCAATACCTTCTGTCTGCTATCTGGTCATATTTTATGTCTTCTAGATACAGTAATATTTTGTTTACATTACCAGCTGAGAACAACTTTTGACAATCACTTGAGCAAATTAACGCAAGAAATATAATTTGTCTGCTTCCGATACTACTTTTAACATTGATTACAGAAGGGATGGAGGTAAGGGAGGATTAGTTCACAAATTCCCTTGAAGAAATAGGGAAATGCTTTATATTTACAATAAGGGACCATTCTTTCTAGGCAGCGATTAAGAGAAATACTCTGATTTTGTGATATAGGTTGTCAAATAAAGTCCTTGGGAGCATATTTTGAACAATTGCTCTAAGTGAAGCTCTTTGTCATTAACGTGAGACACTCTCTCCAGTTGTTATGGCTTATGCTGTGAATGGAAGACTGAGCCTAAACTCAGGACATAAATTTTCTGACACTATCTTGTTTTGAAGATAATACAGTTGATAGCTGGGAGAAAGCCACGCAGCTGGAAAGCCATAATTGCCTTGCCTGGCAAAGAAATACTGTCTCTCCTTTGGTTAGAGGCATGCAGGGAGCAGACTGCAAAGAGTCAGAGATAAAGTAGCCAGGGGAAAGATCTTCACCTCATGGTGACTCTGGCCAGCCACAGCCAGGCTGAGGCTGCCTTTGCTGTTATCCCGCAAGGTTGTATCACGTCCCAATGCTACAGCCTCGTTTTTTTCCCCAAGCCCGGCAGCTGAAGGGAGAATAAATGATGACAGCATGTGAGGAGGCCCGCTGTTCCCACTCACAGCCTCACTCATGGGGCAGAGCGATGCACAAGTGGAGACTAATGGATCAAGAAGGTTGAGGGACATCCCAGTTCTCTGTTATGAACAGACCTGTCACCACCGCTTATGCTGTGTGTTAACAGCCGATCTATCACCTACTACTTAACGCACAAGGACTAGCAGGGAAATGCAATCCCTAAACCTGCATGGATTAAATTTAAGTTTTACACCAGGTATAATTCATCAAAAGCTTTTTTTTTTGTCTTGACCTTGAAACTGGACAGGCTGAGTCAACAGCAAACTACATCTTTTAGCAAGGATCTGGGGCATTAGGGTAGCAAAACCTGAAAGCCAGAAGAATCCAGGATATGATTTCCATTCCTATTAAGCAATGAAACTAATCGATGTTTAAAGGAAATTAAATCAGTGGATCAAGATCGAAAACTGTCTAAAATAAGCAAAATTGTAAAAATGTAAAAATAATTGATCTACAGAAATTACAATAGAGAACATTATGTTTTCTTACTAAAAAGTCTAAAAAATTATCCGTTTGTTAGAAGGTACTTGATACAGAGGTGAATATCCACCATGTGGCATTTTAAATTTCTTGAAAAGGTGACAAAAATGGTGTTGATGGAGAGAACCTTCCAGTAGCTGAATATAATTTTTAGTTATCTCATGACATATTCAAAATATATGAATATTTATCTTAATTTTATATTAGGCTTAATTTGATCTTCTGTATAAAAATTTAAAGATAAGTTGCAACAAAGAATTGATGACAAACTAAGCATAAGCATAACTCTTATTAAAAAAAAAAACCCACATCATAACTTAATAGTTATAAATGGCTTCCATGTCGTAGAATATATTATCTTTCACTACATGAGTTTGTATTTTTCAGCAGACAGGCTGTAATATGATACTCTCACTTTCTTGGAATAACATGTTGTCATTTCAGAATCTTTTTTTTTTAACTCAATCAGTTAAGATATATTACCATCTTTATGCTTATTATTACAAAATTTAATTCTGTATGGCTGAAGCAGACAGAAGATCCTGCCTTTAGGGAACATGTTGATGGCTCAGTGCCTCAACTGGATATTCTTTCTAGCAGAAATGTGTTGACTTCTCTTTACCCTAAAAAGAAAATTCACAAATAGGTAATAATAAAAGTCAATAAATCTAGAAATGACCGAACAATTGGGCTGCTTCTTATTTTGGGCATTTTGTACGAAACCCCTTGAATTGATTTCAGAGGAATTTACTGGAAGACCAGTCGTCTCTAGCAGTGTCTCAGATTTGGCATCCTGAAGTGAAGGCATCCAAAGTCACTCTCGGAAACCTTCTGGTAATCTTTAATGTTAAATCTGTAGAATTCTCTGTCCCCATTTCAGATGGTGCCCAAAGACAGCATGTTGTTTACCTTCATAAACTGGCATCTTTGGTGACAAAACTTACCTTGATTAAAAACATACATGCTATATACGTTGTTCATCCAAACAACCACTTCCTCCATCTGTATCTCCATGAATTAGTGTATGCTGTGTGTGCCAAATGCAGACCTTGAAGTCTCGTAGGAACTCCACCTCTACAGCCATGCTGTAATGTAAACCTCTTGGCATTTCTAAAACAGCAGTTCTACATATCAAAGCCATGCTTGTCTCAATTTGTTTCCAGATTTTGTCATCTGCTGTAACAGCTGTCTCTTAAGTAGCACAGAACAGGCTCTGCAGACAAATCTCACCATGGGAATTCTCCTCCAAGGGAAATCTTGTGCTGTGGCAATTAACAGCTCACATGTTCGGAGTGGTGCATAGCAGGCATGTCACGCTGGTGAGATCTTAGAGGAACCCTGACATGGAAAGTTGACTTGCTTCAGTAATGAGTGTAGAACAGCACGTGTGTACCTCTTCTCCATAGTAAAATATGTTAATGCACCACATAGAAAGATGTTCAAATTGAGTATCTACAAATGGAGTTGAGAATTGATGTTCTTAACAGCTTAGCTTGTGCTCGATTCTGTCATTTTGTGTAAGTTACCCAGCTGTCTCGTTATTTTCCAACTGTGAGCGAGAAAGTATTTCTCATACTTTTCTACAGATGCTGGGGGTCACAGTCAGGTTTGGATTCACAAAAGCTCTGTTAGAGCTTTACTAAAAGCTCTAGTGCAGGAGGTCTGATAGAAAGCTTTGATATAGGGGGTCTAATTTCAGAATGACCTTGAGACCTGTGCCATACTTTCCTTCTGATAAGCAACTGGGGTTTTGGTTTTGTTTTTTTTTTTTCACTCTGTTCAGAAGGCATTGTCATAGCAACTTCCCCTTGAGTTGGCTTTAGGTGGTTACTTTTCATCTTCAGGGCTATCTATGTTACTGTTCTGATTTTACCTGAAATATTAAATGAGGACTTGCAAGACCTAGTCTCCAACTCTCTTTTCTTAGCTTTAGGGAATAAACAAACATAATCTCAAAAAGCATATTTGTATGCCCATACCCTGCAAAAGATATGACTAGCTGCTTCTGCTAGGATATGATCAATAACTAAGTACAACAGCCTTATTTAGAAAGATGTTATTCTTAACATTATAATACAGAGTTAATAATTTTAATTTTAGAATTTTAGTTTTTCAGGAGGGGAATATAATTGAAATATAGTCATAATACATACAAATATAACAAAATGCACAATATAAAAATCTAGTCAAGGCCAAAAACTGGAGCAGCTTTAAAAATGGGACAAACAAAATCACCCTAAACCAGTTCTAAGCCTCGTGAGAGCTTAAAACAGCTTGTAAAATTCAAGGGTTCTCCTCCTGTCTCCCCACCTACTGCTACTGCAGCTGTTCCTGCAAAAGGTTCGTTCTGCAAAAGTTAGTTTTAGTACCAGTTGGAAAAGGAGACTGAAATATTTTTGCTATGATCAGACTAGATGAATTTCACACCTCTCTGTAAAAGAACTGGCTGGGCCAACAGCAGTCAAGTCACACTTAATCCTTGTTTTGAGGGTTTAAGGGAAACATAAACCCTGTGCTGGTTCTCAGCTGAAGAATAAATGCAGGACAAATTCTGTCCCTTCCCTGTAGCTACGGGGATGTCTTGCAATAAATAGGAAGTAATGAAAGGAAATGCAATATATAGCAATTTGCAGATCATTGAGGCTGACTCAGCAAGGGGTCTTCTGTATTACATGAAGTTCAAGTTGTCATTGCTGTATGCTGTATCCTTTCCTCATTGGTTGGCAAAAACGGGTGTTCAGGTTTCTGTTCCTGCTGCCGCACTAAGGAGATGAAAGGGACTGGCGGCACCGAGCAGCCGTGGAGTTCCCCAGTCCCTGGCTCACATACTTGAGCTGGTCTTTCAGGGAGGATTTTGGTATGTCTGTTCAGGCTAATTGGCTTGACAGCTAATTAAAGCTAACAAGCCTGAAGCACAAAATAAACATGACATCTATGCTCTGCCTTTTATAACTCTGGCATTTCTCTCATTTTGGTGAAGCCTATTCATGTCACATAGATTGAAATACCTAGTTGATCTAGTTACCCATATGACTGCCCCAAGCACATGGTAACACCTCTTTTAATGCCAAGAAGTGTATGAATAACACAATTTAAGTCATGATAGTGTTAACATGGATCATCCCAATGGGGGCTCACCCATTCATTCAGAAATGTGGTTGAAGGATCAAACTAAACCAATGACTATTATTAAGTGAAAGGAACACATATGGAAGAATTGCCTTCAAAGAAACTGTAACAGTGCAGTTTTGAGCTGGATGCAATGGGTACTGAAAAGGAAATAATTGCTAAAAATAACAACTAAAATTATGATCTCTTAGTTCATATCATAGAACGGTTCCGGTTGAAAGGGACCTTAAAGATCATCTAGTTCAAGCCTCTCTGCCATGGGCAGGGACACCTCCCACTAGACCAGGTTGCTCAAAGCCCCATCCAGCCTGGTCTTGAACACCTCCAGGGAAGGGGCATCCACAACTTCTCTGGGCAACCTGTTCCAGTGTCTTACCATCCTCATAGTGAAAATCTTTTTCCTGATATGTAATCTTCCACTTAACCTCTTCCAGTTTGAAGCCATTACCCTTCCTCCTATCACTACATGGCCTTGTAAAAAGTCCCTCTTCAACTTTCTTGTAGACCCCCTTCAGACATTGGAAGGCCTTCCTGGAACCTTCTCTTCTCTAGGCTGAACAACCCCAACTCTCTCAGCCTGTCTTCATAGGAGAGGTGCTCCAGACCATATGACATTATGAAAATATTAATGGCTGTTTCATGAGTTGTAGAAAGAATAACCTTAGTACAGCTGAGCTGATTCTGCTGCACATTATGAAAAGAAATGCCAAGTTTTACTCTATACTGCTGAAACACAATCATTGTCTTTACTGTATTAGCAAGTAAAATTACCAAAATTTAAAAAAAAATTAAAAATTGTCCATCAGTTCACTCATAATTGAGCTGCACTTTTCCAGGTCTAAACAGGATGCTTGAAAATGAAGATGCTGACCTGAGGTCTCCACGTCCTGTTTTGGTGCCAAAACACACAAGACCCACTGCATTACTACACTATGTGTTTGGTAGGGGAAATTGAGTTCCAGAAAGTTTTTGGGCAAGCATACTCCTGCCAGTCTTTTCCTTCTGCAGCTGATCTCCAGACTCTACAGTCTGTTTGAACAGAATTGCACAGGCATTGCACTTGTACGTAGGCTCTTTGTTCTGTTTCTGGTTTTAATTTTGCTTTTACAGGGAGGCTTTGGACATGTAACGTCATCTCTCTGGCTGAGTTCTCAGTCTGTACAATGGGAATGCTTATTCTTCCTTATTCAATTAATTATTTAGAAGGCTAGATGAAGCAGAACTACCTTTCCAGGTGTCACTTTTATTGCCAATAGTGCCAATAGTGAAAATAATGCTACCATATCAGGTTCATTTTAAACTCATTGTCAGTATATAAATGACTACAAACACTGCAGACAAATTGGAGCCTGTACCTTAACTGTTTATCAAAGACTCAGATGCCACAATGACAAACATCATAGAAAACTTTACAAACAGTTACAAACCTGTGTGACTCTTCTCTACTCCATCAGGTCCACCAAGTGTTATTTTTGAGCTATCCACTTTATTAAGTAACTTTGTAAAAAGAAAAGGATGCACAAAATACAGCATCCAGTTCAATGAGACTGATCCCGATTAGGATATCCAAGTCCCATAATAATACAAATAGGTAACATGTCTAGATATGTACTATCTATATAGGTATGTTTAATGCATCTCTTCAATCAAGATTCTAGGAAGAAATCCTCACCTATATTCTTGTGTATCAGGGATCTACATACTCAGAGAGAGGCCATAAGGGAAGTATTAAATAACTTTTTAAAGAAAGAAAACAAACCACTTTTTGTTTTAAGGGAAATTAGTATAATTAAGTATGAAACAGCACCTACTATGCCAGCAATTCACACTTCATGAGTTTACTTGGCCAAAAAACTGTAGTGCTGGAAGAATGCAATGTTCACTCTGGAAAGGTGTCGGGTATATATTGACAGGATAAGGAACTGTGAAGGTTAATAGGGAAGGGAAGGGAAGGGAAGGGAAGGGAAGGGAAGGGAAGGGAAGGGAAGGGAAGGGAAGGGAAGGGAAGGGAAGGGAAGGGAAGGGAAGGGAAGGGAAGGGAAGGGAAGGGAAGGGAAGGGAAGGGAAGGGAAGGGAAGGGAAGGGAAGGGAAGGGAAGGGAAGGGAAGGGAAGGGAAGGGAGAAATAGGTGTCATTTTCTTGGGGTTATTCAACAGACTTATAGTTCCCACTGCTGCCATAGTATCGTAAAAGAGACTATTTGCCCCACATTCTTTAATACAGGATTGCATTGTGTCTGATGACATATCAACTTTGGTGCATTCGGCCAGTTCCTAAGTAAATGAAGGATGCTTAGTGTGTCCTTGTTTTCATGAATTACAATATATTATTAATTTTACTTACTGAAATAAAACCACAATTTCCTTGGATTAAATATGTAAAGAATGGGCAGACCTGCAATTAAATAATTTTTTCTAGTGAACATCCCTTCCTAAAAGTAGTAGATGCAGGTTTCAATGTTTTATATCGCATGCTTAAATTATAATAGTTTTTAGACTACTTTTCACAGTCTTTATGGTTTCCCCTTTGCAATTTCATGCTCATGGAAAATGGTAAAATGCTTATGGTATGTGCTTTTTTGCGCCTTTTATTAAGCTGCTTTGTATCCAGTTGGGGAGAAAAAAATAATTTTGTTATAAGGATAGGAAGATTCCAGGGATCTATTTCAAAGCTTGTCATCAACCTGCTACCAAATTACATTATTATTATTATTCAGTATTGTCCTCCGATGATTCTGCAGTGCTCAGTTCATAAGCAAAAAAGACTGACTTAGACAAGACTTCACGCCAGAGATATTAAAGGAACTAATCTGTACTCCTGCCTCATTAGGAGGAATTGCTCAAGAACGCGTTGTCCTTATATACAGATTGCTCCTGTAAGGCTGCCAACGTCAGCAAGACCTTGGGTGCATCTGTCATGCTGGGGACTGTTGACTTGATACATTTTCTTGTGTATATTTGTGCATAAGTGCAAAAAATTTCTGAACAACTTGGTTTCTGGGAGTTTACTCCCTTTGCTTCTTGGATCATATAAGAACAAGCATCTGGAATCAGGCCAAACCACTTTTTAAAAACAAGTTAGATGGTAAAGTCTCTTTTTTCCTCTCTTCTCCCACCTTTTCTGATAGTTGAGCTAATATTGAAAGTCAATTTTTTGTCTGACTAAGATTTCAGCTCTTGCATGCATTGGGTAAGTCAAAGAATAAATTCCTTTAAATATATTAGCCAAGCGAAAAAGGATTTTGCAACTGTAAAAACAATAGTTGTGCAGATTGTCAGGACCTGTTATTTTACTCTTTTGGTATACAAATGTCTTTCAAACTTTGCTAGAAAGGCTCCTTCAGGACAGGAGTGCTCTGTGGTACTGGTGGTTGCTTGCATTGAATTATTCACTGGTTCTCAAGGTAGTCAGTGGTAGTTTTCTCTTGCTATTGCTCTGAGTATCACTGCAGCAGGCTCAAATGCTCAATTTTGCGCAAGACTGATTCGACATTAAGAGTGTTGACTCTGTCCAACAGATTTTGTGATCCTTCCTTTAATGGCTGCTATTGTCTTTTGCCACCTCCTATTTGTTTTTAATCTGCTTAATGTATGCCTTATCCTGCAGTGTTCCCAAAGCTAATAGTTGATGAGACATCTTATTGTAGTAGGGCTACATGACTTGCATAAATCTACTAAAATCATAGTCTATTGCGTATTGCTTTCAAAATCTAATAAGCATTCAACTTTGTTGCTCAGCCAGTTGGCAGACCTTTGTGATATCATTCTGATTTTATGACGAAACACTGATGTAAATCAGTGATAACTAAAGCTAACTAAACTGAGATAACAAAACTGAATCAGAGAATCAAAGGCCAAGCAAAGGGTTATACAGAGTGACCCAAAGAAACCACTCAGAAAATGAGTGTGATGGCACCCATGAAGATGCTGCTTTGGGATCCCAGTCTGTTCTGCTGTATTTGTGCACATTCATGTTCATTCTCATCATGTGCCAGAAAAGGCTTGAGCATTGATATTGTTTAATGTCAGTGTTTAGGGTGGCATCTGGGGTTTGCATGAAAGTCTTGCTGTGGACAAGACACGGAATTTGAAATTATGAACCCGGACTCCAATGTCTCTGTTGGAACACTAGAAGTAATCTTTCAAAAAGGAACCCCTTCCTCCTACAGAGGATGCTCTCAACCTAAGCCAAAGTATATGCATGTCCTGCAAAGCTTACGTTGTAAAATGTGTGAAAGGGAGAAGTCTTGTTCTTGAAAGAGGATAGACTAGTTGACCTAACAGATATTTTCTCTTCTAACTTCTGGATTTAATGAGAAAATGATAAATAATCTTTCCTAGCAATCCTATTTTTCAAATAGACATCCTGCTGCAGGAAAGAACCAGAGACTCACTTCAAATACAGAGAAGCTGAGAGCTTTGTGATCAATGACATCCAGCAAGTAATGCCTGGAATACTAAGTCCTTGTTTTCCAAAAGGTAATGGAAGAAATTATCCAATGATAAATGGAAGGAAATGCCATGCCTCGCTTACAGATGTAAATTCCTCCAAACGGTGTATTTCAAAAGTGAGCCCTCAGGATGGCAGGCGTGTGTGCATTTTAATCAGAGTCGAATGCTTAACCACAGAGCTAGTGCTCAGACAATAAAGGCCTCGACCCTGCATCCAGCTGCTGATGAGAGGCTGCCTCCCTAGCCAAGCTTGGGCATGGTGGGTATAACTTCTGAATCTGTCCATCAGAAGATGTCCAGCCAACCTAGTTCACAACCCCAGACAGCTACCAGCAATGACTCCTGTTAGGCTAAACCTTGCAGGTCTCACAGAGCCAGTTCTGCTACAGAACGTTGTCATTCATAAGTGCTGAATCAGCAAAGGTAGAGAGGAAATGTACTCTAGTTTTGAATTTAAGAGTTACCTCACAGTTTTCTTAAGTCATCAAGCAACTCTTTTGGGGATAAATAACAGCCATCTTTTGTCCTTTTACTACAAAAGGGAAATTGATGTAATTAACGTCAGACAGCGAGATTGTGCTTTGCTGTGTAATGGGAAGGCGATGTTGAATTTGGCAGTTGGTGAATGCAGACCAAGTTTATCAGATGGTTAACCAAATTGAATACCTCTACTGGCAGCCTCTCTTAGGACAGTGATACTATCAGCCTTGGGATTGAAAGCAAGAGCATTCCAGATTTGCCATTGTGTTTAACATCGATCTGTAAACTAATGTGGTCTAGAGTTGGAAAAAAGGCATTGCCATCATATTAAGGAGATAAGGGCTCTTAGTTAGTGATATTGATTTAGTTCTGCCTTGCCACAAGATAACTTTTTTAAGAACTTCTGACAGTCAGGTGTATTCAAGGACAAGTCAACTTGTTTTAATGCATGTGCGGGAGGGAAGAAGCTAGCGTCCCTAGTGGGAAGGAGAGAGCTATCTCAAAAAAAGTGATGTAATTGATTTCTGAATCCCCCTCCAAGACTGAACTGTTATACACCTGCAGAATTTCATGCATCCAGAGACAGGCAGAGTCCACTGACTCTGACTTAGCACTCTTCCTTTCCTTTTTTTTCCCCATCACTCCATCTGTTCATATAGCACCTGTATTTCTATGCCTCACTGACTCACCATCTGTTTCTATAATTTGTATCTTTCTCCTCTGCTCATGGCCCTTAAAATTTATAATAGAGGAAGGGAGACATTAGGAATGAGTGCCTCAACATGTTCATCCTACAAAGTCTTTGCACTAATGCTTTCAGTTCCTGCCTGCTGCAGCATCTCTCAAGCCTGTTCCCGCTCCTCCAGGGCAACTTTAGACTATTTCTAACAGCCCACCATCTGGTTCCAATAAGCAGTTGAATCTTATTTCACCCAGCTGTTGCTGCTGATGTAATTTGTACCTTTGTCCATGTACGTTCTCTGTTAGAGAATACGATCCAGCAGCAGGATCGCTGTAGACCACTGTGAGCTGGTTTCTAGCTGCCAGTGACTGACTCACTTAGCTCATGGTATAGCTATATAAATCTATAAAAGTAGATTTTCTTCTCAGCTGGGTGTTACTAGGGCTGGAGGAAAAATATTTCCCTTTCTACATCGATATTGGCCAGTTAGGAAGTTTATTCTCACCCCTCACCTTTCTTTCACAAAAGCCAGATTTAAAAAAAAAAAAAAAGGAAGAAAAAGCTGCCATTCAGTGTGAAATATAATGCTGGAAATTGATCCCACAATATATTAAAACTGCAACATGTTAAGGGAAGATTTAATTGCATTCATAACATTCATTAAAAAACCCATAAAATACACACAGAGGCATATTAGAAATTTAATATAAAGTGCAAATTCTTATGCTTACTAGTCCAGTAATATCACTTATGCTATATCAGTTAGACACATCACGCAAATAGAATGATACATTGTCAACAAACTGGTACTTGCTTAGCCTTGACTAGAGAAACTCTTGAGATTATACTTCGCAAACATTTTTGTTCGTGTAGGAAACCAGTCAAAAAAATATGGGAAAGTAACTTGCTGTACAAACACAAAAACTCAGTGAAGTTTTCGTCTTTTCAGCCTGTCTTCCTCTGGCCTATATTGTCTCATGTTTGTTTCCCTACTTGTACAGCTGCCACTAGCACCTTTGTCTGCTTCTGGGTATTTTCCCTTCCTCTCCTTGTTTTACCTATACTAATACAGCACAAAAGCCTGCTCTCTGATGCGTGTTTCTATAAATGCTATTAAAGTAATCCACACACTCTGGTTCTGCATTACGATACTCCAGAAGGAAAGACAAGCAGCATAAATGGACAGCATCAAGGCCTTGAGGACCGCAGAACTCCAACTGTATTTTAACACACATGATCTTAAATAAAGTCACAGCAGCAGTTAATTATAGGGTGGCACTGTAAGTATCCTGGCCAGATGAAAGGTAGCTCGTGTTCCTATATCACGTATGATCTGGTATGATGAGTATTTGGTTACAGCTGCTGTTGTGTGTGGCATTGATGGGAAAGTTAAAGATTTGATAATTTTTTAAAGAATGATCCAGGATTCATGAAAACCAGCAGAGCTGCAGATCATAACACCGTTGTTGTAAGGGTGAAACTCTGTTAGATCACAAGGCGGCTTCTTTCCAAACTAAGTCACGGCCATTTTCTTATTGTAACCCTCTGTGTCAATCAACTGATTATCAAAATGGAAAATCTTTAAGAGTTATTATTCCAAAGGACTGAGTCTCTCTGCCATTTTTAGTTTATCATAATGCAATTCAATCTGTCACTGAATGTCACTTTGCTCATATACACTTTGCTTGCAATGCTTTCAGTGTAACAAAATATAGTCGCTCCCACCATTTCTTAATCTTCTGCTGGTATTCAGGCCATTTTAAGAAGGTGACCTAGTATCATTCTCTCAGGCATTCAGTTAATCTGGTGCAAAAGAACTTTAAATAAGTAGCTGCTATAGTCTGTTTTATTAGAGAAGATGCACAGCTTTGTACAAATACAAATATATATATACATAAACTGGAAAGATATATATATATATTACTAATGTCATGCTTTTACAGTGCCTTTCATCTAAAGCTCTAAATGTGCTGTAGACATATTAACCCCCACAATACCCTTTGCACAGAAGTAAATATGAAACCCACGGAGTACATGTGACTTGCTCAAGGTCACAGAGCCAAGGCCGCACGCGGGTCTTGGCTTTAGGGCTTCTGCTCTAATATCTAAACTCCAATCCCCAACTCTCAGAAAATAAGCAAATAAATAAATAATATTTTTCAATGGTCTGGTAGGACTGGCTGGAAATGAGGTGTAGTTCAGAAGACTGCAAAATAACCTCATGCAGGTGTGTAAATTTGGAACTCACTTAAATTTTCTACGGAATTATAACGGTAATGAAATGAGATTGAACTCAAATGAATAATGAGCTCTAAATTGAGAAATGGTGTGATAATACTTTCCATGGTTCAATTAGTCAGCCATCTGTAGTACTTTCTAGTAATAGTTACATTGCCTGGTTTAGAAGAGATTTAAACGCCTCTGTCTAGTTTTAAGAACACGTACACATTATACAAGAGATATTGGGCATCATGAGGAAAATATAACAGGAAATGTGCGTGCATTGACCCACATCCAGTGGATCTAAGTTTAATAGGAAGCTAGTCTGAATATTCAAACCATTAACTGGAAAAAAGTGCACCATGCATTTCCTTTGTAACGAGCTACTCAAAAAACTTATCTTGGACTTGAATATCTTCTTGCATTCAGTCTCTCTTTCCATCGTAGAGCCCCTTTTTGGATGTTGCCTGCTGAATTCCCACGCAGTAGGACCAAGCCTAGAACTGTCTCCTCTCATGTTGTAGCAGCATTGCAAAGCTCTGACTCCTAACGTACAGCTTAGCCTCAGTATGGGACATTTTATCCTCAGTATCTTGAGTTTACAAGGATTCTCATCCTTCATCTAAGAGGGTCTTACAAACTAGGGAACTGGGATATTTTTATTATCCTTAGACTTGGATGATAAAATGTTTCTGTACTGCAGAAGTATTGGTCTGAGGAGAGAACCAGCTAACATGGGAGTTTTGAAGAAGTTGGAGCAAGCTAAGGAAGGTGAAGCAAATCTGATCTGATTGTCCAAAGAAGAAATAGCTCTGCCTTTTGTATTTCCTGATGCCTGATATTAATCCAGAGAAGGCTGAAGAGAAGACACTCCATGTTTCAAAATTTTTTATACAGAATTTATTTATTATTTATACAGAATTTATTAGAGTCTGGAAGGCAGGAATTCTTTCACAAAAGGGAAGGTAAACCAATGAAGAAGGTTGCCTGAATGTTTTAGTTGGCATTAGAGAGCAGTTACCGTACCATCTGGGGAAAAAAGGAAGTAAAACCCCTCTTTTTTTAAAAAAAAAAGTTTAACATTATCTAGGTTATATCTTTCACTTTATTGATAGTGATAAAAAAACTGGTTAGATCTATCACTTTGTGATTCTTGCAATGCACACAGAAGTGTTTTTCATTGACACATCAATCAGGATTTAAACACATCCTAATTAGTTGACACTGCCTGTCACTGAAAGGGCACTAACCTTATGCACAATGAACGAAGTGTATTGTCTAAATATTGCCTATTAACACAATATTTATTTATATTAATGTTCACCTGCCCTTGACAAACATTCATTGTCCTATTGCTCTGTTGCAGTTAGTAAATAATTTGCTCATGATTACCTGTCTCTAAATAGCTGAATCTTTCCGCAAACAAAAGAGAAAGTGTTTTATGAACATTTTTTTTAAGATAAGGAAGGTGAGCTTCCTTCTAGGAAAGCACGTTAGTAGTGAGCCTGTTTTGTCTATGGGAGTGAGTATAAGCATCCCTGAAATTCTAATTTAATTTTTCTTGTTTTAAATTAGAATGAATATCACATTGCTAGAACTCCTCTGGGACCACACTCAGAAAACTGAAGTACTGATTATGCTATATTATAGAATCATAGGGTTCTCCAGCACTTAAAATGTTGTCTTTTTAATTGCGTGTGATAAACACCTTACACATCTTTGCATTTCACCTGTCTTGATTCTAAGAGACTGTCATGGTTTGGGGATGCTGGGAAAACCTGTTGTGTGAGATAAGGTAATATAATACAAAAGAGTTTATTGTCAGAGACTTTGAATGAGACTTGACTGAAATGGTGACTAGGTGGAAGGTTTGTGATTAATATGTCTCACTTTTAAATACAATTTGGTATTCCATTGCCTAAAGCTGCATGTTAATTAATAATTAAAAATTATCTGCAGGATATCCACCTGTGAACATTTATGAAAATAGATGCTTTATTATGCTTTTCCCCAAAGATATTGCTACACTGATTACAAATTAGCCTGTGTCCAACTATTATTAGATATGCACATGTAAATTATTATTAGATATCCACATGTATCCTTCATCAATGCAGCTACAGAGTTGCATTTGAAGGCAAAACTGCACCCACTGCATAAGACACAAACAATCCATGCCTCTTCCCAAATAACTTAGATAAGTTCTGACCATAGGCTGAATTACAATTAGCTTATGTCAGGAAACAGAAATTAACATGTGCCCAGAGATTAGATTAAATTAAAGCCATGCATATGCGTAGATGAGACTATTCAGTTAATAAAGCTTCATTCCACCATTATTGTGTTGCCCAGATGCTTCAGCTGAAGGTCAAAACGGGCATTTAATTTTGTTGGTTGCCATGAAATATCCCAACATGCCACTGAATTCAGCATAGGAAAAAAAGTTATAAGCTCTGTTGGAAAATACTGCCTTTTTATGGCAGCCATTCATTGTGGCCTTGACTTCAATTAGTTTGAATTCAGCCTGAGGGTATTTTGGTTTGTAGGCTGCTGCAGGCTTGGTACCCCATATGAGACTGCTGCATTAGCAGAGCTGCGACATCTGACACGTATCTGTGACTACTGGTATATATTTGATCCTTAGCAGCACCGTTGACTTGCAAGAGGACATATTAGGGTCTATCGGTGAGAAAACAGAATACTATGTCTTTAGAATAGTATTCCAGAGGTTCATCTTTTACCAGGAATACAAAAAAGAATGTCAGTTAACCGATCCTTCAAAAATTGTGACTGTTGGGTGTTATATTTTCATTATTTTGTTAATTGAAGAACATACAGTTCGAAATAGGAAAGGGAATCCTAAAGCTATATTCATTCTGGAACTAAAGGTCACCTTTATATTGCACATTAGCAAATACAGCCTCGGTGAGATATAAGCGCTGATGAAGTCAGCAAGCAATTAAGGACATGACTCCTACACAACCTCTTCAGCTTACTAGTCACTTAATCATACAAGGTGCTGAGCCTTGTCACCCTGGACCTAAAACACATGCTTAATTTTAAACATGTGACTCTGTTACAGGATTCTGTGAGATTACTTGTGCATAACATTAGACACCTGTTTAAATGCTTTGCTGGATCAAAGCAGGAATGCTCAGCATTTTGCAGGATTGCGCGTTAACTGGATTTTATCTCTTCCTCCTATTGGAAAAACTCTTTGGTGGATATACACTTACGTAGTGGGAGGAGAAAGAGCGTCTTCTCATTATGGTGAGATTCAGCTTTTCAAACCTTGCTGCATGGGCTGATGTTTGGTAATGAAAATGGCCCTGATTTATTTCTGTTCTAATTTATTTTCAGTTACAAATTTCCAGTTCTCAGCTCTTCAGTTCCAGACAAGCGTGAGAGACAAGAAAGCAAAGCAGATCGTCTTCCTGAAATTATATTGAGGTTATTGTCAAAAATAACCACCAAGTTCCTAAATGTGAATATATATCCTGGGGAGAACAAAGCGTAAGTGTCACAATAAGCTGCAAATAAATGGAGTGGTTGCTTGTAAACATATGGTCTCCCCTTTATGGTTTTAGTATGCCTGATGTCTGATTTTTCAGCGTTAAGCAGATTTACACCTGGTGGACATTAAATGATCTAGTCTTCAGAGCTGTTTTTCTCAGTGGCTGGTTTCAGCACACATAGATCTTCACATTTTCCTTTGTTCTTCACAATTAGCTGACTTTTATGAAAATTTCCATTGGCCTAATTGGAGTAGAGCAGCAGTACAGTCCTGCTACTATTACTCTGCTCCCCAAGTAATTTGTTTTAAAATTGTGCACCACAGATTTTGGAGCCCTGCAGTACGCTAAGGCTGGCACTGGTTTCAGGAATGACTGGCAGCGCTGCTATTGTAGGGGCTCTGGTTCTGACAGCAGCGTCTCTCTGTAAGCGCCACGTGGCAGAGTTGGCTGCTGGACTTAAAAGAGAATTTCCCAGTGCAAACAGGCATCTGTGGACATATCATATTTTACAATGAAACTTCTTTTCCCTCTTTTCCCTTTTAGTCATGTCTTAGAAGGTCTAGAGTCAAAGCCAAATGGTTCCTAGAAGCAATTAAATAAAGCTACCTGGCCTATGCACTTCCAGTATGCAAGGTATCAAGTAAAACAAATGGAAAAATATTAAAAGATGAGACAATAGCTGTTTAGTCCTCCAAATTAATTACATTTTTAAAAAATAGTATTGGTCTTTGTGATCACTATGGCAGTACCTCGGTGAGACCTCACCTGGAGTACTGTGTACAGGTCTGGAGCCCTCAATATAGGAAGGACATGGACCTGATGGAGGGGGTCCAGAGGAGGGCCACGAAAATGATCAGGGGGTTGGAGCACTTCTGCTACGAGGACAGGCTGAGGGAGCTGGGGTTGTTCAGCCTGGAGAAGAGGAGGCTCCGGGGAGAGCTAATAGCAGCCTTCCAGTACCTGAAGGGGACCTACAGGAAGGCTGGGGAGAGTCTGTTTACAAAGGCCTGCAGTGACAGGACGAGGGGCAGTGGCTTTAAGCTGGAGAAGAGCAGATTTAGATTGGATATTAGGAACAAGTTCTTTACTATGAGGGTGGTGGAACGCTGGAACAGGTTGCCCAGGGAGGTGGTTGAGGCCCCTTCCCTGGAGACATTCAAGGTGAGGCTGAATGAGGCCCTGGGCAACCTGGTCTAGTTGGGGGCGTCCCTGCTGACTGCGGGGAGGTCGGACTAGATGACCTTTGGAGGTCCCTTCCGGCCCGGACCATTCTATGATTCTATGATTCTACCTGAGTAGTTCTGGAATGCTCTGTTTGTAGCTAGTAGTCATAGCCACAGTGGGAACGCTGCTGTTGGAAACCGCACAAAGGTGTGGGAGATAGATACACTCACACTGCTTTGTGTTTTCATGATGGTGGCACATAGAGGACTTACTTAAATATTTGCTGTACTACTATATTTGTACTACTAATATATGTACTACTATAATATTTGCTGTATTATTCCACTAGAAGGTTCTGAGCCTATCTGGAAGGACCAAAGGATGACAATATTTATACAAAGAACTGGAGAGCTGCTTTCACAAAAGAAAGTTGCAAAGTGTTGCAAAAGGAAGTCCTGACATCCCACCAGTATGTTTGCAGGGTGATAGCGCTCTCCTGATTTAATACAACCCGGCTGTGGTGGGTCTTTGTGCACCACTTCACATAACCCGTTTCTCTGCTGTTCTCTCATTATCATTCAGTAGGGGGTGAAGGGTTTGCTGCTTTTCTCTATGGTTTGGACGGATGACAAGGCCCACACAGAAAAAGGGATACTAATGGTTTAAGAGTGACATTTAAAAGGTCTTTTTCTTTATTTGATTTGAGTATTGTTTTGATGCATTGTTTAACCGCTATTTCTGTATCTCCTTTGTTAGCCTACCTGTGTTTTAACAGTCATTCCTACTCTTTTGTCTTCAGAATATCCCCTGGTATCTTCCTACTTTCTTCTCTCCTGTGGCAAAATCCCTGACTGGAAAGAAAAATCATTAGTACAAACAGTAATAAACAGGCTCTGATTCGCAGGAGTCAAGAGTGCTTTTAAGTGTAGATTGATATTTATTAAATGCACTTACAGACCTCGGAGGATATAATATGGCTTAATTACTATCACTCCTGAAGTCATTATTTCTCTTGTCACCTTTTTTCAGATGCTAGCCATGTCCTCTTAACATTCCATTAATGCATAAACCATAGTCATTTTCCAATAAGAAGTGGTCTTACTGGCAAGAAATATCACATGCAACCAAATACCGTGTGATTCGGGACATTTGGTAAGAGGAAAATGAGAACAAGGAAGTGCACTTAGGTATCACTATTAAGCAAAATGCAAGGATATCCAAGAATTGCCTTATATAAAAAAAAAAAAGTCCAAGGAAAACACTGTATGTTTGCAATACTAATTTGTATTAAATTTCTATTCATACCGTATGGATTAAAATAAACAAAGGATTTTCTTTAATATTTTATTTGGCTGGATTGAACGCAGGGGTTCCAGTACTCTGGAGATGATCACGCTGAATGACTGGGTGACCCATTAAAGCGTTCTGCTGAGGTATGTCTTTGTCCTGCCAGCTGGAGGATTTTGCCAGGGTTAAGTGCCAATATAGATCTCAATACGAAAGTTTTAACTAATTCAAGGAAATCGTTACGTAACCTCGCTGCCAAGAATAGTGTTCACGTATACTGTTACAGAGAGATGTGATGGAGCTGAATGTATTCGTATTTGCAAAGTGCTTTGATAAGAAGGTGTTATAGAGTGCAATATATTATCATGTTAAATACGTACTTCGGTCTTTGAATGAGGATTGGGTAGATGCAAAATAAGCAAAACAGGATTTCCACTTAATATGCACTAAAATAGTTTGACTAAACTCTATGAAAAGAAAAAAATATTAAAGATATTCATTCATCATATGCAAATATATAGTTATATGCAGCCACGCTACTCTTTTATGCGTATTAGTATCACCTCCTGCAAATATTTTCTCTTTAGAGTCTTTAAGACAAGGACAGCAGATCCATGCTTACGTGTGTTTTACATCAGCACAGGATCTTCCTCAGCATCTCGGAGAGCAAACATTTTGCATTAAACCAAAAATCTCACAGAACTATTTCCCAATAAGTTTTTGTTTCCTGTACCTGTCTAATAACTCTAAATGCATTATTTTTCACCCTTCTCCCAGGACAGAGTAGGAATAGTAAAGAACAGTATTAAAGCAAGGCTCAGAGTTAATTTTGCAAGACATCTGTGATTATATGTGAAGTCTGGTTGATATTGCGTCTCCATCATTTGAAGTCAAGACCAAATGCCCCACTGACCTCAGGAACACAGATTTACCCCTTTGACTAGTAAAAAAATGTTATTATTATTTTATTGTACTTCCGTGTGTAAGTTCTTGCTCTGCCAGAGCTACTGAAGTTACATAAAAGCGAACAGCACGTTCCATGGTGACAATGAAAATGTCAAGGAGGCAGCTGTTGGTCACAACTAGTAATTATTTACGCTGGCTAAACTATCACGTAAGGAAACAACCTTGCATCCTATAAGGGATTGTTCACGTAGCAACCTGCAGCCTGGTGTTGCAGGGAATAAATACATACCGAATTGTTGGAACTTTGACTTTTTTACCTTGGGAAAGTATTTACCTTTAGAGAGCCTTAAGCTGCTTGTTCAACATTTACTCTGTACCTTTTCTCAAATGGGAAGGTTTTATATATAACCATTAAACAAACAAGTTGTGGCAAACAAGTTTATGGTATATTGGTATATAAAGGCTTTTAGCCTTTTTAAAATATAATTTCCCTCAAGATAATAACATGCAATTGTTTTCTGTCATTTCCCCAGACCCAGCTAGACCAGATGCCTTTTGGCAAAACTGGGGAGTACATGTTTATTCACTCATATTTCTTAAGGAAAAAAGTATTCTTTGTATAATGTAGTCATCGTTTAGAGAACATACAAATCTTACACTGTTACTCCATTTATGTTTTTTTTTAAACCGTCATGCCAAATTGATGCCTGGTGCAATAGTGTGTCACCAGTGAAGCTGTGCCACTTACTTGCTTGGACTCTTCAGCTTTAATTGAAAGATTTATCACGCCATAGAGTTTCTCTGTCTTCAGTACTTAGCACATGGACCCTTGGAAATCCTAACTGTTTGGCTGTTGTCGTTTCCTTTCTTTATGTAGTGTATGTTTTCCTTCTTTTTTAATCATGGTTTTCTTTATAGGAATGTGCGGAAGGATTTCTTACATAAGCAAAATGAAAAACCCACTGTGATTTATGCTTGACTCGTACAGGTACAGTTATGCAGCTTTCTTCAGCTTTGTTGTGCTTATTGCACTTAATTAAATAATTTGTTATCGATAATGAGCAATTTTGCGGGTAAATTATATCTCATCAAATGCAATAGGTTATTCTTCCCTACTTGTATATTTAATTGCTAAAGCCAAGATTGTCCTGTATGTTGAAATCATTGCTGAACGGAGGGTTTTTTTAATTGCAAAGATACAGGTTTGATGAATATTTCAAATACTTTGCCTGTGATACTGTACACAGAATATCCACAAGAGGGAACTGTTTTACATAAAGAGGAGTCATTTCCTTGCTGCTAAAATACTGCTTTCTGGAACCAAACCCTCTGGATTATGTCAAACTGGGATGATTGTGTCCCAGCCTGTGCTGTATGGCAGCAACAGGAAAAATACAGTGTTCATTATGTTCTGTAAATACGATTCAGTAAATAAGTCAATTTTGAGCTCTTGTGTTGAAATATTAAATTGAAAACTATTCTGAAAACTAATCTGCATAATTTTTGTGTTTGATTGGAACAGATCTCTCCAGGAAAGAGAGCTGGAAAACCTTGTTGGGTCTGAAGGGAACACAAAATGCAGTTATTGCCGCAGTAAATGAAGCATGCAGCGCCAGTGTGCTTTTTCAAACTCCACTTTATAAAACCTGTACTAGAAAGCAGGTCTTTCCTTCTCCAGAAAGAAGCAAGACCAAATGGTACTTCACTTGAGTGATGCTCATTCAAGTATCTTTTCTGTCTCTACCTACAAATCGGTGAGCAAAATAAGTCACCTACTCTATACATGCTTTGTCTTTAGCAGAGAATTCCTGGTAAGTGAACTTTTCACTGATAATGTTAGTCCCACCAGTTGATACCACCGAGTGTACCTTTGTATGTGACTTTCATTGTAGAGACTTGTAGAACTGAGACCTATTTGTATAAACAAGAGGAGTTCTGTTTATATAGATAACAGGGAAGGTTTTCCTCCGGGATTTATAGTGTGAAATTTATAATCTAGAACTTGTAACGTATGTGAAGAGTTTTCGCGTAGCAGAACTTTAAATCAGCTTTTTACAAGAGATCACAATAAATCTCCCACCCCTGTTCAAATCTGTGTGCAAATGTTGTGTAAATATGTTCAGAGCAAATGATTTTAAAGTACAGTTTATATACATTAGCGCACTTGGTTTGCTTTAGCCTGAATTTTTCTTTATGACCTTCCTTTGTATTTGTGGGTACAGCATTATGGGGATGCTATTTTAGAAGTGCCTAATGGTCCTGTTTGCACGTGAAATGCTCATGAAACCAGTGTCCGAAGCTCTCAGCTGCAAGAGTGCCCAGCAAGAGAAGACATCTGCCATATCCGTGGCTTCAGAGACCCAGCCCTTGTTACCCACCAATCCAGAACACAGAAGAAATTCCACCGTGCAAAAGCCTTGCCCGGGATATGCTGTGCTACTGCTCTTCGTTGCCCAGGTCTTCCAAGGTGCACAGGGCTTGTGGTTCCCAGTAGCTGGAAGAGCATCATCTGTAAGTAACTGGCACTTCTGAAGATCAGACATTGAGTGGCTGTTATGATGCTCCTGCCCCTTGTTCCATTCCTGGTGTTTGCTGATGGATGAAAGGACTCATAGGTATGTGTGCAGCGGTGAAAAGGGTGTTCCTTGAGCACCAAGCCAGAAACGCAGAGCAAATGACCATCAGGACCAGGTTCTAAGCCCAGGTCCCAAGGTGTGTGGTCCTGTCACGACTACACTTTGGCCCAGGTGGCTTTCTAGCCATGGGAGGGTGTTGGTAATGAAAGACATGGGAAGGGATAGCAGCTGTGGCAGCGCAGTCTGCATTCCATGCGGCAGCTGTGACATGAAGTTTCTTTTCAACTTGACTTGTTTTCTGCATCTAGAAATCCTCTGCTTAATTCCCTCTTACGACAGCCTCCTGAGCACGGGCTGCTTCAGGTGCACTATGTAACTGACGATCAGTTTTCCTCCGGGATACAGGAAAGCAGTATTTTCTCACTTGTCTATACCTCCATATTATTGTCTAAAGCTTTCTCTATTCAGAGGCCTCTATTAATCCCTTCTTGAAAAAGGAAGCCCTCTGTTGAAGGAACAGACTGGAGGAACAGACTGGAGTGAGACATCATGGTAAACTCACGAAGTTAGACAAATGGTGGTGTTATTGCACAAAAAAGTGGAGGTGAGAGGGTTAGAGAGCCCCATAAAAAGCTTTGAGAACTCATAAAATCTCATTACAGTCACTTAAGAAGAAAACGAAAATAAACAAACCCATGGCAGATGCAGAAACAGGAACTACTACTAGTAAAGGTTAAGAGATTACTATTTCATAATGGTGGCTCTGTGTAGTGACTAGATCAGATGGGGAAACGCCACGCACACATAGGCTGTTGTATTTTACCCTTGGAAAGATGACAAGAGGATCTGCATAATACTTGGTGCAGACAATGGGGTGAGCAGATCATGTGCCAAATGGAGATTTTAATTTTTTTTATACATACATACATATATATAAATTCCTCTGCTGTTCAGTGGGAAGCTAAAAAAAAAAAAAAAAAGAGACAACCCTCCAGATTTTCTTGCTAGATTTTTTTTCCCCGCCGAGTGTGTTACATTAAATTGCCGTTGCTATTTCCAAGGGTTAATTTCAGGAATGTTCTTGGGATGCGCAGCAATTCACGGTGCCTTAGCGGAGCGTCTGCAGCATTTCCCCGTGTCGATTAACGACCAACCGAGGCGCCTCCAGCCCAAAGACCCCCGCCACGGTTCCCCCTTTATTTATTTCACGCTGCCTCACCGCGTTTCCAAACCAGCATCCATCTATCCCCCCCCCGCCCCCTCCGCCCCCCCGCATCCCCGGGCACCTGCTGCTGCAACTCAACCGCCTCCGGCAAGCCCCGAGCGTCCCCCCCCGCTCCCTCTGTCCCCCATCTCCAAGCCCCAGCCCCACTGCGGAGGGGCCGCGCTCGGCGGCGGGGGAGGGATGGGGAAGATGAGTACCGGGGACGAAGCCGGGGGGGGGGGACGGGGACGGGGACCGGCGGGGCTGCGGGGGCCGGGGCCGTGACAGCGCCGTGCGTTAGCCGCTGCGTCATGACATCCGCCACACCGGCCCCGCGCACGGAGAGGGGGGGGTGCCGCTGCCGCCCGCCCCCGCCCCACCGCGGCTGCGGAGAGCCCTGCGCGGCGGCGGCGGCGGCGATGATGGACCCGCCTGGGCCGGCGGGACTTGTTGGACCGGCAGCTCCCCGGCGCGGCCCGGCACCGCCTCGCCGCCACCTGTGAAGCGTCTCGGCACCCCCCGCTCCCCACCACCAACCCCCCCCCCCGCCCCGAACCGCTTCCTCCCACCTCGCCGCCCACCGGAGCCGTCGCTCGGTGCCCGGGCGGCCCCGCTGAGCGGGGACCGAGCGGCCGCGGGGCGGGGAGCGCGGCTGCCCATGGGGGGCCGGGAGCCCGCTTGAGCCGGCGCCCCCCATCTCCGGCGGCAGCGCTGCGTCCCGGGCCGGCCCGGCACCCCCTCCCTCCCTTCCTCCCGCCCCCCGGGGCCCTTCATGCGGGCCGGGCAGGGCCGCGGCTGCGGGGCCGTCGCGTCCCCCGGCGGCAGATAGGGGGGGCGGGCAGGCGGCGGCGGCGCTACGCGTGTGGGAGCAACAGCCTGAGCGACAGCCCGGGCCCTGGAGGGAGCTCCTGAAGGATGGGCGAGGAGGCGGCGGCAGCGCACGCCCAGCCGGGCCAGCGGAGGATGAATTAGAAGCCACAGGAGGCTGCTGCCGGCACCGAGGGGGGAAGAGGAGAGGAAGGGGCTGGACTTGGAAGAGGAGGAGGAGGAGGAGGAGGAGGAGGAGGGTGCGCGGGGGGGGACTGAGTATCGCTAATAACAAGTTAAAGACTAATAACAATAATAACAGACCATCTCCGGGAAAGATCCGCGGCGGAGGCTGAGGGATCCCCGCGGAGGCCAGCGGGGTTGCAGCGCTGGGTATCTTGGAGAGACGCTCCGAGGCATCAGTTTGTGGTGGTGGTGGTGGATGATTTTTTTGGGGGTGGGCGGGGTGGGGGCTGTGTATGCGGGAGAAGGAAGGGGTGGGAATCTGAGGAGGAGACTACCTTTTTATTATTATTTTTAATTTTTTTTAATACATTATTTTCGCCGTACAAGGAGGACGCTCGGAATTCACCGGCCTGTCGGCTCCCGAGAGGGACCCGGGGATTGTGCCGTCGCTTTCCTTCATCTTTTTTTTTTTTTTTTGTTGGTTTGGTTGGTTGGTGTTTTTTTTTTTTTAATTTAGTTTTTTTTTTTTTATTTAATTTTTATTATTATTGTTTTTCCGCTGAGCAGCAGCGGCGGCGGCAGCAGCAATATGGCTGGTGATGGGTTTTTTGGGGGGCGCTGGCGGCGGGAGGAGCTCTCGGAAGCCCCTGCGCGCCCGGCTCGCTGTTAGCTATGGCAAATGGCAGCGGCGGCGGCGGCGGCTCCTACCCGGGCGGCAGCGGCGGCGGCGGCGGCATTAGAATGAGTAACAATATCAACGCCAACAATCTCAACACAGACTCGTCCTCCTCCCCCGTCAATGTGCCCAAGATGGATGCGCTCATCATCCCGGTGACCATGGAGGTGCCCTGCGATAGCCGCGGACAGCGCATGTGGTGGGCTTTCCTTGCCTCGTCCATGGTCACTTTCTTTGGGGGACTGTTTATCATCCTGCTGTGGAGGACCCTCAAGTACCTGTGGACTGTCTGCTGCCACTGCGGGGTCAAAAACAAGGTAACCCCCTCCTCCCCTTCCCCTCCTGGTGCTGGTGCTGGTTTGGTGCGGTGGTGGTGGTGAGGAGTAGTAGGAGCCCAGCCTTGTACACTAGGACACCTGGGCAGGTGGCACTGGAGGAGATGCCGTAGGGCTGTTGTTGGATGGCAGTGAGCTGTCTGCTGTTGCGGTAGCGTCGCCACGGGCTGTTGGGAGCCGCAATGTGGGGAGCACGGCTGGAGTGGTGAGGTGTTTGGTGCAGCCCTGAGATGTGCCCTGCTGTCCCCCTCTCTCTGTCCTACCCCACACTTTCATCTGGTGGCATGAAAGTTACACCTGGTGTTGGGTCGCCCTCTCAGCAAGGCACACGCTGGCATGGTGGGACGGTGTGGTTCTGAAGTTGCTGTGCACCCCCAGGACCACATACGATGGCGGGGTGGGAGTGTTTATTTACCAAACTAAACTCTCGGTTCTCGTGTGAAATGAGAAACTTTGGCAAAATTAAAAAGGTAAACTCACTCAAATCTTTTTAAAGCTAGTTCCACTCTCCAAGGATCTGTGACGCTTCTGTTTGATAAATGAAATGTAGATATCAAAAAGTATTTGGTGCATTCGTAAGTAACACACTAGATCAATATTCTTTTAATCTAAGTGCAAAATCTTTGAGGCAACCTTTCTGCCCCTTTGATTTTTTCATATTGCCAGTTGGAAGAAAGCGTAGTATGTGAAATAAGGTCCGCTCCTGGTTTGAAGGGTCTCTTTCAAACCAAAGCCAAGAACTTGCTCAGGACCAGACTCTCATTTTTGTTTAAGACAAATGGGATAGAAAGTGTTAAGACTGTATTTGTGAAAGTGGATTTTGACAGACCCCAAAATAGAGCAGCAGCTGGAGTTTCTCCCCTTCCCTTTTCACATTTTTTGGATTACAAATGGAATAATATCTGCTTCAGTTATTCCTGGCACACAGACACCCACAAAAACACACACACCTTTTAATATATGGTTGCTAGGTTGCTGGCTTGCTTTGACGTACAGTGAGCTGTCTTCTCCTGTCCCCTCCCCCCTAAACACACTTGATACAGCGCATAACCCAGCTCTACAAAGGATCTAACACTTGGGGGAAACCAGAAACAAAGAGTGTGAGAAGTTGAGGGACTTGTTTGTTTGTTTGGGTTTAGCGAGGTGGGTGTCCAGTTTGGGTTGCCGCAACGAACCTCTGCATTCCAGTTGGAACTAGGAACAGTTACAGTGAACTTGGCCTATCTATGGAAGAAGTGATTGCTAGAGATAAGGAATAAATAGAAGCTTTTGACTCAGCCTTAAGCTTCAGGACACCTACCAGGCGGTATCACTTCTCTATAGGCTTTTTTTATTTCATTCAAAACCAAACCTGAACTTTCTTAGAGAGGTGTTAGCCAGATATGATGGCAAAGCTCAAATGAATTTGTGATAATAAGCGTGTCCTGTAAAATACCATTTCCAACAAGAAGTAAAAGGCGGATTTTCAAGAATGGGTGGGTAGTTAAGACTTAACTTCAGTTTCTTCTGTGTTTATTTAGTATTTTCCTCTCCACATGACAAGACAAATTTGCAAGGGGTATCGGGCATCTTGATAAGAAAGGAAATCCTACAGGTTATCACCTCGTGCTTCTTTGCTTGAGAGAATGGAAAGTTAGAGACTTGTACACAGGCTTCTTATGCATAGTGTCTTGGTGGGTATTGTTGGCCCGATAGTCCATTGTTGGGACATAGTCAGTTAAAGTAGATCATTCATTTCATAACCAGTACAGAAAGGCATATCCAAATTGCCTTTAAAACCCGTTATGCTAAATGTATCAGCTTGCTAATTAACAGGTACCATCAAGGGGTTCCAACACTTCCAGTCTGAATGATTGGACATGCTGCAGCTATGTCAGGTTGTAAGATTTGGGTTTATTTCATGTTTGAGACCTGAAGTAGCTATATGCCCATGATTATCATTCCCTGGGGCAGGAGGATGAAGGACTGTGCAGGTAGGGGGAGATATACATCTCTTTTTAGATTGCATTTGTTCCACTTGTAAGGGTTTTCAAGCTCTGGTGAAGAAGAACTTTCAAGGGCTGATCTGGCTGCATTCCTTACATGCTAAAATGGGGAATTGGAGGGAATTCTTTGTGTGTAAGGAGTAACTAGTTATTGCAAAACACTTTTCTAGTATTTAGGTTATAAAGGCTAACTGAAGTAGCAACTAGAAATGTCTTAAACTTTGCTGTTACCAAACACATGCCTTGTGCTGCCTGGTAACTTGGGAAAGGCTGCCAAGGCTGCAGGTGAAAAATGTAAATGCATATGTATGCTATGTCGACTGTATTGGACCTGCTAGCAAAAGCAATTTTACAAGAAGTAGCTCCTCCTACTGCGGGACTGAAGAAGTTTTCTGCATGTTAGGACCTTTCCTTTCCTGTGCTGCCTCTCCTGCTGCTCTGCAGGTTGTAGCAGAGTTGGGGTATCCAACATTGTTTCACCATCTGCATAAAGAGTGGTTCCAGCGAGTGAGCTAAAAGAAGTCTTTCTCATGGCTGCTTTATGTGGCTTCTTACTGAATAATTCACATTCACACAGTTACTCTAACACCCGTGTCCATACATGTTACTGCAAGGAACTGCAAAAAGTTTCTTTTTTTTTTTCCCTCCTATAGTCTAATCACAACATTGTATTCCTCAGATTTGTCAGCGATTGTCAACTTGGTTTTGGGATGTCATACTTTTTAATGGCTGCATAGAAGGATTTAGAATGTGGTTTGATGGTTTTGATTTTTTTCCCTCAACTCATTGAATTTAAGGTTGGAATTTAAAAACATGCTATAAAAATTTAACACTTTGTGGTATGACAGTTCACTACAGTTTTATTTTTTTTCTTGGAGATAAGAAACTCAAGAAAATGACGGCTTCTGGACAGAATGATAAACATTGCCCCTTAAAATTCCATATCCAATTTATGTCATTGTATATGAATAGAACACTAATCATGTATTAAAAAAGATTGGCTAAAGCTTTAGGATTTTTATGCTCTATGCTTTCTTTGTGACATGACTTTTTTTTTTTAAATCTGCCAAAAGAAAAATGTAAATCTTGACCTGTGTTGTCAGTGTTTCATGTCATGTGAGTCATTACAATTGAAGCCTTTGTATTCCTTTATTTAATACAGTATACAATTTTAGTTGTAATTCTTCCAAAATTAGCTACAGTCATATTGTAGAAACTGAAAAAATGCTGGTTTTTTTCTCCTCAGGGTTTACATCTACATTTTAAAGAAGGCTTAGATTTTATTAAAGAACTTGTCTTCTCTTTGCTCGTTCTCTGTCCCTTGACCAACTCATTCCTGTTTGTACACGAAAAGTAGAATGTGAGATTGAAATTCAGTGGGCCGGACTCTCCTCATTGGTTGCTTTTATTTCTGAAAATAACAGAAAAATAAAATAAATATGCATGGTGAAGTACACAGTACGCATAGTCGTTAAATGTGCATTATACAGCCTGTAGTTCTTTTAATTATATGGATCTGCTACTGCATTTTGTCTGCTTCAGAAGAGCATTTTCTAAAAGAGCTCCTGAAGCTGGCCAGTGCAGAATGAAGTGAAATTTGTGCCTGTTTGAAGAGTGTGATAGTCACTGCTCCTTGTCTCCCCCAAAAGTGGTACCCTTTTTTACCTTATGCCTTCAAGGCTCTTGCAGGTAGAATGTTTCTTTATTGCAATGCTCCTGTTGGAATGGTTTAATTGTTTTAAATTGCTTTCCTCAGTGACAATCCTGGACTCGGATACATATAAAATGAAATTACATTATTATTATAGATGGAAGTTGCTAGCCTGAAATGTCAAGTCATAATAGTCTTCGTTAATATTGGTCTACATATTTTGGAAGCTTAATAAAGTGTGCAGTGGCAGAATTGATATTCTGTCCCTCTAGTCTGCTCTGGTGAGATCCCAGCTGGACTACTGCATCCAGCTCTGGAGCCCTCAGCACGGGAAAGACATGGACCTGTTGGAGCGGGTCCAGAGGAGGCCACAGAAACAATCACAGGGCTGGAGCACCTCTCCTATGAGGACAGGCTGAGAGAATTGGGGTTGTTCAGCCTGGAGAAGAGAAGGCTTTGGGGAGACCTTATTGCGGCCTTTCAGTACCTAAAGGGTGCCCACAGGAAAGATGGGGACAAACTTTTTAGCATGGCTTGTTGACAAGGGGTAGTGGCTTTAAACTAAAAGAGGGGAGATTTAGACTAGATATAAGGACGAATTTTTTTACACTAAGGGTGGTGCAACATTGGCCCAGGTTCCCCAGGGAAGGTGGTAGATGCCCCATCCCTGGAAACATTCAAGGTCAGGTTGGTTGGAGCTCTGAGCAACCTGATCTAGTTGAAGATGTCCCTGCTCACTGCAGGGGGGCATGGATTAGATGACCTTCAAAGGTCACTTCCAGCCCAAACTATTCTACGATTCTAACATATTGATTTGTTTTGAATAGAAAAGTCAAAATTTTACTGGAAGTACATTTGCAGAAGTCTTCTTTGGCAAGTTAAGAATTTTTGCCCAGACCTCTGAGCCTGAGAAAATTTGTAAGTGAAAAAATTCAGTTCTCCCTAACAGAAGTGTTTCTACCAAACTAGCTCTCATACAGCTAGGTTTCTTGATTGCCTAGCAATACCTGCATAAGCCTGCTCTCCAAATAAAAGTAAAGAAACAAACTCAAAACAAGGCACTATATGTTGAGAAAAATATGAGAATGAATTGCGTATGGACACATAATGCAGGAGATCCCTTCATTTAAATCTGTGTGTGGAAACCTACCCTTGACTCTCTCGAAGATGTACCGAACAGAAGCGTATGAACAACTGGAAGGCTCAAGGGATTAGCAGGGGACTGTAATGCCTTTCGCTCGTTAGTCACATGCGCAGCCTGGCTGGAGGCACTGCGTCGTTCCCGTCTCATGGCTGTCAGGTGGTCTGCGCGTAATTACCCCGCGAGCGTCCCACCGGACAGGTTGCCAGTTGGGAGATGGACGTGGTGGAGAGGTCAAGGACTGAAAGCAAAGGTACTCTCAGCTCTTTGCAGATGGTGTTTCTACAAGTGAAAAAGGCACCGATACGGAGAGGCGTGTGCTGCTGTTTTCTGCGCTGTGAAAAAGACGACACTTTCAGCTCTCTGGAGCTCATAGTGGATTTCACATTTTATAAACACAGGCTAAAATTGGTTATGCATGCAGAAAAGAAAATGTATGGACAAGGATTTAACTGTAAACCAAACAATCCGGACCAAAATGTTATTTTGATGCAGTATCATACTTATTTTCAAGGCTTTGCAACACATACATTTAAGGAGAAAATCTGTGCTCAGAAGGCATTTGCAACCCTCACACATTTGCAACTCTGTAAATCCTGGTTGGAAACTGTTAGATTTCACAATTTTTTCCAGGTTAGCTCAATAGAAGAAATGCCTGTAATAGGGAACATCAAGCGTTTAAATAACAATGATTATACTGATGTGGTGAGATTTTGTGGTGAGTTTTGATGTGGTGAGATTTCTGAATGCAGAATGAGGGCAGCTTACAGCCCCAGAGATAGAAACACCGAAAATTTAGAGAGCACTAGTCCTAAGTATAATATCTGTAGGGACAGGATCTAATGATTATAATTAAAAAGCAATGATGTTCCATGTCTGTCCGGTACTATTGCAAGAAAGCGGACTGTGAATCTCAGTCATTGATTGTCCTTACTGGGACAAATCTTAAAAAGAAGCAGCAATCTCTAGTCAGCAGGAAGAATACAGAGCAACGGTCAGTGTTTCTTGAGAGATTGGCTCTGCTATCCAGTGGAATCCGATTCAGATTGACAAAAGTTTATGTGAATTTCAGGGCTGGCTGGTAATCATTCCTCAGCAAGATCCGGCTGTAATTCGGAAGCAGCGAGGCATTCTGTAGTGTGAGATTTTAGGACAGAAGTTCCAGAGAACCTAGTGAGATGTAAACATAAACTAACTCTGGATGCCATTAGGGGATGGGTTATCCTTTTGGTTCTATTAAACATACCTTGTCACATTATGTATTTTACATGTATGAAAATTACCAAATTACCAGAAGTCTGGTAGGGACACAGTGAGTACAACTCATGGGGTTTTTCTAAAGGGAAAGGTTGCTGAAATACTATGTGTGGGTGTTAATAGTTAAAAAATATTTTTCTCCCCTACATATCATTTCAGTGACAAAATGAAAGGGACTACACTTAAAAAAGCTATCCAAAAATGCTGTGTTTCTGTAATGAGTTGATATGCTACTACATGGTTGAAGGTTTAATGCCCGACTCTTCCACCCGCCCTGCAAAGTTAGTGCAAAATGCTGTGAGGTCAAAATACTAGGCTGGCATTTATACCAACTTTGCACAGGACTAAATGCACAAATTCCAGATTAGACCTCATGGTCTGTAAGTGCGAGTACCCTGTTAATGGCACATAGGTCATCTTGGGTGACAAGGGAAGATGGACATCCATTAGAAGTCTGTTAGTGCTTTTGCCAATGATATAGCTGGATGGATAAATAAGAAAACAAGATACCTATCTTCCACGCCTGTCAGAGATGTACTGGTCAGGAAGGGCCCGTTTTGAATCCTGGTGGTATTTATAGCCTGAGAATACATCGGGTTTGCATCTTTGAGAGGAACACTTTATTCCCATATATAGTATGCATGGCTCTGTTTAAATGAATGTGCTGCCACTGAAATGTGTTGAGTTCAGTTTGCTTTGAGATGATATATTGCATGTATTTGTCTGTTTGAGAGTTACAGAAATGGAGAGCGTTATCCAAAGCCTGTTGAAATAGAGGGAGGCCATCCTAATAGCTTCGATGGTTTTGGACTCAGGCCTAGATGTTCATAGTGTTCTAGATTAATCAGATATTTTTGTCAAATGATTCTTCTGTTAACATTTTAAGCCTTTAAAAGCTTTTTTCTTTTATTGTAGCGAGGTGTATTTACTTGGCTTCTGGCCATTATGTCTGGGATTTCAACATTAGAAACATAATATTTAAAAATCACACAAGGTATGTTTCCATTCCAGTTAAGACTTACACCTTCTGCCAGGCCGCCCCTTGGAAATCAAAATGTGGGTGCTTGAACTACTGAGGTGAGGATATTCTGTCATGGCATCTCTCCTGCAAGCTGATGGGGAACGGTAAATATTGGCTCTGTGTTTTTAGAGCCACAGTAAGTGCACCTTTAGTGGACGCGGCGAAGGTCCCTCGCCCCATGGATCATCTGCAGCCCTGTGTCCTGGAAATCCCTTTGCATGTCCTTAACTTCATTACCTCATTTAAATATCAGAGCTGCTAACGTCTAGCGGAGAAAAAAAGACAGATCTCATCACCAGGCCAGAAGAGTGTTGAGAAGTACTGTAACATCGTCAACAATTGTAGCCTACCACGACAACAGGCAGAATTTGGGTGGCTTGTCACTGTAACTGTTGCAGGTCTACCATGTTGCATTTTTATTGCTTTTTATACACCCAGGAATAAATTTACAATACAGTTTTGTTCCCCTTTGTCCAAGCAAATGCTGACTAAATATTTGACATTTTCTTTCTTGTAATATTTCATTCATTTTTCATGATATCTTTTACATTTTTATGTAATGGTTTATCTCTTATTTGTTAAACTAAAAAGGTGACTCACTCTAAATTTGCTATTATTAATGAGATTAGCACTACTTGTGCTGGATTCATTTTCTATTTTAAGTATAGGGGAAACAATATTATAGATACAGCTTTCTAAAAAGCTATTTGCAAATGGTGACAAAAATAAAGTGAAATATATTAGATAATGATTCATTGTTTAAGCATCTTGTAATTTTTTCTAGTATGAACTCTTAATCTCATTTTAGTTGTTATTATGCACAGGTATTCTGCTGGACAGAAATTATTTGAAACAGGTTACTAGATTTTTGACCTGTAACGGTCATCGTTGGTGTAGAGCACTTCAGATGCTTTCAAATATCATGGAGGATCCTTTGGCTACAAGTGATTTGACATCACTTTCTTGAAAGTGAGTTTGCTGATGAACAGGCAGCTGTTGTCTGATGTTTTTACATCTTCTAGGTTATTGTACTATAAATACTGTTTCATGAGGAAGCTGATAAACTCTACTTGGGTTTTAAGGGCTGAAGTAAAACCCTCATTTTTCCTTTTAATCACAAGAACAGCCTAGTTAGGAGAAAATATTGCAGGGTCTGTCTATAGTGGTGCAAACATCTTTTGCCATGAGGGAATTTTTTTAATGCTTTGATTATACACTTCTGATAAATTGATTTTATGCGGGAAGTTTTTACCAGCTTTTTTTGTGTTAGTTTTCTTCTGTTCCCAATACGTTTATATCCAAAGGCTTCTGATTACTTAAGTATCAGAAACGGGGGACTGCTGGTTTTCTGTTCACATTCTTCTCGTGTCACTCGAGGCTCTCAGCAATAAAGCTTACTTGTTTTCTTGAATCCTTTACTGTAATGTTATTTTTCTGCTGTCTGCAGGATAAGGTTATAGTCACCATTTGTTATGTTCAGCTTTTTATAGAGAGACATGGATTATATGCTTAAGGAATGATTTCTTAGATTGAGAGAGGGCTTGGTTTTTGATTTAAGACCGTACAAAATTTTACCTGACTAAATGCTGATTTTCCTCCTCTGACTCTGCCTTATGTGTGTAAGTTATGGTGTTGTCTTTTCATGAGTCAGAGGAGCAGAATTCATATTATAGATCTGTTGTTCCTAAAAGAAAACAACAGTAAAAACTTCACAGTTTTGATACTTGCAAAAATAATTTTAGCTGCTTTGCTGGAATGTGTCCCTAGGATATAATGAAGCTTTAATTTACTAAAAGTAGAAAATACTGCCCAAATTATAGAGCTTTGACTGCCTGTATGATTACATGATAAAATTTTAATGTTCACTTAAAATGATATGTGCTATAGGAAAACCTTCGTATCTTTTTGGTGCCAGCTGAATGATAAGATGTGATTCCAGGACCAGAAAAAAAAAAAAATTGATTTTTTTGATTTCCAATTGATGGCATTGTGTTTGTTATTAAGTTATGCATAACTTTTAAAGAGAACTCACCCAATGGTTTAGGTTAATACGTGGAACTTAAGCCAACACTTGCACAAACCAACTGTTTAGACACCAAAATTTATATTTAAGATCTGAATAAGGAATTTGATTTTGGAGTCAGGGATAACTTCAGATGGCTTCAGAAAGAGGTATTCTTGTTCTTGAAAACTTGTTTCCTTATTTAGATGTTTGTCAATGAACATAACAGCTAAAACACAGGTACCTTTTTTTTAATGTTAACCTTACACATGTTCTGGACTTGAGTAGGGTTTACCTAATCCTCTGGCTTCTTTTCTCTGTATCATAAACATAGGGGAAGATATCTCAATGTTTGTAAAGTTGCACACCATTTTAAAGCTCTTTAAAGCAGCAGTGTCTCTTGCTTTAACATTGAATATTATAATTTTAATTTTCTTTTACCTAAGAGGTTGATACACACCCCCTAATAAAAATATTTATTTCAAGTTGATTGCTCTTAGAAATTACTTTAATAAAAAATAAGTTAAAAAATAAATTTTTCATGCTCTCATATTGAAATTGTGGGGCTAATCAGAACATGTTATCATTTCTTCATTTCTATGGCTACAGTTGCTTTAATAAAGCTGTATATAAACTTTTGCCTATATTGACTGTCCATGCGATTATTTGTCTTTGGGTTTGTGTTCTTTAAAGTGAGAAATGCTAATGGCTTAAAGTGAATAGATCTTAATCTTGCTCTTACGCCAGTTGTGTACAAAAGTAAAATGTATCCTCGCAATTGTATTTAGAGACCTTTCTTTCCTATTAAAGAGCGGTCGAATGAGAGAATATATATTCATAATTTGTAGAGGTGGAAAATAATTCAACCTCTAGGGTGAAACGTTTACTTACTTTTATAAACCATGAAGTTTATGAACGGAACTTCTGAAAATGGAATTCTGAACCCAGAATTTCATAGGTTTGTCTGTTTGGTTTTTATCCACAGAGTAAATGGAATATTCAGTTTTGAAATAACTAACATTTATGCCTCCATCAGCGCAAGGCTACTACAGAAAAGACTCCAGCCTTGCATTGGGTGCAGTAAGAGAATAAATCTGCTGAATTACTAATTGTTAAAATCCTTTGCTAGTGCTCAGGCAGGGTATCGCTGAGTCTTATTGAGAGGTGGGTCCCATTACAGAGGGATTTAAGGGGTGTGGGTGGGTGTGTTGGAGGGTGAGGGGCTGGGATGGGGTCATGGTGGATAGAATTCTGGGATGTCAGTCAGCATTTAACTGTGCTGCACCTGCGTGCGCTGAGATGGCAGGGGAATGCCAGTGTGGTTTAGAGCACGCCTGATTGCATGATTGTTTCTGTGAAGGTGCCTGGGTCACGTTCCATGGTGTTTACATCTACTTTATGACTTGGTATGAAGTGAAGGTGGTGTAAACCCTACCAGATCTGGCCTGATGCCTGTTGAAGCTAAGTTATATCACTTAACCACTTTTTAAAAAACAAATTTAATCCATCAGAGCAAGTTCAGTTTTTTGGGGCAGCAGTGTTTGCAATTCCAAAACTGGAGTTACCATCCTGAAGTGATGGTTTGACAGTGCTAATAAATCCAAACTTTAAAGTCTGAGAGGAGACTTGCTGCGAGGTACCTGAGCTGTGTTGAGGACAGGCTGTGACTGCCAGGTGGTAGTAGCTCCAGATCCTAAACGCTTGTAAGTGTTTTTAGACATTTTTACTGAGCAGAAAGGATTTCAAACATAAAGGTTGGAATACTGAAAAGTTTTAAAAGTGAGGTTGTTTCATTATTAGCATGCTAAATATTAATTTCATGGTGTGCTTTGGTGAATATGGTTTTGTTCACTTCAACATTTTAGCTGGATGAGGAATGCAATTTTGAAGGTAAACTCTTAGCTTTTCCAGCGTGATGAAGTAGATTGCTGTCAGGTGAAACTATGTAGGAAGAGGAGCTCCAGGAGCACACCTGATCTGCTGCACCTGTTAATGGGCTGCAGTCCCCACAGCTCCGCTAGATTAGTCTTGAGGGTAAAAATGCTCTAGTATGGGGCAGGTGGAGCTCCTATGTTCTCTTACTGTATCTCATGCCTTGTAAAGGTAAAGTTAGATATGTTTTTAGGATAAATCCCAAATAAGCTTTTTTTTATAAGCTTCTGGCTTTATTTTCCATTTATTTATTTTTTTAAACTAGTGTACAATGGCTGTATAGTTTCCTGTAACTGCTTTTCCAGAGAGCTCTTTCTTTTACTAGGCCGTGACTCTGACTTCAGCTTTCAGCTTGTGCCTGTGGCTGTTTGTGCCCGGGCTGTGCTGGCCCTGGCAGGTTGCCCTGGGCTGGCTACTCAGGATGGGACAGTGAACCAGCAGGTTAGCAATGATGGTAAGACTGTGACTTTGGATGATATCTCACTGCCTTAAAACATCACAAGTGTTGGGCTGTGACTCCTATTGATTAATTTTAGTATAACTATTCCAACATTATATTATTTTTTATTTATTGATCTTCTGAGAATTTTGGTGAGTATATGAAGTCTGTTTGGATAAAGATACTATTATTTGTGCTGACAGAAGGGGAAGAAAATGGGTTTGGGACAGGTTGTTTAAAGCTGTTGTTGCCTGTTTGGTCTAGTCTGAGACAACAGGTGATGGAGCTTTGTACCCAGGCTGTTTTCAGGGCGCTTTTCCTATCACCAAGAACTCGAGCTGTGGAGCTTTTGTTTTCAAAACGTTTATGAGAAGTGGAAAGATAGTGATAGCTTCAATTAAAGGTAAAAGTTCTAGAAAAGCTTCTGGCAATATACACAGAGTTCTAAAGACTGTCTTGTGTATTTATATTCTCTCAGATCAGTAAAGAGTGTTTATGAACATGAAGTAGAGGAACCATTTAACATTTGGGTCTTTTTTATAACTGTTTTTTAGATTGAGTTTTCTTTTTCTTGGGACAAATAGTTTTGGTCCTGGGAATGGATTGTTTTCAGCAGTGTATGTAAGACTGTAGTTCCTGTAGGTTTGTAAAATGCTCTGGATTTTAAATGGTTATGTAAAGGTAGGCTACTGTGTAACTCCTAGAGAAAAAGCATAATGCTTGTGACTTTTAAAATTGATGACTCTGATGGTTATAGGTAAATGAGAATGTGCTCTGAGAGCTGATGGAAATAACAGTTCCCTTAATCTCAGAAAAAATTCTGTGTCTTAAGACTGTAGCAGTGTTTTGGCCATTAATATTAGTGAAAGTAGTGGGCTTTTCACCCCTGTAATTAAACTGATGTTCGTTCCTGGATGTCTGCTTTTATATGATCTGCTTATTTGGACTCACTTCAAATAATTTAAAAGAACATCATGTGAAACTAAAGTGTTAGATCATTCTTTTATTAAAAAAAAAAATCAATGATTTTAATTTAAAATATTGGTTGCATTCAGTGCAGATCCTGTAGAAAATGCTATATTGATGCAAAGTATTTAAAAAAAAAAATCATTAGATTCTTCAGGGTTTAATTATAAGTTATTTCTATTTGTCTTCTGGCCTCAGGCTTCTGATGGAGTTATGTAGTCTGGAGCTGATGCCCTTTAAGTGTGTCACCAGAGTTCTGAAGGTGAAAACCTGAGATTCTTGTGTAGCTGTGTGACACTTGGAGCTAAAACTTTATGAAAATATTTTGATATCGGGAGAGATGCAGTGTATCCATTATGGAGACAGGCTTTGGAGAGGTGGCAGCACTCATTGTAAGCTGGTTTCTGTTTCATATTGATAAGTTTGAAGTAAAGCTCCTTCCTGTACTGTATGTCAATGCTTCTGCACCATTTAAGTCCCATTAAGAGGGCTGAAAGGCTTGTGGTTTTTGTAGTATATTCTGCAAGTGGGAAAATTCATTACTTGGGCTCTAGGATATGGTTTTAAAATGTTCCACTCTATACAAGGAGTGTTATGTATTCAAAATTGGACTTAGCAACTTAAAACGCCTATCTGAACTATTTTTATTATTGTAGTATTCAGAGGCCACACGTTTTTGCAGGCTTAGTTGTGCCAGATCCTATTACCAGCTTTGACAAAGGGGCGATCCTTTGCCTCATGCATCTTATGATCTGGAAGCAGATAATGAGGAGAAAGTCATGAGAGGAAGAGGATTGTGAAAGAACTGGTTTGCCCCAGTCTATATAAACCAACCTAGTGATCAGGATAAGCAAATGATTTAATTAGTGTACATCCACTCACCTGGTTTGTTAGATTTACAAAGGGAACACGGTTTGCGAGTCCATTAGAGCAGGTACTATTTTTGAAGAAATACAGGTGGTTAAAACTTGCTGTGCCATACTAAGTTCCCTTCTTGAAGAGTTATTTTTTGCGTAAGTAGAAAATGAAAGGAATAAAAAAAAAAAATAATTTTGGATGAAATGAAATTTTAGCTGTAGTGTGTTGAGGAGTTTGTAAGAATAGAAAAATAGCATGGTGAAGGGAAGACAAGAAGAAGGAAATCTGTGTAGTTCAGTATGCAGTGTATGGAATTAACATTATCTATATGCAGGCATTTTGAATGTTCTTGCTCCATTGCCATTAAAATACCCAAGCGTTTTTTTGCGTTCTCATACCCACACTGGGTTTAAAGAATAACGTTACTTTTACAGTCTAGGAAGGTTCCTAGTTAAACATATGCTTGTTGATTGTACTATTTTTAGCTTCTTTGAACAACACGTGTTCTCCCTAGATATTTATTTGTGAATGCTGTATTCTGCTCTTAAAAGGAAAATCTCTCTGTGTCTAGATTCTTTTTCTGTATCCAAGAAAGGAAAGAACCAGGGTTCTTGTCAGTGTGTTACTTCTTCGAAATCCTAGTAGAGAGGGGGTAAATTAATTAAATCTAAAACGGACCCATCTGGTAGTGCTAGCAATGCCAGGGGGAACAGGTGAAAGAATCTGAGCCAGAATAAACATATAATGCATTATATAACCCATAATGTAATTGGTGACGCATCACAAGCAGAAGACTAATCTTGGTGTTAGACTATTTACTTTTTGTGCAGTGTCGTTTTTAAGTGAAACAGTTAATGCAATAGTTTGAAATGCTTGTTTCTGTTGCATGGCAAGAAATCTAAATATTTTTTTCATTATTAATGCGACAAATGTATTTAGTACATCCTATAAACAAGATAAAATTCTCTGTATGGGTTTGCTTGAAAATAAATGAGTTGACGTTGTTTGAAACAAAATGAAACAAAGTCACTATTTCAGAAAAATAGTATACCTGTTTAAAATGTATACCAGACTAGAAATGTGAAAAGTATGTTGCCAACCCAGTTTTGCCCCCAAATTTATGTTTGTGTAAGATGAATACAAAAATCTCTCTGCAGACATTTTGGTTGCCAAAATTACCTTGTTCTTTAAGTTCTCTGCAGTACTTTCAATGTAGTCATTGCATCGCTGGGAATAGGAATGTAAAAATGACTGTAAAAATTGAATTGTATTACCTGATTTGGGAGGCATGCAAAAGGTAAACAGTATAAATGCTGGGAAGAAGTGAATTAAATTAGAAAAGAAATGGCAATGAAGAAATGAAAGGATGGTGTCTGTTTGCAGCACAGGGTTTGTAGTTTGGCAGGCTCCTTAGCACACATTCCGTTTTTATTATGGCACCAGTTAGACATGATTTCTGTGTCATTGCCTTTGTTACGGAGCGTGTTTCTGATAGAAGACTTTTAATGCACGATCTTTGGGGAAATGTATTTCATGAGGGCAGGGCTGGTGTCTGGGCCTTTTGGCATGACTTTAAAATAAGTGGAGAAAGTAGGCCATGGAGTTTTTTGTGAACTTCGGAGCTAGTAGCTACATCTTTATTCAGATTTAAAAAAAATAAATAAAATAAGTCCATTACCTGCTTGTAAGTCAAATTCCGTCCTTGTCTATCAATTTTTTCAGCATCCTCTGTGCTTTTATTTCTTGCTCTTATGTTTCACTCTTTAATTTAAAAAAAACCCAACAAACCTCGACAAGAATATTTCACATGAAGGTTGAAAGCAGCTTGTCTCATTTGTGCCTCTTGAATTTTTGACTCTCAAGTGAAAGATTCTAGGTGGTTTGTAAGAGTGCATAAATGTTGGTTGTCTTTTCGTAGTGGAGAGGACTGAATTCCATTTTCAACACATAAATTTTCAGAAAAAATGTAGTTCTGCCAAAATTGGAATACTTACAAAACTGTCAGTTTAACTGGGTTTTATTAACTAGGGGAGGGGAAAAGATGATACTGAAACTCTTCCTTTTTTTCCTTTTTTGACAGGAAGTAAATGTTTGACTTTTTAGTCCTATATTTTATTTCATATTGTAAAGTCAAAACCAAAGCCAGCTAATACCTTGATTGACATTCTTTCAGGAATCTTATTTTGACAAGTCTTTATAGTTCTCAGGAGTTCTTTCCATATTAGCAGTAAATTTATCTTAAAATTCTATGCAATGTATCAATTCTGCTCTCTGCCCCGCTGTATTCTCTGAATGTTTCCATTCCTAGGATATGGCTAAAAAAAAGTATTGTACACATGCATATTTATGTAACATATATGTAAATGTGACCAAATCTTTTATGAACAATTACACCAAAGTTGAGTGTTTTTAAAATGTGCTGTTCTGTCAGAGGAAGTGCTATGCTCAGTTTGATGTTTATACTGGATTGTGAAAAGCATACAAGAATAGCCAATTAAATATGTTTCTCACTTGTGGAGATACAATAAATTCTACACACCCCCTCAAATCAATTGATTAGATGTCAATGAGGAAGGATTTAGGAGCTAAATAACTATAAAAGCTGTGCTCAGTGATTTAATATGTTGCAATGGCTTTTAATAGTTCTCCTGTTTTCATATAATTGTAGATTTGTATAGAATTTTGTGGTTTACTTGTCAAGATAGCTATTGCAGCAGAGATGTGTAAGTACATAGTAACAGGCGTACTTACTGAATGATGAGCCCTTGGGAAATTGAACACAGCTTTTCAAGACTGGAATGAAAGAAAGAAGTGGCAAGATGAGAGCAATATACATCATATAAGTAGCTGGTCTGTTAGAAGACAGTGAAGACAAAATGTTGAATATTACATAATTTTTGGTTTTAAGTGCTTGGTGCATTCATGCTTTTCTAGGCCATTCCTACGCTGTTCTTTATCAATGTGCCTGTTGAGGAGTTACAGAGTTCACTTAAAGCTTCAGTGTGGTGGTTTGGACTCAGCTTTTTAATGCTGTTTTCTTTCATCTCATCTGAAGTTTATGCTCTCAACACAGAATGAAGAATTCACGGCAATAAATTACATAGAGACTATCATTTCATGTTTGGAAACTGTTGTGGTGTTTTGGTGTCGTCATCCCCCCTCCTCCTCCAAGAGGTGAACATCAGAATGTGGAAGTCTGTTGCTATTTTGAGTGTAGTTCATAGTTTCTGGTTAGTGGCAGAATTTTTGCAAGACTGATTATCAAAAGTCAGAGAAGGCTTGATGCTGTTTGTTTATGTTTACATGAGAAGTAGATTGATGATACCCCAGGCTATTCTACTTTGCAAAGAGAGGTCTGAAATGGTTATTTGCAATATATGTGACAGGGTAATGCTTAACGTTACTCAAACCTCTGCTACTCTGTGGTGTTGGTCAATCGAGTTGGACGATTCATTAAATTGCAATACAATGTAGCATATGTAGGATATGCGCCTTCAGGTATTTTGTCTGTAGGAAAATTAAATAGCTCAGCTTCTTCTTCTATTACCCTCTTCGTAAGCCTCAGGAGTTCTTCACAGAGCATCTTGGTGTGAGCTGAGCTAGACCAGAAGTAGATTTAGGCCAGGAAGGAAGCTTCCAGATTGAAACTGGTTGATCAGTGTAGTAGAAATAGGCAGGTTAAAGGAGCTCTGAAGTCATGGGCTTCTAAGAATGCCGAGATGTCTGCAGTCTGACTTCAGGTGGAGCTGCAAGTGCTCAGTTTTAGTAAGTAATTACACCCAAACTGTTTTTTAATTTATCCAGATGGCTTTCTGATTACCTTGGTGATCCTTTTATCCTGTTTGGAAGAAACTCTGTTACTATAGAACTTAAGAAGTAAACATTCATTGTGTAGGTACTTAAAATATAGCTAAGTGCCTGGATAATGGTTAAAACAGAAGTCTTACTTTATCCTTTCTTGGTAAAAAAAAAAAAGAGGCGAACAAAATTCTTACAATGATTTTATATGCTTGATAGTCTCAGCAAAGAGATAAAAAAGCTAATGCTTTTTCTCTTAATGCAGTTATTGGTAGAAATTGATTTTTAGAAGGTATCAACAATACATTTTGGTTATTTCAAATAAAACAGGAATTTAATTTCTTAAAACTCCTACATGTGGTTATATGGAAGAAAAAGTTGTGTACTATTTTATCACATATTATCACAGCCCACTTCATAAGTATGTACTGTGTAAGTGCTTTTTGGAAAGTGCTATTTCTATCAATCCAGAGTGAAATTTTACAAAAATATCCACATAGATGCCACTGAAAAATATGACTTTTGAGAGCATTACCTGGAGTGACTTTTACTCTTGGATACTCTTTCAGATTTTTATCCACAGAGCCTAGTCCTCTCTTAGGATCTTTGTGTGTGGTGTTAGGAAAGACATGGACCTGTTGGAGCGGGTCCAGAGGAGGGCCATAAAATCATCGGAGGCCTGGAGCACTCCTCCTGTGAGGACAGGGTGAGAGAGTTGAGGTTGTTCAGCCTGGAGAAGAGAAGGCTCTGGCTTTTCAGTACTTAAAGGGGGCCTACAGGGAAGATAGGGACAAACTTTTTAGCTGATGCTTTGGTATGAAGTCTTACTGTAATATGGACTGAAAATGAGTCTAATTATAATATCAATAATTTCCCCAACAGTTCTGAAGTTGAAGTTCAGCTCTGTGCAGGTTTCACTAGGCGAGTCCTGCAGAGGCCCTCTGCATTGGGCAGGCTGGCTGAAGGTCTTTCCTGGGAACTGGAGGGGATAGAGGTTAATAGAGGTATCTTCCTCATTCCTGAAGAGAAATAACACTCTGTAGGTTCAGAAGTGTTATCTTGTTCATTTATTTTTTAAACGCATCTAGGAAGTAGTGAAATAAAATCTGAACTTGTACTTAAATAATTTTGGTCTGCTTGGGACTGAAACACTTGTTCCGTGATGATCTGAGAACTCTTGGTTCATATTAAGCCACTGTCAGCTCAGGTTCTTAAATCAGGATGAAAATCTTACCTGCGTAATTTATTTCTGTTAGGGATACAAATGGGCCAGTGCCAAAGCCTGAAATCCAAATACAGGGATTTAGAATCCAGTCTAGGAATTCAAACTAAACTCAGCAAATCTTTGGCCAGCGTTGGCAGCTTTTCAGCACTCAAGGTCCAAAGTCATTCATCGTCATCAGTGACATTCCAGCATTTGAAAGTGTTAGCTGTTTAGTTCTTTAAGTATTGAAAGTCCCCTGATAACAGCTGTAAGGAGGTGAATGAGTTTAAAAACCCAAGAGTGTCAGGGATTTTGTGATCACCTGAGTAGTCTGTTTCCAGAGATGAAATCTTCTCTATTTGAAAGAGAATCTTGGACTAACTGAAATTTTCCACTGAGATGAATAATTAAAGAAGGAAAAAAAACCCACCAAGCCACAAACAAAAGTACTAAATATGCCTTACAGGGACTGGCATTCTATAGTACCAGAAATACTGTAACTCACTAATTTATTTTTAGCTATATACAGATCCTGGAGGGTAATGGAGGATTATATGATGCTGGAATTTTATTATTTTTTTTTGAGATTTCACATTGAGCTCTGATAATCTCCTGGTTTTTTGGGGTTTTTTGTTGGTGTTTCTTTTGTTTTTGTTTTTGGTTTTTTTTTTACTTTAAAGAACATTCTTATTGAAACAAGAAAATGTGTTCCATAAGTTTAGGAGAGATGTATAAAATTTTGAGTAGCTGTATTTTTATTTCTTTTTTTTAGTTCGGGAGAGTTTCTACTCTGATATCAAACAGTGCACGTTTAATTAGTTGTTCTAAGATAACTATAAACCATAGATATAAGACATCCAAGTGTAATGCAACAGCACTTGATAAAATTCCAGTGTGTTACATAGGAATAGGAAGTTAGAGCTGGGCAACAATACATCTCAGGAAAAATGTGTATAGGTGTGAAAAGCATCAGTCAATAGTTAAGTGGAGTGTAGCATCTGTGTAAGAGCACATGGAAGCACTCCAGGAAAGAAAGAGGAGTAAGGAATACTATACTTAATGCAAATTTGGCTTCAGGTACTCAAAGGTGTTTACCCAAAATTAAATTTGGCAAGAAGCTCAAAGTTAAAATAATCTCAAACGTAAATGCACATACATAATTACTGAGAGTTGTAAATGAACCAAGAAAATAATCCAGTTCTGTATTTTCATGGAAAGTCGAGTTTTTGGAGAGTAAAAAGATGAGAAATTTCAGACCACGTAAGAGTCTACAAAACATTCTTCACTTCTCCCTCCTATTTCTCATCCTCTTTGTATCTCATAAACTCTGCCCCTTCAGCTTCTATGGAGGCCTCTTCTGTCTGTATTGCACACGTCAGATCCCATTTTTTCTTTACTCTTCCTGTGGTCTGCTCTTCTGAACACATGTATTGTGCAATTTTGCTCAAGAGGAGAGAGAACAACAAAAACTTGCCTACAGAGAAATGAGATCCAGGGGGTTACACTGCAGCAGGAGGGTATGAAAGTCACCCAGGCAAAGAACACGCATATCCCAGGAAACGGAGGGATACACAGCACTTGTGTGGGAGGGTGGAGGGTGCTGTGGCCTTGGAAAGGGAAAGCAGAGAACTGAATGGGCACAAGGAATGGCCTGAAAATGTTCTTCAGGTTTCAGTAAACCCAGCAATACCAGAAACAATATAAGTCACAGGCCTGATTTGTAGAAGAATAAACTGCAATATGCAGACAAACTCAGCAGCTTTTGTTCTTGCTGCCTGTGCAAGGAAGAGATCAAAACTTCAGTAGAAAAAGAGTGAAGAATAGCAGCTATGAACCTTCGTGAGGCAGAGTGTTTTCATTAAAGGAGTTTGTTCTAAAAGATGAGGAGCAGCGAGGGGAAATCATTCAGGATGATTAATTGCAGTAGAGAGGGTGGGATACTTGGATAGACTGTAGGAAGCTTGTTGCTAGAAAAAAAAGAACTCTTTGCATTTGCTTGGTCAGTGTCCAGTGCCCTCTTTTTGTCCAGTGTAAATAGGAAAAGATTGTGGGTACGTCGCTAATGGTCTCGGTTTATCTTCCAAACACTTCTTTCACCGACTTTAGTGGGAATTTTGCATTCTATCCAAAGTTAAAATACTTCTCTCTGGTGTTAGAAAAATAGTTCCTTAAATAGATTGCCATTTATGTTTCTTCAGAGCATTTGAAGGGCAGTGGACTGCTGTGAAAGTTTCACTTTTTAAGACAGTCTTGGGATACTGAAGGGAACAAATATATGGAGTAAACGAGGATAATTCAAGTCCACCACAGGAACCAGAAGTTTACTCTGCAAAAATGGAACCTGAAATTATGTAATTATTGGATGTCTGTTGGAAACGCAGCTTTTTAAATGATGCTTTTATAACCTTTGAAAGGGCAGCAGTACAAGGAGAGTATTTTTTTAGTTTGCCTTTGATGAAAAGGCTTCCTAAATACAAATGACCTATGTAAATTCCAAGATAAAAACATGAAGAAAAATTCTTGGTTTTATTCAAGCTTTAGGAAGGAAGGTAAGAGTAGAGTATATGATGGAAAGAAGAGAAACCTGTATGATGCCAGAGTACATTGACGCTCCTACTTGCTGCTATCTCAGCTTTACTAGATGATTGGAGTTTTAATAGAAGCAGATAAGCTTGGCACAGCTGTGATCCCACACTGAAATACAAGCATCACAGTATCTTTTTTTCCCTCTATTTATCATAAATGTCAATGCCTTATTTGCTTTTACTTTGAAGTAAGGTAATTGGGAAGTCTGGTATGCCTTTTGATTCAAATATCACATTTTCTGGCAACTGCTAAGTTGGAGAGCTATATAACTTAAAGAGTTTTCCATGTGATATTTCCATCTATTTTTGTGAATCTACCACCAGTATCACTTAGAAAAAATAAGCAGAGTGAATGAAAATCAAGTCTTGACCCTTAATTAGGCACAGTCATTAAGTCTTTAAAGCATTGTGGTCTAAGAGATGAATGGTAGATGATATATTAAAAAAAAAATAAAAAAAAATTCTGGTGCCATGGAAAAATCCTCAGTAAAAAAGAGTGGCAGTTACAGTAAGACTCCACAAGGCATGTTTTGTATGGAAATTTTTGGGTCACAATGTGGAGGTACATGCTGCAGCTGAAGGATGTAAAATACACAGATGAGATTTGCACCTTCATAGTCTTGAGCACTTTCTCCAGGTGAATCACAGATGGCAGAAGCTCTCCCGAGTCCATTTCAGGCTCTGAGCATGGAGCATAAAGCTTTTACTGTAGATCTTCAAGTGTTCTGAGCCTCTAGAAATTGGGCTATTCAGCATATCTATGCACCCAAAACAGCCAGCTAACATAATTCCTCCCTCATTTCCCATAGTAATGCTTCTGTTATGGTGGCATCTGCTGTTCTGTGGAGACCAAAAGATAAAATATCGGTGCTTCTAGCATCTGTAGCCCCACATAAAGTGTTTGCATGTATGAGGGAACAAGAAAATATGTGCTTCCATCAAGATCTTTCACAGCACAGTGTCCCTTTGCCAATGAACAATTGCAGCTTTTAGCACTGGTTTTAGTGGGATTGTAAAATTTTGTATTAATGTTTCATTCATTATTAACGTGTGAGATATTAACAGCTTTTAAATTTATAGTTGTTATCTTTAAATAATAATTCACCTATGCAAAGACCATACCAAGTCTGAGGCAGAATTAAGTTGTGGCACTCGGTGTAACTCAAACTACCTCTACTGAGAAACTTTGGGTGTTTTTCTGCATTCAGTCAGGCTGAGATGATAGTGCAATGGGAAACTGAAGTTGCTTAAGAACGTGTGGGGGGGAAATGCAGTCTTAATTAGAGGAGGTGGTAGTACTAAGTAGCTGAATATGGTCAAATTGAGAACTTATCTTGAGAGTTTTGGCCATTTTTTTTCCCCCCTCCTTCTGACTTTGAGAGGACAAGGCGTTCATTTAAATGAGAGTGAAGCTCTGAGACCACACACAGCTATATTGAGAAAACAAGGAATCTGAGGTCTGAGTGCCTGGACGGGTGTTTAATTTGTTCAAAACTCAACTACCTCAAATATGAATCTGGTTCAAGATGGTAAGCACATTTTGACCACAGTCTACTGGTGACCAACATTCATCATTGCAGGAAATTTCTACTCCTGCAAGAATATCTTAACAATAAAAAGCCTAAAGTTACAGGTAGGGTTTAGCCCTCGGAGAATGCGGTTGTCGGGCAGCGGATTCAGCTCTAGCTGTATTCGGCTCAGGGAGTTGTCCTGTCACATGCAGCCTGTGTGACAACTGGCACTGCCTAAATGAAGTGTGCTGTCGACTGTTATGATCCCATGTGGTCCCAGGGATGGATGAAGGGAAAACAACTTGGACCCACACCTGGGAAAGTGCTGTCTCAATGCTAAAGGCTTTCAGGATGTAGGTGTGGCTACAATGCAGAAAGCCCAGGATTAGCTGGTTTATTGTGCACAAGGATGTTTGGTAATTTAAACTCTAGCCAAAAAATTTCATCTTTTTGGGACCATGCTTGGTGATCTAAGATAAGCATGGATCATGTATGTTACTGATCATATTTTGAATTCTTTCTGGTTTTGAAATGGAATCCAAACAATTCTGACACTGTCATTGCCACTGTGTTTATTTTGTCTCCTCTTACATTTTTTCAACTGTTTTTCTAACTTCCTCAGAATTTCTACTTTCTCAGGGAGATGTCTGTAAAATTCCTATCAGAGTTCTACAAAATATGTTAAATATTGTCATTTTACTCTGGTAAACCTGGCTATGAAGGATAGCTTTTTCTGGCTTTCAAGAGGCATAAGTGTAACACTTTACGAGCAAGATAAAAAAAACAAGGTCTGTGGAGTCTGATCACTTATTGGCATTGTTCAATATTCCTTTTGCTATTTTTAATAGCATCTTAATTGGGCTTTTACCAGCTTTATCAAGGAAGGCAAAGATTTATGACAGATAATATCTAATAAATGAACAGGTGTTATTCCTGTTACTTACCTCTTTATGATCTCGGACACCCAGGCTTATGACTTCACTGCAGGAACCCCAGAAGGATGTTCCTTGGCTCCGAACCACGTGCACATTCTGTACTCATCGTAACTAACAACAGCGTTGAAGTGCAATCAATGAACATCAAGAGAGGGGATGTGAAAAGCTGGCTTGTTTGGGATTGCCATTTCCATAATGACTTCCACTGTATTTTAAGTTCATGTCAATTCCAATGTGAAACACTTGCAGTCTGCAGGCTCACATGAGCCTCTCTGCTTCCAGATCTTCTAGATGTTTAAATGCTATGTGAATGCTTAACTTGTCTACTAAGATTTGTTTCTTAAGTATGAATTGTTTAGAGGGAAGTGAAAACTTTCCAGCTCTGCTTTACAGATATTATTGGCTGTATTTTCCAAGCCTGCCTCTGTTAGTATGTAGTGAATTAGCTGTATTTGGAAGGTGTATCCAGCATTGGGAGATGGCTCTCAAAGTCTGTATTTCCCAGGTTTTCTTGAAAAGACTTAATTTAAGTAAAATACCCCCTTTTTTCATTTATCTTAATGTTATGCACTTGCACAGTGCTGCTATGAAGAGATAGCAGCTTTGCCAATGTTCAAAGGCAGACTACAGTACATGTTGGCTGCATAATTGATGGTGCATAGCCATCCTCCTTAAGTCTTTTCATTTGAGATTTTATCCTTTCACTTAAATGCTTTATGTATTATTTACTATTACTTAAGTAAACTGAAAGTGACTCTTAGGGAGATGTTTTAGAGAAATTAGAACTGTACCAAGTGAAGTACAACAGATGGGCAAGTTTAGGGATCGCTACGTCTTACTGCCTCATGTTCAGAAAGAAGCTTTTGACCATAGAGACTCAAGGTACAGGGCAGGGGCAGTAAACATTTATGTTGCCCAATAGGGGCTGAACTTAATTAATCAGTGCAATATAAAGGTAAAAACTAAACTAAATTTTCTCTGGCGTACTATACATCTTGAGGTTCAAACAGTGGTGGTTTTTTTTTTTAGTTATGTATAATATGATAAATGAGGAGTAAATCAAACAGATATAAAGAATAACAAAGATAGAAGAAAGTAAACCATCAAATTTTAGAGAAACCTTCAAGTATACATAATACCATATATTTTTCTTGAGGATTATGGAATTCTTGCAGGCAAAAAAAAAAAAAATTAAGTGTGGATATTTGTGTTTTGGAGGAGAATTATTCTTCTGTTTGTGTACTTATGATGGTGTTGGATATACGTGCATCCATGTGAAGATCTTAATTTTGTAGGCACCAAAGCATATCAGACCAAGTTTGAAAACTCTTAGGATGAAGCCTCGATTTTCTTGAAGCAGGGAAAGAAAGGAATGATTTTTTACCTTTGGTTTGATTCCTCACTGCCCTACTCCAGAGAGAGCTGTTGAAACTGGGGAAGAGCACTGAGTCAGAGGTTTGCAGTGACTAGTCTGATGTCGATACAATTTCATGTTCGCTCTGCAGAAGTGTCAGCTAACAGTGGCATTTCCTGTTGGAATGATCAGGAGAATGGCAGGACATGGGATTTACACAGCTGCCTAATGAATATTTTAAAACGTGGAGTTATTTTAAAATGCGTCTCTGAAATTAGCTATTTAGCTTCTGCGGTTGTGAGGAAATAAATGTTACTGCCTACCAGGCAGGTTAAACAATACGGAAAGTTGCATTTCCCAGTTGTGTTAGTACGATGTGACTCTCTGAGGCTCTGTGTAAATGCAGTAATTGCTGTTTATGTGAAGGTTCATCTCCTCACCCCGTCCCCTTCTTTAGCCGCTTTTAGCATCCCCTACTTCAGCTACACTAGAAAACTTAGTGTTTTCTACTCCAAAATCTATCCCATTTTATGTTTTCATCTTTTGAAATAATTTAATTTCTTCTATTGCTAAATCCCAAGTTCAGAAAAAATAGTACCACCATTGGTTGCACTGTGTTGTGAGAGGGTATGGCAGGTCTTGTTGCCAGTTCTTTTAATGGCTTTTAATGACTTAAACTTCCCAATAGCTAAAGGCAATTGCAGGAGGAAAAACCTGTATGAAGATGATACGTGGATGTATAATAAGGGGAGTGTGATCAACCCCAGACATCTGCTAGTGCAAGAGAAGACAGTTTTTAGTGACATGGGCTGGATGTGATGATGGAAAGCAGTTGAGAGGAAAGTGCTGTAGCTGAAACACGTGATAGGGAGGATGCAGGCTGGTACTGGTGATGCTGAGGAGGGAAGTGACAGACTGGTGTGAGCCTGATTCTGAGGGAAGGGAGGAAAAAATAAATACTAGCACCACAGCTAATATGGCTCTTCAGAGCTTGCCAGTGTAGCAGGGCACGTGTGCAAAAGGCAAACAGGGCTGTAATGTTGAGCAGGGAGGAGAGGACTGAGTAATGGGGTGATTTTGCAGCTGTCATAACAAAAGATATGCTGAGTAAAGCTATGAAAACAAAGTAACGGGTGATACAAGACTGGGTTGGTGGTTTTTTTTTTCTTTTTTGGTGGTGTGTGTATAGCTTGGTTCTATGTGTACTAAATGGTGAACTCTTATATGCTTTATGGAGGTTATTGTGTAATTCAGGCTAAGGAATTCTGGCCTAAAATATTTCCCTAAGTACAAAACATGAAGAAATAACTAAATAGAAATGGAATAAAGCTTATTTAAAAATATTTACTGTTTTGTTCAAAGGGGAGCATTTAAAAAGTATATAAATGCATTTTATGCTTTAATTTTTCAAGCTTTTGTAATTGTGTATTCAGGAGAAACTCAGAATTGTGTAGAACTTTGTGCAATAAATTACCAGTAAGACTATGTAGCGACATTTGACTATTAACATGTGGAAACAGTTTATCTTTTCTTGAATATGTTCTTATTTGTGTCTCATTCTTGCTTTCAGAAGGTAATCTCATAGAAGTTGCAGAAGCAATAATTAGAAGCTTCATTTTTAAATGTCAGTTAGAATATATCAGGTTTCTTACATGAGATATGACTGTGGAAGTTGAGTAATTGGGTAGCAGGGGAAAAAAGAAACAGATGCTGACTGATCTTGAACTTGTTGCTTTGTGGGTTATGCATGTGCTACAGTATATAGTCATCTCGTCTTTTTCTGTAAGTATACAGGTATTGCAGACAGGTTTTTTGTCTTCTTGCTGCCACTAGAGTGTGTGTAGATAAAGCACAGCTTGGTTAGTACCATCTAGGGACAAATTTGTGGTGTTCTTGTTTTTCTGTTGTGCTTTTGCATTTGATTATGTGCAGTGTTGTGCACGTCTAGGCCCCTCCTGTAAATTCTTCTGCTGATCAGGCAGCAGTTGCATGCTGGAAAGAGTAAGCTACAGCATCTCAAGTGGCACTAGGAGCCAGGGTTCAGGTATGCTGTGAGTGCTCACTGTTGTGTTAGAAGGCTACACTCACGTTCTCTTACTGTGGATTTTTAGCATGACTGTAGTTGCAGGAGGGTGGGAGGGAGTTCTCTCCACAAGCTTGAAGGTGAAGCCATGCTGCCTTCAACTCTGGATTAAGTTGTCCCACATGTTTTCTGTATAATGGAGACTCTTGAGTCGTATCCCTTTGATCTAAATGTAAACAAAATGTATTTGTATGGGACGGACTAAAAGCATTGAGGGTTTTAGTCATCTATGCAACTGGAAAACCACATCCACTCTGGCATGAATTTGGGGAAGTTATGGGCTCACATCCTGGTGAGGTTTGAGTAATTGATCAAGAATTCATAGCTTGCTTCCTTATTACACTTGAAGTGGCTACTTGTATTCATCCTTTTCCATTAGATCCCAGTTTGAGTCAGAGGGTGTGCACGGAAATGCTGGCTATGATCTTTTTTTGGAGATGGTGGGCTGTACAAGTTCTTGCTCTGTATTTCTTATGGACTATTTATTTTTGCATGTTTTTTCATTGGCAGCCTATAGTAGTTAGAGGGGTGTGTGAGGTGGGTGCTTTTAACTGTGGTCATATATCTTTGCGGTCATGCTATTGACATCTCTTCTGCTGTCTGCAGTCACTGATATGTTCACCCTCCAGGGTGTAATGGTTGGTTCTAGTGACTTGGGAGACCAATTTGGTTACAGGGATGCGAATGGACAAATAAGGCTTTACAATGTAGAAACACCACGATCACAACACAAAATGTACAAAAACACACACAAAAGCCCTCCCTTCCTATATATTTATGCATTTTTCTTGTTTCAGAGTGATAGCATCATTTGCAGCATACAGAATAATTGCTATGCCCCCTTTTTTTTTTCTTTGTAGAACAGTAATTTTTAATATATAGATGCAAACTTAACAACAAAATAAATTAACAGTAGTATGAAAAATGTGAACTATTTCTAAATAAATTATCTTTCTAAAAGTCATGGAAGTAACAGATATGGGAATTTTTGCAGAGAGCATGCATTTCTGTCTGCTTTGTAGACTGGCCTACTTTTTGGCAACAAACTGGAAGGCTTTTAAGAGAAAGAGTTGGAGTGTTTCGGACCTGTAGAAATCTGTTTATATGTGTGTAAAAGTAATTGCTAATCTAAACTGTGAGCGATTGGCAGATTATGGAAAAGAAACGGTATTCTTGTGTTACTTAAATAGCATCACTTTCTCACCTAAAGGACATAAGGAGGACCACAACCAAAGTCATATAACATAAGTTATTTTTTGGGGACTTTTACTAAATCCACACCTGGGCTGTAAGTCTTCACCCCTGACAGCAGCACAGAATGTGCTACATGTTTAGGCTTCTTTTCATTGCATAGATGAGCAAGGAACAGGAAGAGCACTGATGACTGATGGTAACCTCAAGTACAGCTGAATGTAGAACAGGGTGTTGGAGACGATCTATAGTTTTACTTTGACAACTGTGATAAAAATAAACAGTATATCATAGATAATCAGAATCAAAAGCATTTTTTTGAAAGGACTTAAATTGCTAATATCTATGTATTTAAATTATTTATTCTATATGAAAACCACTTGGAAGCACAGGGCAATGGGAAAGCTTGTTGGGACAGGAAACTGAGGAGGGGAAAGTGACCTCTACTAATAATTTGGAGTCCCCGCTTGTATTGGTAACTGTGTCTACAGGCCTATTTTTCTTTTCTGTTATGGAGTTCTTGGTACCTCTTATTTTTTCCTTTGGTTGGTCAAAGTGTGCACAAACACAAGTCTTGGATCTTAGGGGTGGGGAGGAACATCTTCCGTAATAACAGCAATATTAGTTACAAACAGTGTAATTCTTACTATATGCAAATACGTATGGGGTAATGTGTGGTCAGCACTTTCTGGATTTGAACATTGTCAAGTACTCTCTATGTATGCCCTGTGCTTCTGCCTCTTCAGAGTTATTGCGGATTTTCTTCCAGGACAGGTTTTTGCAGAACACTCCAGGGAGTTGCTGTGTGTGGGTTTGTTGTTTTGGGGTTTTTTTGGTGGTTTTATTCTCTTCTTTTTTTTTTTTTTTTTTTTTTTTAAATCCTTAAGATTCCTTCCTATTCTTTAACAGTGGAGTTATTACCTAGTAGAAAAATAAAAATAATTTGTGCTAGGGATAGGATTATAGTTAGTGAGCACAAAATGTGTACTTCTGGGCTTCTGGTTAGCATCATTAACTTTGTAGTGATGTAGCTAAGATTCTGTTCTGGTGCTGGGATTCAGCTTGGAAGTGGCTTCATAGTGCTGTTAGTCTTCTGAACTGTTCCTTGGGTAGTTACCTGACCATATGGAAAATGAGGGATTAAATACCAAGGGAAGGTGTTCCATTGGTCCCCAGAAATAGTAGGACAAGGCAAAACTAGGAAGGACCAGACTTGTGGGAATAGCAGTGGAAGAGCTCTGTCTTCAGAGCTTACCTACTAGAGACACAAACTGGTCTGGAAGAACACTTTTAATTCACTTGGGAAGCAGAAGTCACAACGTAGTCATCTGGCAGACTGTTTGGCCATGCATTAATGAATCACCAACACTCCGCCAAGGGACCGTGATGATGGGGATGATAGCACATTGGAGGTGAGTCACAAGAGCCCCACCAACAAACATTTCTGAGTGGAAAGTTTGTATGTGGTAGTGAATCACCAAGAACTCCACCAAAAGTCTGTGTGTGCCTGTCTTAATGTTTGTGGAATGACGAGTATTGGTAATGAAAACCTCAGCTAGTAAAAATCAACACCTCTGTAGAATAGACTGTAAGTCTCTGGGCCAGCGTTTTAAACCTGAGAATGTTATTCTGTCCAGCTACAAAAATGTACTTGTAAGAGGCACAGAGTTTTGCCCTTTCATTCTTAAGACTGACTTTTTTTTTTTTTTTTTCCTCCCCCCCCGCCCCCCCAAGAGATGGAGTATCTGTCTGGCCGGGTTCCTGCCTGTAGAAGGCTTTTCTGCAAGATGGATGACACTTGAAGTTTGTACATTAATTTGAGATTTTGGTGTTTAAGTGGCTGTCAAAATATAAGTGACTGGCTTACTGACCTTTTAAGAGGGTAAAAAAAAGCCAAGTTCTATGTTTTATCTGTTTGTTTAGTGGAGTGAATCAAAGGTGATATTCTAAATATTTGCTCTAAGAAATTTTAGTACAAGATTGGAAAAAATGATGCTATATAAAGGATGATATAATGCTCACATACATTTGTATCAAAAATCAACAGTAGTATTGGGTACAAGAATTTCCTAAGTAAAGATAGGATGGGACAGATCAATATATGCGCGCAACTTCCTCATCTGTCCTTTCTACTTCACAGGGCAGCAGTGTTGCTTCCCTTCTCCTCTGTTCCATTCAGTGGGAATCTTCCATGCATAACAAGGGCTTGAACTGTAAGAGGGTTTTCCCTGTTTCTCTGCAATCTTTCCTCCTAGTGGTTTCAAAATTCTTAATTTGCAGGCATATCTAAAATCTGTAATGACATTCCCTTGATACACTTCTAGGAGAGTCATCTGAAGGGTGTGTTGGACTGGCTGATTAATGAGTGGCAACACTGATGCTTTTTTCAGTTGCCAAGGGAGCTTTCCTATAGTTTGTTAAATGGGATGCTGGTGAATGTTATCCCCTTTAGGAAAATAAACTAATAGAGTTTGGGGTTTTTTCTTGTGGTGAGATAGGTCTGGGATATGTAAAACATCAAATATATATATAAATTATTGTTAAAATTGAATAAAACTTATTAAATGAAATTATTATAGGATTAGAAATTACTAGAAAAACCTGTGCATGCTATAGAATATTTCCTTCATGAGGAGAAATTGGAGTTGCCCTTAAGTAGGGGAATTTTTTTGACAGACCTTTTCCAGCAATAAATGAATTCTAATAAAGCTGTACTTACATGTCTATATACTGGTTTTTAAGTAAAAACAAAACCAAACAAACAAGAAAAGGAACAGCTGCAGCATAACCAGATGATCTCCTTTCAGGAGAAATGTGCTCATTATGAAAAATTAGTTTTTCTGATTGATCTTGGGTGTTCTTGGAGCAAAATGGGGGATGCAAGGACTTTAGGAATATCTAGAAAATCAGGAAGGAAGGATTATGAAGGATAAGTCTCCAACAGGCATTTAAAGACAAATGAGTGCTAGTTACACAGAAGGGTTTCTGATAATCTTAGGAGATTTTTAATGTGAGGTTTGCACAATTAGTGTCTATGTCCTGCCCTGTTCAAAGGGAAGTTCAGTGTGACGATCCTTGGGCTGTCATGAGTGCAGGCAGTCGGATTTTTAGCTGTGGGGAACTGAGAAGATGCATTCGTGAAGTGTGCTGCATCTTAGCCAGACATATGGCATATGTTCTAATAAAAATGAGCTCAATATCTAGATGACAGTAGAGGCGATTCTCTTGTACGTGTGCAGTGTGCCAAATACTGCTTTGCATCACTTGGATGGAAGCCCCTTTCATCTTGAAAGTAACCTGTTTCAGAGGCAGCCAGGTAATGCTTCCAGCTCTTTCAGCACCTGTGAGCTTGTGTAAGCTGATTCCGGTTTGAAACATTTAGCCAAAATAATTAGTAGAGAGTTTCTGGCTCTTCTCATGTCTAGCAAGTGGATTACATTTTAGAACGAGTAGACCTGCTCTCCCTGTGGCAGCAACAGTTTGTGGCAAAATGAGGGAATGGGCAATGGCCAGAAATCCTTTACTGGTGATTCTGTATGTGAGGAGCTTTTGTTTGAGCTGCTCTTAATAATGGAGTAGTGACCCTTAAGTGCTTTTATGAGGGTGGCAACATGAGCATAGCGTGAATCATAGCACACACACATATATATGCTCACTTAATCTCTGCTCATGTAAATATGCTGACTTTATATATAGAATGTATATGTATAACTTTGTATACATCTGCTTTATTTACATAAAAATGTAATATATGGGATATTACTTTTTATAAAGGCAAGAGCTAATCCTATTAAGCTTGCTTAGTTTCTTCTGAACTGGGGTTTTGTGACACCATGCTTAAACATTTTTTAAATGCTTTTCGGAAGAGAAAGATGGAAAAATACCAAAGATTGTTTCTATTTGCTTTTTTGAGCATAGTTATACAGCATAAAGACAATTTGTGTTTTTTTCTTTAAAGAAAGTGCCACAACAAACTCAAACAAATGAGCAAAGTCACAGATGCCTCTTTCTCTTTGATCCTACTTTTCAGTGATCACAGCTCAACTTTTTTTGAATTCTAAAGAACTTGTTTAAAATACCTGCTGCCTTTTTGAATGACCAGCATAACAAATCTCCAGCTCTATATATCAGAAGAAAATTATTTTTTCATTCTGGAAATGGAAGGAAAAATCACAGGAGGGCTATGTGTGACAGAGAGATCACTATATGTGTGTCTCTCTCACATATATGTATAGTTGGAAAGGAAGTAGTATCTCTAATAAAACTTTATTTGAAAACAGACAAGATAGAGAATGGAAGAATGAAGGTAACTTCTTTACACTTTCAATGACATAGGGCATTATTTTTTATTTAGTTTTTTTTTTTTTTTTTCTTACTACCTTTCAGTGAATTGGGATTGCAGCGTACAAACTTCTAGCTTTGTTTCGGTGCCCAGGTTAGCTGGTAGGAAAGCTTTTTCTGAAAGTTAGTGCAGGCTGAAACTCATCATGAGTAACTGGTGAGTTCACATCTATATTCTTATTGCATAAACTCTAGGTAAAAAAAACCAACATGACACACATATATGCATACACATATAAATAAAAGTCAAATGAAAAGCTCTTAAAGAGGGGAAAGGGGGAAATACTGACATGGTTTTAGCAACTCTAGCAGGCAGTCATTTTCAGTGACACTTGCAACTCTTCACTGAAATTATCGTTTATTTATTTATAATGGGAGTTGTTTGTTTCAGGGAAGGAATTCTGCAATTTCATGTTCTTCTGTGGGCTTCAGTGCAGGTGCAGGACCAGAGTATTAGAAGACAAGAAGTATCACCATTTATGTGATGCATTTTCTTTGTGGGCCCATTTCCATCTAGGACCACAGTAAAACTATTGGTATCTATCACAGGCTACGAAGTGGCAGATGCCAGATAATGATTCGCATTTGTTGCTGCTAGATTTGAACTGATAATTTAATCCAGATTGTATTTACCGAGTCCCAAATCATATTTTTCTGGAGCTTAAGTGCTTTTTCATTAGTGTTATAGATCTGAAAAAAAGTGAATGATGCAAGACTGGAAAGATTTTACCAATTTAAAAGAAGAAAGAGCAAACTAGTGAACTTTCAGGTAACATTTATAGTATAATGTTGATTTGGATTTTATTTCAATCAGCAGTGTTCAGTTTTGCTTAGTTTTATTCAAGGTACAACTTAACTAATTATATCCCCAGTATCCTAATTTAGGATGCTATAAATAGGTGTTTGCCACCAGTGGAAATGCCATTGCTGTCTTTTCATGCCACTAACTTAGTTCTTGAGGTACAGTGTAAGCTGGGACACAGGACCTTTTCCACAGTCCCTGTGATTTTTTTGTTTCCTGCCAGCGACTGAGAATCAGTGATTCTAAAGCTGGCCAAAAGTCCACGTAAAAGTACTTCTAAAAAATGCCCCTTTAAAAAGAAACTACTTAAATAGTTCAGCATGCCCTCACTGGAAGAGCTGAATGAGCGGATGAGTTGCTTTAGTTTCACTGTGTTTTAAGTCACTTTGAGTCCATGTGTTGGATCAAACTGGCTGTCCTTTGGATACTGCTTTGATGCTACAGAAGTCTGAGTGCAGCAGGGCTCTTTGGTTTAGCTTGTGAGGCTTTTTCTCGGCACATCTTGGCACTGGAGTGTAAGTCAGGAATAAAAGTTCAGTTACCGGTGCTGCCATGCAATGTCTTCTCTTCATCCTTAGATGAAATAAAACAATACTTGTTAAAGCTACCTTAAGAATGCTTCTGGAGATATTTGGGTATATGCAGGTCATTGGTGTTAGTCCAGCTAGTATTTCAGCATGGGATGTAATGAAGACAGTGAAAAAAAAAAATGAAATAATGATTCAGAATGGGTAAACCCTCCACCAACCCAACAAAGAGAACATGAAATGAAGTCTGGCGTGTGGCTCTATTTAAGCAGGAGGAAATTACACAGTAGAACTGTCTTGCGCATATAAGATTTAAAGAATTAATAGATCGAAGAAGCTGGCTGGATTAAATGCACTTAAAGCAATATAAACAGTGTGATGCAACAGACTGTATTCCTGTTGTCCAGAGCATGTCTTATAGTAGACTCATAACATTGTGAAGTACAAAATACAGAAACAATTTCTACTTGTGGAATGCTTATAGAAAACGAGGTGTGGAGGTGAGTTTCCTATGAAATACGAGAAAAGGGAAGGCAAGCTTGTTATAGGAAGACTAGATCAGGATTTCATCACCTTGAAATGAATTATGTAACTATTAATCAGAGAAAAGCAGGTTGCAGCTTTAGGGAAGGTGAAGTGCTGTTGATTTTTGTCTGTGCTGTCAAAGAACTGGTCATGGATGGGGGTAATGCTGTGTGCTTGCAGCACTGATCACTGTCAGCATTTGAAAAACGGAGTCTAAATCGTGCTGGTTAATTTGCTTAAACCTTTGGATCAGGTTCTGTTACTTGGCTGATTTTTCTGCAGGTTACCTTGAGAAGCAGAGTGCGGAAATGCTGATAGCTCCTTCTCCAAAATACCAAAATCCATGATAGATTTTTTTGGTTAATATTTCAGGTGTTTAAGCCTTTTTTGGTGTTTTTTTTTTTGTTCTGTTTTGGGTTTTGTTTTTTTTTTTCTGTGTGTGTGTTTTTGTTTTCTTTTTTTTTCCCTGAAGTCACAAAGATGTAGAAGTATTTTGATTGTTGTATTTATTTATATATTTAAATGAAACCAGAAAACCAGAGACTCTCCTGTAGTCATGGCTTTAAGGAAACTGAAGCAAATTATCCAGATGGCAGCAGTGTAGCAAGGTGAGATGGCCAGACTGGGTGCTCTGGATCATTAAGCTCCTAGAGTTTATGACATGCAAGTATAAAAAACCATTAAAGCGACTGCCTCACAACTTCTGACTTTCACTACCTATTGCAAAGGAGTATGAGGCCCAGCATCGCTGACGGAGAGGCTGTGGAAGTGAAATTTCTCTCTAACATAGTGGTCATAGAAGAATCTTTGTGCTGTCCTGGTTGCCTTCAGTTTTTCCTTGAGAATACAGCATTTCTCTATGTACGTGATTGCTCTGAAAGTGGATTATCTGTGATCAACAACAGGCCAACTCCAGGTAATTTCTGAAAGACTATGCCTGAGCAGCGAGCAGGAGAGGCCCACAGTGATCTTCCAAATTGTCATTGTGGGTTATTTGTAAAGCATTTTATTTTATTGAGAATGGAACAGGTTATCTATCCAAAACTGGTCTCTTCCATATAACTGTTGATAGCAGGTGTGTTTTGTCGATGGATTTGGCCCAGCTCTTGCATTGATTAGGAGAGCAGGATTCCGAATTGTCTGTCAAGCTCGTCCTGTTTCGTTGTGTTCTGAGAGTGAAAGGCTCCATCTCAGTAATTGGTGCTCGCTCTGAGCTCGGTTCCCTCGCAGAGCTGTCTGCCAGTCAAAAACTGCCTTGGCAGCCTTTGCCCTTTCCTGATCAGGCACCGTGGAGGAATTCAGCTGACTTTATCAGTACCATACAATAATGTATGGCAGGACAGAAACACACAGATAATCTGAAATGACATTGTTACAGAAATGTACCTCGTTAAGGAATATTTAGGAAGTGTTAGAGTACTACTTTGGGCTTGGTTTTAGCTCATATATTGTAATGGTAGTGCCTGAAATAACAATAACTTGTCAAAAAATGCAGCCAGCTTTATCATAGCAGCAGTGCCAGCCTTCTCGAGAGCTGACAACCTCTAGCACAGGAACACTTAAATAAATGCTAATGCCTGAATATCAGGAGACTATTAATGAAGTCAGAAATGCCATTCTTGAGAAGTTCACTTTCAGGGGCCTATTCTTCCTACATCTTATGAATCATTACCACTTGAACCCAAAGGTAAGATCATATTTATGGGAAAATGGGAAAGGCTGATCAGAATAGAGAAAGAAAGGAAGGTAATTTGGAAAACCAAAGCTGCTGCTTTTAGGAACATAGGTTTAAAAGCAACTCTACTTATGTTGTCTCATTCCATTTAAGGTAAAATATATATATATGCACATATATAAATACTTACTTGAAGTCTAATAACAGCAGCATTTTTATGGGAGTTATGAAGTGATATATGAATTATGAAGCTGTGCACAAAAACATACTATTAGATGTCAGTCTGCCCCAAGTGGCTTCCAGACCAATTGGAACAGGCAGATGCTGTGTAAAGGAGAAGATGTAACAGATCAGCAGGATGGACAGTGAGATGGCAGGCAAGTGGTGTGTTACTGCTACTTTGACTTTTGGAGTGGACTTGTTTAGAAGAGAGTAAGCTTGGGGGCAAGAAAAAAAAAAAGAGAATAAAAATAAAAGGTCTGAGAGACCAGGCTGGGGAAGAGAGGCAGTGCCTGAATCCTGGCATCCTGATGCTGTGATCCAGGAATCTTGCTTGCTGTCCCAGGGATGAAAAGCCAGAGATGGGCCAGGGCTCAGTGGTTTGTGCTGGGGATGAGGAGAGAGGTGGAAAGGGCAGGTAAGAGCGGGCTGGCACTGCTCATGCCAGCAAAAGAGCAGGATTAAGCAGTGGTTTTGCTTTATGGCTCTCTTCAGCCATAGCTGCTGCCCTCTGCACTTGAACCTCTTTGTCACAGTAACGGAGGGCAGAAGCAGCCTGGCTCTGCAGGGTCAGGTGGTCAGGACTGTTTCCCTGCTCCTGTGTTTGCTGTCTAGTGCCATTTGTCTGCTTTGTCCATGCCTAGAATTGGCTCTGTGGTGAAGATTGCTGTCCAAATTAACTTAGGCACTGCAAGAGCCCCATTGATAATAAAGGATTCGGATTTGTTTTGAAAGACTGCTGACCCTCCTTTGTTAGAAGCTGTAAAACAATAAAAATGGGAAGTCTTCTGTTTGCAAAAAATGGTGGGAGTGTATAGCGTGGCTAATGTGTGGTTGCTGCTGCTGGAATTTGAGCATAGAGTTCTGATGATAGTGTGACTAAAAAGACATGAATATTTAAAAAGTATTAAAAAAGGTTAAGATTATGACTTGTAAGTGCAAATGTCTTGAAATCAAAGTAGGAAGGTTTTTAAAAGGCAGAAATGGGATTGCTTAGATATCAAACTCCCTCTGGTAGTATGCTACTTTCAGACTTGTATGAAAAGCTAGAAAATTCTCTTGAGGCTAAGTTAGAACATCCAGGCTTGGTGGGTGAAAGGTAGTAATTTATTCTCTACCATCTGAAGACCTGCCCTGCGATATTGAGTGTGATACAGCGAACCTGAGCTGAGAACATGGTGATTGTACCTTCTTTCCCTTGAATTTGTGTGAGGTTCTGGATTGCCTTTTCTGCTCCTAGTTTCTCAGCTGCATCACAGTTACCTGTTGAGGAAGAAATGTCCTTGACTAACAGGGTAAGTATGCACCTTGTACAGCAAACCCACGGCTGTGATTAGTTGATACTTTCTTGTGCACGTCCATCCCTAAATCTTTGGTGCCTTTACGCAGGTCACCTGAAACAGGAATATTACCACTCTGGCAGGAGACCAGCTGAGGCAATAAAATGCATCATCGGATACTTACATAATGCTGCCACTGTAATAGCGGAGGGTTTTTTCTCGTTATCTGACCTAGCTCCTTGCGTGGCATATAGATTAGTTTTATCTGCACTGTGTGAAATTAAAAGTAACAAATCCTGAAACAAAAAGTAACTTATCAGCTCCTGTTCTGCAGAGGCAGAAATAAAACCAGTGTAAACATTGGCTGTGTTTCCGCATCCTGTATTACAAAACGTCTCATACAAATGTGTACAAGGAAAATGAACAGGGGATGGTAAGCTTGAACACAAAAGGGTTGAGGGGAGAGGCAGGGCTTTGGTACCGGGAGGCACCAGCTGGGAGGTGCTCCCATCCCTACTAGTGCCACACAGCGCCCACTCTCCAGCCTGCGCAGCTCGTGGTGTCCAGTTTTTATGTAGGTTCCGAACTTTCTAATGATCAGCAGGTCTAGCTCCGTTTTCAGAAATAATTCCTTTCTCACTTGCTAATTTCTTAAAATATTAACATCCCCCAATAGTATTCTTTAGAGAGTGTGATTGTTGGCTATAATGCAGCTTGCAGGGAGGACCTGAGCTATTGGATCAAAGATAAAATTACTAGTCGGTGAACTGGGAAGTTAATGTTTGAGCAGTGTCCTTAGCCCCTTGTTTGGTTTTGCTAATAGATTTTGCAATGTTGGGGATAGCGTTTCTGAGCAGTACTAGTCGCTGTCTGGATCTCTGCGGTTCATGCATTGTAATGGTACAAAAAGTGATGCCTTTGAACACGTGGATCTAATCGATTCTGTTTGTGCCACTACATGGTAAAGTGGGTGCTAGTAATCTTTATCCTGAAGATTCTGTGTAAATAGAGGATGCTTCAAAATAAGTGAAGTCTTTTGATATCATTATCACCTGCAGAAGAGCGCTTTCTCTTTTTTCTTAAGTAAGAATTTAAATAGGATTTTTGAAGATGGATAGAATTAATCAATACAAGTAAAAGGGAGCTAGACCTATGGACCAGATAATTACTGTAAATGGAGGTTACAGGTTACAAAAATAGTCCTGTGCCTGATCAAGTAATTTTCCATTATGGAAGATAGGCAGCTAACTTCTTTTGACCCTTGGGAATGAATAGCCTCACTCTCTTTTTGAAAAAAGGTCTCTCACGATTTCTAATTATTTTGTAAATTTGTCATTCTTGAGTATCGCGCCTCCATAGTTTGGAAGAAATTTTGAATATAGATCTCTGTCCTTCTTTTCAGTTTGACTATTGTTCTTCTGTGTTGCAAGTTTAAGTGAGCCAATTTACTCCCTGGGATCTCATCATGCCAGGCTACTTCTATTTATACATGCACACCATCTTTAGAAATTCAGCAGGGTGTTTTTAAGGAAATGTCTGCTGCTGTAGCAGTTGGGTGGGGAGGAAAGGAGGAACTGAACTATGTATTTCTGTAGACCCTGTGAAAATTACTCCTTGTGGGAGACCTGTGGGTTTTAAATAATCAGACTGCATGTCTCCACAGCAGCCATAGGTGGGACTGGAGCTGGTGGGGACAGTGTTGCTAACTTTAAACTCGATAGTTTGAGTAATAACAACAGCGTAGCTATGGCAACACACAGCTCTGCTCGGGCTTGCCACTTCTTTTAGGCAAGTGTTGGACTCCAGGCTGTCATAGTTATGCTTCCATCAGTACTTGGCAGAGATGATTTCAAGCTAACTAGATGCTTTTCCACCTAAGGGGGGGATGCAGGTCTTTCCCACCATTTGGGAGTGGTCAGGCTTGCTCAGGAAGAGCTGTGATGCTGGTGCCTTCAGCCAAGCCCCTTGGGGCAGGAAGGAGGATATGGGGGGGCATCCTCAGGTGATGGGAGCCCTGGCTGGTGATAGGAGGCAGGTGATGGGTCATCATTCAGTTAGGAAGGTGAGAGAGTTTTTGTAAGAGATGAGAGGTGGGGGAAAAAATGATGGGAGTGTTTTGTAAACCTGGTGAAAACACATAGGATCTACTGCCATTGAAATCCTTCCCAGGCAGGAAAGGGGGAGGGGGCGGAACCGGTGCAAATAGTTATTTCTGGATATGTTGCTTGGATATTTCCTTCAAAATGAATATTGTATTTTTCAGAATAAAATATTTGGCCTTAGGTATTGGAAAAAAATTTGTATTTTCTATAAAAATGCAAAATTCAAAAGAAGAAAAATGTTTTTATTGGCAATGGGGAGTAGTTTCTCAACAATAATTTACTGAACACATGAAGGGTTAAAAATAGTTGCATCTAAGTAGGTCATTCTAAGTTAAATTAGAGCATTTGACTGTAGGAGTGTTAATATCTGATAATAGATGGTAAAAATATTGCTTATGTCTACTTACCATTTACTACATGTATTTTATGAATTTTTGGAAAGGGTATGGCTGGCAAGAAGACAGCTAGCTATTTTGTGCAGTCCAGCCTGTGATAGTCTGGGTCACATCAAACAGCCCCTTTGAGGAAGGGGAGACTCTTCTTTCCTGGGAGCGATGAGCTTGTTTAGGTAGAAGAAGCTTCAGGAGTACAAGGTGGGGCAGGGAGACAGCCGGAGACGCAGGAACTGGGGATGCTGACAGCAGGAAGGCCAGTCAGAAAAAATTGTGGTAAAGGGGGGAACCTTGCCTTCCTGTAAGAAGCAGACTTGGAGCCAATTATAAGGCACTTTAATGGGAATGTGGAGGCTTGTTTCAACTTGAGAAACAACCAGGAATGGATCAATTAGAAAACAAGGTTGGAAAATGGGTCGTGTCCTTTCCTTTTTCCCATCTGGTGCAGCAGATGTCAAGTTACCATTTTTAAGGGCTACCTTTTTCCAGTTTATTTTAGTTATATTAAAATGTTGCTTTACTGGTTTTAATCTTTTTTAACAACTTCCAGCAATTTCACTTTTGTAAATATAGTTAGTCATGAAGCAGAATCCATGGAAGCAGGCAAATCTCAGTTCAGTTATATTTGGCTCAGCTGTGAAGTACTGTCAAAAGCAAGGGAAGAGATTTGCTTATGATCAGAATTGTAAAAGCCATTTGTAACGTCTTGGGAGCTTTGGGCCAGTGACAGGAAACCCAACTGCCTTCGGTGCTGGTGAGGAAGAAATACGCCATTTGGTCAATCTTGCACTGTTTTTGGTTTGCTTTCAAGATAAAGGTGATGCCATTCTGTCTCGAAGGTTGGATTAATTCTGGATCTTGTCCTACTGGTCTTTATTTAAATATTTATTTATTTTTTTAATCATAGTGTAATCTGCAGAGGTGTTCTAGTTTTACGAAAGAAATGCAAAGGTGCAGTAGTTTTTGAAATATTCCTTTCCATTGTATACATCAAAATGGGAATTCCCTAGCTTGTAAATATTTTTATTTTATTGCATCTTCTCAAGGGACACATGCATATTTTGTTTTACTTTCTACCCAATCGGGAAAAGATACTCCCATTACTTATTCAATTAAATTAGTTTCTATAAATTAATCAGGAATAACTGTTTATATGGGCCAAAACTTCCTCAAGGGAATACTAAGTGGTGAGTGATTTAAAATATATTTATTTAGAAATCAATGGTAGCGATTTCAAGCTACCCGTTGAGATGAATGTAGATGACGGTAGTGCAGCACTTTGTCAGATTTATTACAAAAGTTGCAATAAATCAAAGAAATGTTATTAATTTAGTTTAACAAACAACAAGCAAATAACAGGCGTGGTAGGCTTGATAAGGCACAATATTGACTTTTGCTGAAACTATGTAATGAAATACAGATATGATATTGACATTAAAAAGAATATAGGTATGGTTTTTGTCCTTCTGGTCCTGATTCAGACCACAGTCTGTATCACGAGTCCCAATCCCATACTTATAATTAGTTCCCATTGCAATTTCTAGCGGTGTAGTTGTCTTGTTAGCTGTGTGTGTGTGTGTGTGTGTGTGTATATATATATACACACATATACAAAAGACCTAAAGCACACTTAAGGGAGTCAAACTGTGATGTAGCAACAATACGAGAAATCCAGTTTCATGTCCTTGGCTCAGAGAACCGAGTTGCATCCTGTACCTGCTGTTTTGCCTTTCCCTTGCACTGATCAGGTTGCTCTTGCTCCATCAGACCCTCATGTGCTTCTCTTCTACCCTCCCTACTTTTTTTCTGTCTGTCAGTCGCTCTCACTGTTCTGCCCCCATTCTTTTGGTTAATGGGACACTAGTAGATGTTTCAATGCAATAAGTAAAACTGAACTCAACTGAAGCCAAGTGAATTGGTTTGTATTACTGGCCTTATTCTTTTGTGCAATAAATATATTTTTTAAATTGTATCCAGCACAGAACAGAAAATGTAAAAGAAAAAATCAATAGCCTAAATTCTGCCTTTTTTGTCCAAGATTTCTCTAGTCCTTTGACTTTACCAGAGATACTTAAGATGAGTGAGGAGCTGTGTATTGGGAATGTCTGTTTGTGCTCTATTTCTTTTACCTAATATTGCTGTGAATATATCTTATTAAAAGTACAAGGCAAAAATGGAGCAAATCATTTGATTATTACCAGTTCATTAGGCTTAAAACATGAATTAGAGCCAACTTCAGCTTTCAGATTCATTCACGTGGCTCACACTGAAGTCGGTGAGAGGTACATGCATATTCACAAATCCAAAATTTGGCTCTTTGCCCGAGATTTTAGTAGACCGGTGTTCAGTGAAGGCTCTGTGGTAGTAGATCACTTGTTATTTACAGCAGATAATGAAACATTACTTGAAGCTTTGTTACATAAAGGCTTTAAGTTGGTAGAGGAAAAAATACTCTCGCACTATAAATAAAATACTCTACCAATAAATAAAAAATAAATAAGAAGTTAAAAGAAACTGTCTAGTTTGTAAAGGAATTAAGTTGGGTTTTTTTTGAGGTGTTGTAACTGTAAAAGCAGCATGACAGCATGCTTGCTTGGACTCCAGATTTCCTTGGAGTTGCATTGGACTCTGGCAGTATCTGTGTCACAGGTGCAGTTGCTTTCCTCTAGCAAAATAGATGCTCCCAGCAGCTGGCTGCTCCAGAAATGCCACTTGGAACTGGAAACTTTCAAAAATATTTCACAGCTTTCTCGTGGCGAGAAATGCTTCTCACCACGTGAAGTTTTTGGATCATTGGGCTGAAGGGAATGGCAAGAGTCTTCCCGTAAGGTGAAGCTGCCCTTGCTGATCTCCGGAGCGGCACCCAGCTTGCATGGAACGAGCGGTGTCTGAACCCTGCTGATGTTATCTGCTCCCTGCATACCTGTCACACAGCCAGGGGGCTGTGCCCACCCCCAGGGAGAAGAGAACATTCTGTGTGTGCGTAAGGCATCATTTAGCAAGAGGCTAAATATTTATTTTTCAACAAAAGTGTGTTGTTTGGAAAGTTTGGGTTTTTTTTTTTTTTTTTTTCTCTGTGCACTGGATTTCAGCATCCCTTCTAAAGTACGAACGGTAGCAGGGAGAGCAATAAGGGTTGAGCTGGGGAGGGGAAAAAAGAGAGCACAGAGTCCCTTTAGCGATTACTTTTGAAATAAGTTGTTGATCGCTGAATGAAGTTTTCCCAACTGTTGTTCTCCTTGGGTCAGTTTAAAGGGGAATTGATCTGCCTTCTGCCAGGTAGGGTATGTTTTGAGTAATCTTGAGGACGTAGTGCAATATTTCATCATCCAGTATTGCGGCCATGTTATCCAAATAGGTGCTGTATCATGTGTAATTACAATCCAGATATCATTACACTCCATGCGGCCACTGCAGTAAAATTACATCATGATGTCACTATGTAAAATATAGCAAGTCGTGTTTTGTGTGATGGGTAGATTTGTAAAAACACGTGACGACTTCCAGCTCTTATGCAAGCAATTGAGTTATTTCTCAACAAAATGCAGTCTCCTCCTTGCTACAACCAGAAATCACTTTAATGCTGAATGGCTTTAGTCTTCAGCAAGACTTCATTTAAGGAATTTCCCCCTCCTTGCCTGCACACTGGATAGAACAATGCCCTAGAAATTAAAAATAGAAGTAGTCTCCCAAAGGCAATGTCTGTCTGCCAGCAGTATGTATGACTTGTTTGGTGGCAAGTGTTTTAGAATTATGTGAGCATGAACTCAATTGGAAAAATGTAAAACCTGATCTCATCTCTTAGCTTTAATACTGTCCCTCTTCCTTTATTTTCATTTTTGTGTTGTGCCTTATGAATTTTAATAGTTTTAATTTACATCCTGTGGCAAGTGCGTCTGTGGAGCTTCTTACCCACAGTCAGGTTCTCCGCAGCAGATGTTGACAGACTGAGCTGCTTGCCCCACGGAGATGTGCATCCTGCTATGCATTTATATTACAATCCAAATCATCCCTTTGGGACACTATCCTCAGTGCAGCTTTAAATAACAGCAGGGTGTCTTGAGATATGAGAAAATGGGGGAGATCCCTAGTTCCCCTGACCCCACCAGTCTTTCAATTGAAAATGGAAACATTCTGTCACAGATTGAGCTTGTGACAGACTGAAGGTGACGGAGAATGTGTGGCTTTCTTTTAAAATATTTTCCGTTGGAAAAAAAAAAAAGAAGAAAGAATATATTTTATATAGATTTTCTTGTATGACACTATTTTAACTGAAAATTTTCTTTTCTCGTTTTCCTTATATGATAAACATTGGGGATTTTTAATTTTTTTCACCATTACAGCAGGAATTGGCCTCTTATTTCAAAAAAAGGTAATATATATATACACATTTACCTTTAATGCCATTTTGGGAGTCATCTGACTTGATATGGATGGAGAGGCAGTAATGCTGCCCTCCAAATGTGTGACATCCTCTGTGTCCCTCACTAGATTAATGGCCGAGCCCAAACCTTTGTAGGAAGTGATAGTTATTGAGAAACAGTGCAAGGTTATGAAAATGCTGGATGTCTTCTCTCTTTCTTCAGAGAACCATGTTTATGTCATGGTTGGGGTGAGGGAGTACAGGGAGGCGATGGATACAGATGACAGAAAAGCAAACCAAACAACAACCCAGGGCAGGACTCTTAGAGAAACAGGCATGATAACCTACACTTATTTACTAACTGACAGTTTATTTTCAAAGTTACAATTTGAGTAATGACAGATAAGCTAAAATTATTGTGAAGAGGCAGAAATGCTAGACCAGTAGGCAAATTAGTTACACACAAAAGTTTCATATATCTAGTTGGTACCACATAGGAATACTTATGTTCTCCCCTTCCATATACTTTTTCTACTTTCTTTTAAAATTTAATGTGATCTTAGTACTATGATACATTTCAAAATTTTAAATTATCCCATGTTGCTTCTCTGCTAGCTGCTTGAAGTGCATATCTTATTACAATGGATCATAAATCTGGAAGGCACCTTTATGTATATATTTTTTACTTAACTGGGGTGCATGGGTAAACCTGAAAGCAAGAATCCTTCCAAAAAGCAGCTTTTCAATGGAAATAATATTCACTGAAATGCTTTGAGGGAATTTATAACCCTCAGATGATTCTTTTCTTGTTCAGATGTAATGTTTACCATAGCATAGGAACTAACAAATAATTTAAATTCAAAGGTAGCTTTAGTTTTGTCACTGCAGCTGAAATAACACTTTTTAAAATTAAAAATTTAAAACTAAGACTTGTAAGACTGCTCCCTGCCCCCGTCTCTCCTTTTCTTATCTTGGCGTGAATTGAAAAGATCAAGTATCAATTACAATTCAGGCTATCACTAGCTAACGCATTGTGTGTACACACACAACACTTCCATCTCCCAAGGAAATCTTGTATTGAAGAGATTTGCTTATATAGGACCTATAGATACACATGCTCACTTAGTGTCCCTACTCTTTTAATAGTATTTTTCTGCTTTCTTTCCAGTTATAACTGTAATAAATAGCAAGGAGAGAAAAAAAGTCACAGGTATCTTCTTTAATTAAGATTGTGATTTTTCACGTTCCTAGGAGAGAAAGATTAGAATTCCTGAAAAATTTAAAATAAATACATGGCAGCATATGCCCATAATTGAAGTACATAAATATGTTAACTCCAACAACTGAATGATTGTAATGCAACAATGGAATAAGCATATTAAAGAATTGACTCATTTACATGAAAAAAACTATATGATTGATACTAGATAATCTGCCAGACCAATAGCTTGCATTCTTCTGTTCTTGGCTGTAGGCATCATCAGTATGATACCATTCTTCTGCTTTTTGTGGTTTTTTGTACTGATTATTAAAAAATGAAATACTGCTGCTGCATAACTGTCTTTAAATTGTGAGGTCATTGGAGAAGGTTTCACTAGCTCAAGTGGTTAATAATAAGCCAACTCTAATAGCTTCACAGATACCAGGGTTTAAAAGTCAAGCATGCTGAAGTGATGTTTTGAAAGAAAACTTTCAAATTTTATCTGTACAGTGGTAAATTTGTAAAAGTAATTAAAAATAAATTTTAATGTAAAATTGAAGGCATAGAGATTTGTATACAACTACCTTTTGCTGTGTGCTTTGTATACCTAATGAATACTTGGAAAGTTGAAAGTTTGCAAATACATAAACCTCTACAGTGTTAATAGGTTTGAAACTAAAACCTGAAAGTTCACACAAGGTGCTATCTATGTGTATTGCCGCATTTCACAACGGACCTGTTCATTTCTAGTCGAAGGCTGGACAACAATCATCTTGACATGGGTTTTTTCCAGGTTTCATTAAAACCTGGATTTACCATATGCAAAAAATATTGGTCTGCAGGGGAATAAATGACAAACTAGAGTACTAAAAGACGTTTTTTTTTTTTTTTATTCACTTGGAAAATTTCCTTTGGGCAGAGCTGATTGAACCATGAAAAAAAAAAAAAAGGAAAGGCTTAGAAAAGATGAGATCTCAGCTACAGCTGACTGGCAAACAGCCTGCACATTCAACCCCAGTTTATGGATTATTGATTGGAGAGGAGATGAAGTGCAGCTCCTATTCTCAAGCCAAGCAGACTGCCTTACACAGAGTGCAGCTTAACTTTCTTTCTTAATTAGTGTGGAATACATAATGTGTGTGGAAAAAAAGTTCTCGTTAACAGGTCAGACGAAGTCAGGTTAGCCTTTCTATTGCCTGTCTTAATGAAAGCAAAGTCATGAAAATGAACCCAGATTTTTTTTTTTAATCTTAGAGAAACTTATGTTCCTGAACTGTGTATGTATATATACTGTGTGTATATATATATATTTCAGTTTAGTAGCTCATTAGGTTTAAAAAATGAGGGCTTGATCACAGTAGTCTAAATTCACTTCAGCAGAGAAATTCAAAGCACTGAAAATTCTAAACAGCTGGTTCTGATTAAAAAAAACCAACCTGATACAACCACAAATAACACCCCCCTACCTCTCCCCCCCCCCCCCCCCAAAACACAACAAAAAACTGCAAACCAGCCAAGGTCTGAAAATAATCCATTTGAATCTTATGAAAAATCAATCATGAAAATGACATCTTGGGCAACCTTCTGAAATGATAACCATTTAGACAGTGTCTGAAGTAAATAGTTTTCCCTAATAAAGGGAAGTAGTATGATATCCCCTCAACCCCTCTAAACTTCTTAGTATTTCTTCTCTCAAGCAAATGCCTGTCTGTGGTTACAACTTGAATATGGAATACTCTGCATGGATTTTTTTTTTTTTTTTTCTCCTTCCGTAGCAGCCTGTGGGATTTGAAATCACTTAAGCTCAATTTTCATATCTAGTTGGCAAAGAATTTGGGCAGAAATGAAGTTAGAGGGCTCTGCTGGCTTCTGCCTATGCCTGCTGCAGAACAAGGGCGGGTGAATGTAAGATTGATGATACGAAGAGGCAGGCACATAAGGGTCAGCCATGCCAGCATCATGGAGTCACCCTTCCAGGCAACTCTTGTTTTTTCTTTTTTGTTTTTTTTTTTTTCCCCTGTTGTCTTGTGCGAGGCATGTGTAGTCTCATGCTTTTGATTTTCTTTAGCATGCTAAAAAGGCCTTAGGTTTATTTACTATCATTAAGATTTCAGAACCCAGTAGGCACCAGCTCTTACAAATTAGAGAAAAGTTAAATTACTTCTGTTGCTGTAAGTAAAATTCTTGAGCATGAGAAATAACGTAAATAGATTGCTGGCTAAAGTGCTAGATGGAAAACAAGGAGATAGAGCATAACACCTTATATTTCAGGTGAGAAATATGTGAGGGCTTAGTGAGGATTAAAAAAGTGGCAAATTCAATATGAAAACTTTTTTTCCTTTTTTCTCATAAAGCTGTAACGAGGGGAAGAATGCGGTCAATGTAGGACTTAGTGTAATCAGGATGGGAAATATTAGAGCATATACAACTATGCTTTATAATAATAAATAAATATACTTATAATTTTTATTGCTGCTTGTCACAGGATAAAGTCCTGGCTGATGAAAAAAGCCAACAGTCATTGATTTGAAAAGTAAGAAAAGATCAGGGAGTCATCTTGAATTAATGGAAACCATTAGGAAAGATAGTTACTTTAGTTTGTAACATCATGTTTTTAAATCCTTTAATAATAACTTAAAATGATTTGACATCTGCAGGCCACCGCTGTGGAAAAAATTGTGAAAAAAACTGTCCGGGAGGTTTATTAGGTGTCTGGCAGACTTGACAAGGGCAGATACTAGGTTCTGGTATAAACCTAATTTTAGTGTAAAGTCAGGAATAATTTGCTGAAGTTTACCGCACTTCTGCATTTCTGTAGGTCAGTAAATGATACCTTATGTATGTTCTATTATCTCTCCCCTCAAAAGTCTCAACAAACCCACAACAAAAAGAAATATTAATTTTTGTCCTTGCAAGTCCTGTGCCTGATGCCCTGAGTCATCGAGTCACCACTAACTCATCAGTGGTTGCCCTTCCAGCGACTGATGCACTCAGTGGTATTTGTGTGAATTGTAGCAAATTTAATTGACGGAAGGCCACAGGGACCCTTGCACAGTGGACTTTTGAGTGGGCCGGTGAAGCACCTGGTCACTTCACCAAAGTGTAATGGTGACTCCAGAGGGAGTAATCATGTTCCTCATGCAATACCCAATGTTTCTGTCATGCGACTGGCATGCATGGGGTTTTTCTGACCTTTTTGTGCTGCTCGCTGAGAGTAAACTGACATGACTGGTATTTCTGGACCTGAATGAGCAAGTTCTATGCAATTAATACAGTACTCAGTTTTGGTGGTTTTTTTTAAAGTTACTTCTGATGGATTTATTATCTTACCTTGAGCAAAGCTCATCAGGAGTAATCCAATGAAATGTGTTCTTTTTGTCACAAAACACTTTTTTGTCAAAAGTGAAATGTGTCTGTCTTGACAAGTGTACCCTGGAAGACAGGATGACTTTTGGAAAGACATACCTTCTTACTTGTCAGCTCATTAGGGTTCTGAAGTATTTTAAGTTTCAAGCACCTGCTACTCTGGGCTGAGAGGTGCAGTCCTGCTAGTGTCCCTGTCACAGCACTGGGAACCCCAGAACCTGCTGGGCTCTAAAGTCTGCCCCAAAGGCTACTTTCTAGCTTCTGTCCCACACTTGATAGGAAAAAAAACTTCTTATAAAAAAAAAAAAAAAAAAGTATGTGGAATTTTCCACAGAATAGAAATTCTGAGTCTCAGATGCTTGTGTCTAGTAAGTCTTTGGTCAATGCAGAATATATAGTGCTTAAGGGAGTTACAGCATGTTAAGATGCCATATGTTTTGAAAAGCGTGTGTTTAAGCCTGTGTTGAAGAGTTGATGTTCTAGTTTGAATATTTTGCTTTCAGGAACAATTTAAACAAATGGTGGCCTAATTGCTACAAAGGCAGTATGTAGATGTGGGAAGGAAAGCAAATAAAATACTAATATGGTATCAGGACAGTCATTCCCTCCAGTTCAGGGCACAGACTTTTTATTAGGATGTTATATGGAAGAATAATTATTCTGTTGCCGTTTTCTTGTACTTGATCCGTGGATTAATAGAGGCTTTATTTTCCAAAGCAACCTCTTCGATGTTTCTGTATTGCACTGATTATATAGGCAGTACTTTATGTAAGCATGAAGAAAACACAGATACTTCTGTGAACATCTTGTGGTAGAGTGGTATTGAAATGAAATGTAGCAGTTCAGAATAAGAGGTCCTGCCACCTTGCCATGGAGAAAAAAAATCTGCTATTTTTCACACAGTGTGTGATTTTCTTGTTGTTGTTCATATTTAGTACACTCGTGCATTTAAAAAAAAAAATTACAGACTAAGATAACTTAGGATAGCAATTTGTAATAAGAATAGGTATAAAAAGATGGGTAATGCAGATAATGCTGTATAAATAAGATGAGAAAGGTGCTTTTATTGATAGGGCTAAAGAATATGTAAGTATTGAATTGTTAATTAGTCTAATAACCTTTATAGAAAATGCATGACCTGGAATGATTTAATTGTAGCTTCTGGGGTCAGTTTTGCCCTCTTTTCTTTCACCTTCTGTCACCTTTTATCACACTGTAATCACAATACATATGTCTAGAGCTGTACTGTCTCTGCTTGATTAATGCCATGATAGTCAGCAGAATACATTGTTTTGAAATCTCTTTTGTAAGGTTAAACTGTATCACTGACAAGGATTGACAGCTGCTGAGAATACAATAATGAGGTTTTTACTCCCACTGTCTGTGCAAATTTATCACTGAAGTCTATTTTCCTCATTTACCTGTGGAAGCATTTACCTCTGCTGCTCCCCTTGTGATCTACAACTCTGTTCCTTTCCTTATCAAAAAAACATTGGTTCGTGTAGTTTATACTCGTATAAAAATATACAGCTCGTTATAAGGTAGAAAGGCAAATCCTTACAAATAATTGGGATCTTCTTACCTGTTCTGCAGTGTTTTCCATATGTAGATAGGGCTTATGGAACATGGCTTGAGAAGATGTGGTGCGCTTGATGTGCCAGTTGTTATTCATCATCAGCAGCAAACTGTTGTTTTTTTTTTTTTCCTTGCCAATATACATGGTGCAGGGAGACACCAATAACTGGTATTGATAAATGGGATAATTGTTCAAGTCTAAATGGTTTGGTTGATGCATCTACAGACCAACTTGTAGCACTTTGCTAGGAAGCACCCCAGCTGCATGTGTGTCTGCACTTCCAACAATATGCATATGAATTTTCTCCTTTTAAAGTAGTTAAAATTATAAACTTTATGGAGCCTTTCAGAGGTTACAGTACTACAAAGGTACAACCAATAACTCGAAGCATCTCGAAGGTCAGTGCTGGTTTTCTTGAGGTGGGAGGCTGTCATCCATGCATATTCTCATTTCCTGGTTGTTACTGTCACTCTCCCCCTGACTACACAATCATGTGCAAAGCTGGGCTTCCTTTTCTCTTCGTGTGGTTTGGGCTGTTTATTTTAATAAAGAAATTGTAGTGTACAACAGAGAAAATAGCTGTTATTTTTCTGGAGTCATCTATCTTAACATAAAGCTTTGGATAGCCTACTTCATTAGCGCTTATTATGAAGAATTTTGTCTCTGTCCAGAATCCTACTGAGGCTTTATGTGGCATTACCTAAAAAAAACCCCAAATCACTCTGAGTGCTAGAAACATGTGTGACTCTAAATAATGATGGGACATAGAGCAGAAAACGTAACAATGTATGCAGAATTCTAGAAAGGCGGAGATGAACACATTCATAGAGTAGCAAAGCCTTATATAGTGCATAGACTCATCCAGGTAAATGAGTCACAAGCAGGAAAGAAAAATAGGAATCACAGTCAAAGGAAATTAGTCGTGGGAAGGGACCTGCAGTCATCCTAACGCTCACAGAGCTGGACTTGATGATTGGGCTTTTGTTTGTTTCTTTAACCTTGGCAACTTCTTAGGGTGGGTTTTTTTTTTTTGTTTTACTTTGTCCTTATGTCATAAGGAAAATCTTATTTTTATTTCCAGTTTTGATCCTCAAACACAAAGGAAAAATTCAGCAAACTCATCCCTTCTCTCACCCCACCTTCCCCTCCCCCCAAAAAAATTAAGTGTAAAAGCTTGTTAATGAATACCTATGTAAGAAGAGTAATTCAATATAAATAATATATATGTTTTATATATATAAAACATATTTTATATATAAAATATATAAATAACATATATATGTTTTATATAATAAAACATAGCTATACAGTATAATTCTTCTGAATTTTATAGCTAAGCTCAAAAGCCCAGAGAGCTTTTATTATCATAAAGTATACTAGTACACATGATGCTAATACATACATATATTTTTGTATTTAGTCTTGCTGGCCTACTGATAGAAAAATCCTTCTCATTGTTTATCACTCTCTCCTGATCTGTTTTCCAGTAGCGTGACAGCTTAGCTTTACTTATGTCAGTTTAAGCTAGTTTAGGTTAATATATTTGTTATAAAGCATTCCAATGCCTGCTCAAAATCCTTTAAGCCCTACCAAAAATGAGATGGCCCTATCTGGAACATCTTTGATAAACCAGCATGACTCATCACTGCAATGACTGCTTCTCTCTGCAAAGCAGTGAGTGGAGAGATTTTCTCTGTTAGATTAAATGGTGTGCTTCAGAGAGATGTTTGTAGTGATACTTGGTTCTTCTTTAAAAGTCTTTGGTTTAGGATTCAATTGTTATTTGAGTGGTAAACTGGTGGGAATGGAGGTGCTGCAAGAAAAATTAATGCTGACCTTTCAGCATTGCTTTGTCTTACATGAGAATACTAAAACTTAACTGTGATCTTGAATATTATCTGAATTATGTTTTTTCCTGATAGTATGCAAAGTTAATATTTGGGAAAGCAAGGGCAGTGAGTCACCTTTGTCTCAGACAAGAAAATATCTCACTTCCATAAAGAAAGAGCTCACAATGTCTTCCTGAGAGCAAAAGAATGGTGTTTTTTAAATGTGGTAAACAACAAAAATGGTGTCTATAGACAAGCTGAAATAAAAAAATAAACCAAACCAATAAAAAGTAAAATTGCAGCTGAACTTACAGAATTTTATTTGGTTAGGGATTGATGCAAAATACTTCAAGCTTTTGAATGGACAATTTTGCAGTTGTGCCTTTTTTCACTTTGTGTATATTATTTATACATCTGTAAAATGTTCTCCAGTTGTGAACTGCTTTCTCCGTGCCAGTGTGAATCCATGGTTGGGTTCTGCAGCATGTGTGATTAACGCCACCTTACTTCAGTTTTTCTTGCCTGCTTGCAGAATACCAGCAAAGAACTTGTCAGGTGTGTAGTGAATAAGGGGAATGTGATTTCCACCGAGTGGTGGAAATCCCTCTGCGCCTTCCACTTCACTCTTATAGTGGTCATCACTTCTTTCCTCTTGAAGTTGCACCTCTATCTAATAAGCTGTCTTACTGGAGCACTTGATTTCCTTGAGAAGAATAAGCTACTTTCATGTGACTTGGAGGCGATCTAGAAATGCCACACAAAAGTAGCATAAATAAAAATTAGAAGTTGCATTTTATACTCTGGGTCTTATTGAATGATACTTTTAATACTCATTAAGTCCTCATTAAGTCAAATTATATTAAATGAAACTGTTCAGGGATGAGGTATTACTTAGCATGGCCAAAGGTGCCAGTTTCCAGTTTGTATCAGCTGAACAATAATAAAAATGAAATAGCTTAATTGGTACTTCTGGGATTTGCTGAAAATATGCTGCAGAGGGATGGATTGAACTGTATTCAAAATAGTAACGCAAATATCAGTGCTGTCATATTTAAATTTGCTATGGTTAGAGTTGAGGGACTGCTTTTTCCCTTTTTTCCTCCCCCTCTTGGCTTCTCCCTCTGAAACTGTATTTGGGTTCCAGTGGGAAGGATGTACTTCATAATGGTAAATACTGTTTAGTGTGACTTGACATTTTTTCAGGGAGATAATGTACCCAGGAGTGTCTCCTTCCTGGCCCAATGACTCAGAAAGCTCTGAAAATATACCACAGTGTGGGAAACTTCAGAAGCGTTGCAGGAGGAATTGCTGGTGACTAATTCAGTAATAAAACAGCATGCATAAGATGCATTTTGTGCATGTTGTTCGTCCACACTTTAATTTATTAGATCATAACAGCATATTTCTGATAGATGTCAGTGTGATTTGAAATTGCTGTCACCCCTCTATTTCTAACCTCAAAGTATAAACCTAATATTTATCCAATATTCATAATCTTTCTTTCATAATCTCTGTAATATCCTGTCAGTATGTTTTCAAGAATCATACTGAACCTAACTTTCATCTACTGTAATATCTATTTTGTTCAAGATTAGAAATTCTTTAAGTTTAAATGTGAAAAAGGTGTTAAAAGCTGTTAAAAGTCTAAGATCTGCTACTTAAAACAGGTGAAGAGCAATACCTCCTTATGTAGCATGTTTCAGTTTAATTTTCATGGAAGACTTATTCATGAATGCAAACTGAAGTGTAGGTTTGTATGAAAGGGTTGTAAAGACCTTAATTTAATTATTTTATATAACTTACAAACCTGAGAAGAGTGGACAAACTGATACAGGGGTAAGATGAGATCTCCTTCTCTAGTGAAGTAGGGCCCTGCTGGCTTGAAATATAAAAGACAAGCCCCATCTATCTGGCCAAGTTAACCTTGTAGAGATTCATGCCTATTGTAGATAGGTTGATAAAGATAATTCCAACCTGTGTCTTTTGTTTTTGGAGGTCCTGATGGAAAGCCATTTTCCTTTCTATTATACAGTTGGATGCTGATATTATAATGCATTATTTTATTTTTATTTTATTTCAGTGTTTCTGAGAAACTTAAATTTGAGTATAATTTTCTTTGGTTCCAGCTGTCAAGCAGACTATTGGAAATAAGGATCTTGCAAACATTTGAAAGGCAGAGTAATACACATGTGAACAAAGAGAGGAAGAATAATGATAACATTGAATTTATTTATTGAAATAATGTCAGAAATGCAGTTCTAGCGATCACAACTGAAATAATTTTGAGATAGGTTTTGCAAAATCTATATGCTAGGGAAAGGTCTAGAAACCGTGAATGGAGTCTCCTCCATCTTGGAGAGAGAAATTCTAAATTGAGACTACAGCTGTCTTGAATGTCTTTCAAGAAACCAAAATTTTAGCCTAAGCAGTACCTCTTACCCTCTGAAGGTGTTAGATGAAAGGTTACCAGAAATGCTGGAGTCTTGGCAGAATCAACGAAGTTAAGAGGGAGGTTCTGGAAAGGTATCCGAATAGATGGTTAACTGTCATCTATGGTAATAAAACATTACTTTAGATGCATAAAAGCATGATGGATTTGGAACTAACTTTACTCTTTCTGTGCTGTTTTAAGCATATTGACAAAAGCAACCTCTTTAAGAAGTGGACAATGAGACATATATCATAAAAAGAAAAACATCTGTCTTGGAGAAATAAAGTTGCATAGATACATGTTTAGTACAGGCAGCGATTCTTTATTTGACTGCAGAGCTTACGTATGTTCAGGTTTTTAAATCTGCTAGAGCAATCTCCTGACCTTGGATAATGCTTCCTCTGTTAGCTCCTTAATAGCAGCAGTTGTTAGTGATTTCTGGAAGACGCCTGTGAGGCTGGAGGAACAGCCATTTATATTGTCTGACCAAGTTGATTTTGAAAACAAATACCTTTAAAAAAAATAAATAAATAAATAATCTTGTGTTATTCTAGTGGAAGATCCTTTTCAAAAGACAGCATTTCTTTCACAATTCTAAATGTCACAGTGAGGAGCAACGCTCAGACTTGTTCAGTGACTTAGCTCAGGGTTAGAGCTCCTGCTCAACTTTTTTAATTGAAAAGTATTATGGAAACAAAATTGAAATGAGGTTAAGAAAAAACAAGGGCTGTTTTTACTACTCTTTCCTTTTTTTCCACCGCCCATCAGCAGTGGTGCCAGACAGACCACAGACAAACATTTAAGTATCTAATTAAAAATGAGTAAATGTCATCAAGAAAAACTCGCAAGAGGCAAATAATGTCAACTGAAGAAAAAATTTCTCATTCTGTTATAAATAACGCGTTTGAACTGAAAACGCATACATACTGGGACTAAAGAATGATGATGATACCTCAGAGGTGCCCTGATGTTAATGAAATGGTAGTTCTCACTGCTGCTGCCATTAGAGACCAAACCCGGCAGTAAGTGTCCTTGGCCAGTCTCCAGGAGCATTCCTAGTAGCTGTAGGGAGTTCAGCCTCCGTTCATGGTGGCTTTAGCATAACCCACCGCAAACTGATGAGTGTATTGCATATTTTTTTGTTTTCACTTCTGAGATGCTCAGAAGATACCAGCATGTTAGGAATTGAAAAAACAAGTATGATGGAGGAGACTTGAAAGTTACTGCCCTTCACGGTGTGCTGCCAGAACAAAACCAAGTGGTTTGGTAACCGCGTGTCGATACTTTCTGTGGGAAGGGTCTGCTCTGTGTTAATATTTGATCAATGTTGAGAATGTGTGTTGCAACTCCCAGATAACTTGCTCTGGCAGCACTAGAATTGTAATAATCCACTTGAAGGAGGAAGTAGCAGCAATGTGTCAATAATACAGAGAGAACTTTTAAAATACAGAAATAATAGTAGTTAGTGAAAGACGAAGGCATGCTTAGTAAAAGAAATATCTGTGTTGACATTTCCAATTGTACAGCATTGATCTAACTCTGATTTTTCTGGTGTTAATGATAAAAGATAACAGAATTGGGCCAAAGCTGAGTACTTTGAGAGTCCCACTCCTGCTGAAAATTCATTTCAAGTATTTTCTAATTACTACTCTTCTCCATTTTTGTGCCCAATCCTGATTTTATGGTCCCTGTTTAGCAGAAGGCATTGTATTAGTGTGGCTAGGACCCCAAATGTGCCAGCCTTAAAGGCAAAAGAAGAAATCTGTCTAATGATTGAAGTAATAGATTTGTCCCTCCTAGAGTTCTCCTTCTTGTTCTCCTGATATAGGAGAGAAGAAGGAGTTTGGGGATTAGCTATAGAGGATAGAAGCCTCCCTAATCTGTCTGGTAGATCCAGTCCTGAAGTGACAGTAAACACAGCTTTTACTCTAGCTCTGGTACACAATAAGGTTTCATAGGTTTTATAATGTGTTTTCTTTATTATTAAAAAGCTCTAAGACACTGTCACAGTTTCTATGGTATAATCACGGAACTGCTACATACAAATTTCAGTGCACGCATCACAAAAGTATTAGCATTGACCCTATAGTTAAAGATCGCTTTTTACCTCAGATGCAACCTTATTTTCTTGAAGTTAACAGGATGCTGGAATAAATATATACTATTACAGTGTTACAGAGTGATCATTAAAATATACTATGCCTTTATGTTTTGGTTTTTTTTAGAGCTATGATAACAATAGTAAATAAACGAGATCCTTTACTATTCTGTACAAAGAATATAAATTCCTGTAGATAAGTGGGCTGAATGTTTCCAAGAGTTTGTGCAGATGATATTTTACTTTAGCAAAAGCATTATATACACACTTGTCCTCACCATATTTGACTGGTGGCTTAAATGCTATTTAAGGGCTTGAGAAAGGGTCTTAGGATGTAGTGGAAAAAAAAAAAAATAGAGAGGATAAGATATGTCCAAAGTTCATAGTGACAACAGCTGTTATTCATACCTGTTAATGTCAAATTTGTATTTTAGCCAGTATACATCAACTATATTTATGTATCCCTATGTATGCACACATATGGAAACAAACCATATGTAGCCTGGAAAATAGGACAGAATTGTCTTTTGAGGCCTGCGCATCTAAGCAATGTACATTCAAGCTTGGCCTTTGTGTCTTTATAATGTTATTTCATGAATGGTGTGATTGAAATTTAGAAAAACTCCAACGACAACCCCCCTCTTGCCCCCCTCCGTTTCTTCCAAGAACACTTTTAAACTGGATGTTTCCTTCTGAAAACAAATATGCATCTTCTGATTAGTGTTATAAATGTATGAAAATAGAAGCATTTATTACGCAAGGAGACGTTTCAGTAGAGTGAATGGGATGGTAGTTTGAGTTCCCCAAAAAGAGAAGTGTACAATAAAATAGTGATTGTTTGGGGTAGGTTGGAAAATACACTGATCATCTGTAAGACAAAAAAATAAAAAAGATTATTTTTTAATTAATCATTAGTATAGGGATATATGGGAAGAGAGGAGTTAAAATACCTCTCTAGACTCCTCTGAACAGCAGATCTTAAGACTCCTGGGAAGCAGCAACACTTTTCACTGGAAGCAATTAATAATAAACTTTTTGTATGAAGTTTTGAAGTAGATAATGGGAAAACGTTAAAAGCAATTTAAAGCAATATGTTATGCTTCCTTATTTTCATTCCAAAGCATTTTGGGGAGAAGTGCTTTGATCTCTTTGGGTTTCCTTGTGTCTATTTGCAAAATGGAGATAAGGCTGACCTGTTTCACAAACAGTCACCTCCAGGTACGGAAAGGTGTGGAACTATTTAATGTCTTGTAGATACTTAATTTTTTAGAAGCGAACGTGTTTAAAAAAAAAAAAAAAAGGGGGAAAACAAAAGGACAGAGGGGAAAAATTTCAAAATAATTGCACACAATAAGCATTTATTGAATATGTGTGCATTACAAGAGAATTACAAATACAAACTTCAGTAATTCAGAATTCTTCTGTTATAACCATATCAGCAGTTACACATTTTTAAGACCTTGACAAGCATAGCAATGGCGATGGAAGCCTATATAATATGTAACCAGCATTAGCAAAACCACAAAATACCTTTGTTTAAAATATCTGGAATGGAATCCTACAGTAACTAAATGGCACCATTCATCAATGTTGTCAAAGACCCAGTCAAACTCAAGAACTTGTTCCATAAGTGTTGATCTGACTTTGAAGCTTCAGGTAAAGTAGTAGGAATGATTTGTCATAAAATGAAATTAGTAATTGCAATGGAATGTCATGATTGTGTCAAGAACTATGCTGTTAACCAATGAGAGACACAAATAACATACTGTTTGGCAGACACAAAATGTTAATTTTGTGTTATTGGAATTCAGTCCAAAAAACAGATGATTTTTTTCTTTTTCTGAAGATCCTCAAAATTTAAAAGTTAAAACTACTTTGATTTTTATTTAAATCATATTAAAGTCTGTTTAATCCCAAAAAATTATTTTTAGAAAAATGCTTGTTAGAGGTTTTCTTATTAAAAAAAAATTAATTTTTTTTTAGCCTAAAACCAGATGTTTCAGCGAATTTTGTTTTCTGTATGAAAAACTACATGAAAAGTTGTTGGGATGTTTATTTTTAGACTTAATATAGTTTCCTTTCACTTGCTACTATTCAGAGCCTTCCTGGGAAACTTGTTTTTCATTTGTATTTTTATTGCTACGTGAGGAAAAAGGTTGTTGTAAATGTCAGTGTGCCAATATGTTAATGCAGACTCGTGAGGATTTTATTCTGCTTCCTTCCTCTCTCTGGTTTCTTATTGGGTATGTATAGTTTTGAAGGGTGTATCTGTAGCTTCTAATTAATAAGTACACAATTATTTTGAAACCCCCTGATGCTCTTGCTACAGGAAAAATTGTTTAAATTTATCCCCATTAAATGTATTTTTCGTATAAATGAAAGAAGACCCTCCCACTGTACAAACATTTGCTGAGCGATAGCAGGGGATGTTTTTCCACAGGCTTTTATTGAGCTATTTAATCTTTGATGTATTACACAGTTTTGGTGCTGCAAGTTATATTAAATGCTGATAGAATGAGTTTATTGTATCCCTTCTTAAGTCAGTTTATTAGTTTGGCAGCGGACCAGTTTTGGCCATCTTGGAGACCTGACTCTCCAGATTTATTCAGTACTAATCTTCCCTCACACCCATATATGTCTTTATGTGCTTCAAAGTGCATATTTTAAGATTTTGAGCCATTTCCATGGTTATTCAAACCTGGGTTTCTCTGAAGATGGCATTAATAAAAGTTTCCAGCTGTGACTGCAGCTTCAGCACCTATATATTCAGAAAAAAACTAACTTTGAACCACTCTTGTTGCCTGGTCTGGATTTGTTTGTACTGACCAATTTCAGGGAGCAGACTCTGAACTGTTTCTAAATCCCCAAGATTTAGTAGTCAGCATATCAGTTATTTTTGTTTGATATTTTGTTTTCTGCATATCAGCGGGTATGCTATGGCACATCAGTTTTCATCTTTGATCTAGTTTTCATCTGTGTTCTTTCAGTCATTGCTAAAACTTCCTAGTTATTCCTAGCTAACTAGAAAATTATTAAGAAAGATTTTTTTTTTTTTTAAATTTTTTTTTTTTCAATGTAAGATATGAGGCAAATGGAGAGAACACAGCTGTCTAGTAATGCCATCTGGGGAATAAAAAAAGTTTAGTCCTTTCAAACCTCCTGGAGACTTAGCATGCCCCTTTAGTCAATTGCAGATTTGGCACAGAGAAATAAACTTTATGCCAGATTGGCTTTCCTGCCAGAAGTCTCTGTATGGTAGTGTACTACATTAGAATAAATGTTGAGAGATACATAAAATATTTTTTTAAAAAAATAGGTAAAAAAGGAATTGTTGGGATCTCAGTAAGCTGCTCTGAAAGTGCCCAACAGAGTAGGTGCCGCAAAGAGCCTTGAATTATCTCCTGCTGTAGCCATCTTATGTAACACAAAAAAAGTTGTGAGACTACCAGATTGGACTGACTTGCACTTTTTTCTGGTTTGTTGGTTGACATATCCAGGTGGCAGAGGCTGACCTATTTTTATATGTTGGATGAACACTACAATCAAACTGAAAAAATAATTGCCTCATATCATAGGTCATTTTAATATCTTCCATACCATTTACGTGTCCGTGTGAATGTGAAGTTGTGAAATCTCCAGTCAAATACCCAATTTTAAATTAATTTTCTTTTGAATACAGCATCTCATTTATTTTGGGGTGCATAGGTTACTATCGACATTTTTGCAGAATCATTTTGGTGTCTGTAAGTCTTCTGCAACAGGTTTTATTATTATCTGTGGTATACTTTAAGATAACTTGCAAATGTCTGTGTGAAATATTACTTTATGCTCTCTCTCATACAGTCTCTTTTTCTTTAGCTGTACCACTCACAGACCAGGTTTGAGTGGCAAGAGATACGGCTCTAGAAGTATGTGTTCTAAGTTAGAAGCTTAAGTATACCTTAGCCCTGATTTACAGTAAAATTACAGTTGTGTTTCAATAAATCATGCCATAACAGGCCAGACATTAAATTATAATAGTAAAATGCAGTGTTGCTGTCAGGAAGATGAGAGGGAGGAAGCGAAGAGACAAAATACAAAGCAAAGAGAAAAATACAGCTGCTGCAGTGGGCCTCCAGAAGGGGAATTACTGGAACGGAAAGGGCATGATGCAGAACAGGGAAGAAAAATAGAATAGGGTAACAAATGGGATGGAAGAAAATTCTCGGCAGGCCAGAACAAGATGAAGTAAGGGGATTTGTACAGAAAGGTCATTTTTCAATTGATGGAATAAACCCAGTTCTTTATTTGGCTTCCTACACATAGATAAAAGACTGGAATGAAAACTGGGGAGAACCGTATCAGTGGAATATAGTAACGTGAGCCCTGGTTACTTCAGATGTCTTTCACCCTGCACTGTATGACCATTTGGAGAACTTGCTGCTCTTCTGAGTTGTGAAGAGCACAATAAAGAGAAACCTGTTAATATTAAAGCTTAAGAAATTCTTTGTGTTTACAGAACTTCAGGATTGTTGGCTGAGAGGAAGCTTGACTTCATAAGTTAATATATTACTGACCCGTTTAGTATCCAACAGTTGAAGCTAACATAGCAAGCTTTCTTCCTTTATACTGTGTGTATCCATATAAGGTCAGTTTTTAATTCACAGCAATTAGGATTTTCAGTTCTTTATTGAACTAATACTGAAAATAAAAGTTCTAAGAATAAGGGTGAAATCCTCAATACCTTTCACATTTGAAGAGTATGTGTTTCCCAGCTTTTAATGACAATGAACACTTTTCATATAAATCGTTACCATACTATATAGTCTCTACACACTGTCCTGTCTATAGTCAGCAGCTCCATTAACTTCCTGTTTTTTCTGAGGAAGACTTTTGCTTAGCCTTTACAATAGTTATTTATCTTACTTGTCCATGTCTTGAAGGAAGAAAAGGCTTGTTAATGTAAGCATCTGTTATTTAATCACTTTTAGTTGGCAAGAAGGGAAATCTAACTTGGATTTGTATTGCCTGCACAGCTTTAGCTCATGCCTGATATTTTTTTTCTCCCTCTCCTCTTCCTCTGTTAACAAGAGATGGCTACAGAAGGTACTGCTGATAAGATGTGATGCATGTTTAATGTGTAACAAAAGGACTCTTCAAAACTAAAGGATTTAAGAAATGTTTAAAGATAATACAGGTTGTCTGAGGGACAGCCCTCAGCATGAGAAGATACAACATGTTGGTAGCTGCGACTCCAGCACAATTCAGTATAACCAGCCATTGTGTAAGCAGGCAGGGGGAGATCAGCTCAAAATAAAAAAAAAGAGGAAAAAGCCATATATCTTCCTCTCCAAATTATAAACCTCTGTGGAGTGTTTAGAGAGGGATGGAGAAAGGACAATTACAGATTTCAGAGGTGAAAGTAAAACCAGAATGGTCTAACAAAAAAACTGCCTGTGCATCCTGTGCAGAGGTATGGCAGGGTTTGTGGCTTGTGCCTTGCACGAGCAATGGGTTTGCAGGTTGGGGGGATTGAGCGAGAACCGGTGCCTGGGCTTAGTGCTCTGTTTCCTCTCTTCATTCTTTTCCCGGCTCCTCCAATTAAATGAACCTTGGGAAGGCAGGGTGGAGCTAACCTCAGCATCAAATACAATTACAGTGGTACTAAGAAAGGAGAAGTCTTTAGCATTGGTTACAAGCTGTATCCTAATTTATAAAACTGCTCGAAGCTAGAGTTTTCTGAGGCACAGATTTCACAGAACTGGATGGTAGTTTAAAAGGTGTTTTTCCGCCAACACCAGATCTCACCTTAAATCCATATAAGTGGCTGATACTGATTTCGGAGGGAGAGCTATATGAACTCAAGGCCAGAAGCTGGCTTTTTGCCAGCTCTTGTGTTTAGTAAGTATAGTAATTTGCTGAAATGTTCAGTTCCTTGCTAGTGTTTATTCTTTTCTTATCGTTATCAACAGAAACTGTTTGTCAAAACCTTAGTCATTGACTAAACCCTCATTCCTCACCTGGGTAATTCCACCGAATTTAACTGAAACAGGAAACTTCATACCAGAACGTTGTATCTTACAGCAAAGGCTAATTATGTACAAGATGCTGAACAGTGGATTACTCACATAATAGAAAAACAGGCTATGGCCTAAAAGAATTATCTTTTTCAGGCACATATTCATTTGAGGATATATTTTGTTCCATTAAGTGTAGGTGTCAGAATTTTTTTTCTGTTTTATTATATAGCATGTTCTGAACCCCTTCAGGAAAAGACATAAACTCTTCCCCCTTTGGGCAATTAAAAATGTCAAGTATATCAGTTCTTATTGTTGGCCTTTTTTTTTCCTCCTGTAAATAATAATCTATTTTTCTCTCATGTATATTTAGTTCCCAGCAGTTGCAAGGAGTCTTTCCCTGTCCCCTTGTATAAATACATCTCTTAAAGACTGTAAATAGGTTTTTTTAGACTAGTTTACTTCTGGCTTAAAGACAAAGCATATCAGACATAACTATTTTTCTTTTGCTGTTCCTTGGAAATGCTGCTTATTTCCAGTTGGAATAGCTGTAAAAGGATTCCTGACAAGTTGGTTTATCATGCACTATTTCATCCTTTACTTTGAGAGAACTACTTTAAGATTCAAACCTCTCCACAGGGTATTTCGCACGTCCAAATGAATGATGTGGACTGTTGGGCTCCATAACTTTCATGCTGCTCAGAGATATAAATTCTACTCTGAATTTTTCCTTATTTGTTTGATCTCAGTTATTCACTAGAAGCTTGAAGACTGAAACTTGTATGAACCACTCTTTTTTTTTTTTTTTTTTTCTTCTTCTTCTTAACAACCTGTCAATTACAAATTGAATGGACAGAGGCTGACAGGTTTTTTTGATGGCATCTTCTGTTTTTTCTATATTGTGTTTGCATTTCTTTGTGATGCATCAAAACTCAGTTAAGGTGCTGGCTAAGTGAAAGATCCAGGATAAAGGGCCTAATCATGATTTAAGAAGAGTGAAAAGTTCTTTCTCAGTTATGTCGTAGGAGGGTTTTTGCCCTGGCTTACCCTATCGTCAAACAGTAGTGGATGAGATAATATTTCACTTTTCATCCCTTCTATTTAAAATAAACAAAAACAAACAAAAAAGCACAAAATATTTAGAATTATTAGATCACTAGTAAATACCAAATTGCTCCCAAAACCATTTGATAGTGGCTTTTCCAAACCACCTAGCTGCTCAGGGAAGATCGTGTCCAGACCTGGCGCACACACACAAGCTCTTGCAGCTCACTGCGTATTTCTGCCTCCAGCACCGCTTTTGCTGGCTCTGGGCAGAGCAGCACAAAAGGTATTTCTTCACTCTAGGCCACAAAGCAGGAAAAGAGTACAAGGAATAGCATGCGTGCCTAGTATTTTGATAGGCATAGACCTTGCCTGAAGGTTTGTTAAAATATTTAGTAAAGGGAGAGAAAAGTTGTAAACAGTTTTATTATGCCAAGTTATACAGGAAAATGTTAAATGGTGAAACTTTTTTAGTTGCTGACTTTTTGTTTTAACTATCTGAAAATAACTTGGTACATGCTCTGTGGCTGGGAATAGATGCCCATTACAAGCCGTCTGCAAGCTCTGCGGACAGTGGTCATGGATGGTAGATGACATCATGAGCCTGCTCCAGCAGTAAATATCATTGTCTTGGTTTTATGGCACCGTAGTGCAGATCTCTTGATGTCAAATTTCTGCCTCCCTATTCTCTTTCCTTTCTCTCATCTTTCTTCTTTTTGTGTTGGTTTGTATACCGTGGAGCAAGCTGCTCAGGGGATGGTGAAGGTGAGATACTGTACGCTGATGACTTCACCTTATCCAGTGTAGGCTGTGGTTAAAGAGACTGGAAAGAAAAACAAGAGGTCATTTTAAGCTCATTTTTAAACTTTAGGCTTCATGATCTGCATATGCAGTATTGTGTGATACACATGCTAGTTAAAAAAAAGTAGAGTTGCTCAATTTTGGTCCCAGAACTGTTTGTGAGGAATTTGTCCCACACTTTCTCTCTGGGACAAGGGAAGACAAACAAAAATATTTACTTACGTTCTGACTTTGTTTTCAAGTTTATTTTATTTCTGGTTGCTGGCTTTCAAGAAAAAAAAACACAAATCTGTTATTGCACCGTGTTAGATCCACATAGAACTTACAAATGAATTACAATTTACAGCTTGGCTTTGGGAGGGTAGTCATGGGCATGATGCTTTCCTGTATCAATACTGCATATTGCCCAACAAGACCTTTGTACATGAAATTTGAACTTGGGGTTCATGGTTGCAATAAGCAGGAGTTTTGCTTACTGTTTAGAGTTAGTGATTTAATTTGTTTATAAAAGCAAACTGCACACTCATTGTACTGTAAACAAAACTTGCAGAAGGATGACTCCCAGATTTACCCCTAGTCCTTTGGTAGAAAAAAAAAAATAAGCTTTTGCAGATAATTGCCAAGGAAAATATATCTTATTCAAGGAAAACTGAATCTACATACATTCATGTGTGTTTCACATAAAATTTGAACCACTGTAAATTAGTTGAGGTATAATTTTGTAGGAAAAATAGTGTTTGAATTTAAATATTCTTTTAAAATATACCCTTACACTGTAATACAACAGTAGGAACGCTAAATTGCAGTCACCTGTGCTGCTCAGGTGACCATACACATTCCAATCTGAATTAGATCCAGATAATTAATTTATAATTTGAATATTGAAAATACTGTAATATTGCCAGTTCTCACTTTGATACTATCCAATGTGTATTTGTTTTACAAGCGATAAATGTGAGTGCCCCTAATAACAGCTCTTGTCAAAGAGCCTTTTGTGTGCACTCCTTTACGAATGTAGCTCTCTAGAGTTTTCTGTAGTTATTTTCACATACCTTTTGGTCTTTCAGCTAATAAAATACTGCTCAGTAACAATAGCCAGTATTCCAGTTTATATAGAAATAAAAAGCTAGTGAGGTTAAAAATAAGTAATAAGAAAAATGGGATCTCCCTAGACTTCTTCAAAGAGTCAAACTCTTCAGAAAAGTGCAAATGGAAGTGTCGTGGATTTTTTCAGCTGATTTATGAATATTTGTTTTTCTTTAATTTATGCAGTACATTTTCAGTTGTATGAGTTGTATGGTTCTTTGATCATAAATGTTAAAAACTATATCTGTTAGAATTATTGCAAAGATGGAAAATGGTTAGGAGCAGGGGTAATGGCTAGCAGACAAACTTTCCATAGATAGTAAATGTTAGTGTCATACAGTTGGGTGTTTTCCACTTTTTCGATGTTGACAGGAAAGTAAAAATACTTCCTCTTTCATATTTCTGTTTGTGGACATGATCCTTCAGCTGTTTAATTCTTATAAATGCATAAGTGTAAGCACGTTTCATGATCGTCAACAGTTAAGTAGCCAGCACAAGATGTCAGAACTGTAGCCTCTGATCTGCCATGGTTTTTGTCTCTGAAGCTTAAAATCTTTCGTTATGAGATGGGAAGAAGGTAAAGGTGAAGTAAGCGTTCAAGTACTTAATATTTATGATAAACTCTGCCATTTCTAACAGTGATAATCCGTTCCAAATAACATTGGATTACTGTTTCCAGCCATCAAGCAACGGTTTGGAGCAAATCAGTGGTTTTGCTGTACCATTTGGTGCGTCCTTATACATATGTATGTGTGCAGGTATCTCTATGTTCTATATATGAAGTGAAATTCAAAATTCAGAGTCTCAACAGACAAAAATCATAGTGAGTTAAGATATGTAGTTGAGCAGACCATTGCCCGCCACTGCTGACGGCTGTAGCCACATGACAGCGTTGGCAGTTAAGGGGTGGAAACGGGTAATGGCAGAGGGTGTTTTGTCCCAGTTTCAAGGAAGGCAAGCGGAATTTAGGACCAAACACGTTGTTTTCTCCTTGGTGGAACAGGTGATATTTTTGTACTGTTAAATGATAAGTGTAGCAGAACTGGCTTTACATTTGTATTAAATATAGCTTGTTCTGTGTGGACACGTACCAGCCCCTTCATGGGTAAGCAGCGATTTTGCACAAGTGAAGAGAAGAGGCACCGAGCCATAGCTTAGTTGATCCCGAATTTTGTGAGAATGCTAGGAAACTTGACTGCGCTCCTGTTAATGTATGTTGGTATTTTGACAAGATCTGCAAGATACAATTTCTGTACGTTGGGTCACAGGTATAACAGAAACGCTTCAGCCTTCTAGGATTATGGGTAAGCTTTTACTGGCAAAACAGTAACAGAGCAGTGGCAGTTGTGCTGTGCGGCTGCTCTCTCTGCTGACCACCGGCTGCGCTGCCAAAGCTGCTCTACTGCCGGGCTTCCCTGGAACATCACGTTGGGGACTCTGCTTCTTCACATCACTCATCAATGTTTATTTCAGTGGCCCGAGGTCTGTAACATAGATCTTGCTGTTGTCTCAGCAATGTGTCTTAGGCCTCTCTTACACTGAGCTAGTTAAGTACTCTGGAGTTTTTCCTCTGTTTCTCCCCTGCTTAGCTACTATATTAACCCAGTGCTTTCCAGCTACTCGGTGCCATGGGAGTATTTGTCCTGATTTCTGTTAAAGAAGCCTGGTATTTCTAGTTGGCTAGGCTAATGCCTCTGACTTTCTTTGGAAATGTAGAGAGTTAATCATGAGAAGGAAGGAAGGAAGGGACATTAACTATCATGGTGCTAGCCAAGAGACCAGTAAATTTTGTTTTCTCTAGCATAATATAGAATTAACTTCAAACTAAAGTTTTTAAATAGAGATGGAACCATATCCTAATGGTATTAAGTGTGTTTAGTAGTTTCTGCTTCCATATTGTTGGGTGGCTACTTTAAAAATGTTGAATATTAGATATGCTGAAACGTTTTATTCTGCCACTTTCAGAAAATGAAACTTCTGATTCTGTTTTGTATGTAGTGGTTTCTGTGTTCCATAAAGATACCACCTACAGAAATAGTTACATGGTAGAAAACCTGAAGTTTTACCAGGTTTGGAGGAAGATTGGGGTCATACTGTGCCCTTGATAGATCTTGCCTATTGAGTGAGAACTGGCTTGCAGACCAAGGAAAGGGGATAAGTGGCTTAATATGTAGATTTTAGAAAGTGCTGCGGTGTCAGCAATGCATGAGGGATTTTGTGTGCAGTGAATGTAGAATGCATCCTCAGTCTAAAGAGGCAGGCACAGGCAGGTAAGCTGATTGTGGCAAAACGGAGTAGAGCTGCTGCTGCTGCTGAAGCTCTAGGAGGTGGGTGCTCTGCAGCCAATGCATTTCCCTGCCTGCAGAATGACTAAAGATGAGAATGGATAGATCTCTGCAGGCACCATCTGTGATTCACAGCCATTTCATGGCATGCTCGTTGCAATGTGGGAGTATACTCAAGCTGGCAATTTTCTATGTAAAAAAGGGGCTGCAATATGAGGGCTAATGCAGAACTTAGTCAGTTCAGCTGCATAACAACAAATGGCATACCTAATTACTACTTGTATTAGAAGACAGTGGCTTCTGCCTTGTTCTCTGACTACATTATATTTGATTATGTATCTTGAATGTTTTTAATTGTCTAGGACAGAATAAATTAATTGCAACATCTTATTAGTTTAGAATATTGCTAAGGGATTTTTATCTCAAAGTATCCCTCTGGATTTAACCCAATTTCCTTCTGTATATTTCTCTTCCAATTTATGAACACTTAGTGCTCTTAGCATTATGACAGACTTTAGGTGAGAAGCTTTTTGAGGTCTTGAATGCTGTACTAGTGGTGTCCAACTTGAGTCTGTGGTGTTCACTAACTTTAGTTTCCAGTGGTCCCCATAATACCTGATCAGCAGATACGTGATTCCCTGGTAGTAAGTCCCCTCTCAGCCTTATATGCAAATTTCTCTCTTCACAAGACTGCTAATGATGTAGCTTCATGTCACAAAAATGGGCCATCATAATTCAGAAAAAGAACATGCTTATTTTCTCCATTTAGTGTGGGCATGAAATGAATCATAAGTGGCTTTAAATGCCATTCTGTCAGTGTTCATTACTTCTATTTACTTATTTTGAAGGATACTCATTCCCCTTGTTTATTCAGTGCTGACCTCTTTCACAACAAATGTCCCAGTTTGACTGTGGGATGATCCAGGCGATGTTTGGAACTACGAACTTTCTGTGCTGCTGAGTCCTCATCCCAGAAGCCAGCACCTAGCGCCACCAAGCCTTGAACTTGCTCTTGCAGTAAGGCAGGAGGCGTAGGCCTCCTGAATTCTTAAAAACCAATTTGGGTTGTTGGTGCCCCAAGGTATTTCCCAACATGGCACTTCAGCTGGCTTCCTTGTCACTGGGAAACATTGGTAGTATGCTTTGAATGCTGGCTTCACTTAAGTCACTCTCAGTCTGAGACATGCTTCAAGGTAAAAATATACTTTTGCTTTAATAAAGCAAAATATTTAATTTGGAAAACTTCAGGCAAGGTGTATGAAGTTGAAATCAAGACTGCAGTGAAATCGAACATCATGCTGCATTTTAATTTCAAATTGTTTTCGTAATTGTCTGTTAGGATTCTTGGAAACTGACAACAAAATGCTACTCCTGAGAACTAAATCTTAAAGTTAGATTGGAAAGAAATGTGTTTTAATTCCCTTTTCTTTACAAATTCTTTTAAAAGATGATTAAGATGGTTGAAGTAATTTATGTGTCTTATATGTAGCTATACATTGTAATTTCTTGCTATTCAACATACAATTATTGCTTTATCTTGAGTTATTCACAGAGCCTGCACATAGCTCATTAATACCCATAATTTTATTACTTAGAACACTTCATGGAAACTAATCCCAGTTTACTGTTATACGGCTTCATAGAATCACATCTGGACAATAGTTGTCCTGTTCAACTAGTCAGCAAACAATTTTGCTTAAGCCATGAATGAGAAATCAGCTAAGGACTTCTGAGTTCCTGAGGTATGAGTAACGTACAAGTGGTCCTCCACTATATGGAGGAGAACAGTTTGTAACTTCTCTGTTCAATAGCTCAGTGCCTGATAATAGGTATCAAAACCTACCAAGTAATAGTTTTAAAACGAGTATTTATATTTTCAGAGACTTTTTATGGTATATGCTTAAAATGAATATGAAAGGATTGAACTGATAAGCTACTAAACATTTTGATCATTCTGTGCTGAATATTTAAGTATAATTTCCTTTTTACTCAATATGAGAGATGCTAGTAAAAAAAAAGTGATGAAGCTATACAACCCACACTGAAGCTGGATGATTTTGAATAAAGTATCTGGCAGTGATAATGGTTTAGCTTTAATGGGGGGCTGGTAGCTACTTCTGTCACAGCGAGCTGAATGGCGACATAATTTTCAGTGAAACTATTGTAATTCAAACAGGTCTTCATGTATTGAAGAATTCAAGATAATAAATGCATATCTGTTTTTGACATAAGGTCACAAAAAAAATGACAAAACCATGAGGAGAGAGGAATACTTCAGAAAACATTAGATATTATAGAATATGTAATGAGCTGAGATGGTTTTAGTTTTACCACTTAAAATAGTGGTTAGTGCTTACATTAAAGGAGTTATGTAGTGCATTTTCCTAAAAATTGTAACACGATTTGGAATAAAGATGTTTTTCTCTCTTCCTGAGATTGTGTAGCTACATTTATTTGAGTTTAAAGTTCTATTCAAAAATACTTTGAAAATATTTTTTGGTATCTTTCTCCATTTTTCTTTTTTACTAACAAGCAGTTTCTGTCCCTCTTTCATACATTCCAGTCAATTGATACACGATGCCCGTGTCAAAGAATTATTTCAAGAAATTGGACTGAATTTTATGACTGCATTATGTTTTTGCTGTTTTCCCCGTTATATTTGCATCTCTCCCTTCCACAACACAGCATCAGTGGCAATTGGCTTATTTATTACCATGTTTGAGGAAAGTTCACTTCTGTAAAGTTAATTCCGGTCCCTCTTCTCTCTTGTGTGGTCTGCACAGTCAGGTCAGGCTTTATTTTTATCTAGCTTTCTGAACTAGTTCACTCATATTTTCTTGATTTATCCTTAAAATGGCAGTGTTCTCTTCCCACCTACTCCAAATACATTTGTGAATACTTAATTGCCTTTGACCTAATATACAGCAGCCCTTTGAGAAGTATGCTACGTAAAGCTAAAGGTTCTACAGCCTACAGTAAAATGAAAGGAGTTTCAGGGTGTGTTGGTTTTTTTTGCCTTCTGGCCAAGATAAATGCTAGAAAACAAAGTATGTGCATAAAAAAATTCACCAGATCCGTCTGTAGGTGTATAAATGTGATGTGACTTTGAGAGGATCACCTTCCTTGAAGCATGAGTGTCCATCATATTGATGAGCTCCTCATGATGAAAAGGAGAGGAGTTACACTTATAAGTATTTCTCTGATTACCCATAAAGGGCAGAAAAGGGTGAGAGAAGGAAGAGAAGACCATTCTTACTGGGAGATTAGATTTTTTTTTTTTTTTTTCTGGAGCCTTCCGTTCTGTTGGAGGAATGCATGAAGTAGGCCTGACTTAAAAACCTTAAAATCATTGTAATACTTACCCTTGCTATTACACACGCAATTAGGAAGCCGCTGATATCAAGCTTGCTCTTATTTTTCAGGCACCTTTATAGAGGCCAGCTGGGAAGTCTGATTTTTAATGCTGCAGTAGTTGGTGCCTATATTAGTCTTGCAAAATTACTTTTCCATGTGGTTGAGTAACACAGAAAACCGTTAACGGTTTCCCTCTTTCTCTTCCTTTATTTCTCTGGCGATGATAATGTAGGCACATTATGTGCATAGTGAATTTTAAGCAGTGCCTGAATGTGAAAGATTTTGGAACTGAAACAGTTGGGGACAGGAGCACACGTTACTGTTCCCTTCAAGTGTTCTTGGAATAGCTGTCAAGGACAAAGCACAGCTCCTTCTGGTGTCTGGCTTCTGTGGGGAAGATTTAATTTCAAGCATTCAAGAGTATGCTGTTTTAGTGAACAGTTTGGATTTTTACTGATGGCATTATCATTTGGTATGCATAAGTGGGATGTTTTAAGTGGGATCACTGTTAAGTTTCCTTGCTGGCTCATGACCGGTTGTTGCTAAGAGATGTTCACACGTATTTGCTATGTGAGGGAGTTCATCTCTGTTATGTAGATTTTGATAGCACGATCCAGAAAATATGAATATGCTAATGATTGAGCAGTACAGAGTGAGGAAAAAACATGAAGCTAAAAGCTCTAGATTTTTTAAAATAGATTTTTATAATAATTTTGTGGTGTAATTGCAGCCATTTTATCAAATGTTTCTTTGATGTTCTGAAACAGAGCTTTCCAGGCAATGGGTGAGGTGACACCACACAAACCAAAAATCATTACTGCATGAGAAGATGGCATCCAGAATGGCTGGTATTGTGAGCCTTCACCACCAGTGTGAACTGGGCCCTCACAACAAATAATAATTCCAGAAATAGTTAATACTCTCATGTTTTGGTAGAAACTGTTGCATAGTTGCAGTGAGGGTGTAGGGTAAGGGTAGGGTTTCTCATATCAAGGGCACGATGTTTATCAATGGTAAAATCGATCTGAACCCCTGCTACTTCAGTGAGCATTGTCTATTGATTTCCATGTTACTACGTTTCTTACCAGTGGGTAGCATTGGATGACAGCAGTATCTAACCAGAGACAAAAAGAATTACTGGAAAAGAAAAATATAGCTTAGAAACTCTAGCATTTTAATGGTGTTTGTTTGAAATGGGAAGAGGGCAAATAAGATGGTGGTATCCTTTCCATGTTTTTCACCTGAAGAAAAAAAAAGAGATAAAGCCGTAATGGTGTTTTAAAAGGGTAAAATCTGTTTACTTTTCTAACTTTAGACCTATGTAGTGAATGTCATGCTGCTCATGTGAATGTCAACATTTCTGTATCCCTATAAACAGATAATATTTTTCCATGTTCCTCAATTCAAAGACGAGTTGAAATAGTTTATTTGAATTGGAGCTACCCTTCTGGAAAAGTTTGTGTTAATAATGATAATTCTTCATAGTAATTATTTTATCATAATGAATAATGATTTTACTTCTGATAGTTGAGATACATAAATATTGGTGTCCAGAGACTTAAAAAGAAAGTTGTCCAACATTGACCTTGTCTAATTTATGCGTACCCTTTTTTCTAGCAATTTTTTTTCCTGAGTCATCAAAATACCTTTCACTTCTCCTTTTCAATAAAAATGCTTTCGTGCTGTTTTTATCAATATCAATGTATTCAATTCCAGCAGTCTAGTGAAGTACTATATTTTGTCTATTAGTTTCAGGTAGAGAAAACAAGTTTTTAATTGAAGAAGCATTTTTCAGTTTCAAGCTTGTAAGAAGTCATCACAAACTGTACAGATATTGTTCTAATTAGGAAAAATTACCTTGGCTGTGTCCTTAATTATTCTCAGAATGTCAGATAGATAATGAACAATTCAATATGGGCATAAAAATAACTTTACATTTCACTGGTTTGACTTTGAAATAATCCTGAAGTATTTTGACTCTGGAGATGTTATAAGTGAAAAAGGTCAGTAAGGAGCTAGTCGATGAATTATATGCAATAACTGCAGAAGTAACAGGGAAAAGAAGATGATTTACTTCTATAGGAAAACATTCCAGCATAATTTAAAAGTTGGGCAGTGTTTTTAAAAAGCAAATTAAACTAGCTCTTTCTGAGCTAATTGTGCTGAAATTCCAAAAAGATTTAACGAAATTGTCTTATTTTCTTGTGAAATTATGTTAGAGTAGAATAGATTTTTGGCTGCTAAGTGGACAGTGGACCCATCAGTCCTGCATTGCTTTCATGCTGTGTACTGATGGGAATTGTCCAATAACAATTTGACTTTGTTTAGACTAACTGTAACAGTGATACAAAAAGATCTGAATTGATGTTATTGTTTCCATTGAAGTCAGACTTAAACATCAGTTTAAGTTTTATTCTGAAAGGTGGTTGTCTTCTGCAGCCGAGCTGTGTGTTGGACAATATATGCTTGCTGTGGTCTTGTATCTAGTGTGGTATAGGTCATTTGGCTTTTACATAGTCAGTTAACAGTAAGTACACTAATCCTGGTGAGCAGAGTTGGAAGAGGGGAAGTGTGGATTTCGGTCCTTGCAATCCTGTGGAAATAACCATGGCATGTTCGCTTAAACTGATTTAAGATAATAGTGCACTGAGAATGACAGAGCCTTTCCTCTACTTCAGTCAGTCATTGATTCTAATCTTGTGGAGGGTCTTCAAAACGTTTGCTGTAGTTCTGTGTTGTGCTTTAACCCCAGCTGGCAACTAAGCACCATGCAGCTGCTCACTCGCTCCCTGTGGTGGGATGGGGGAGAGAATCAGAAGAGTAAAAGTGAGAGAACTCGTGGGCTGAGATAAAGATAATTTAATAGGTAAAGTGAAAGCCGCATACACCAGCAAAGCAAAACAAGGAATTCATTCACTGCTTCCCATCAGTGGGCAAGTGATCAGCCTTCGCCAGGAAAACAGGGCTTCACCACACCTAACAGTTACTTGGAAAGACAAAACACCATCACTCCGAACATGTCCCTCTTCCTCCTCCTTCCCTCAGTTTTTTATTGCCGAGAATGATGTCATATGGTACAGAATACATCCTCAGCATAGAGAAGAGAAGGCTCTGGGGAGACCTTATAGCAGCCTTCCAGTATCTGAAGGGGCTCTACAAGAAAGCTGGAGAGGGACTTTTTACAAGGATATGAAGCCACTACTCCTCATCCTATCACTGCAAACTAGAAAAGGGAAGATTTAGATTAGGTATGAGGAAGAAATTTTTCCCTATGAGGGTGGTGAGGCACTGGAACAGCTTGCCTGGAGAGGTTGTGGGTGCTCTGTCCCTCAAAGTGTTCAAGGCCAGGCTGGATGGGGTTTTAAGCAACCTGGTCTAGTGGGAGGTGTCCCTGCCCATGGAAGGGGCCTTGGAACTAGATGATCTTTAAGGTCCCTTCCAACCTAAACCATTCTGTGAATATCCGTTTGGTTAGTTGGGGTCAGGTGCCCTGGCTGTGTCCCCTCCCAACTTCTTGTGCACCCTCAGCCTACTCGCTGGCAGGGCTGTTTGAGGAGCAGAAAATAACCACAAGATGCATTTATTCCTAATCTTAAATCACTACTTACAGGTACTAATATTGTTTGATATTTTTGCCAAGATTAACCAGTTATATCTAGATATGAGAAAAATAAGTAGAACAGTACAACTGACTTACTGAAGACAGTTTAATATAAATGTGATAATTTGAGCAAATGCTTTTCCAAGGGCAGCTCTGTCTATGCTTAATACTACATTTGGAGGCTTAATAACATTATTGTAAAAGATCAGATTATGTCAATGTGGAAAGGTCTTGCATTGGAAGGTCCATGGGCCAGCCTTATTTTTGTTTGCGTTTTGAGGTGCCTTGCTCTACATGCTTGTGTTTGCAACCATTCTGTTATTGTAATTGGTTGCCTATTCCACTTCCCCTCGCCTCTCCCTTTTCAACTACACTATTAGAAACGGCTGTCCAAAGCTAGTCCAGGGCTGTAACCATCCATCACCAAGAGTAAATTATGCATTTGATACACTTCAATTCCAAATCACCAGTGTATGTATCTTCCTGAAAGCTGATCTTGAGTTTTCGTATCTTTTCCCCCAAATGTTACAAATATGCCCTTTGAAAACTTGTAGCAAATATATCTCCTGATTATCACCAAGGCTTCTTGTTTTCCTTCACAATGTTTTTTTTCTTGTGGGGTCTTTTTTTTTCCTCCTTCCCCCTCCTCCTTTAAACAGATCGAAGGCATTGAAAGCAGCTTATGGCATTAGATACTTTTAAGCTGCTTTAACTGCTTTAATGCCTTAGATAATTTTACATTTCTCGTACTTCCCTTGTCCCATAAAATAAAACGTTCTCCTGACCCTAAAACCAAGAACACAGTTTGGAAGTGAAAAACAAGGGTGTATGCTAATGGATAGAAATACTAGAACAAAACCCTCTCAGGGCTTTTTCCTGAAGAGCATGCACCTTGGTCCTATGTTTAATTGGTCTGTATTTTATTGGCAACTTAAGATTTGGAAAATTAACACTGAGTAATATTGAATAATATTAGCATACAGCAATTTATTGATTGTTTTTTTTTTTTTTTAAGAAAAAGCTTAAGGCATCATAAAGCAGCCTTCTCTTGCACAAAGTTGGTTTTAAAAGTAAAACAATTATTGTAATGGCAGTCATGTGAAGGAAATCATATAAAGGAAGTATGTACATATTTTGTACAAAAAATACTTTGCACTCACTTGATAGATTATTAAATGGAATCTCTCTCTTGTTTCTAAAGCTAAAAAAAGGAACTTAAATAGAGGGAAATTTCAGCTTCAGAACTTGAGGAATAATCATAAGCTAAATTGAATTTTTGCCAATAGTGGAAAACTTCTATGTGGATCTACCTATCTAACAGAATCATTAAGTGGAAAGGGCAGAATTAAAGAAGGAGGGGCCCCAGGTGCTACTGAAATGACACAAAAATCCGAAATCAGTTGTAATTTTTTTTTTTTTTGGGGGGGGGGGACACGACTGGCATCAGGGGGAAGCTTTACTAGAGAAGAAAAGTTGGAGAAGGAAATGTAAAACTTAAGACAGTCCAAAGCTTTGGTGTATGAACAGCCATTACTGTGGGACTGAACTTCAGCAAGGAGTGAGAAGAGACTCTGCAGCCAGGGCTGTACAAACCTTCCGAGAGTCCTCTGTAGTTTTGCATGGCAGTTAAAAAATAGCAAGAACTATTTATAGCGTTCTGAGATCTGGAGATAATATTTAGGTCTTGCTGAACTAAAGATACAAATCCTACAGGATCAAAACTGTGGCAGCAATTAACTTCATATTCTTAGACCAGGAGGAAGAAAGAATAGGTATGTGAGGGAGAAAAGTAGAAACGGCTAATTGTTTAATTCTCTTGCCATATCCTCCCGAGGCTCTCCCAAAATAAAAAAGGTGGAATGTAAGTCATTGTGCATTGTGACTCTTTCACAGTTTTACATCACGTGAAATCCTTACAAAGAAAGCTATTTCCCTGTTGTCTTAAAACTTTCACCTGAGGACATATTACCTAGCCATTTCTGTCTTCAAAGCATCGTATAAATGGAGAATTTATGCTTGCTTACCAAGGATTTATTCTTTTAGTTCAACCAGGTCAATCTGTTTTACAAAAAAAAAAAAAAAAGGCAAGTAAACAAATAGCATCTTGACTACTAAGAAGCAGAAGTTTACTGAAGGACGTCATGGCAGACTGGAGTGAAATTCAGAAATTCTTGATGTGTGTTGCATGTTCATTTGTCTCTTCCACTCAAATTAGAAAATGATGTACAAAAACATTATTTATATTTTATTCTCCATGAATAAAAGGGTTTTCAGAGCTTATAAAGCTGCAGTGTTGTTCTCACCGAAGCCTGAACTGACCTGAACAGTCATTAGGATTTAGATCATGTCCTTCCATCTGTGACTGACATTCTAATTAGAGGTTCCAAAACTAAGGTGAATTGCACATAGAATGTACAATTTAATCATCACTAGAAAGCATTAGGACGAGTATTTAAGTGCTGAAAAAGTAAGGTAGTCTGCTTAAGGCAAAAATTTAATTCTAATTTTGTCCAGAATGCTATTCAACACTTCTCAGCCTTTGGTCTGACTGTCTTGTTATATCTTAGGATTCATATACCATTGTTTATGTGGTGTGATGAAATATGTACAGGCTGCGACTTTCAAGGTTTCATATTAATACAGACAATACTTTTCTAGGATACTGTACACAGCTGCAAAAACTGAGTGTTCTTAATCTCTGACTGAGAAGACTTGTAGTTCCAGTTCTATATTTGCCAAGTTTTATAACTCGCTGAGTAAATAAAAGTGATTTTTTTTTTTTTTTTTAATTGAATAACAGGAAGTCCTTACTGTCATTTTGTGGTATTAGGAATGCCTCTGTGTTAACACATTTGTTTGTACTGTTTTCTGGAAGTTGAGGGCATTGTAAAGTACAGCAGCCATATTCCTGTTGGAATGTGAGCTGATTTGCTGCAGTTGAGCAACTCTTGGATTTTTATTATGAATGAATGAATAAAAGACAGTGAGTTAAAGATAATTGCTTCAAAAAATTCATTAAGGAAGATTACTGTGCATAGCCCACAAGAATCAGGGCCAATAAGTGAATGGTGAAATTAGTCACTGAACTCTTAAGTGACTTAAATTTATTATTATAATTGCTAGTCTCTTTTAGCAGACCAATGGCAACTCTAACATGAAGGTTCAGTAAATGGCCCCTCTCCTCCTCCTTGTATTATCCTCAATATGTGCAGCGGGAAGGTATCTGACCTTCAGGTATAGGAATACTCTGATTTTTGAACTCCACGTTATGTCACAGACAAATAAATAAGTGATCCATGGGAAACAGGCATTGAATTAGTTTTGTCTGATCAGAACTGAAAGCAGCAGTGGTTTTTAAGGTAGCAATTGCACATTGATGTTTATGTTGATAGTAAGTCTCTGATCTCTTTAATATATCTGGATCAAAGGGAAATTTGGAGCTTCTGTCCATCTTGTCTGTCTCTTCTCTGCTGTGACTTCATGTGCTAGATCCGTAGGCAAAACTAGGCAACTAAGTACTGATATTATGAAACTTTGCCTTTTATTTCTAATTGGGACAAGAACAGAACTGCTGCCATAAATTACTAGATTCCTTGGCTGGTGGTTTACTTTGTCTTCTGTGGTCAATTTTGACCTGAGAGTGTCTGCAGCAACATTTTCCAGTTCTGTGTGTTTTGGCACTTTCAAGGAGTACAGATGGATTTCTCTGGCACCTGTTGTTATACATTCTGCCTCGGCAACATCCGAAAGAACTGATGTAACCTACTTGAAAAAAAGTTATGATGGACTGTGTTTTTCATCACATCTTAGCTATCCTTTCATTGCGACCCAAATGTGACTAAGGCTGTGGTACCAGTGTAACAGTGCCAGTGCAGGGAAGAGCCTTTCAGGGGAGGATGAACTTCTGTACGGTTGTGCAAACATATTTCTTAGTATGTAATGGAAGATTTCAAACTTCAGTTAATACCAGGCCCAAATGTTGACTCAGAGAAAGGGATCTTCTGTCTCAGCCCCACAAGGCTGTTTAATACTTCTCTTTTAAGCATTTCGGTAAAGAATCCACTATTTAATCTTTCATGGTCTGAAGTGTGTTGGTTTTTTGTTTGGTTGTTTTGGGGTTTTTTTTGTTTTTTTTTTTTTTTTTGTTTTCCCCTGGATTGAATAGACAGGGGCTGCATTGTTCCTGTCTGAGCACATTATTTCAGTGCTAAATTTATCTGGTATCTTCAGAAATGTTTACAACTTTCAGACCCAGTTTGATACTGTGTTATGGAAGAATTTTTAATTCTTCCAATGACCCAGACTGTAATGAATAACTCATTTACTGGTGTTTTGAGGATATCTTCTACTACAGAGATTTTTCTGTACCTGCTTTTCTGTCTTCTCCCTTTTCCTCACTTTTTCCATAGCAATTACTTGGTATCTGGCAATGTGCTCGGGAACTGCTGACTTGAGAGCCTGCGTGGTGGTCTCTCTTGTCATTTTGATGGCACTAGCACCAAAAGCAATTACAGATTTCTGTCTGTAGGATACCCTTTACCTCCAGTTTCCTTATCCTCTGTCTCATTTTCAACTAAGATACCACTTCTAGTGCATTTCCAGCCTATTTAACCATGTTTCTTTCTCTACGGTTAAAACATTCTCCAAATACAGGCTTGCTTTAGTGAGAGAGCAAGCAGTGGTCTTCAATAGCTATTTGCATGAAAGTTGTCAGTGTGGTTTCTGAGTTTATTAGAGGATATTTGGGATTGATCCTCACAGTAACACTGGACATAAAAACCATGCTGGAGAATGAGTTTGTTGTCCTTCAGCTGCCTTTTATTTCGGAGACATCTGTCACATGCAGGACATTAAAAATAACCTAGCGGTTAATAGCCATCTCAAAATAACAGCCAGCAAAGTATTTAGAAAAAAGGAAATGAGAACTAAAATTATATTGCTGAAAAGGGTCACTTAATTACTGATTTATTTTGACTTTGGGAATGATTTCTGCTTGGCTGCCTAAATTTGCTGTGTGTTAACCTATATCTGTTTTAGGCAGAGGCAGTACGTCTAACACTGAGTGTACATTTGTCAGAGTTATATCCAGCTGTCTGCGGAGAACCATAGCCCTGGAAAATACTGATCATGTTCTAGTGTGCCATGAGGCACAATTTTTCAGTACTTACTACATTTTTAAGTGCCATTGTAGAATGTTTCTTATGTACTACTGTCATCTTTTTTTGTGATTATTGTATTTCTGCAAATCATGGTAAACGGGAATATTCACTGTGAGCCAACATTGTTCTGTGTAATAAAAGAACTGTAAAACAGAAAGCTGGTTGAAAATCCAGTCTCCAGAGTTTAAATGATAGCACACATTTTTGCTTGGAAAAACCAATAGAAAACCCCCACAATTTAGAAATAATTAAGGCAACCTTCCATAAGAAAACAAACTTGCAAGGCTCAGCATCAATTTGTTGCAGGACCTATGCAAGCTGCAGTTCCTGGTGTAACTGACAGCACTGTAGCCATAGCTGTATATACATCTCTGCTTTTTTGAAGTGTTTCCTATGCCCGAGGTAAGAGATGCTAAACTGTAGTTTGAGACAATACAGCAAGTGTATCCAGCATTAAAATTCAGTGACCTGTTGTTCCACTCTGTAGCTAATCCTCTAGGGTTGAGAAGGTTCTTATCTTTGCATTTGTTTTGTCTGTCTCGTATAAAACTTGAAACACCTTGAAAAAACACGTTATATGAATTTCAGTGAAAAGCAGAGGTAGAAAATATTTCTCATATGCGTGGGTTTTGGTGCTTTTTTTCCCATTTAGATAGAACTAATGTAAATGCTGCTGCTAGTGTGTGTGAGAATACATCATGTGTCAGTCAGGACAAATGTGCTAAGATGCCAACTGGAAAATACTCTCTTCCTATACTTCTGCTTGGAGCTGAAGGATTGTTAGAGTATTAAAATTCAGGTCATGGTCACATTTAAAGACATGACTGGAATCTTAAGTTTAACTTGTTCTTTCTTGACTTCTTAGGTTTAACAGTTGTATGAATCATGCACTGAGATGCGTGTTTTTAAGCCCTTTGTTAAGGGGACTGTTAAACTAATGAGACAAAGGCAGAAGGGTGGAAGTGCAGTCTGACTGCTTCCTTTGCCAGCAATCAAAAATCAAGAGAGTCTTGTAAGCCATGCGGTAGTCGCTATTGCACGCACTGTCAACTCTTGCAACAGATCCTTTTGCATTATCATTATGAGAGTTGAAGACGCCAAGTCTTTTGACAAAACAAAAAGCTGAAGTTCTCAACAGTGTGAGTGATAATGTGATCCTTCTCCCACCTGTAACTCTTTCATTTCGTGTCATGTCTGACTTGGACTGATTTAAAAAAAAGAAAAAAAGAAGCCACTATTGATTGATGGTATCCATTACTTGGTAGGTGCAAAGCATGCAGCATGCCGTACTCTGTGTCCTACCTTGTCCCCACAAAATTAAAGTGTCATCAAAGGCCACTTATACCTATTGGGTTACTGTCTGCTTGTTAACACATTCAAAGAAATAGCTGTTAAAGAGTGTTCCAAATGATTCCACTTTCGTTTGATAGTATTTGAGAGTAAGATTTAGTGCGATTATTTCTTATGAATGCTGTCTACTGGTCATTTGCTATGGAGACTAATGGAATGTGAATGTGACTTAGGAAATTGCTTGCTGCTGTCATAAGGCATAATTAACTGGCAGAATGAGGCAAGATAAGACCAACAAGCCTGCTTAGCCAACAGGAAGTCAAAGTCATGCTCCATGCCCCTGCACTTCAGCCTTCAAATGTCCTGCTCTTGTTTTAATGACTTGTCATGATTTTTTGTGAAAGGTGTCTGACTTAGCACTAAAAGGAATGGCTTCTCTTTAACTACAAAAGTGTATATTGCAAAAAGAAATGCAACATAACCTATCCTTTGTGAGAAGATGTGGCCGTGCATGCCAAACCATACTGCAGAAACCTCCTGAGGCTCTACGAAGACCATTACGCTTCTGCATTCCTCTGGTTCTTGGCCTTTCCACTGAGGTTTACAGCAAAAGTGCGTATTGTTCTCCACGGCCTAGACTGATTAGCTATGGAGACTTATTAAATATCTCAAGTTACTAAATAGGTAACAGATGATGCTAACTTGATACACACTGACTGAAAGGTTACAGTCTCTACCAGTTTCTAGTGTGTCCTTCACATGACTCCTCTCTTCAGCTTGTTGTGAAAGATACAGAGAAACCACATATCTGAACTTAACAGTCAAATCCAGAAGTTTCTCTCTATTCCCTTTCCCTTTGCTTGTAGTTCTAACTGTTCTTTGAATCCCTAGGGTTTTGATGAGGTTTCTGTCGTGTGGTCTGTGTTCTTTCATTTGCTGACCTTTCAAGTCACCTATCAGTTTTGGAAGCTTCATCCTCTTTTCAAGGAGTTTGGGCAAAGGAAAGAATATCATTCTTAACTTGTAAAACTAGAATTATTTTGAAGAAATAAGTAGTAGGGAGATCAGCTGAGATATCTTGAAAATGTATGTTTATTTTAATCGTATTTCCTGTTTTTTAATGCACTGTATTTCAGCATGTGTTAAAGACCTGAAGATTAGTGTTGAGGTTATGGAGTTTTGTCATAAGGTAATATTTCCTCTTTCTGAATTTATTTTATCTCAAAGAGTAAAATTATTCTTTTTGTAGCTGTATAATTTAAAGGTTTAAGTGTGGTTTTGATACTTATGGAGTAGTTGGGGATTATTCAATATCCCTAATACTGCTTTGATGTTTCTCTCGGCGATCAAAGAGGGGTAAGTTACGGAAAAATTCTTAAAACTTTACTGTCTTTTCAGAGCCATATATTTTGTTTTTAGGGTTATTTTAACGTCCCTTAAAGGAATTTAAGCTGTTCCTGACTTTTAAATTGGACAGTCTGCATAGAGAAAAATAATAGCTAACTTCTCTCTGACTTGGAAAGAAATCTCTGCAAAAGTACAAAATGGTACAGACAAAATGGTAACAGTGTCCATTAATAGATGCTCTGATTTAAATAGTTCTAATCCCAAAAAGAGTTGCAGTAGACTAACAAAGACTGCTGATACTGTCTGTGAAAGTAACACAATAAAATTGTCACAGAAATATTTCAGCTGTCTGTGATGTGGCTTCTCAGTCTTACCATTCTAAATCCTTTCCTGTAGTTCAGTTGGTATAAAATGCTACACAGAACAGCATTTTTACTATGGAGTGCTGGTAGAGGTTTTCTGAAAATAAGAATTTACATTTTTTCAATGGTCTTTCTGCTAAGTCTTTCAAGGTCTCATTACCGTCAGCGATCGTCTGTCTCAATGCATAGATTTAAATTTGAAAGTCGCTCCTTGTACACATCACTTGATCAGATTTGGTCACTTAGTAATTAAAGTGGGTACATATTTAATTGTACTTGATGAATTGCCTTAAAATATTAGAAATATTAATCTAAATGTTGGAAGTGTCCAACTTAATTAAAAGAATGACAATAATGTACAGTTTCATAGGGGCTTTATTTGAGTCTACCTAGGAAAATTTTGAGATTTGTGATATTTTTTCTCAAGGATCTGATTTGACTTAGGAAGAAATCCACCAAAATATAAGGTCAAAATACATTAATTACTGAATGTGGTAAACCTGGAAGGGTTTCAAATTTGGCAAAGCCAAATGGAAGTGTTGCTTTAAAAGAAGAAGAAAAAAAGGCAGTGTGGATGCCTGAATTATTACCTGCTTAGTAGTAATGGAAAGCATTTTAATGGAAATTTTCTTGTAATCTCATTAATCAGTTTTTATATATGTAGCTCATAGCTGAACATATGAAAGGCATATGTGATTATATAATGAATCCTATACAAATGATTCGTTGAACAGGTAAATTTGCTGTAGACAGAAGAGGTTTCAAAACTTCATTTCTAGCGCTTATAACTGCTAGCAGAAGCTATTCAAAAAGAGTGTAGGGATTCTCTTCTCCCTATAGTTGTGAGAGAAAACGTTAATAACCTTGAACAAACTGGTAAATACCTAAGAGAGGATAGATGCATTCTCCTTTCATCTCCACTAAGCATGACTTTAAAAACAAACTATGCTTTAATAAGAACCAGGTGTTGTCTATGTTATTCTGTGTTCCTGTCCTCCTAAAAGAGCTATATTTTCAACTTCAATTAGCTAAAGTAAACCAGGAAGTATGTAGATTTTGTGCATAAGCCTTCAAAATAGGTTTCTATCCACACTGAGAGCTGAAAGCTGATCTGTTTAGCTCAAACCAGGTTGTCTTATTCCTTTGGAGCGCTTGGTCTGAGGAATGTGACTAAGCAGGTGATGGTGGAGGCTGGAGCCACTAAGGACCTGTTTCCTTTGGTTAGAAAAGGGGTGGAGGCTGGAGGCCACAGGGAACAAATGCTTCCTGGTTCACTCGGTGAACTTCTACCTGGTCTCCCCTGGTTCTGTCAGGGATGGGGTCAACTTTCACAAGTTGCTGTCAGGACACAGCAGGTGGGGGGGTTGGGGCACGGAGGACACTGGGCTGACCCAAACTGGCTGACGCACAGTATGTAACTGTGGAGGGGGCAAGAATAGCAGCTCACAGGGGGCTGGGGCTTCAGGTGTGATCAGTGAGCAGTGGCACGTTAACCATATTTTTTACGCTCCTCTGTCAGTATTATTGTTGGTTTCCTCTTTCCTTTGCTGTTCTGTTAAACTGCCTTTATCTCAACCCACAAGATTTGCCTTTTTCTTCCCACTTTCCCCCTATTCCACCGCTGGGGCGTTTGAGCCAAAAAGACCATGTGGTTCTTTGCTGCCGGCTGGGGTTCAACCCCAACATAGGTCCTCGGTGCAGAGCTGCTCCGTTCAATGGACAAAAAACCACCCCAACAACAACCCTTGCCTGGGGCAGAATCCAGCAGTTGTATGGAAGCAGAAGAGAGCAGAGAAGCCCATGTCTAAACTGTCGTGTAAGCTTACTTACGTGTAAGCTGGAAAAACTGCTTGTTTCCAGTAGAACTTTATCGTGTTAACATCAGTTAGGGGATTAGGAACGCTTGCCTCTTTTTTTCAGTGAAGTGTTCTGCAGAAAGCTTGGAAGTTCTACCTGCCCCTTTGTCAAGGCAGATCCTTACTTATGGCTCAGTTTGCCACTAATTTCCTTGGGGAAGAGCATCTGAATAACATGTCTGCAAATCAGCTGAAGAATCAGCTAGGGGTAGCTGTTTCCAAATTTCTTTGATTGTGCACCCCTATCAGGAAAAAAGTTTCTGAGCATGTACCCGCAGTATATGCATATTTATTTATAAATTATACACATGTATTACTGAAGTTCTAATATTTCCTTCCTGCACTCCAGTGCATTCTCTTGCACACCTCACTTTGCAGCCCACTGAGGTACAGCGTTACTGTTAGATGTCCAGCCTTTCCGCATGGAAATTCCGAAAAGACAGGTTTACCACTTAACGTGTGAATGACTAGAGAAACAGGTAGTTTTGAGTTAGTTTTGGAAGAGTTTTTTGACTCATTTTTCAGCTCTGGTTATCTTTAATGTTATGGAAAAATTAATTTAATGACCAGGAGTGTTGGGTTTATGCCTGGAAATATTTGAAAATGAATTGGTACCTCTGTGTATCACTACAGATCATGACCTGGCTAGGAAGCAGAGAAGAAAAACTAGAATGGAATGATATAAGGATTATAATGAAACTCAATCAAATTCCTTTTAACAGTTCACATATCTTCTAATATATTTGGACATATATATTAAAAATGATTTATATTAAGTGGTTGAAATAGGGGCAGGATAATTGCTTGATTATAGTGACATGGGATTGCACAGTTTTTGCTCTTAGCGCTCTTGGAGATATATCACTAATGTTCCTTGACTCTTTATCTATTTGATGCCTTTTTTATTATTATAGTAATTCAACAATAACAGTTCAGATAGATTGAATCCTTTAGTTAAGCAAAAGGAGAGGGCAGAAACTCGAGCAGAATATGTCACAGATCAGCCCTTTTTAGTGTTGTTATGCATAGTCTAAGTCAATGAGGGGAAAAAATCAGTTTATGACCTGGTTGTGTCCCCCATATTCCACTGGACTACAGATCTTGAAGCTCTATAAATCTAATTCTGCTGCAGAAACTGAATTGAAGATATGTATCAAAACTAGACTTTGATTGTATGTCCTAAGATCGTGGTATGAAGTATTACTCAGATGCAGTTCTTTTCCCATAATTCATCTGTTACTTACTTATTTGTTGGTCAAAACACACTGGCACTGTTCAGGGCTTTCAGAAACGGGATAGCATAGTATGGCAGTATGGCCCAGATTCGCTCAGCCTAAATGCCACCTAATTCCACCTAAGTCCTTTTGTCTAATGTTTCCTACTGGCTACATGCCTTTGGAAGCCCAGAGACAACCAATAAGAACCAACAGGCATGAGGCCTATTGTGGAATTATATGGGATTAAAACTGTGTAAATCTGAGCCATTGCAATGCTCTTCTGTTTTTTCTGGATGTACCGGTGTCAGCCTTATCTGACACTGATATGCAAACCACAGACTGTACTGCCCCAGTGAAAATGCTGCCGAGTCTTACAGTGTCATTTCAACCATCATTCCAAGGCTTAACTGCTCCATCAGCACCTGAGGATGCTTTTCAACTTCTCACCTTGGGAGTGTGGAGAAAGATTTGCTGGGATGCTTTCAAGGGATGCAGGTGGTGCTAGGAAGGACATGATTTAGATGTACATCTAGCTGTTGAAATACTATATGCAGAAATATTCTGTGTATAGTACATCGTAAGATTCCTATACAGGATCTCTTGGAATAAATAAATAAATCTATTTTACCTTACTCTGTAATTCTGTTCTTGAGTTTGAGAGAAATAAATTACAAGACAGGTCTTCCTTCATATTTGTTATATGTTGCAAGAAACTTGCAGGAATAGCTGAAATGTGGATGGATTTGTTTTGCTTTTTTTGTTTCTGTTGTTGTTGCATTTGGATTTTTTCTTTTGTTTTGTTGGTGAGTATTTTGGGTTTGTTTTTTAGGGGCCTTGGTTTGCTTTTTGTTGCTATGTCAGTGAGGGAAAAATACCATCATCCTCTATTTTAAATATAAGGATGTCTTGGTACGCGTTGTGCTTTAGTCTGGGATAGAACTTTTGCAGTTTTCCCTCTGTGGATAGGTCACCTTGCCTTGCTGACCTGCGTGAATTTGAGCATCTGCAATTCTTTCCTCTAGGTGTATGTTTACTGATATTTAATGATAAGATGTTCCTTGAACATTACTTGAAACAAATCCATTAAAGATTAATTATTTTTAAAGGAATGTGCGTTTGTCTTATCTGATGTCTTAATATTTTCTGATGACCATCACAGAGACTTGTCTGCTTCATAGATGTGCACATTTCCAGGGGATGCTCAAGTACAGTGATTCCCACAAAGAAAACATTTCTCCCTTTTGAGTCCTAAGAAGTAGCAACCTCTTATTCCTTCTGTATGGGGTTTTTTTCCTATTTTCTATTAGCCCAAATAAGGTGTATAGATTTAGTTCACAAACTTATGCAGAAGAGCTCTAAAATTGCATCACTTCTGATACAAACTTACCGATGTGGGGTGGGGGGAAGCATAGCATTATACTCGTATCTTAACATAGTGTTTTATTTTATTTAAAAAGGTTTTCCTCAGTTTTTTAAAAGGCATCTTTTGTCTGTCTTTTAAGTATGTCAGCAACCTAATTGTTCCTAACTGGCCAAAGCACGAGATATATAAATTTAAAATCTACCCAGCTTGGAATACATGACAATGTCTCTTAAACTCTGGTCAAATTCAAAAAGGTGGCTGTCATCAAAAAGTTATAGCAAGAAAAGATGGGTTTCAGATCTGGATTTGCATGTTTTGAGTGAAGTTTGCTCTTACAAGTCAGTGGTGACTTCTGTGAAGTATTGCAGTTCTGAGTAGAAGACAAAAATAGGTAGTATGACGTACTATACATTTCAAATGTGATTCCCCATTGTGTTGTTTTTAAACTGCTGGGCTGGATTAGATGATGACAGGCATGCTTATCTATTTCTGAAGGTAGAATGTATAACTGATTTATTAGAAAATTACAGCTGATGGGGAATTAATTCTGCTGTATGTAAGTATTGCCTTTTTGAAAGGTTGTGCAAAAATGTTAATGTATGAAATAGGTATATTTGCATAGTACAAGATAGATTGAATCTTTTTTGAGACTACTGGTTTCATCTGTAGTGTTTTGCTGGTGATGCTGAGGAACTAGCAGTGCCAAAGTTGCTTCTTAGTGGTTTATAATAATGGTTCCATTTTGTTTCTATAGAACTTAGTATATCTATATTCAGATATAAATATTGCTCCAATATGGCAGGCCTTGTGTATTGGAGACTAGCATGGTATATCTTTATTGTATTGGGAAGCCTGGCACATTATCCTAATTGTTCCCAGATTCAGACATATAAATTGTTTGATTCTATTCCTTTAGCTTTATTACAGACTACAGAAAATAGAAAAAGCAGTTGTTAGTTTAGTGAAAAGACTATGAGGAGTTAAATGCCATTAACAGCACAGGCCAATGAAATACTATTTTTCTTCCTATTAATTACTAAAATGAATCCAGAAGTGTATGAACTTGAGACATAAGTGCATCCTCTCATTAGCTTTGTGATAAATTGAGACAGAATGAAAAAATGATTGTGTTAACTTGCCTACTTAATAAAGCAGTTAGCAGCTACTGTATTTTCTGACAAGAATTTCTGGAGAAATAGAGAGAGGGAGCCCCATCCAGGGCAGGGAGCGATGTTTGAAGACCTGTTTGGACAAAGTCCAAAGCAACCTGTTCTGAATTCAGTATTGTCCCTGTTTTGAGCAGGAGTTTGGACGAGGTGACCTTGTGAGGTCCCTGCCAGCCTAAATGATTCTATGAAAAATTTTGGGGGAGTTGGGATTTAAAAGTTGTTTCTGATGCATCATTAACACAGCATTCAGCTTAAAAGAAAATAAAATGTCAATCTCTGCTGACTACCTGAATTAAAAAAAAAAAAAAAAAAAGTGCTTTTTGAGCAGTTGGGCAAATTAATTAGATAAATGCTGAATGGGGACTTGTGAAATTGGAAGCTCATCAGAAAAAAATCAGACACGCTTACCTCTGTTTCTTCTTTCTGGTGCCAAATAAGTCTATTTTGAGTGTAGCTGCAACAAATACTGTATGTAAGAAATTTGTCTTAGTTGAGCGACTATTTGGGTTTTATTTATTTTTATTTTTTTATCCGTATACATTCCATCAAGTAGACTTGCATTTTTGCATACCATATTAACTTATTTGTAATAAACTAAAGCAGAGTTGGCTTTGTAGCAGAGTTTTGGCTGATAGGGCTACTGGGAGTCACAAACCCTGTAGCAGGAACCCCGAGTTCTAGTACAGTCTATGTGACCATGAGTGTGTCAGGAACAAAGGCTGCAGGACTCTTCAGAAGACAAACAGCTGAAAAGTAGAAGACAAAGTTAGTAGCTTGTGGAACACAAGTTAGAAGCTTGTTTTGTGGAGAAAGTTCAGAAAAACCAAGACAGTTTTCCTAAATGTTTAGCCTTGATGGAATAAGCATTTCATGGAAAAAAAAGTCAGATGAAAAATGTCTGTAAAAAGGGAATCTTTTGATCTTCTAGGACTATCTTTGGTAGGATTCTAGGTATAAGAATAATTTTTTGCATCTGGAATAGATGCTCAAAATTAAATCTGGACATACCGTTAAGAAGTTTTGGTGACAGGATTCTACTGTTTTGGTTCTAATAAGAATATATAGTGTGTGCTAACTTACTGCTTTGTGAATACCCATGCTTGACCTGAAGCTTTGTGAATATTCTGATATTCAGTCTTTTAAAGTTGCTGATATTTCTTTTTCTCCAGTGCCTAAGCCCTTCAGTCTGGCTGATGGCAAGGAAATGGGGAAAGCATAGGAGAAGCAAGTGAAAGGCTATTATACTGCAGATCATTATGTTATGAAAAATTTAACTACGGCTTATCAAAAATTTAATTCAGTCTGATGAATGAACTGTGCAAATCTAAAATGAATTCTTTGCTTTGATTAAATAAAATGGAGGGACTTAAAAATTCATTCCAGTACTGTAGAATAAAGTGCTTTTGGATTGTCATAATAACCTCAGAGCGCTCAGCCTTTCTCATATAAGTGTATGGAGGACATGCATGTTCTTCCTCTCTGTCTTAGATCAGATCCATCTAAATTAGAGCTGAAACTGTCAGTAGAGGTCATTGTTACTATTCTTGTTTTCAGTGTAGTATCTGAAAAGCCATATGGAAAATGTTTAAATGACATTAGTTGGGGAGGGGGTAGTAAATAAAACTTAAAAATATTTTAGTTTTAGAATATGTGGCATTGAATTATTCAATACTTTTAAATTCAAGGACCCATGATGCAATTGTTTCTTACGCTGCTGCATGTGTATTTACTATTACGTTAGCAGATTGCTCATTTAAGTGGAGTTAATTTCATGACAGTGTTACACTAATAGCTGTATCAAGTGCATAGTGAAACCTTTAAAGCTTACCAGCGCTGCGGAAAGATAAAGCTGATTATACATGCACTTAATTAAAAGGATAACTGCTTTATAATGAATTTGAATAGTTAAATATAGATATTTCAAAAGTGAAATTAATGATGAAATCGTTAAACAATCTAGCAGATACACGTTCAAAGAATATATACAACCTATCATATGTTTTTGATATGACTTGTATGGAATGATTTGGTGCTGTCCGTTGAGTTCTTAGTATATGAACTCCCATATTAAAGCCAGCAGAACCACAACTGTCTGTATTCTTTGTGTTCTCCACAAGCAGTCACTAAAATGTGATGAAGTAGAAATTATTTTCTCTCTCACTCCTTCTGTATGTGTTTACCATAGGCTAAGCAGTTTGAAAACTGCTGAGAGCTAAACCTAGGTTACCCATAGGCTTATTAGATAACTGTTCTACAGATAATATGAAGAAAGTAGTGTTGGCTTTTTGGTATAGACATGAATGGGAACAAGACTGATATGTCGTCTGGCACTTTTAATCGCTATGAAATTCCTTACCTCATAGAAAGGATAAGAAGTAAATGCCTAAGAGATCAAGCTAAGGTAACATGCGCAATTGCTTTGAAAGGAGATAAATAGATATAAAAATATAAAGATAGATAAATAATTACTTATAAAATATATAAAAATATATTTATATAAAAGTGATAAAATAAAAAATCTTACTAAGCTGGTAATGTTTTAAGAATACATGATAACGACCACTGAAATAAGAGGAAACTTTGGGCTCTTTGAAGCAGCACTGCTGCACCTTTTCCTACTGCCTGGTCCTGTGGTGAATTTGTCAGATATGTCGAGTTATCAATTCTATCCACTTAGTAGTTAACTGAAATTACGTTTTGGGATTTTTTACTTTTTTTGATGAAGATCACAAAGAAACAGAATAGAACTTTTGCAGTCCTGGGGGTATTTGCATCTGTCTATTCTATTTTTCTGTTATAGAAATGAGGATTTCTGAATGTTCATTGTTTCTAATGAAAGAAGAAGGAAGGAAAACATTCTTGTAGCACTACATGGCCTTTCAATGCTGAACTGCAAAGCAGCCTCTTGAATTTTTAGTGGCCTTGGGTGCTGGTCTCCTTACGAGGATGATGTCTATTAATTGCCAATTTACTAAGCACTGTGTTGCACTCCAGTTGACAGCAATGAGTTCAGTATTTTAGATTATGCTAGTCCTGCTATCAGCAGAACTCGTATTTTGTTGTCCGTGGTAGCAAATGAGTTTCTCACATTGCTACAGGGAACCCTGACATCTTCAAGTAATCTCTGGATTATTAATATGCTACTGTGTTCAGGGGACAAAATTAATTTAATCAATAAATCACTGTAGATAACAGTAATGCTGGGGCAGAAGAAAAATGTACATCAGCACTTGGAGAGGGATAACAATCGGGCCTTACGGAGGAAAAGCTCACTCCTGGGAAATAGCAATGTCTGGGGAATGAAATGGGATCAAAAAGGTGAATTGCCATTGCCTTCAGTAGTCTGCAGCAAGGGTTTAGGATTATGGAGCAGACAAGCATTGGAAATCTAATGAGAAAAAGCCTTTGCTGGATGAGAAATGCTGATGACAAGAGATGACTTCAAAAATACCAGTCAAGTTACTTTTCCTTGAATTCATAATATACATTATTTTTCTACTTATTGCTGTACCTCTTGACATGTGATTAAATTAATGATTAAAAAAAAATTTAATGATGTCTCCTATGGATTGCAGTAATTACAAGATACATGTATAGTCTACCAGGTTTGAGTGACATAAACCAGCTTTTCTGCTGAAAGTTGCTGGCAATAAGCTCTTGGTGTACCTTCGATACCTTTGATCTAGTTCCAAGAGACCTTTCTGTATAACACAAAGTGTATTTATCCTTTAAGACTAACCCGATGAGCTATCTGCATGGCAGAAGAAGGATTTTGTACTAACAGAATATTTGTATTTAGAAAGAGCAAATCCAAAGTACTGATTTCACAGTCTGACTTGGGATTCCTGTTACTTGATCTTGACTTTCCACTGAAAACAACAGTTCTGCTATGCTTGGCAATGAATATAAAGAACTTTGAAAAATTTTAGGTACCTTTCTTATGATTTTTTTGTTCCTGCCTGTATTCCTCACTCACCTCCACACCTTTAAGAGACATCACTGTGGACGTTTTGGTCTTAATATGCTGGTTCTGGACACTTTGACAACCCATAGGATCTGTTTAAGTCACTTAGAGGTGAAACTGTCATGATTTAACCCCAGCTGGCAGTTAGAACCACACAGCTGCTCGCTCGCTTTCCCCAGTTGAGATCTGGGGAGAGAATCAGAAAAGTACAAGTGAGGTAAAACTCATGGGTTGAGAAAAAGACAGTTTCAGAGGTAAAGCAAGAGCCGTGCCCACAAGCAAATCAAAACAAGGAATTCATTCACTGTTTCCCACGGGCAGGCAGGTGTTCAGCAGTCTCTAGGAAAGCAGGGCTCCATCATGTGTAATGGTTACTTGGGAAGACAAATGCCATCACTCGTAGTGTCCCCCCACTTCCTCTTTCTTCCCCCAGCCTTCTATACTGAGCATGAAATCATATGGTATGGAATATCCCTATGGTCAGTTGGGGTCAGCTATCCTGGCTGTGTCTCCTCCCACCTTCTCATGCTTTCCCAACGTGCTGGCTAGCAGGGGCATATGAAGAACAGAAAAGGCCTTGAGAGCTCAGCAACAAAAAAACCCACAAGTGTGCTATCAACACTATTTCTCATCCCAAATCCAAAACATAGGGCTACACCAGCTGCTAGCAAGAGTCAACTCCTTCCCAGCTGAAACCATAATGAAGCCTCCAGATGTCTTTAGCAACATATAAATATAGGAAAAATATAAGCATGAGAACCTTGTAGGGTTTCGTGTATACTGGACAGAAACATTAAAAAATGAACAAATAAATCAAAACTCTAAGATTTTTAAGAGTTGGTATTTGTATAAGAAAACTTAGGACATAAATACTACAGATCAAGTATCATTTGACAACTACTTCAGTAGTTTGTTGAATGTATCATGCTTTTCAATCTACGTGTCTACATACACAAAAGTTATTTGAATTCTGATTTTAGCAGAATAATTCAAGTTATGTCCTTCACCAGAGACAAATTACTCTAAAGTGAGAGGAGTTATTGTGCTTGCCAGCAGCTTACTTCCCCCCCATCTAAAGACATAATTTGAGACTTCTGATCTAAATTGAATCCTTAATAGCTTGTCACACTCGCTATAAATATATCTCCTTAAAGGCCGGCTAATATAATTATTTTAATTAGGAAATAGTTTTAGTATGATTGCACTCCCTTGTTCTATTAATTGCTCATCACTGGCAGAACTGACTCCCTTTTTCCATAGTCCTTAATACTATCACTTTTCTGCTTTTCTCTTTCCCTCCATCTACATCAGCTGCCTTCTCAGAAGTTGCAGACATATCAAAGTGGTGAAACTTCTTGCCATGCTGGCTGCAGAGATGACTTTTTTTTTTACCTCAAGTCATAGCAGTGGATTTTCAGCTGCTGTTTTCTTTTTTAGCAACTTCTTACTCCATCATTCTCTCCTGTGTTCCTAATTTTGGTTACAAAATGGACAGGCAAAATAAACTTTCTTCCCTTGCCCCGAACCTGTGAGTTAACTTCTCTCAGGCTGCCTCATGTGCCTTCCCTTTGTAATTCTTGGTCATCCCAGCAGAGGCCATAGAATGGGCCATTATTCACCCCCTGCTTTGAAAGCTATGTCTATAACCTAATAGCTTATTTTTACAATATCTTTTGTTCACAGTGTACCATTGCCTTATGTACTGTCAAACTATGTCCAAACAAAATATGTCTTGTTTAAATGGGTGGCGTGCTGCCTGGAACTTCTGTCAGTGTTTTAGAAGTGGCAGCAGCATAGTTGTTACAGGCTGAGGAGTAATATTAGTTACCAGGCTGTGTCTTTCTGTGCCAAACAGCTATTCTGCCAGTGTTCACCCTTGTTAGAATAGTCGTATTTCAGGACAAGGACTGCATCAAAATCTACACAGATACTTTATCCTGATTTGTGTACTGAAAAGTCACGTTTCTGATGGGAGATTGGGGTGTGGAATGGACCAAAAGGAAATTTTCTACTGGAAGCTCAAAGACAGTTGATGTTGTAGATTGTCTTTATTAATAAACTCTGACAAAAAACAATCAGCAAGAAAGCAGTGAGCACAGATAACAATCAGGATGTATTTTTCTGTCCTGAAAGTTCATATGGGTTTCTGTTTGGTGTTTAAGAAGAAAGGGGGGTTAGTTTCAGTCTCCTGCTTGATTCTGATCCCCTTGATGTTTCTAGGGGCAGTCCTTGTATTGCTGGAATCCTTCTCCTCATGCTTTGCTTATTTGAATTTATTTTAAATTAAGATAATTAATGCGGGTAAATGATGTATTCGGGGCGGGGGGTAGAAAGCCAAGGTGACCCAGTTCTGGGAAGGAAGAATCTGAAAATAACCTTAAGGCTTTAAGAAGGAAAAAGGCTTTAAGAAGGAAAAGTTTAATCAGTTTTTATAATGAATGAATGTTCATGCTCCAGCAATATTTCCCACAGGGTACTTACAGTTCAAATTTTGGAGTTGTTTGCATCTTGTATAAGGGTGATATGCTTGGCCTTTATTTTGTTTAATGACTATGAAAAAGAAATTTCAACACATGAAAAGTTGTGGAAATCTTTGGGGGGTGGGGTGTGTATAAATATGAGCGTACAAAGAAGGATGAAAGATAGAAAGCAATTGGGTTCTGGTGTGTATTTGGAAAAAGTTGTTGTCATCAACTCGCTCACACTCTGTAGTCTCTGCAGAGTAGCACTAAAAAGAGCTCATTGACTGAACTCTGTGCTCTGGAGCTTTTGCCTCTAAGTGGAACCTAGAGCAGAATTAGTACAGGAGAATGAAAGCTTATTTTCTTGTTCTATTATTAGAAAACAAACCATCTGCTAAAGACCTGCATGTAGGCATCTTAAAGGATAAAGATGGGAGGTTTACCTTTTTTTACCTACAGGGAACAGAAATTTCAGAACAGCTTGTTGGTTTAACTCAAAATGGTGTCAGCAATAAAGCAGACATTAAATTCTGTATTTACTGAGTTAAGCTAATTTCCAGTAGTTTTAGAAAACTCATCCTGGATTACTTAAAAACCTTCGAGGCTGTCGAGCAAAGACGTGAAAATAAATGGAATTCCAGAATGAGGGAGTTGGCTCACACTGACTCTGGAAAAATGCTGGTGTCTTTAACTATGCAACCTGCGTAGTATTTGACTGAAATATGATTACAATATTTCCTGCTTCTTTGATTTTGTTACTTGCTAGAGCTTGCAGAGTGAGCACACTTTAAAACTCTATGCCATTTGAAAGAGAATTGTTTTTGAAATAGTCCCTGTTGATTAATAACTCTGGAGCAAGAAAGTATTCTTTTTCCCTAATCGTATATCTCTATTACTTACGATGTAAGTGGTTATTCTACATTTAGTATTTTTTCATTTTATTTGTTCTTGTTGAAAGCAAAATACTAAAGAAGAGAAAGTCTAGTAGTTCCAGTACAGGATTGGACATGGGAGACCTCAGTTAAAACCTCTTTCATGTCCCAGGCTTCATGGTTGACGCTGGGGAAATCTCTGTGGGTCAGTGGCTCATTTGCAATTGAGGCATACTCAGTCTTGTTGCAGGTTTGTGAAGAAAGATTTATGAAGAACTGTAGTGTCATACCATAATGGAGGCCTTCCTAATGCCCCAAATAAATAGAATTTATCAGATATTTGGGTGAGTAATTGATAGTGGAAACATTGCTTCCAATTTGCTCCTGTAAATACTTATCTGATAACAACTCCGTAGAACAAGTTAATTTGCATATACCGTAGTTAACAAGATTGCATGAATGGCATGTGTGCAGGAGAGTTTTTATATCCCTGATGGAAAATGTAAACTTGAATAAAGCTCTTCATCTGTTTGTGACAGTAGACTGTCCTTTGGAAATGTTTATAGAATGATTTTGGAAAGCTTGAAATAAGATGTTAATTACCACCAATAGACCTCTTGAGATAAATCTCCCTGGGTGGCGCTTTTTTTTTTTCTTTCTTTTTTTTTTTTTTTTTTTAAATTTAAGTCACTGATAAGCTTTATCTGGGTTTCTACAAAGCGATGCTTTATGTTCCCTTTCTCTCCTTGACAGGCAGCTAAAGATAAGATTGATGAGAGAGATACTGACTGGCTGGCAGTAAGGGTGTTGTGATTGCTGGGGTTGTCAGAAGCCAGAACTGAGGAAGGAACCCAATCACTCACTGATTCACTGTGACCAAGCCCGGACACAGCTAAATTCACTTAAAAAAAGAAAAAAAAAATGTGGCGGTGGATTTTGTCCCTAATTAGCCTGAAAAAAAAAACAAAAAAAACATTGTAAATAACGTGTAGATTAAGGTTAGTTTATTTTCCTTGCATTTTTTAATTTCTTTGCTGTCATCAAGAACTAGTATGATGAGCATTTCTGAAATCTGCCGTGCGGGAAGCAGACTCCACAACCTGTGGGGCTGTAAAGTAGGTATGTTTATGTATGTAAAGTAGGTATGTTTATTCGGCGCCGGGCAGCACGGGGGGGTCGCCCCACCAAAACCGCGCGCACCCACCGCGGCAGTTACCTTAGGATTTATACAATCAGATCTTACATATTCAAGGGGCGCCTATACATATCCATAACCTTTCCCCGAAAAGGCGGTCTTTATTACAATGAGTTACGAGAAATCATTCCCACGGTCTCCGCCTTTAACTCCTCCCAGCCGCACGTGCGCAGTGGCTCCTGGTGGTCGTGGGCCGGGGTCTCGGGGATGAAGGTCACGTCTTCCTCGCTGTGCACCTCTCGCTTTTAATGTTAATGTGTTGCTCCAGGCCACGGGGTTGGGAAACCAGATGATCGCTCTGTCAGGACAACTGAGAATACCAGTTGTTCCCTTATCTCCCATCGAGGCCGCCGTGACCAGTTTATGGTTTCAACACATCCTTTCTTTGCCTAAACACCTTGGCAATGGCTTTAGGCTATAGATACACAGTTTAAGCCAAGCAATGGCCCTGCTATTAACCCTCGAGTGTTATTTCCCCTTATCAAATCCGCAAATAGAAGTTTCTGAAAGCTAGGTCCTTGTCAGGAGGGGACAAATATTGATCAGTCAATATATGTTATTTTGTGGCTACTTTAATTTTATATACTACAGAAAAGAAAAAAAAAAATATTCTTATGCTTGGCCTAAGAATCAATAACCACATTCTCATTTTGTTACTAGTAACCAGATCTTGTCTTTACTAAAATGTATAGGCAACAGTAGTGTTTTCTATTTCATAATCTGTTTTTTTTTCCTGTTAGCACATGGTTTTAACTAAGTGCTCCACAACAGGGTAAGTCCCATGTTAAGGTGACCCAATACCTGAATAGCTTCTTAATCTCCAAGGGAAACAGTTTTCTGCACCTCCATGGTGTGGTTTCAGAAAACATTGAGTCGCTTTATGTGATGTTACTGTAGGAACAACATTTCTGACAGTGGTGGTGATCACTGCCAGTAGCTGGGCAGCCTGCCAATGGCTGTTCCTGTTCAGGTATTTCCAGGTGTTATCAGCATACAACCACTCTCTGCCAGTCCTTCTGGGGACACTGCCAATATATTTTGATTGCCCTGGTCTTTTTCCTTGTCTCATTTCATTTCCCAATGCTCTCTTTTTCTTCTGCCTCCGTACCGTAATGATGACAGTGTGATAAGTTTTGTGAACGATAATTTTAGGAAGATCAGTGCAGGAGCAAGTTGGAGGCCATTCACGCTGTGCCAGATTTCCTAAGTGAAGTGGGGACAAAGAATCAGAGTATTTTCTTGTTCAGCAAGTCTGTGATATACCACTGAGTCAATATTAAAGCAATTGCTTTCGTTCAATATTGGTAACCTTAAAAAGTACTTAGTAAACTTTTCCTTAAGAGAATGTGAAAAATTAGGCAAAAAGAAAAGAATATATCTTCTTTTTCTGTCTGTTGAATTGCAAAATTCCAAGTCAGATTTGTCTTTGATCTCTCTCTGTCTCCAGACATCTCTTTCATATAGAGTGTCTAATGGGACATGGGCCAGTAGGTAAGATAAGCTGAACTAGGTGGTTTAAGGTTGCCACTGTGTAAGGGATTTTTGGTACTTATCCTTCAACACCTTGACATCTTTGATATGACTAGACTTTTTGAACAAGATTGTTTTCATGTGCTTTTCAGTTTGGTGATGAAAGTGTTTTCTGAACACTAAGGATAAACGTAGTTCTGTTTATTTTGTGTGATTGTCATCCTGCAAGTCAAAATTACTATTGGAGTTTATTTGGAGGTATTAAGCATCAGCAATCTTTAAGTGCTATTGCCTGAAAATGTTGACTGTTGCTGGAGAACATTTTACCCTTCTACTGTCCATAAATGGCTCAGCATTAAGAAAGAATCTGAACATATACATTAATAGAGAGATTTGAATCTCTGTAGGAAATTGTTTTAGAAACATGAGCTATTATGAAGTTATATAGCATTTCCGTTCCTGCATGGAGATGCCATAAAATAAATCTGTTTTTATATGCAAACTGACAATTCTGTGGCAATGTAAATGACAATTATGAATGTAACAGTACTTATTTACAGCAGAATTAATTTCAAATATTGTTTCATTTAGAGAGACTCAGCAGGGAGCTCATCCCTTTCCTCTAGATACTTTATCTTGTCATTTATAACTCTCATTGCTTTCTTCAACTCTCATAAAACCTATACTGTTGTATACTACCTCTGTGCTCACTGATTTGCAAAGTAATTTTCAAAATCAATGTATAATTATTTTTTTTTAATTAGAGAAAGCTAATCTGTGTAAGTAAATGATGCATATCATGCTAACACCGATAAGACATGACACGAAAACCTGTTAAGCCTACCATTACTGAGCATTTAATGCCTGTGTTTACCCCTTTCTGTAGCAGTAAATTATCCCTACTATTAATTTAGTTCAGATTTAGTGAGTTGTTCTCAGTTCCATGTGAATTTTACTGTGAGCCGAAGAAATCAAAACACCTCTTTCCTTGCACATAATCAATGGAATTATTCCAATGTAAAACAAACAAACAAATAAAAACCCACAAATATAAGAGTCAAGAGTAAAGGTTTTTATGATTCCACAGGCAGCCATGGCATAGACAAGTAATTTTGAAATGCCCATAGAGTTATTTCACTTGTCACAAAGTAAGGAGTGCTTCCCAGCGTTCTGTATTGATGTACATATGCTGGCAACACAAGAAATGCAGGGAAAGCTTGACTATGTGTGATCCTGACCACCTTTCTAAGGCACAGAAAAGTTTGATCCTCATAAGCAGTTTGACCATCTGTTTTTCTGTGGCTGAAGGCAAAGTCTTTTTTTCTTTTTTTTTTTTTCTTTTTTTTTTTTTCCTTTTAGTAAGAAACCATTGCTTATAATCTGTTAATTTGCTATCATGTTTTGTCCAACAGAACCCAACTTGTTCTAACACTTCTGCAGGGAGCTTGCTGTTTTAACTGAAGCTGAATGAATAAAATGCATGCACATTAAATCAGGAAGTCTGCATTCATCTGGTTGTGTTATTGATTCTCAATTAACTTTCTGAAAAAGATCTTGTACTAAAGCTCTGATTAGCAAGTGAAGCTACTTGCTAAGCAGGCAGACCGTGTATCACAGAAGCAGTCCATCTGTGACTGAGAATTACCTACAAATAGAACACGAGTTGCTAATGAACTAAGGAACACAAAAAGGGGTGTCTGTTGATAAGGTGTCCAAATATAGTCCATGGATATGTCTACGTGGTACGCTTAGTGGAAAGGCAATGTTCCACATCCTTTCTTGTTCCTGTGCAAGAAGGACAGGAGTTTTGCAAGAACCTGTTTTTGTGAAATTCCTGGATTAGGTGTTTAGGCTGAGGGGGCAGGGAGGAAGAGAACACTGAGATTTTGAGTATTTTCCATTTAGGTCTTCAACAGTTGAGTCTCTAAAAATTTACATTTCTCTGTCTTGCACCCTAATTTGTCTCTGCTGGATGTTTGCCACTTTGGATTTCATTCTCCAGCGCTTGCCAGTCATATCACCAGGTGCCTCTAATTGGATTAGACGGTTCCACTCTTAGCCCTTTTATGAGGAAGGGTTATTTTGGCTGCCATTTCAGAGTATCATTTCTGACTATTTTTATATTTAGTTAGGATGAAAGCTATGAGATACCTGCAAAATGGAAGGGGCTTTGATCCCGTCTCCCTTGAAATATTTATATGGAAGAAAAAATGTTTTTTAGAGCTTCTGAATCACAGAAGCCAAGATCTCGGTGGGATGCCAATTAAATCTCTCCTGACTAGCTTTCCAGTTTGCCATTTGCCCTTGTTTGTGTGGACAATAGAGATACACATGCTGCTTGGTGAATAAGCACTGTTATTTTATTTATTGTGGAACATATATAATTTATTCTGTCGATAGAAGTATCAGAGTAAGGTGACCGGAAATTAACTTCCATACAATTTGTGATTGCATTCTTCAACCCAAATACATTCTCACTGCTGCTAATAACAACTTCTTCTGCGACTTTTAATATGTGAAAGTAACCTACCATTCTAGGTTAATGCCTGTGCTTAGAAATTCAGCTATGCATTTCATTTGTCACTTTATAAGCTTGCATACTACTAAAAGATTTTAGAAGGCTCAATTACATTTCTAGCTATTTAACAGCTATGGTGCACATTTATTCTGCATAAGTATTGTAGAAAAAAAAGGTTTTCTTTGTGGTGTACCCAAAAATAAATTCTTCCATCTCTATCATCCTGCAAAAATGTAGGAAAGTTTCTTTCTGTCTTTTTGATTTTTACCTTTCTCTTGGGCTAGTTTTATAAGACTAATTTCCACTCAATCACGAAGACGACTGTTTCATCTCAATGCCTCTATCACGCTGTCAGAAAGTCTGCCACTATAGCTCCAGGACTGTTCTGTCTTACTTTTGCCGCGTTACTTCTGTTTACGTGAGGGGCAGTCTTTAAATGCTTCAGACAAATGCCTTGATCTTTCTTCAGTAATCAACTGCAAAAACAAATTGGTGGTCTTTTAATCTTGCTTCTTAAGTAATTCTTTCAACCATTTGGTGGTTGAACATTTTTCTCTGAAAGTCCTTTCTTTTCTTGTCCCTATGTAGGAAACACCCATGAGAGGTGAAACATCTGTAACCTGAAAATAAAAAGCAGGCTCATAAATGATTAGCAATTTTCTAAGGTATAGAAGAAGGTATAGGCTTAGCTATTTCTATTTCTGGAAAACTAAGCCATTTAAGGCCTTACACTAAAGTTTTTGAGTTTTTAATCTGTATCTCTAATGGTAAGTGTTTAGAAAATCTTAACTAATGCTGCTTTTGTGGCATTATAATAGAAAAACTCTGTAACTGACCAAGTCTATCATATCTGAAATAATCCAAAGTTTAGTTCTGTTATCCTTGAATTTTGTCTGACAGCAAGGTAATCTTAGTGAGCTAAAGAAAATAAACTTTTCTGTTCTTTGAAAGTGACAAAGCACTAATGATGCTGACTGTAAAACACTTGAGTGCATTTCATCCAGCATTAGTTTTGAGCTTCTTGTGAGTTAGATTCACATTTTACACAAAGTCAATTTTACTTGGCAGTCAAATAACTACACCTCAGAAGATCAGTCCAGTAGAAGGCTCTTCCGGTAGAAATGGCTGTGAAATGCCCTACAGCTTGGAAACCAGGTCCTTTTGTTACAGCAGTAAGTGGTGATAGCCTTGAAACTGGAAGACTCCTTAGACGTAGCTTTGTTGTGAAAAAGATGTATTCTTGACTTGGGTAAACTGATGCGGTAACACAAATGGAGAAAAATTCTAATGAACGGAGTGCAGTTGATAGGATTTAAATGTGTTAACAGTTTAAGGCAAAGATTGTGTTGAATCTTTTTCTGGTAATTATTTTAAAATTAAAAAAAGGGCTTTGTTTGAGGAGGCTCTATTGATTATCAGAAGTGCTCTGAAATAAGGATTTTGTTTTCTTCCAAGGCAGAGCAAACTTATGTTAGAAAAATAACTGGGGGGAGGGCAGCTGCAGGGACAGAGGGATGGACCCAAAGGCTGGTAAAAAGCCCTCTCAGGAAAGAATTGTTTTAATACTCTACTTCTCTAATATTCTACACTTTGCACAGGACAACTTATCCAAAACGGAACACTTTCTGTTAATTTTTTTGTGGAGTATTAAGAACAATGCGTGCTGTATTTATCCATTTGAGGAGGACAATTGTCAAAAGCGAATGTACTCTAAATCAAATATTAGCCTGACAGAGCCCATGGTGGAAGCGGAGTGTGTGACAGTGGGTGTGAGTGGGTTTCGTGGTAGTTTTGGTTTTGTGTTGGTTTTTTTTTTTTTTTTTTTTTTCTGGCCAGTCTAGCATTAGCATTAAAGCTCCTTTCATAGGATTTTTTTAAGAAATAATTTAAGAAAGTATTTCATAAGCTACCAAATCTGAAAAACAAGTTAAATGTTCAAAGCAGTTTTTTGTTTTGTGAAGGATGATCCATATAACATTAAAGGGGACATAATAGTTTACACTTCTTTCATACCCATGGGATCTTTTTTGGTCATGAGACAGAAATCAAAGTAACAGCAAGAAAATGGGAAAAGTTATTGGTAAAAGATGATGCCATGCTGTAACTGTCCATCACAGGAAAGTTGGTTTCGGTGAGTGTGTCTTGTTTTGTGTGTGGTATTTTTTTTTGTTTGTTTGTTTGTTTGTTTTTTTTTAAGTTACCTTCAAATACTTAAGAAGCAAATCCTAAAACTCTTATCAATAGGTCTTACTGAGTAAAAGTCCTCCTGATGGAGAGTTCTGAAGATGTGGGATTCTTCCCCTGCTGCTGTACCATTAACTGCACAGTTGGGACAAGTACTCTAATATTTCTTAGCAGCTTTTTTGTTTGGGTTTTTCTTTTCATTAAAATAATGCTAGTAAGTAGAACTTGATATTTTTTTTTATTCTTCTCATTCAGAAACCTCGGTTTACTATGAACCTGATCTTGCAACAGAATGTTAGACTTAAGTTGACTTAAACCAATCATACAGAGTTAAAAAAAAATTAAAACATCAAACTGCACAGTCCTGTTTTATTTCTTGAAATGAAAACTGAATGGAAAGAGAAAAACAGAATTACATGAATGAAATTACATGGCCTGACCTAGTTTTCATAGACTGTACAGGCTTGAATGACTGAGGTAACAGCATTTTAAAAAATTACGTTAAAATGTGTAGATATTCTCTGATTTTTTTTTTTAAATTTACTCTTTTATTTTAAAGATATCAAATAAAATAATCAAATAACCTTGTTCAGTTTATTATTATATGTTGAAGGTATTGGTTTTTAATATCCTATTTATCAAGTAGTCCTCTGTTGCTTCATTGAAGAACATCTATGTGTTCTTTTTATAGTCAGATTTAAGAATGACGTATAACTATATCTCTTTGTCAATACTGTACCCAAGGACTTTACACTCCTCGATATTACCAGTGAAAAATGAAATTATCATTTCATTGCCTAGCTAGACTGGAATGGACAGTATTCCAAAGGGGAAAATAGGAGTAAAAGGAAAAAAAAAAAAACCTCAACAAAAAAACCAACCCCAAACAATTAATGCGGTTACTCATTATTGCTGATGATATAAGATAATTTTTTTAAAATAAAGATTACTGAGGTTTACAGACCTCTTGAAACTTATTTTACCCACTTGACTTGTAAAGACACTGGGCTGCTGCTGCATGTGCTTATTCTTTACTTCTAAAATTTTACTGGCATTACTCCTGATATGTGCTACCGTTGCCATACACACAATAATGTTCTAGAAAATGTATGTAATGATAGAAATCTAGACTTCAATAAACTGAAAACTAGGACATATCTTTGGCAAGTAATTAGGTAGTTTGAGAACATTTTATCTTTTTTGATGACTGTAGGAAGAACACAGCCAACATAAGAGATAATAATTTGCAGTTATAATAATACCCAAAGGTCCTAAAGTGAACCTTTTACATTAGGAGGTATTCAAAGTAATTCTTATATGTTAAAACATAGTCGGTGAGCATTTGAACCAGGAGCAAACTTGTTGTATCATTAGACTTCTTTGCCTCTGTTTGTTGTGGGAAATGATTTTTAAAATGTTTTCCTTATATGTATATATGCACCTGCATGGATGGTATGTTTGGAGACCTGAACTTTTTGACATGAGTTGAATCTTCAAAAAAAAAAATTTCCACCATAATTTTGCTAATAAGCGGTATAGAAAAGCACAAGCTGGAAGAAATAATATTAGACTAGTGAACAGACAATGTTTAGATGTGAATTATTTTTCATTAGTGATAATTTTATTCTCTGAGGGGGCTTACATTTTCTGAGGCTCTCACTTGTTTGTCTGTTTTGTGTTTTTGAAGTTCTAAGTCTTAAGGGATAAGTATTATACATAATAATATGCTTTTGCATTGCCTCAATTTTCAGAAGCCCCGATTGTGCTTGGAGATCCCAAACACAGTTGGTACACCTAATGTTTGGTATGTTTTCAATTTAGGGAAGAAAATCAAATACTGTCTGCTGTGTAGCATAGGAAATTTGTCTTGCCAATGTCAACTGAAATTCTAATTAGAATTTATTTGTCTGTATCTTCTTTGGCTCCTTGTCCTAGTCTCTGAATTGTATTTCTGTGCTGGTTTTTACAGATGATTTTTATATAAGCATCAGGAATATGCTGTCTTAATACCCTTTGCTGGTTTTAGAGCACACTCTGTTAATATTTAGTAAAAGCACTCAGGCTAGCACTGATCCAGCATACTCAAGGACAAAAAACAACATTTAAAGGATCAAATTATACTCTCTATTTTGCTTTTATATAAATTCATAGATTTTTTTTTTTTCCTAAGGAATTGTAATTTTTTTCCTGAAATGTGACTGAATGTGGTTCTTAAGCTTCAACAGTGTTTTTCATCAAAACCACCTTTCCTGGAAGTGCCATAGAAAGAACTAAAATTCCAAAAGGAACAGTGGGAAAAGGTACCTTGCCTAAACCTATTTCTGGGAAAACCTCTAGAGAGTAAACAGCTTTACAGACTTTTATAGTATTTAAAAAAGAAAAGATCTGGAGTTGGTCAGTTTCTACGTAGTGAATACTTTGGGCATCTCATAGTTAAGAAAGAATTGCAATTGGCTTTTGATTGATCTCCAAACGTATGGAAATTACTTACCAAAAAAGAAAAAAAGAATTGTATTAATTGGTAAATGAATATTAGCCAAGTTCTCCTCATTCTGTTCTGTGCAATCTTCCAACTGGTCTAATTTTTGAATGTAGCACATCTTAAAGCAGTTGGGTACTTTCCACTCTTGGAACCAGCACTGAAACTCAGTTACTCTAAAATCAGTGTTGGTGTCTGAATTCCTTGTGTTCCAGTTTCCTTGTTTCCAAAAGAGGAATAGAGCTTATCTGAGAGAAACCTCTGAGTTTTTATTGTGCTAGGTTTCATATTTTTACCTGAAGATAGCATAGAAGATGGTTGTATGCTGTGGCCAAAGCATTATTATTTGGTTGGAAGTGTTAACTTTGCCAGTCTTCTTGATTCTGATTTTTCAAAAAGTAAACCAAAGAACATGTTAAAAAAAAAAAAAAATTCTGATCTTGAGATGTCCAAGAATACATGGAAGACTGCGTTCAAGATAGCCAATGCAGTTTGAATATGCGAGATCAAGTCTCACATTGCACATCTTACTTATACTTAAGGAATGTTATTCTCGCATAATATATCTAGCCTTTTTTGTTGACAAAAACAGACATTGGATTTGGGAAAGCATTATACCTGTTTTTTGGCTTTAAACTCCCACCCCTTCCTCCCTCATGTTTGTATTATAATTCTTGTAAGGGAATTTCAATTTCAGTTAACTTGTTTATACAAAATCCCAGGATAATAGTATTCATTCATTTCTTCTAGTGAGTTTTGTAATTAATAGGCAATACAACAATTTATAATGTTCAGTAAAATGCCTTTTATGTCCAAGACTGTACTGTTATGACTTAGCCCTTAAGACATCATTACACAGCATTAGCTGCACAGACCTTTTATTATTGCATCAGAGCCTACAGAGATATTATAGGAAATATAAATTAGTAAACCATGCCCATACATGGAATGAAAGCAGTTTGCTGAATAGTGTCCTTTTCTATCACTCAAAATTTTCCTCAGACTTGCACTTTATATGCTGAAATTGTCCTAATGTGGCTTCTGCGAAGGAGTGATTTTTGGATTTGAGAAGTTCAAATGTCAGAGTATTGGAGGGACAAATGGGAAGAGATAGGATTTAAGTGATCTCCCCCACTCTCAAATCTTGGTAAGGACAGCTGAAATGTTGAATTATTACAGTTTGACATAAAAATAGCTCTGGTTGCTAGGCAATGATGAAGATTTGTTCTATAGGAAACCAGACTTGTGTTGCCCAGGATCTAAAATTGTATGCCTGTTGTGTGTTTATTTTTATATATATAAATGCATGTGTATAATATATTTGCTAAATTCACAAATAAGTATGAACTTGAAAGTTTGCATACACTAGGTTTTTCTTTTCTTTTTTTTTTTTTTTTGCAGTTGTTAGATTTCATATGTGAGTATACCAAAGACCGACTCATTCCAAGTCCTCTCATTCTTGACATGTCTGGGGTGCCTCAGTTCTCTTAATTTTTGTTTCTCTCTTTCCATCTCCTGTTTACTATCTGGCTTTTATAGCCTCTCCCTAATAATGCAGAAATCCCTCCTACTTAAAAAAACAAATAAACCAAAAAAACCCAAGGGAAAAAAGAAGGGGAGGCATTTAACTTAATAATAATGTGAATTCAACAGGTTTCTTTCATAGATAAAATATTGTAGATATTGTAGTTCCTGGTATATCAGTGGTCTAAGAACATAAAATCTTACTGTTGTGTTTCAGTGGAAATAAATACTTATTTGAATTGGACCAGCAGGATTTGTCTCCTTAGACTTGCTTTTCAGTTTCATCACATTTGTTCTTGATTTCACAGCCATTTGGCTTTTATTATTCTTTTTGTATGACCCACTATTATGTAATTGTCATGGATTTAATAGATTTCAATATTCTTGGTCTCCTTTTACTTCTTTTAAAGGTAACATTAGAAATGTTGCTTTCCCTTCATGGTGTTCAAATAATTTGGGGACCAGCCAAAGCTTCATTTTCTTTCAGACACCCTCTTAGGCCGTGCTACACTGCTGTATCTTCATCTCAGTCCTGAGAGCCAGATGGGTCCGAATTAACTACAGTAGCAATCCTTGCTGTTCCTAGAAGGAATCTGAATCTCAGTTTGAATTGCTAAGTTCAGTTATGCATGTAGAAGAGTATGATTTCTTCAGTGTTTATTTGTCAATCTGCAGAGAAATGTGCTGCTGTTATTCTCCTGAAGTTTTTTAGAAGTGTACAGCAGCGGGTACCCCCACCTCAAATCTAAATACTCTACAGACACAACAAATTTGTAAGAGGCTTTCTGTAAGCAGGAAAATTAGAATTCCTTTTTGCCTAATGAATAAGCCAGGAGCATACATAATTGTGGTTTGACAATGACAAGAATAAGGGCCAAAATGGGGGACTGTTTTAGGCTTCATAAAAGGGAAGCAAAACAACGGGTGAGGAGTGTGTCAAACATATTGCAAAGGGGTGGAATACATATTTATCAGCCTATTTGAATGGGGTACTAGAGCTTCAGTTTCATCTGCTGCTATAAAGAAGCAGTATCAGAGCGTGAAATTAGCAGTCAAGTAATACATATGCCATAGCCAAAAGCAAAACAATTAGCTGCACGGATCCACAGAGTCTTATCTACTGATTCTATTGCGCTTTCAGCTCCAAACTTGATGTTTTTTTCACTCGCTGAGCAGCAAAGGCAGTAAACAAAATTCATTTGCTGAAAAAGAAGTATTATTCTAGCCTGCAGCAGCAACTCAGCCTTGTAACTTTAGTGGGCAATATGATGCATGCAGCATCTGTAGTGAACGGTAAACATGTGGTGTTTGTGTACTGCGGACTAAAACACATTAACTCCTGTTAAAATCAGTTGGAACTTGTACTCCAACGTGGGTCTTCATTTGTGTATGTGTTAGAGAAAACCATTCAAAAATTTGGTTCCTTATTTGAGACCGAAGCTCATGAGCGCTGTCTTGTGGTCTTCAGTTACTCAGTGTGAACTGCATTGATGTCAGGATTGGGGTTTGCTGCCTTTTAGACATTGGAAAAACGTATTTTATGGTAATTTATGTGGTGCACCACAAATAGATTCTTCTTATGCACTGTTGGGTTTTATAAAATATCAAAATATATTAAAAAAACACAGTTTGAGTCCATTCTCCTTTCAATGCCTTCTATTAAAATTAGATCAGCAGAAAATTATAATGATGGGTAAAGAAAATACTTATTTTTGATTGCAGAAACACTGCTATACAGTAATACTTAAATAAATGATGGCCATTGGCATAAGAATCACCTAAGAAATCATTCTGTTGCTCAAATGTTATATATTAAGTAAGGAAATCCTAAGGCTTTTGGCATTTTACCAGTCACAGTCATTTTGCTAGAGTGTAATAAGGTGCACAGCATGCACTGTATCTCAGTTAATAACCATTTATAGTTTAAAGATGTTCCCTGTAGCCATGTTTTCGTTCTGTTTGTTTGCTCATGTGGGCAGTTATGGAGTAGCATCCACTGTTCTGTGAGAACAGGCACATATGGAAGACAAGTCTTAAGCTCAGGCTTTCAGATCCTTATGAATGGGGTTTTAATTCTGGGAATTTAACCTATAATCAGGGGTAGCAACGTATTCCAGTGGAAAAGATCCTCATTTGACATATCATTATCACGGTAACAGCCAGCTGTCCCTCAATTACAGAATGACGCTTTCTATTTCAGCCTTTCTAAAACAAAGTTAATTAGAATGTTTCCCCTAATATTTCTCTAAGGACAATTTTAAAAAGGAGCATGTGAAGAATGGCAAATGGAAAAAAAAAAACAAACACCAAAAGCATCAGGTTCAATGCACATATTTCATGTGTCTTTTTAAAGTAATCAGGCATAGATATTTTCTTTCTGTACCTTTTTTCCCAAGAAGTAACAACAAAGCAAATGTTAAGACGTCTTAAGGAAAACACAAATGTGTACAGGCTAGGTTTTGTTCACAGGCTTCAAATCACCAGACTTCTTCAATGTTTTGTTTGTGTCTCTTTTCTTTAGCTCTTTTTGGTTCTACCTGTAAGCTTGCTAAGACAAGGAGTGCATTTCTTGGCACAGCCATGTGTGTAACTTGCAATTTTTGACACAAACCTTGTATGTGTGTGTTCTGGCATGTGACTGTAATCTCTTTTAGCTCTACCGATTCTGAGCTTTTAACTTCGTTACGAGGGTTTGTTTTCCCTGCTTTCCTCCTTCTGAATTTAGCTAAACCAAAGCAAAACATTATTTTCAGTAATCTAAATAAATAATTCCCTTCTATTGATTAAGAACATAATGAACAGGTTTGTATCAAAGATCCGTATAGCCAAACATTCTTTTGGCAAATAGCAGCCAAAAATGGATGCCTGTATAATATTTAAGCAAGGCTGGTGCATATAATCATCCCTCCTATTTCTCTATAAACCTTCAGCTGTTTGCAACGTGAGTGATTTATTCTTCCTAATATAGTTGGTGTGCATTAAACAACTCAAGGTTGATTTCTGTTCCATTCTGTTCCAGTTTGTTCAGTTTCTTTTTGAACTCCCAACAAATTCATAGCATCTACATCATCAAGCTTTAGGTTTTTCAACTGAATGGAGTGCTGTGACCAAAAGCATTTAATTTTTATAACAAATCCAAAAATTATGCAATATAAAGTTGAGGGCAAAGATAACTGGTATTAACATTTCTAAAAACAAAATCTAAACATTGCGACTTTAAGGTTGTTTTGAAAAACTTGTATTTTATAGGTGATTAATAGACAGTTGCATTTCCATGTGTAAGAGGAGAAATATTTGCTTTTCTCTTGCTCAGGCTGTGGAAACGCAGAAGCTTTACACAAAACTGCTTAAGATTTTCAGATCAATATTTTCTTTGCTACACAAACCAAATCCCCAAGGGTGCAATCAGACTGAGTAGGAAATTACTTCCTTCCTGCCCTTTTCTACCCACATATCTGTATTCAGTTATCACAGAACATCTGTTATCTAAGCAAATTAAAACTGGACGGAAAACATGGTATTGCTTGATCAATAAATTCCAAGTGCTCTAGTCTTTGGGTTTTTGCTCATCCTATATGAAGGACTGTTTCATATTTTCTTTCTGTAAAACAAAATAAGAATTAAGTATTTTTCTCCTGCTAGATAAGTACGTATCAATGCATTTATCACATCACTGCAGTATACTTTCACTTCAAGTTCCTATTTTTCAGGGGTGAAACTTCTTATGACCTTTTGATTTGAATTCTGAACATACTTTGTTTAATGGAGATTAGAAGTATTCTGGTAAATTTTTAAGCACTTAACTAAGTGATAGCTTGACAACTAAAACTACATTGTATTATAGAGTAATTTGTCACAGTTGTTGGGACAAATTAAAACTGTTAAAAAAATTGTATGTACAAATTTTACTTTAAAAATGATCTTCGATGTGGAAATGTATTCACAAAGAAGTCAAGGTACAGCTCATTATAGAAGAGGGAACTTTCAGGAACAGATGCACTTGGGTGGGTTTTTTTTGTTTGTTTCACAATAGGTTACTGAATTGCTCATCAGAGAGAAAATGAAGTAGAAGCACTGACACTGTTCTATTTATTTTATAGGTTCCAAATAGCATAATTTCTTTTGCCATTAAAAAAAAAAAAAAGCAAAAAAAGAAAAAGGCTGAAGGGTTACTATTCATTGATTTTTATTATCTGAGCACACATTGTTACCTTTATGGCTAATGTATATAGATATGAAGTTTAACTCAGAAGTGTGTTTTGAAAACGCTACAAGAATATAACACTAATCTGGGAGAAAATTCTCTATGCTGTGGAAACCTCTAGTGTCGTTTTACAGAATAAAATTCAAACAAGTTGTTGTTTGTAGTCTAAAAAAATGTATTGAAATGGCTCCTTGGAGTTTTTCCATGTGAAGACATTCTTTATTGCCCCCTCACAGACCCTAGGATTTGGTTGTTTTTTTTTTTTTTTAGCTATCATTAAGTGGAACAACAATGCTAGCTGCAAAGGAAAAAAAATAATGAAACAACAACAACAAAAAACCCCAAATAAAATCCTTTTGTTCATTAACTTTCTAAATATTGCATGAATACTGTTTGAGTTCATTGAACCAAATCTCAGCGTCTGTAATTCAATCTGATGTAGATGCATTGTATTTAATACAATTTAATATTGTAATTTAATCCAGCAGCAAAAAAAACCTATGAGAAATATAAAGAATATTTGAATATAATAAAAACGTTGAGTACTAATCAATACAAAAAGAATTTAAAGATGTATGTAATCTGTTGTTCATAGAGCTGTTCTCTGAGGTATGTTGATTTAAGAAATGGGAAAGTACTCAGTAATAGAGCTTCCATGAAAAGCCTTCTCTGTTTTACAAACATACCTTTCAAAAGTCTTGCTGCTAAATATTAAACGAATTGCTATCAAAGGACTGTTTGGAAATTTCCATGTAGCCTCTTATTTGTTGCTCTTAACTTAGTAGTTGTTAAAGAACTTCTTGGTACCACTTGAACTCTAGAGTAACGCTTCAAAAAAGCTCAAGGAGATTTTAGTTTTCCGTGGTTAAATACTGCTTTCCTTGGCAGTTATTAAAGATTTGGCATATCACCTTTCTGCTTGCAGTCCAGTAGTAAACATGCTTAACTGATTACAGTACTGTTTAATGATAGTTCAGCTTATCGAATGCTGGATATTAGGAAAGCTGAGGTATAAAGTGGGATCTTAATATTCAGAATTCATAGCAGATGGAAACAGTTATTGTTCTTAATGATCTTTAGGCTAATGTGTTCGCCTCTTACTCTTTAGGCTATCAAAAAGAATAAAACACAAACTGCTTTTGTATAGTTCTCAGACAGTAAGTTGGTCTCCTTAAATTAAGAGAGGATGTTGCTTTTGTAGACACCACAAGTCTCTGAAGAAAAGTGTGCAGTATTTAATTCTAAATTAATAGCTCCTGCTTTCTAAAACTCTACATAGAAAAGCAAATTCATGTTTGGAATGCAAAAGTTTTTATTCTGTCATCCTTAAGACTGAATTTATTTTCTTCACAGGCAGTAGTAACGGTTCTTTGGATAGAAAATGAACAAAGTATAGTCCTTGGCCTGGCAGGCAGGAATCCAGATTGATTTCAACCACTGTACACAGGAGTTTCTTAAACATGAACTGAAGTAGCAGTTCCATTTTATGACTGAGAATACTTTCAAATACGCTTATCCTGAAAAATTTTATTCAGCTGAAAATGAATCTCCTCCATTTTTCTTGAGCTTAGAAGTCTAGTACTGGTGTGTGGATGAAGCTACCATCCTGGCTTTGTGCAGTTTTGCTGTATCTGGAAGATGTCCATCTGCTCTTACTTTATTACATTTGAAGATTGAGTTGCTGGTAGCAGACACAAGGAATTAATCAAAGAATTAAATTGGTAATCTGTTTTCTAAATGGCAACTTTGCTGCAGGGATTCTTATGATGAGACAATGTCTTACAAAAACACTGCCAAATCTTGGTTAGAACCTAGCTTGAATTTTATGATGACCCTTTCTCTTTAGGGAAGGGGAAAAAAAAATGAGGACATGGGCTAAATTTACAGTCCCGAGAAGTACCGTGTTTTCTGGACCAATGGAAACTAATTGGAATAGGAAATTGTCAAAGGACCCAGATTATATGGAATGCATTTTATGTATACACAAAGTAACATGAGGATATTTCAGAAGACCTCAAGGATATATCACTTGATTTCAAATCTGTATTTCCTTACGGACTTCCTTCAAGCACTTCAGTTTCTTGGTACCTGGTTTGTTTTTTTTTTTTTGAAATTGGAAAAATGGGTCAAATAATACTTCTCTGCTTTGTCTAAATAATCTGAAGGCAAATATTTGAAGGCCATCAGTGTTCTGAGTAAATCCTGAAGTCTGTGAGTTGTCCGGATACTATTGTAATAATAGGGAGATATATAAGCAAAAATTGGGTATTTATGTTATCTTCAGTCCTGCCCACTTGAAATATTTTATAAAGGTTGATGATGATCATAGTATGAGAACTCTTCACTTCCAGACGATGTAACTAATCAATCTCCTATGTGCAAGTGATGTAAATGAGGCTGGCAAATTACCATCTTAAGTTCTCCCCTAAATTCTGCTTCACTGCTAAAGAAGGCAGTCTGTCAGACCTCAAAGTCCCCATCCTGTCCCTTAGCTGTTCAGCTTTCTGTTCTCCAAATGCCCCTTGGTGGTAGGTTAGAGTGAAACTCCCAGATTGTGCTAGTAGATTGCTGTGTGCAAAAAGCAGATTCAATTTCACACAGCCAGTGCTTTGCAAGAAGCAACTGTGTGAAAAAATGAATGATTTGGGGTATTCAGTTGATATGAATGATGTTATTGTAGGGAGTCTTTACTCATAGGATTAGCGTAGTGATTTCTGTTGGAGGGGAAATACTATAATGTGTTTTGCTTTTATGTTTATTACTTGTCTGACAGCATCCACATCTGATTCTCTGAGTGAACTCTCATTAGTTTCAGAGTGCTGTGGTTAGGCATTAAAGAATGTCACTACTTAGAATAGTTTGGCAAATACATAGTAGCAAAAGTAAAATACTATTTTTAAAAATCTAACTCTGATTTTTTCTTATATAGTATTACATCTTTGCCTTTGTTCAGCAAGTATGAGGAAATTGTTTTATTTCTATTTATATAGTATTTTCAGTAGTGTTTTCTTCTATTCTACAGTACGATATTATAATTTGGATGTTTGTGTTTGTCAAGGAAATATTTGTAATACATTTTTTTTCCTAGGTAAGGGTAAGCTTGTATATGTACATACTTATTTACCTAGGAAATAAAATTGGGCTCTACATTATTTCTTACATTATCTTATGTATCTTTAGAAAAAAAAATAATTGTAATGTTATTTCTATAGTAGGGGTATGTGACCTGTGATGAATTAGCAAATGTCACAACTTTTATTTGGTCTCTCGATAGAGACTGACTACAGCTTCCCACATACAGAAAACTAATGTTTAGTTGAAACACAATAGTACGTCTTTAAGCTTGTTTTGGTCCAGATGTACTCTGTCTTCTATTTTTAAAAAAGTTAAATGAATTGAGCACATACAAAATTAGGCAGCTCAGAACAGAATGAACTGTCCTAAGAGGTTGGAGAAAGTAGTCCACACACTGGTTAATATGTATGTTTTCTGGATCCCAAGGCTACTGTTCCCATTTCTGTTAATAAAATTACAGAATCCTCAGAATCCTGTTTTTTCTCATCCATCTTGCACAAAAGACCATATTACTTGCTTAGGCAGATTTTAGTTTCTTGTAACTGCTTCAAAAGTATCAGCTTCTTGGCAGCTGCTTACCCTGGACATAAAATTCTGCTTCCAAAATTGATCATATATTAGCTGATGGCAACCAGTAGTGGTCAGGTGAGTGGTACTGTAACAATGTATGGCATTGACATGTAGTTGGTCAGCACTTTCCGGTGTCCATTGATGCTACCAGGAGAATGCACCCTTATGTAGACATAAAATTGTGTTCTAAAAGAATGAGCGCTTTACTTTCCCATATTCCAAAGTCAAACAAAAGACCAGATCTATCACAGCAAAGCGTCCAGTTCTTCTGGTTACCTGTTCCTGGCTCGGGAAGGGATTTACACATAGCAGAGGGATAATTGGACGGTTGGAAACTTGGACTGTTGAAAACTACAAAAAGGCTTCCCTTATTCTTAAACAGGTGTCTGCCCTTTCTTTAAAAACAGAAATAGATGATAGTATGTAGTAAAATTGTTATCTGTTATGAAAGAAAAAATTTCCCCATTGCATCTATTCTGATAAAGAATTATTTGTTTTAATACATTTTTTTAACATCTTCCTTTTCATTTTGAATAAAACAAACCCTACTCAACGAACCAAACCAAAGTCACGTAACAGATTCTGTGGATGTTTTAGGTCACAGTTTGCTGTCACTGGCATTTTTTTAAATTTTTCCTTCAATTAAAGAAATAAAGCATGAGCAATTTGGAAAAAAAAATATATTCCTGATGTATATTTGAGTATTTTTATACATATTAATTGGCTACATATTTTTTTGTGGTTTTGTACTTATGAATTGGTATGCGTGTACTGGTATCGTATTTGTTATCAATCTTAAGAGAATACTCAGCAACTAGATAATGAATAAGGCTTCTGATTACAATATGATGAACGTCTACTAGCTGGTTAACTTGATTAACTCCCTTTAACTCAGACATTAAAGTATTAATTATTAAACCCAGAGACACTTGATTTGATGTTTTTAATTCATTATCGTGAGCTGATTTTGCTACTGGCTCCATGTAACTTTTTCTTTGGATTTGATTTTTTTGGCTCATGCTGGCAGATTTGTTTGCTCTGCTCGTGACTGGTTGAATGAAACTTAAGTCTTAAATTGTTACCTACTTTTACTGCACCATCATTTATCTTCTGAAATATTTTGTTTGTCACTTGTTTAAACACAAACTAGCTGTATCTTCATGGTAGAAACAAGTATAAATAGGCAAACCTATAGTAATTTTCTCAGTGTTGTCCAAAAAATCTGTGATGGTAAAACTAGTTATCCTGTTTGCAGTCCTGCTATAGCAAATAGAAACTTTTCAGTGAAACAAGTAAATCTTGTTAATAATAGATCATTACTAATTAGAAGCTTATGGGGGGGGGGTTTGGAATAGGTTTTTAAATTCTTTTTAAATTTTAAATTTAATACATATATTTGTGGTTGAAACATGTAAATCTTTGTATGAAATAATCATAAAGGGTATTATATGTAAAAATTATGCTTACATAATTGATCACCTGACATCAATATTACATGGTAAAAAATGTCTATAAGGTTCTGGAGTGTGAATTAGCAATACAGTTGATATAATAAATGAACCATAGCTTGTAGTTGTAAATTACTGGAAAATGGAGGAGAAGTCACAGCACAATAGTCAAGATATAAGGGGGTCATGAGGGCTGAGTTGAGATGGAAACAAAGTTACCCAAGCTAAGAAAAAGAAGTTTCCTTTTGCTTAAGAAAGAGGTATCCATCCTTAACTCATCTTTCATTTAACTCCTAAGATGCTCATATTCTTTTGTAAGTTCATTTGTACCCAGAAAGCATGCTATAAAATAGACCACATCCTTTCACTGTACTTTGCTGACTTAAAACCAACCAAACAAATAAAAAAACCAAACAAACCAAAACCCCAAAAACCCAAGTAACACCAGGAAATCCAGAGATAGTAATCAAACATTATTGGTATGTATACTGTAATGGTTTTAACTTATACCCAGCATCAAATGCAGCATACTGGTAAAAGTGAAAATTACTGATGTCATCCCTAGTGCTAGGATTCAAAATGATTGTGTTAGAGACGTCATAAGGGGAATGGTGCTGGTTAAAATGTGCAAAAACACTTGTAGTATTTAGAATCAGAATATAACCTCCAGTTTATAATATTGTTACAACACACAGACTTCCATGCTCCTCAGAGCAGCAGATGTTTCTCTGTTAAGTATATTCAGACTTGCAATAATCTGTAAAATCTACTAGAGAAAGACAGTGCTTCACTTAAGAATAGTCACAGTGACTTGAAGGTTACAGCAGAAGACACCGCTGCATTTATATTTCTAAGACAAAATAGCTCTGGGGAATAGACAACTCACTTTATTGCTGAGTAGATTTTAATAGGCAAAATAAAAATTTCTTCGTTGGCATTTGACCATGGCAGCATGCTTAACTTCCTTGCAATTGCAAAACCATAGGTGTCTTTCAATAATTATATGCAGATGAATTTTGTCTTGCTATATGGCATCTTAGAGTTCTGTTAGAAGACACTGAGATAAATGTTTTCACTTTTTAAACTGCTAGTGCTAGCTACTTAAATGAATGGTTCCTTCCACATGCATTAACCTGTATTTGATCTGATCCAAACCCAAAAGCTCCCTGGCTGAACGAGAGATCTTAATATTTGTTGAAGCAGTTTAATAGATTCCTTGCAATCTAAGGTTGCTGTGTAGAAGAATGGTACTATTTATTTGTACACTTGAACATAGTGTATAAAAAGTAATTTTCACTATTAATCCGTGTCCCAAGGAATTCTGAGAGCACCAAGTAAGTTATTGTTTATAAAGATTTCCTATTACTTCTAGGTTCCCTTTTAGTATTTATAAGAAATGTTGAATTAAATGTTGTGGAATATAGCTCTTGGTTTATTCCCAGAACAAGCATTACCACACTGAGTAAGTTATCTTTCTTGTTCTTCCGTATTAATGCGTTTGAAGACTGATGTAGGCACCAAAATTCAAGGGCAGAAAAATAGATAGTTTTCTTTCCATTTATTCCATTATTTCTCTCCAGAGGCTAACTTGGTGCATGATGGGTGAGGTAGAGCAAAGGTGGATACACAGGCAAAAGTGAAGTCATGCAACTAACTCGGTACGTCCATGGAGAAATTCTGAGTGCAACAATTTTTAGCCTTTACTCTTTCATAAAGTTTTCAGTTGGTTGCTAAGACTGTTTTGACTATTAGCAACAGAATCAATTTGAAAGTCAGTCTTAAATTATGAATTTTAATTTTCAAGGTTTCTCTGTTGTTTTGAAAGACCAAACAAATACTGTAGTCAATAGTTTACCCTGTTTGTATAAATATCCTTATTGTCTAATAGGAACATTCTAAAATTTACAAAGTAGTGTGTCATAGATGCTACACTCTCCAAGTTGTTTGCATTTTATGAAAGGGGAAGTATCTTCTACAGAACATAAATTTAAATATTTTAAATAAATTTGAAATTTTGTTTCATTTGTTACATGTAGTAACTATTGTTGGACCCTTATAGCTTCATTTGTGATCTATGTAAATGCTTTTATTTAAAGTAAAATCCCCAACGTGCTAGGAAAGCCTAGCAAGTCTTCCCTCAAAGAGTTAACTCAAGTTATTTATTCTTGTTTGCGCTGATGGCAATCTATCAGCCCTTGAATTGAGAAATGGCAAATTTGCCAAGTTATGTTTAATGAAAATTGGTCATGAGAGTTGTGAAAGTCTTCCCTACGGTTTGTAATAAAATTATTATTTAAATATTTTAAATAGATGGTATGTGTAATAACTAGCTGACTCTGGTAATCTTTTACTTTTCTGTCCTTTGGAAATGAAATCTCTCTGGATCTGGATTGAGTCACAGAGCCCTTAAATACGTGTATACAAAACCAAAGACACTTAATTTGCATTCATCCTGCAGAAGTAACATAGGCTAGTGGTCACTGCATAGCACTAATTGCCGGAACTACAGGGATTACTTTTATATTTAGTAGATACATTTGTGTTCTGAGACTGAATCCATAGAACTAAGTGAGCTTAATGACTGATCTGTGGCCGTAAACCAGTGAGTACTTACTAATTTGGATTATTTTGATTCTGAAAACATTAGAGAAAGAGTATGCCAATTCCTTTGTGAAATATTAAAGCTGAACAAGCTTAACAATGCAAGCATTGCATTGCAAACCATATACGGTTTGATGACAGTTCCTTCCATTCAGTGAAAAGGGCCAAGGAGTCAGCAGAGTAAATAGTTCTGGGTTGCTCTTCGCAGCACAGAGAAAGAAGTCGAAATGCAACTGTATGTATAATACTATCTGTGCAAAGAAGCAAGAAATCGGAGTGCTACTGATTTTCCTGTGGTAGAGCTCTGGTGTATATTTTCCCCTTAGTATATCTTTAAGTCTGGTGAACATCTTGGGATGAGTCATATAAGATTGTACAATATATCTTTCTGCTATTGAAGACTGACTACAATTTTACTGATATGTAGCCCATAGGAAAATACTTTTCAGGTTATGCTTATATAGTACTGTTAAATAGTAGTTGTGAGTGGTTTTGGAGTATAATAAAATATGGAAGGTAAAAAGAAAGATAGCAGATGTTGGATCAAAATACAACCTGGGTAAGAGAAAGATAATTTATGAAGCCATTTAGAAGTCATATGGAGTCGTTTATAGAGCCATATGCTTTGTCCTGTCCTGGAGGGAATGTGTCTTTATACTTGCTGACCCAGATCCTCAGTTCTTATGAATCAATATACCTTTATTGTCTAGGTCACTGACTTGGAATTTCTTTAGTTTAAAGAAACCAAAACCAGGCCAGCCAACCAAACACCTCATGGGTTTGGTGGGGTTTTTTTTTGTGCTAATAGCTAGGTTGCTACGCTGTATAGTCTAATCATCAGGATTTTAGCTTTGATTAACCACCTGGAACTCATCTGATGGCAATGCTATATCATCAGATTGTAAAGAAAGCCAATATTTTAACAAGCTATATTTTTATTGTGAAGAGACATAGGAAGACGAGGAAGTATTGACACTATGCTCTATTGATAAGAATGCATGCTTTCATAAAAGTGACAGCATTCATTTTTTCAGGAAGCTGTATTCAGTTCTTCAGGGACATCTGCAGATTTTATAGATTCAGAGGGGTTTGTGAAAGATTCAGAGTTATCAGAGGTAAGGCTTTGTATGTCTGAATATATTTGGATAAAAAAACTGATAACATGAACAAATCTGTTTTCCGAGATAGTTTTGTCACAACATGGATATTAATGTATGCCAGTAATTGGAGACACCCTCAAACAGCTTTATGGTCTCTCAAGGAACTCAGTTCTAGTATCTAGTGTGTAAGTAAGTCTATGCTAGAATCTCCATCTTAGAGAGTATCATGATATTTTGGGGGGGGCAGTTCTTTGGTATAAGCACTCTTAGTAAGACTTGTTGATTCAGTAGGAATACCTTCTCAAAGTCAGTCACTTCATGTTTGTTTACTCATCTGTTACCAAATACAGAACTGGTGTTTTACTAAATTCAGGCTTAATAGAAGTCACAAGGCAATTTTTGTGGAAGTGTTTTACTTTTGCTGATGTAATGGTCTGTCATGATCCGTACAACTGGCAACAGCATCAACTGGGTTCTCTGTTGTCAGTTTTGTGCACCGTATCTGTGGTTAGCAACACAGGCGATTGCATTTCAGTGTGTGAGAGTGGTATCAAACATTGTTCCTGTATCAGGATTTTCAAAAATACCTGAAGAATAGAGTGTGTGGATGTGGGAGAGCGAGTTAACTGTAAAAACAAAGACACAACCCCAAAATCCGAATGAAGGAATGAGGGAACAGTTTTGTTACAGTGACCTGGGACTTGTGTGCAAGCTGTATATAGTTCTAACCTTTCTTTTTCTGTTAAGTATTCCATTTATTTTTATACTTTTCTACTGTTTTGCTCTAGCCATTTCATAAACAGCCTACCTAACAACAGTTTGAGTCTGGCTTCCGACAGTGCTGACATTCTCATAATTGATATGCCTATGCTGATGAAAAATTTCCCCCACTTGGATTCCAGCAGAACTTGGTGGTTGCAGGGAGTGCAGAGCACAGCAGAAAATCATACATTTTTAAAAATGTATTTTTTTTTGGTGACTGATGATCATTTTACTAAATATCACTGTTGCTAGGTCTCTGAGTAATAAAAGCATTCTTCTGAGCTCCAGGGTCTAGAGCACAGCAAGCCAGTGACCACCATCACTGGGATGCTGAGTGTCTAAGATGTCAGGAAGCAGACTCAAAGCTGTATTCTAATAACCTAGAATTAATTGTTAAAAGGTCTTTAAACTCTTTGCAAGAAATTGGCCCTTCTCTTCATATAAGTTTGTTGTTACTATGGCCTTTGCACTACTTCGGTAGCCAAGAACAAGATTTGCATTCACACCTCTGATCCTATGCCTACAAGGTGAAGTGAGTCACATAAGGTAGTTACGAATCTCAGTTGTGATGGGAAGCTTAGCCTACTCCTAGACTTGTTTTTATAGCTGTATTTGAGCCTCTCTTAAAGATTTTTTTTTTTTTTTAAGTACTTTTGAAAATTAAGATTAAGCTGAACTGAATAGAGTATTTGGAAAGCACTGTGATGAAAGCTATATGTGGCCTTTTATTTTTAATTAAAAAAATATGCTTCAGTTTGCTTTAAGAATAAAATCGATTATCTGTTTAGAAACTTATTGCATAGAATTTTTCGTGGCTTTAAAAAAATGTCACAGCGAGTGAGAATTTCTTCAACCTATTCCTTAGAATCACTAAGAAAATTATGTATAATTTATCTTTTATATAATTTGAAATAGTCACTATATTGAGTGTACATAAAAGGTGCCACTTTTAAGTTTTACTTTCTTCCTGGAATTATCATTATTTCAAAAGACATTGGGAAAAAAAAATTCGGTGCTGACATTACTTATATCTTCAGAAAAAGATCACCCATAAACTAAAATCATGTGACTACTAACTTGTGAGAATCCCTGTACTGTTCGAGTTTTCTTTTATGACAGAATTTGAATTCTGGCCTCACTAACCAAAAGGATTGCTTGCCTGTCAATATGAGGTCCAACTTTACTATGAAATTATTGAATTTTACGTCTAAATTTAATAAACAAAACATTTTTTTCAGAAGTATTAATGAAGCAGACTCCCAGCAAATTCCATATTGATAAAAATTTAAATTTTAATTTATGTAATTTTCAGAAATTTAGTTTTCTCCCTAATTCCTATAAACTGTACATCAGCCAACTGTGTCTGCATATTCATTTCAGCAATTCTCATATCCTTGCTTTTACAATTAAACAGTCAAATCAATGCAACTTTCATCCTGCTTCCAGTCTTATTACCGTTATCTGGTACCTTTTATTATTCCAGTGTCCCAGTTGCAGTAGCCTTGCCAAACACACAACTGGGTTTAGACCCTTTCTAATGGTATTTTTTTTATTGCAGTTATATTTTGATTTTGTTCTAGGGAAAAAAAAAAATAAATCTTTCCAGCAAGCTGAAGGCTGTGTAACCATTTTGGTAATCTGGCATGTATCCTCCCATGAATTCCATATTTAGTTAAATAGTGACCTCAGTACCCATTGGACCATATTATTATTCCTGCTGTCAATCTTGCTTTCAGTTTTTGTCTCCTTCACTGCGTTAGTATTGGCTCCTAGAAGACATGAGGAGTGACTAAAGCATCTGCTGTCACCCCTGGAGACTGGCTGAGTTTCATCCAGAAGGATGTGTGCTGCTGTCGGTCATCTTTCAGTATTCAGTGCCACCACAGTCAATGGCAATCGCAGAAAATTCTCAGGAAGACAGTGGAGACTGAACCAAATTTGCGGATACCAAATGACAAACTGACATGTATTGAATTGGGGTGGTGGAGAAAACCTCAAAAAAACCCCACCCCCAAAATTAAGAAGGATGATACCTCCCTATCTCCTGAATAAATGGCTTAGATCATAAATCCTGTCTTTTAGCATATTTTTCTTTGTCACTAGACACCTTCTATTGAACTAATTGGAAGCTCAGAGGCTTCTTTCCCAGCCACTATTGTGTTAGGATAAACATCTTAACAGGGTCAGAAGTCATGGGTGTATAAGGAGAACAGGATTAGAAAGGTTTAAGAAAGATTAGGTTTAGAAAAGGCAGGTTTATACTGAAGGTTAGATTAGTCATAGAATCATAAAATATCTCAAGTTGGAAGGAACTCATAAGGATCATTAAGTCAAACTCCCTGCTCCTCACAGGATGGCCTAAAACTAAATCATATGACTCGGAGCATCATCCAGAAGCTCCTTGAACTCTAACAAGCTTGGTGCCATGACCACTTCCAGGGGGAGCCTGTTCAGTGACTGACCACCACCTTAGTGAAAAACCTTTTCCTAACGTCCAATCTGAACTTCCCCTGATATAGCTTCATTCCATTTCCTTGTGTCCTGTCGCTGGTCACCAGAGAGAGGAAATCAGCATCTTCCCCCTTGAGGGAGTTGGAGACTGTGATGAGGTCACCCCTCAGCCATCTCTTCTCTAAGCTGAACAAACCAAGTGACCTCAGCTGCTTCTTGTATGTTTTCCCTCAAGGTGTTTCACCATCTGGGCTGCCCTCTTCTGAACACACTCTGATAGTTTGATGCCCTTCTTGTATTGAGGTGCCCAAACCCACACACAGTACTTGAAGTGGGGCTGCACCAGCACAGTGTAGAGTGGGACAGTTGCCTCCCTTGACCAGCTAGCTATGCTGTGCTTGACACACCCCAGGACATGGTTGGCCCTTTTGGCTGCCAGGGCACACTGTTGACCTCATGTTCAAGTTGCCATCAACCCAAACCCAGTTAGAGGAACTACTAGCTTTATCTCTGTACTTGCATAGTTCTGGACAAAGTGGTATCATTGTGAACTTGGTTTCACATGGTGCTTCACGACTTGAACAATTTATTTTTCTAGGTTATGTTCCCTACAGAGATGGTAGTATCCAGAGAGATGGCTATTAGCAAAATTCAGGCTTCTTTTTTTCCCTCTTCTGACTGGTTTTATGTTTAAAAAAGACTGTACAGACTTTCACAGGGTTTGCTTTCATATGCTAACAGCTGCTATAGATGATCATAATGGGAGATGTGCCCAGGACCTTTCTGGTGAGAGTAGAGTTCTGAGCCAGTGGTGGGGGGTGGCTGGGGCCTAGTCATTCTTTCCTCCTTTCTATTTGAATTGTGCCTGTTTTCATAAATGTTTTGAGATACAAGAGGGAAACTGCATTTAGCACCGTACCTGCAAAGGTGTTGCTGGAGATCATAGAGCAGGAGAATTAATGAGGTGGTGTGTACTTAAACAGCAGATCACAAAGATGACTTTCTGACCTGGAGAAGCATTAAAGATTTGTAGGTTTGTTGGTGTATGTGATGGACAAAGCTAATTGCTTTAGAAAAAAGCTGATAGAAAGGAAAATAGTTCAATTACTGATTTTTTGGGTGTTTTTTGGTTGTTGTTTGTTTGGTTGGTTTTGTTTGTTTTTTACTAGGCTCTGTTTTGGGAAATTGCTTGGAACTTTGTGCAAAACATTCTTTATAAAAATGGAAGCAGAGCTTGGAAAGTTTGCTCAGTTTATAGCTTTGTGTTACTCGTGAGCACAAATCAGTACAGGAAAAGATTTCCATGGAACTGAGTGATTCCAAGTTAAATTCATATGGCAATAGTGGTGGGTTTTTAGAGGAAATACATTTTTTTTTTTTTTTAATAATTTTTAAATCCTGAAAAAAATGAAAAATGAAATAAGGTAACATATTTTCATTTGAAATTTTACAGCTCTTTCTGTTGATCTAATCAATAACAAGGAGACTTTGTTCCCACAGAGTGCCCTTTAAAATAGATTTGAAGTCAAGTTTTACTAAAACAGCACAGTACAAAAATATAATATATGACTTAGTCTTAAGGAAGAAGCTTCCTTCTTCAAAGGAAGTTAATTTTATTCAGTGGAAATCTTTTGCAACCTAGGGTGAGGATCACTAGATGTCTTTAGTAAAACAAGGCAGTAATGGTTGCTAGTATGGGTATCATCAGTAATTGAAAGTAAAACTACATACGTATTACGCATCACTTCTAGTATATTGAGCACTTCACAAGCATTAATAAAATTGAGCACTTGAATTATTCACAGTGCATCCCATGGTGACAGTGAGGATTTAGAGAATGACCAGAAAGAAAAATATCCTTGAATACTCTTCTTAGAGCTGTGTATCTGCAGAAAAAAATGGGAATCGTGTTACATATGGCTTCTGCCTTTGTAAACAGTAGATCCCACTTCCCTTGCTAAACTAGTTTGTGAGGATAAAAGTCATACTTCTAAACTAGAAAATAAAGCTGATCTTTACAGTTCATGCCTCTCTTTTTTTTTCTGATTTCCATGAGCTGAATCTGAAATACAGAGATATATTTATTTCTCAAAGTGCATTTTTCTAGTTATATGTATTACTTCAATGTCTTGTTACTGAATAAACTAGAGTCGGATACTTGGAAGATGTGAATAACGATGCACAAATCATTACTTGGGTCTTTTTTTTTTTACTGGGGCTTAATTAAGCCCCTTTTTCTTTTAAGAAGTAATAAAGGTAGGTTTTTTAACTTCATGTGGTACTTGGATGGGATTGTCAATGAATCTCATTCACAGATAAATTACAGGGGGCACCTGCATCTTGGGAAGCTGTGTGAGGTAATTATGCAGCACTGGAAATGGAGAAAGATTAAAGCTTCAAGCTGATGAGTAGGTTCTGTAAAACACAACTTGTGTATAGCATAGTGACAGCCTGCTTCAATGAGCTGCTTGATCTTTATGCTGCTGCAAACTCTTTTACCAGAATAAATTATATAAAATGTAAAAGAAAAAAATGGACTTCTAGGCCCTGTAATAAAGTTATCAGATTATCACAAAATTGCAAGATATAAACAAAGGGCGTGGTTGATTTCCACCTCTTTTCAAGACTGAAACTTCTGTAGTAGTGTTAACTTTATTACTCATGATTGTCAACTTCTGTTCCCCTAAAGGTTGAGCAAATGAAAACTTAATACTCTGTGATGATTTAAAAATTGTCCTTTAACTTCTTTCTTACTGTTATTTAATCTTAGAGCTAAAAATTTAAACTGACCTGTCCTCTCAGCTCTGTTCGGTATCTTTCCTGATCAATGGATAATAAGTGCTTGTAGTTTCATGCATAATTTATGGACAGAGTGAGTGTTCAGAGGTAACGTTTTTGTGACATATGTAGTGTTTGCTGGTTTGATAAATCTTGAAGCCAAAAACTGCAGACTCATGAGACAGAACAATGTCTGCCTTTAAGCACCTCACCTGCCCTCTGCTTCTAGTGCAACTCTGCCAGGGCTGCTTCTAATAAATCAGGCCTCTGGGCAACTTCAAAGAGTTGCTGTTCTCTTTTAGGAAATGACCTGTCAGAGTAGGAGCTGCTTCTACAAGTTTTCGTAGAGGCAGATTCATTCCTGCCATAAGCAAGAAGACTTTAGCTATAATTCTTTATGTTATGAGAGCCAAGAATGGATACCATGTATCTTTATTTTCCAGTAGTCCAACTTCTGATTGCTTACAAAGGCTACATTCAATGTCACAGTCATGCATCAATTCCTAGCAGTGCATCACCGGTGCACCCACAAAAGGAGAAGATCTCCGCGTCACCTGAAGTTATTTCTGTTATTTAAAATGATGAGGTTAAGAAAGTCAAAGAGAATTCACTGGGCTTGTTCTCATTCTATATGACGTAAATAGAAATTAATGGAGCTATAGTATGCAAGTCAAACAAAAATTTAGCTTTTCTCTCTTTGCCTTAAATTTCAGACAGTATCCATGAATTTGCAGGAACTATTTATGTTTCTTTGCATCATAAATGTACCCAGTGCTGTATTTGTAGTCTACAAGTACTGACTTTTGGATAATTTGGATGCTGATATTTAGTGTCTGGGAAATGAAAAAAAGTAATATATATTACCTAAAAGAAATTTATCTACAAGGAATTAGGTTTAAAAACTTTTGTTGACTTCAATAATTTATGCAAGGGAGTAATGAGACTGAGATAAACAAAATTGTTTCCATAGCAGTGGGTAATGAATGAGGTCATAGCTACTGGATTATTAAGTAATAGCACTTGTACATTCCTTTCAATGTGAAATAACTGCTCCTTTAGGGGAAAATGTTTAGTTTAATATAATTATTTCAAAGTAATAGAATTGTCACTTTAGAATCAAATCTGCATTTTCAATATTTTTGAAAATTTCACCTGTGTATCTTTCATCCAGATTCCTGCATATTTGTGTGCTCTCTCACTTCCATGAAGTTCTTCCAGTCTGAAGGCTGCATTACACTCTGTAATCTCTGAGATGAGAAGTGTTGTGTGCTTTTAATTACTTATTGGGTGACCTCTCATTCTTCCAATATTTATGTGCTGCCCACTGGAACTTAATTTCCTATGTCAGTAAGGGCTCTGATATGGCTTTATATCCTACAGAGAGCTACCTTTAATTCATTATGCTTTCCTTTATAATTTTAATACAATAAGCATAAATATTATATACTACCCTTGCATCAAAAAAGGCCTTAGAGATGACTGGTTTGTCCAGTCTGGTAGATAATAGAATGATTCTCTGGCATTCTTCAAATCATCATTGATCCATGTGTTTTATGATATTACCAAGTAGTTATATTTGTGAGTCAGTTATTTTTGACCCACTGCCTCCCTCCATCTTTCATCCCGTTACTTCTAAAACACTCTGAAAAATCATCAATTTCTTTGTAAAAATGTAAATGTAAATAAATTCTCTTTGACAGGCTCAGCTTTGGGGAAGGTTGCCTATACATCCACACAATATTAATAATTTGCTATTTCATGTGAAATAGAAACCACAAGTCCCAGGTGAAAGTGTTTGATTTGAATCAAATGAAGACCTAAAATTCCTATCACCAAGTTTTCTAGGGAGTTCTGTGGTTCAAGGGAGCAAGTTAATTATATATCTTTTAGGGAAATAAACCTTCTACTTTGGAACCTTTTAATGACCTACTTTAGTGTTGAATATTCCTGGCAGAGAGAGTTTTTTCAGCAATTTTCTTATTTCAGCTTCTACCACATAATTTTGTAAAAGCTACTCTCATAATTTAGATTATATAGATAATAAAGATTTACTAGTAATTCTTGTCTTAAAGTTGGGCAAAATCAAACGCGTTATTTTTCAACTTATTTTTCATCCTTTCACAATAGTAAAAAAAATGCCGAGGTGATGACTGAAGAACTTGGATTGGAGACAGTTATTGCTTAATGTTAACAACAACAACAAAATTATAAGCAATCAGCTGAAGTACTTCCTGTAATCAAGATAAACAAATTAGGTAATTTCCCCACTGTTTATTACTTTTTTCTCATTTTTAAGACCTTTTTCTCACATTCATAAAGCACTGTGAAACTTTTAGATTGCAATGAATCAGTGTCACAAATGTGAGTTAAGTTTGAACACAGTATGTGAAATATGATTTTCATTGCTTATAATAAGTCTTTGTAAATAAATTCTCTTTGACAGGCTCAGCTTTGGGGAAATTAACACAAACTTCTGAAGTTATAGTCAAAGCTTACGTAACATTGCCATAAACTGTTGCTAACTTGAACCAAGAATTATAAGTTTTTTAAAAACACAGTTTGTCCATTTGAATGCATGTAAGTTTCTAATGACTTTGTTTTTATCACAGACTTATAGTTGTGAGAATCATGCTCTCCTTCTGCCAATTTCTTTCATTAAGTGTAATTTTTTTTTTTACTTGTTGTTGGATGGTCATATTGTGCAATCCTTTCGTATTCCTCCTCTGTTTACTCTTCTGTAACTACAGTGGGCACTGTTTTTATTGTCTATTTCTACTGTCCTGGTATCATTCTTAAGACTATGCTTTTTTGTTTCACTATAATGGCTGGAGTTCTTCATGGTTTCTCTTTTACACTTCTGTTTTATGTGTTTAACTGTCTTGTATAATGAATCTAACAATCTTTACCAGTATGTTTTTAGCATGTCTTACTGTATGATTCCCTACACTATGCCTGTGTCATCAGCCATTTGTGTAATACTGAAACACTTAAAATCATAAATATATTTATCTTGATAAGATCCCCAGTGCAAAAGAAACTACCACTACTCTTGGTCTATAGCTGTGGGGTGAAGACATGAAGAGATTAGATAAAGCGGCTCAGGACTTAATAAGTTTGGAGGCAGAACAGGGTCTTCAGTGTGTTTCCCAATTCTTAGGCTGATTTGGAAATCACTCAGCCAGCTTTCCAGTTATTCAGAAATACTGTTATACATCAGTGCAGCTGTTACATCATAACACCTCCATTAATGTGCAGAAATTCTTAAACTTTGAACAGAATCTTTTTTGTATTTTCTTCAGATTTGAGATAACTGTTTCATATTTATGAGAACCATACCCAGGAACCCTTCATTTGACAGACTGTTATGCTATTTGTGGGATCACGGCTGGAACACTGTATTTTACTAACCTAGTTTCCCTTGCGTCTCAGGTCAAGGTTTTAGAATTAATTCCTCTACTGCAACAGTTTTGTCAGTCAAAACAATGACATTAAAGGGGGATTTTACACAAGTAACCCATACTGGAAATATAAAGGGCCCAGAAAAAGAACAAAAACCTGTCACGATTACTGAAAGTATGCACAAATGCAACAGAAAAGCTGGTCACTGGAAAAAGAGAAAAATGTATTTGGTCTTGCAACCTAGACTTTTCACAGTGAAGAGTTTTTTTTTTCATCAATGCAGAGAGTAAGGTTCTGGTTGTAAGTAAGGACAGGCAAAGAGCTTCTCAGAATTTCTGCAGGAATGCAGAAACCAAAAAGAATATTAGTCTCACAGGAGTTTACCATCTCAGTCTTAAGCTACTAAGAAAAGTTTTGGAATCTGTTTTGGACTTAATTTTTCTTAACCTGCCAAATTTGCAAGCACCAAATTACATAGCTTGTGAATATTTTATGAGAGAAAAATGCTTGGCTGTCTCATCAGCTGTATTTTCCAGAGATCATTCTGTTTCCTTTTATTCAGTGAAAGGAATAATGTTTTTCTGGGTATCAATAATTAATCCTTTGAAACTAGCCAAACCGTAGCTACTGTATGATAACTGACGTCAACGTAACCTAATATTGACCAAGAACTTAATATTCAAAGAAATGCTATGGATAGGCTGATTTACAGGGAGTACCTCTTAGCTTATATTTAGCTACTTTGGCCTTTTCTTTCTGTTTCCTACAAGGTTGACTCTATTCAAAGAGGATCGTAGGTCTCCATAGAGCTATTTATTTCTCACATTCCCATCTGCTTTGTTTATTAATATTCCAGTGAAATCCTGTGTTTGCTAAACTGCTTCAGGTTTTTTGGTTTACTTTTTATTTGCACTGGATGAACTGGTACTTAGTAACTATTAAGATGAAGACTACAGATGGTAACTATATCTGATGGAGAACATCTGCCAGGGCAGTGTATTCAGTAGATACCTGATGTCTTGACATACACAGTACGTTACGCAGCTGCTGAGAATGCATCATAATATTATGGTTTTATATAAATTTAAGACCCCTGTTCAGAGTTATTGAAATGGTGAGAGAATTTATCTAAGGGCATGTAATTGAATTACTGATAGAAGTATAATAATTTTAAACTTAATGTTTTCGAGGTCTGCCTAACAGAAAGGAGAGAGAGTCTTATATGCAAAGTGATTCCTCTTCACACAGCATTTGTTGGTGGCTTTGGAGAAAGGGAAAGGAACTTGAACATAGATTTCCAATGTATGAGAGTGGCCAGTATGAAAGTGTTGTTGATCTGATATAAAACACTTCTTAAAATGCAGTCTTTAGGAATGCAGTGCTGTTGAGGGGCAGTTAATAGAGATAAAATTGCAAGTTGCTGGCATTATTATCTAAAGCAGCCCTTCCCTAATATCCCCAAACTATGTTTTATTACTGCATACTTCAAACCAGGTGCAACTGACATTCTGGCAGGCCCTTTGTTATCTTGTGTTCTCTAGGCTGGAATTCCAAGGTCAGTACTGGGCTTGCTCCATTGGTGTTACTGTTCATGTGCTCAGTTGAGCATACTGCTTCCTCTTGTGTGATGTGGGCATGACTTGATGCCCTGTATTCTCATTACAGTTGATAATTCATGATTTTTGTGTGCTATTCGTACTACTTAAATGTTAGATCAGCAGGAATATCAGAATTTCTTTTTGTTGTTTCACCAGACTTCAACCCGGTTCATTTTCCTCGCATTACATAATTGTTTCCTATGTTTTCCAACATATCTTAACAAGAGACTATGTTTTTTTCAGTACCAATACTTCAGAGAGTGCTTACCAGGTTGTCTTCATAGGGTCCAGGGTTTTTAGGGCTTCTAAAAGGCAGATTATTCCCAGATGATGTTTCAAACTTTTTATCATTTTCTGACTTTATTTCATGCAGCCCTGGGTTGAATGGAGTGCCTGTGCATTAGTTCTGTGTTTGTACAGGTATTCTAGACAGGTAAAGTGAAGCAGGTAGGACTATGATTTCAAAAATGAAAACTGTTTTTGAGTGTCTTTGTCCTTTTGAAGTCTGTTTGCTTAAGCATCCCAGTACTTGTGTAATCTAAATCAATATTCATTGTTGAAAATACAAAACAAAGCATTGAAGTTTCTGGTCCAGGTCCATGTAAAACCACTGGTAGAATAGTGAGTCCTCATTCCTGTACACACCTTCTCATCATGTATTCTTTTCCATTTTGTCACTGAGTTCAGAAAACGTACATTCCACAAATTATGCTGCTTCTTACTTAGTCTACCTGAATGCTGCTGTCATTGAATAATTAAAATAACGACCACTTTGTGAAACAACAGGTAAACAGAGTGGATAAACATAGTATTACCTTACTTGTAGCTACTGAGCCTGTAAATAATTAAACAGTTATCGTCACTGTCAGGTTATTTTTTTAAGCACCTTTTTCAGGTTATGGTGTTGGTTACTCAATGCTTTGAGGTGAAGCAATAGCAATGGAACAGGACTATACAGTTAATAACAGGACTGATTTGTACACAGTGTGAATGAAAGCAGCCTTTAAATCTCCCTTAGTGATCTCTCCACAATTGCATAATGACTTGGGAATAAACTTTTCGTAATACTTAACTGCCAATTAAGTAAGCGAAGAAGTTAGCCATGTAGATGAAAAATATAAAACATCCCAACTGAATAAAAATATTACATAACAGCAACTAATCTGCATATTAATTATAGCTACAGTAATGGCAAAAGTTAGGTTTGGTATGTAGCTCATCATGAGACTCTGCTCCAAATGATGCTTGGCAGGGGATGATTGTTTTACTTATATTTTAATTAAGAAATAATATGGGTGGGAGGTTTTAATAGAGGTGAAATAAGTGGTATAACTGCAGAAATACAGCTGTTCAAATACATTACAGACTTTAATACCTTCAGAGAATCAAATACTGAATAGGTCTGTCACATCTTGCTGCTCTATTCTATTGGCAACCAAAATTCAATACAGCAAAAAGAACTGTAGGGTATTAGAACCTCTTGAAAATATAACAGCTACCTTTCTCCTTCAATTAAGTAAATTGTGTACTATTTTATTGTGTGTTATGAAATTTTATTTTTATAATTTTATGAATAATCATGTCATTAAAATTCAGTTTGATATAGTGACAAAAAGATTAGGGGTAAGGAAGGAATATGTAAACAGTAACAGAAATTTCCAATCTTAGTATTTTCAAGTTCACTACCATAAAATGGACTTTTCCATTCAATTTTTTTTTGTTTAATAGTCTGTAGTTCTGGGACTTTCTATACCAAAATCAATACTTATGAATGTTTCTAGCAAGGTGTGCATCCCTGAGATTTTAAATAGGGGTGCTGGATGGAAAAATCAAGGAAGTCTGTAGTTTCATCCTCACTATGCTGATAACTTCTCTGGTGACTGAGTTAAGAAACTGAGATGGTGATTAAGTGCCTATCAGAAAGGAAGAGATAATTACACCTCCTTTACCACGAAAACCACATTAATACTTTTATTCAGCATAAACTTGTCCAGCGTATAAAAGCCCATTGTGCTATGCAGAGGAGGACTATTGTAGTTTACAAATTAAAGACAAACTCTAAAAGATACAAAAGGCAGACAAAATGGCACATGTAACTTTTAACAAGCCAGTACTGTCAGGGGGCTCCCTGAGGGCCAGGGGGTGCCCAGGCCTGGCAGCCGGGGCCTTGTCCCACTGCTGCAGCCCGGGAGCGGGGCAGGCTGGGGGCAGCCCCAGCCCCGGGGCACCAGGAACCTCCTTGGGCCAGCCTGGTTTGTCAGGCTGTGGGTGAGGGTAGGATTAGGCCTGGGGAGGGAAACTGGGATCAGCCAGAAATGCGGGATGGCCGGGATGGTGGGGCCCAGCTTAGCAGGGCCCACAGCTGGGTGTGACTGGGCTGTGGGCCCTGGGCCGGCCTCCTGGGCCACAAGCAGGGTGGGAGGAGAGCAGCTGGGGCCAGTGAGGCCTGTCAGTGCCCCCAGACCCCCAGGCCACACCCTGGAGGTGTGTCTAGGTTGCCTAACCCTCAATATTTTGTGTTATTACAATGTCTGCTATATACAGCCACATCATCCACTAACCAAAAAAAAAAAGAAAATGAAGCTAGGTTTCTCTTTCCTGGTTTATAATCAAAGCAGCATGAATGGTGGTCAAGGCATTTCTTTGGGACTCATCTATGTGGCTTGGTGATGACATGGGTCACAAATTGTCCCTAGCCAGGCGCTACTCTCCTGGAAATGGCTTGTGCTGTGCCATACGTGGGTGTCCTGGGCGGCAAGCTCACTCCTGTGGGCCATGCTCTGAGTGTGTGCAGTGCCCTGTACATCTCCCCATGCTGAACGCAAAACATCTGATTCACTGTATCCAAATTTGTCAGGGAATGAGGTCCGGTTATGCAAATATAAGGTGGCTTTTATCTTCTGTCTAGTTATTTGCTTAGGAAATGCTGAATTACTCTTGTAGCTCTGAATAATTTGTTATTACCAATATAGCCACATCATGCACTGTGCTGTAATTGCTAGTGAGAAGATAGAGCTCATCTTTTACGAGGGAGACTAACAGAGGAGAATCTGATTAGCTAATTAAGTTACAATATTGAGATTCTTTAAAAACAACTGTTGGTCTCCATATTATGTTTTTAGTGTTGCTGTATTGTCCTTTGATGACAGATTCAGTGCAACTGCTTTATTAGTTCAGTGCTGCTCTCAGGAAATGCCCTTACCTTTATATCCAGCTGTGTCCTCAAGGCCATCTCACAGCTATGCATTTTGACCATGACAGTGTATTATTCCTACTGTAGGAATAATCACTGAACCAGCGTCAAACATCTTTGCTTGTATAACGGATATCCCAAAGGGGATTAATGGCAATTGATTTCCGGCTTAGTGGCCTATAGGCAAGTCATCTATAAACAAGATCTTTCAAGCTGTTGGTCTGTGCAGAGTGCTTGAAGCACTAACGTAGATCTATGGGTGCAGTTCACGTGCTCAGTTCTTGCCTCAGCCCTGAATTTTGCTGCTTCCCCTATGCCTGTTTAGCTTAACTTGTAAAGTATTCAGGAAGTCATTAGTATTATGCTGTCACCAAAGGCATGCTCATGGCACAGTCTGATACTTTGCATATGATATGTTTTAAGCACTGTACAATCTAGGCTGGCTTTTCCTATCATTTCCCTTGATTTTTGTGCAGCATCCGTGACTGTAGCACATAGCAGGCAGTTGCAGAGCATGACATCCTTGCTGCAGCATCCATGAGAGACTGATATGAATTCCACTGCATGTGACTCATCAGTCAGCTTAGTGCAGCTGAGGCTTCTCTTTAAATTCTAGCTCTCCATTCTACGAGAGCCACTTACCGACAGAAGAATTCCTGTGATATATTAAACACTCTTATTGAAACACCGACTCACTGATAGCGTGGCAGCTCCCTGCAGATTCTCTACGGTGTATGTTCTCCTCACGCTCGATAATTATTGTCTTGTTGGATCATGCTTCTCAGTGAAGGTTTACTCAGATAATTAATTCTAGTGATAGTAAATTAAAATCATACATAAATTATGTTCACACCTAGTACACATTGTTTTGGACTAATACATCAAAAGGTCCTTCAGTGTATGTCTGACAAACTCATTTATAGGTAGCTCTATAATTGCATATGTAGCTCTTAGCAGTTATCCTGCTTATAAGGAAGGAATCATAGAATCATAGAATGGTTAGAGTTGGAAGGGACTTTAAAGATCATCGAGTTCCAACCCCCCTGCCATGGGCAGGGACACCTCCCACTAGACCAGGTTGCTCAAAGCCCCATCCAGCCTGGCGTTAAACACTTCCAGGGATGGGACATCCACAACTTCCCTGGGCAACCTGTTCCAGTGCCTCACCACACTCACAGGAAAGAATTTCCTCCTAATATCTAATCTAAATCTCCCCTCTTCCAAATTAAAACCATTACCCCTTGTCCTGTCACTACACTTCCTGACAAAGAGTCCCTCTCCGGCTCTTCTGTAGGCTCCCTTCAGATATTGGAAGGCTGCTATGAGGTCTCCCCAGAGCCTTCTCTTCTCCAGGCTGAACAACCCCAGCTCTCTCAGACTGTCTTCCTAGGGGAGGTGCTCCATCCTTCTGATCATCTTCATGGCCCTCCACTGGACCCGTTCCAACAGGTCCATGTCCTTCCTGTGTTGAGGACTCCAAAGCTGGACACAGTACTCCAGGTGGGGTCTCAGAAGCACAGAGTAGAGGGGTAGAATCACCTCCCACGACCTGCTGGCCACACTTCTCTGGATGCAGCCCAGGATGCGGTTGGCTTTCTGGGCTGCTAGTGCACATTGCTGGCTCATATAGCATATTTGGTGTCAAATATATGTTTTTAAGATTTAGTGTCAAGGAGAGTATTATTATTTAGTTGGTAACTCGTAGACATTTCTACTTCTAAAGAGATACGGCTGAGTAGGTAGGTGCTTAATGTCATCTAGCAGGATCCCAGGAAGACCGATTTGCTTTTTTCATAGCATTTCTTAGCCACAACTATACACTGACTTTCACTGTCAAATTGCTAATCATTAACTAACCCAAATACTTATTTTTCAGGAAGCCCAGAAGATCAATGGTGGTGGAGATACACAGGCAGATGGGGCCTGCAAACCAACAGATGAAAAAGAGGAGAATGTGGCAGCAGAAGTGGGATGGATGACCTCTGTGAAGGATTGGGCAGGAGTCATGATATCTGCCCAGACATTAACTGGCAGAGTACTTGTAAGTTTTCTATGATTTTCTGTATTCTTATTTTAAGCAACGATTTTTTTAACAAACACTGTGTCCCAGCATTAGTGGACGATTTTTGATTGGCTTGTTGCATCAGCACTGACACAATCCCATTTTTCTCTTTTGGAACTTAAATAGCAGACTGATTCCTACTGCAAGAGAGAAGCAGAGACAGCAAGTAAGAAAAAACAGACTTCCAGGTCACCCGCCAGCCTATTTCAGTATTCTGGCACCATGATTTTGAACTCTGAGACAAACACTGAGTTTATTAATTTCTATAGGCCTATTTTGTCTGGAAGTAAAGTTGTGCTAGCAAAAACGGAAGCTCACTTGGAAAATAAGCACAGTGTTACAAATGTAGATACTGGTTAGAACTGTAAAGGAAAGACAAGTTTGAATTTGCCATGCAGTGGGATTTGTGATACTTTCAATAGACTAGTAATGATTTTATGTTCTCTTGATCTTTTTCTTTATTAACTTAAGAAATCCTTCAAACCTGTCAACAGTTAGTTATCAAATAGAACCACAGTCACATATTAATGTGTGGTTTAAAGTTCCACTAAAAATACTTTATAGTTTTCACTTCATTTAAATATAATTATTTTATAGCCTTGTCAAATCATACTTAATTGCCAAGGGTTTTCTGTGCAGTTCACTGCAGTAAAAAGTGTCTCCTGTGTGATTTTGATTAGTTTCCTTGTTGGAATGCATGTACTTATAAACTAACAGCTAAAGTGATTTAAATCCCATTTAAAACTTTTGAGAATCCCAGTGAGATTTTGGAAATAGTTTGTGTTAAATTGAAAACAGAATTTTTGTCCTTGATTGTTTCCTTTTGTTAAGAGATATTTTACTGTGAGTCAGTTCTGCTCTACAGAGTAATTATTTGGGTGGGGGGAAGGAAGGAAAAAAAAGAAATTACACTTTCCAATCAAGTCTTCTACAGTGAAAAGTTGAGGTGGCTCAACTGATACTGTATTGGTTAGTGCAATAAAATATTATATTGATTTTTTTTTTCCTAAAAATAGCTTCTGCCCATTTGCTTATGTTAAATGCTGACTTCTATCAATAGCTTGAAAGCATGTTCCGTTGCTGCTTTTAGCATTATGTCTTCTATGTGAAACTTCAAAGACATGATCGTCTTATGAAAAGCAGCATATTGATCTTTTGCATGTTTTCCTGACATCTTCAGCATTAAAAATGACAAATCTTAGAGCGATGGTTCTTGATCTAATTTAAGTATCAAGGCTAGAAATCACCCAAACCCAGAGTCCTATGCTACTAGCTGTGCAATCAGAAATTGGCCTGTGTTGGTTTTAGTGATGTATCTGGAAGCACAAATACAAACCAACAATCAAGACCAAAATCTAAAATATAAAACATATTTTACCATGTTGTTTTTGGTTTGTTTGGGTTTTTTTGGTTATGTTTTTTTGTGTTTTTATTTTATTTTATTTTATTTTATTTAAGACCCTGGGAGAACGTATTCAATTCCGTTTGATGACTTACTTAATACTTTTGGGGTATTTTTTTTGTACTTGCAACTTACCATTGCATCTTATAAGGGACTAGTTTATTTCCAGAATTTTTTGTAGACAGCTGGCCAACATCATTGGGTCAGATTATTTCTAAAAGTGTTATTTATATTCTTGTCAAGGTATAACAGCAGGTATTGTACACATCTGGGCTCCTCAATATGACTAACCGTCTGAGAAATAAGTAGTGATGTATGGAGTCTGTTAGTTAATTTTGTTCAGTTTAGAAAACAAGATGCATTTATTTTAATATAGCTCTTATCAGTTTCAGGATTTGAATTGATACAATGTAATTTCTGGAAGACCATTTCCAGTATGAACATTGACTGTTCATTTAAATCTTACTTTATGGTTATATTTGCTAAAGGTTAACTGCTTCAATGAACATTGTGCTAGAGAGAATATTCACATTATTTGCAGATATAGAATGTAGCTAAGTCAAGTCAATATTTTTATCAAAGTATATTGTTTGAAAATATTATGACTTACTCATGATTTCCTACTAACTTGACACAGCCTGTTCCTGCCAGCTATTGTATTTCTGAGTCAAAGTGGGGAATTATTGGCCAGAAGTGGCCAATTATGTCTGGTTCTTCAATACGAAATTCTTGCCTTGTGTCATTTCTTAGTATGGTACTCTCTCATCACATGAGTATCTAAGAGTAGGTTTATTGAAAAGGATAGTATCTCAAATGTATCCTGTTAATATCTCCACTTATGCCCTTAGCTCTTGGTTACATGAGGTGGGAGATGCCTCTGTTCCCTGCTCTTCAGAGTGTTTTTGTATCAATTCTGACAGAGAACCATTAGGAATCAGATTTCTGTTGTTTCAGTCTCCAGGAGTAATTTTCATTTTGTTAAAAAAAAGAATTTTTTTTGTCTGTTTTTGTTTTTTGTTGGGGGAAGCAACATGAGAAACAAGAGTGAGAAATTTACCTTCTAAATAATTAAACCATCAAATTCTCAAAACATTTGACCATTACTTGTTTTATTGTTATGTCAACTTAGTGTCTCGTAGTATGTAATTCTTGTCTGTTAATGATAGCTAGATTAGATGGAACAGATGTAAAAGTGGCATGTACATGGGATTGTGCTAATATTGCAGTTGATGCTGTAGTTTATATGAATATTGTAGAGACAAAGTAGAGACAAACTGGACTTTCTGACTTCTTTAGGAGCTAAATTCTATATTTGACATTTCAGAAGTGGTTTATGCACAAAGGAATATTCATGCTACCCAGTGTCATCTGAAGGGCAGGCTTTGGAGGAAGACATTTGTACAGGGTGATCCAGAATGTCCTTCAGTTAGAACCCCTTTTAGTTTCCTGAAGTACTGTAGAAAACAGCTGGCTAGACATGGTGCCTACAGTTGTGTGGTCAGAATATCTTTTTCTCCTCGTTCTTTAGGTTTTAAAAGCACAACTGGAACTTAATGTGCTTGGTTACACAACCTTTGAAAATGTGACTTGTGGTCTTAAGTAATGTAGATGAGAATTTTACATGCCCTTTAAAAATGTGTCCATATTAAATTGCATAAGTATATGATTTAAGAATGTGCTAATTGAACTCATGCAGTTCTGTTTGCAGTTGATGTTGAGTGGCATAAATATAAATAACAATAAAAGGTAACAGTTTACTTAAAATCTGTTAAAGGAAATACTGATTTACTTTGAAGTGCTGTGTAATGCTGTAGATGATGGAAGTAACAGATAAAAAATTCCTGAGGTGGGTTTCTCAAAGAAGAATCAGACACATTCATAATTAATCTGAAGCAGCAGGAAATTAAAGGTGTTTATGAACTGATTTTTCTTCCTGAAATTAATTTTTTTTTTTAATCATTTGAGTAAGAAGAAAAAGACTTCCTTAATTAATTAAAGTGCTTGATGTACAGGAGAAAGTCATACGTATATTGTTCAAGTTACCACAGCTCAATCTAGTACACAGTTGAATGTGGACTGTCCTTTAACCTGCCAAAGAAAGAAAAATCATTATTTCAATTGCAAAACTGGAAGATAAAGTGTTGGAGCAAATTGTTGTTTTGCTCCATTTTTAACACGTGACCTGTAAACACATCAAAGAGATATGAGCTTTGCTTTGCTTGTGCTGAGCACCACATGGTGATTTTGCCTACTGCCTTGACTCTCACAGTACCTAAAGGTCAGTCAGAAACAGGTAAATTTGAGTGTATAATTAAAATTGTAAAATTAAAATAATTAAAATTGAGTGTATAAAGCTTTGCTTTCTAATCACTGCATGATGAAAATGTTTTTTAGATGGGCAACATTGAAACAAAGAGGAGAAGAAAAGCTCTTTGGGGAGGGGGTGGAGAAAACGGGACAGCAATTAATGGCAGTAGTACATTAATTATTTAAATTGTTTAGTACTAAGTTATTTAATTAGATTAATTAGGTTGCTTTCTTAATGTTCTTATACTTACATAACTCCATTTAAAAACCTAAAGTGATATATGAAGGTATTTTCTTAAATTAAAAAGTGACTGTATGTTCCCCAATATACATTTAAGATGAAATAGAAATTTTTTGTAACATAGTTTGTTTGGAATGTATACTTGTTGCTACATTTTCTTAATTTCTCAATAGAAATCCAGCAGTCATTCTTTTTTCCCCAGCTCTAACTGTCCTACACGGTCAAAGGTTGAAAAATGCAAGTCTTGCCAAAACATTTGTAAGATAGAATAAAGTTTTGAGGTTAGTAAAACTTGGGACTGTGCTTGGTAGGGGTTTTTGCAAGACCATTTTGCAAGGTCTGGACATTACAGTTTCTGAGAAATTGGTGTCAAAACTTTACAATGTGATTAGAAGTCTGAATCAAAGACCATCCAGTGAATAGAGAGTGCACTGAATGTTTACTATGGAAAGATTTAGACCTTTGACTGAACTTCAGAAAAACTCTTAAAAATACTGGAAGGCCTCACTGCACATTCAGGGAAAGATAAGAGTAGCATCTTTCTGTCACTCTATAAAGATGTAAGCCTTCAGGTTTTCTAACTTTTTGTAATGATTGCAGTTTAATTATAAATACATGTAGTACTGAATTGAAACTAATTGGCAAAACTCTTGCTCAAGCAAACGTTCTTAAGTGTAAGTCAGTTATTTTAGCTTAGAGAAGACATAGGTTTTGTCCCTAAATATGTCATAAAGAGGAGACTCATTAAAAATTAATTAAGAGTACTCGAGAGGCAAAAAAACATACATGAAGCAAAGTACTGGTGGTTGTTTGGGTTTTTTGTGGTTTGTTTTTTTCTTTTTTTGAAAAGTTCATATTCAGAGGAATTGCTTGAGAGCTGGTGGAGTGTTTTGAAAAAAATACAAGTCAGGAAAACCAGTAGATTTTTAAATATAAAGTAATTATAGTAGATTTTCCTGGAAAAAGCATAAATATGCTATATACTGCTTTTTTTTTTTTTTTTTTTTTTTAGGATATTTTCTCAGCTTGCTTTCCTCTTGCTACTTTTTCTTTTTTTTCTGTAGGAGAGAACTCAAATGTTTTTAACATTGAAGGGGAAAAAAACACCCCGCCACCTCTTGCAATAAGTTACAGTTGCCTAGCAGCCAAAGTGAAATTTAGCAGCACAGAAATTATGTGGGGTTTCTCCTGCTTCCAAAGGCAGTAACAGTTCTCTCATGACTGTAATGAGAATAGATGCTCAAAGGATAATTTGGTATCCCTGACAGAAATGAATTTGGAGAGGGCAGGTGCATTTGGTATATATACGGATTTTTTGACAGCATTCTTGACAATATCAGCTATTTTACTAGATTTGCAAATCAGGAAGAGAAACCTTGAGTAACCTTGAGTATACAACATTTCAGAATTTGAATATGGAGTTTAACAAGCTTTCTCAAGGATAAACAAAGCTCTCGTAAATTTTGGTCAGTGTTTTTATTTCCATTGTGGGACTCTGTTATCCTGGAGATGTCTTGCAACCAGTCCTCTTGTGGAATTAATGTACATTTTTTTTTTTTTTTTTTCTGAGCACCTATAATGGTTTTAGGATGCAGTTAATCTGAGTAAGGCTTAATTTAGAATAAAATGTATTAATTGACTTGACAATAGAAATTGAACGTATTCTTCAGTGGTTTGGTCTTTCATACTCATAATATCCTAAGCTTTTAACAAATCCAAACATGACATTAGTTTTTCAGCAGGGAAGCACATCCATTCTCAGATGACAGGATTTGTTTTGCAGACTATTGGTTATGATATTACAATTTTTTAGATGGTTAAGGGAAATTTGGTGTGGTCTATAAATTCCCCTAGCAAAAATAACTAGTGCCATATTTTCCCTTGTATTGTGCTCTAGGTTTCTGAACTAGGGGGGTAGGAAGAAGCCTTTCTCAGCCTCCAGGTCTGACTGTACAGGCAGGAACCACAGGATGTGCCACCTCCTCAGTGGTCTGGGGGTTTTGTTTTGTGGTGGGTTTTTTTAGTGTGTTCATTGAACCAAGACCCATATCAAGACTTGTTTTCATATGCAAGTAAAATAGTTCACAAAAGTTAAAGCAAAATTGGAGTTTCTCAGGATGTGAAAGAATTGAAAGATTTCAAAAGATACACTAAATTTTCAGTACCAGGTTTACTGTCATACTGTTTCAGAAGAGAGAGCGTATTTTTTTTTTTTCCCTACTCTAGTGAATCTGCTTCCACTTTCTAGCATAAAAATGAGATTTTACCTGACCATTTGGGACTGCTAAACATTTCAGAACATTATAATGATTATAAGTTATCTAATCACATTAACCGTTAATTTGCCTTTCTACGTGTCCCTGAGGATAAGAGAACAATAAGTAGCTGTTAATAAATAAAGTATACAACTGTCTCTTAAGGTAGATGATTATTTTTATTTCATGGATGAAGAAAGTAAAATACAAAGGAGCTGATGATGACCTCAAAGTGTAGAAATCAGTAGCATGCTCATACCCATGGCAGCAAATGTGGGGCAGATCAACTTCATTGTGTGTGAAAGTTCGGAAATGTATCAAGGGGAAAAAGCCTAAACCACTATTACATGATTCTGAAGCCAGAACTGGTAAATATAGTTGAGGAAAGATTTTTGGCATTGTTGTAGGTAGTTCTCCGAAATAATTGACTGGCTCTCGGCATCATCAAGAACAAAACAGATGACATAATTTTGCTACTTAAAATTTTTTTATATACTCAGATCTTAAGTAGTCTTAAGAGTGTCAGAAAAAAGGCTAGAGAAAGGCAACAAAAGCAATAAGGATGCAAAAGAGCTGCCTTAAAAGGTAAAAATTGCTGGGAGCTTTCAGTTTGGAGAAAAGGCTGGTATGGGATGTGGTCAGCTTTCACAAAGTTGGTGGACAATCTATGCCAAAATGTGTTAACCAGATGCTAAAACCAAGGGTGATTTATGAAAGTTGTTAGAGATCAACTTGAGAGATTTTTTTAAAAGTGTTTTTTTCATATGAGGATCAGCAAACTTCTGGATTTTTTGTAGAGGGAGACTGTGCTGACAGTGTCAACAGATTCAAAAAATGGATTGGGCGAATGGTCAACAGATACCAGACAGCTATTAGAGAGTATGGGAAGGGGACATCTTCCAACATACCTATTCCAGAGACTCGATGAGTGAAATGGACTACAGATAATTACTATTCTTTCCTTTTCTTCCTAAAAAAACATCTCTTAGTAACATGGTCAGAGATTTGTCTCTGTGCTAGATAGACAACTGAATTGGCTTGGAGAGGAGGAGGGTGAGGGCATTTTTTATGCTTTGCATTCATACCTTCTAATCACTAGGTCAAAAGTTTACTCAATCTACATCTTTAGATTAATAGAGCAGGAAAAAAGGATATTTATCTAGTCAGAAGGGAGTGAAGGGGAAGCATTTTACCTTTAATACACAGCAATTTAAATATTCATGACCTGTTTATTTAACAGTATGTGTATTTTTGAATCTGTGTTGTGGGTTTTTTTTTTTTAAGGTCTTCTAAGTTGTGTTATGTATTTGTTTTAGATTATATACTATTACATCTCTAAAACTTCCTCTTTCCTCACCCTGCTCAACAAATAAGAGAAATGTCATAAGGGCAAAAGGGCATAGTCTTCTCAAGTTAGGACATTTGCATAAAAGACAGGACACAAAAATGCTGAGGGATGTACTTTTTGGTGTGTTAGTGTAACTGTACAGATCTGTGTGTTGCAGTTGTTCTCAGATTATAAACTGCTTGCCAATGTTTGTTACTTACCTACTACTCATAGGGAATAGTTTGGATTCTGCTCCTCTATATTGAGAAATGGACTTTGTTTGTTTACTTGTTTTCAATCTTTCATAGGCCTTTGTGGCACATAAATGAATCCAAGAGGTGTGTTCTAGATTGCTTTAATCTCCTATGACGATGATGTGGGCTATTTCCAGGGTTTCTATAGGAATCGGAACAATACTTCTCCATTTGAGTTCATGAGAGACTGAATGATAATGGAATAGAGTAGGAAGTGTTGAGTAAGTCTTGCTGGTTTCTATGGTAACTGCAGCTAGTTTGAGTTCCATTTATATGTTTTCTTCTTGTGAATATTTATTTATTATTGACAATACCAAGGAATGTTTTGCAGGGTTTTTGCTGTGGATCAAAGGGTGGGCTTCTGCCCACAGTGAGAGAAAGTTCTTTTACTGTACGTATTTCTTTAGCATTGGACTATTCAATTCTGCAATGTAGCTGTAGCATTTCTGGTTGTCACTACACCTTGAAGATAGCCACCTTGTGTTTTGTGAAACTGCTGCAATTTCAGTGCATCCTGTCTTGTAAAACATAAAATAATAAATAAATAAATTAGTGGTTAAAAAAAATAAAAACACAAACATGCTGATTTCTTACGATGAAGCAATATGTAGGACGAATAATTTATTATGGGCTATGACATTGTAATGTGGGAAGAAAGGTGGCTGGCTTCAATTCTTTCTCCATCAGCTTGCTTTTTGGTGTTAATATATGTCAATCTTAAACTTTCTTTTCTGTTAAGTCTCCTGTGAAGTGTATAGCTAATCAAACATAAATAGTATTTTTTCTTCTCAACTTTACCAGTTTTAAATACTACTATGTGGAGATGGTTTAGGTGAGCAGAAAGTAGATGTTGATGCTAAAATCATATCAAGAAAAGGATAAACAGCATGTTTCATAAAAGATTGACATGAGGAATGGACTTCATTGGACTTAAAGCCTTGCATCTGAATTCTGCACTCAGAAAGTGGAGAAAGAGAAATTTAAGTGTATATCACATACAATTCATAAATGTATATCTTAATTAAAATTACAAATTTTTAGAAGCCTTCTTTTGGCAAGTGAGATCTCAATGTAGTCTAACGTATTTCTGTGGTGTTTGTCAGTTTATAGCTGTTGCTATGGGAGTTACTTGCTGTAAGGTTATCTTCAGAAATTTTCTGCTGTGGTGACTTCCGTGACCTCTACATGGATGACCATGCTTGTAGATATTCTGATACTATTATAAAGTGTGTGACTTTTCCTACAGTGGGAATAAATATACTCTGCTGACATCTTTGACATTTACTACTTACCTTAATTTAGAAAAAAAAGGATCTATCACTAAAATGAAGAGGAACACACACATTTAAAAATAATGTGTCAAGTTTTGAATGGTATGATTATTTGGAGAAAGTCAAGAGCATGGTTAGTAGTCAGACATTTATCTGGCTTAGGGAAACTACTGTTGTAGAAGGTTACTTCTGTTATACAAGTCTTTTTTGTTGAAAAATATTTGTAAGACTGTATCACTATATTAATGTCAAACATAAGTTAGGAAAAGCCCTTGCTACTTGCTTCTTAGATATAGCTAGAAGGAAAGTACATAAATACAGAATTGTTCCTTCTGATAATGCTGTGTTGCATCCTCATGATGTGAGTGTGGTGCAGAGGAAATTTGCCTTCCACCCATGGGCCACTGACAACAGTCAGATAGCGAATAAAAGATATGGACATAACTGTTGCAAATAAAGCATATTTGCAAAGCTCACCAGAGGAGACAGATGGCTTCCCCTTAAGGTATTTACACCGTTCCCATGCAAAGGGCTGCTCTGATGATGCAGTTGATAATACTGTTTATTTAATACTTTTTCTCTTTGCATTTAGTATATTTAATAACATTGTGCTTGTAATCAATACACTGATGTGATAATGCATATTTTTAAAAGATAATTCTGCATATGCTTTTGTGCAACTCTGCCATTGTCAATGATTTGTTCTGAGCTGTGGGGTAAATGGAATGAACTGCTAAGCTTGCAGTTAAAAAAGGAAAAAAAAAATCCCCATTTTGGTGTTTTGCAAAAAGCAGTAGTTAATTTCCATACAAAATATTGTCTATCAAAATCAGTTTCTTTTTGCCTCAAATATTCAGTGTTTGGTTGTTGTTTTGTTGTTTGTTTTTTTTTTAAACTGTTGTTTGATAGTTACTTGAATATGTACAAGTTTCCTGAGAAATGTTCTCAGCATATTCTATTTGGCTCCAGTAGTTTTATGTGACTCCTTAAATGTGCATTGCTTTGGCACAGGAGGCTCCTCTCTGTTGTAATTAATGCTTTATTTCAGCTTCAAATGCTGCAGCACAAACAGCTTAACAGTTTACCACTAAAGCTGCTGAAAGTCCCACTTTTCCTTTGAAGTCTAATGTCTGTTCTGCTGCTGGAAGAATAGTCTGCTGTTCAGTCAGAATAGTTAAAATGCCAGCTACTGACATGCAGGATTCACAAGCATAACTTGACATATTCCATAGATAATACACATATATATATTATTTTTTTTTAATGACTCCTCATTGGCAACTTATTTGTCTTTCTGAGAACAGAGAAGGAAATCTAATGGTAGATACTTGAACGGAGAAGTTGTGAATTCAAGGTAAAAATCTGGGAATATTAACTGCCTGTTCCACGTGTTTCACCTAGAAGCTGAAAGTTCTCAGGGTCTTCTACAAGTCTACAGTAAAATGCCATAAATTTAAGGTGGAAGCTTGCGTGCCTGCTGTTGACTGAGCCTGCTCCCTCCTTCCTGGTAAAAGAGTCTTCATCCTGCAGACACTTTCCTTCATCTCAGGATAAGGATAGGAAAAATGTAGGGAAGGTGGAGAAAAAAGGAAAGAGCTATTAATATTTTCTCAAAAGGGGAAGGGACAGGACTTTTCAGAAGTTTGAAGCAGCCCCGCTGCTTCTTTCTCTTGTGAGTATTGATTCTACTCAGCATAGCTAGGGTACATGGGTGAAAAGGAGAATTCCGTAATGTGATTCCATGCCTTCTAATGAGACACTAACTTAATTGAGGCAGGGTAGGTACAGAATGGAAAAGAAAACAGAAACTGATTTGTAGTTCAAATTTCAAAAAAACTGACTTCAAAAACAGTGTAGTTGTTACTGCTTAGAATTGGGGATGCCGTGTTGAACCTGATCATGCCTTGCGCAGACAGATACTCTTCATTGCATGTAAACTAAGACATCTAGTTCTGTCAGATGCCCACTGTCCTCTCATTGAAAAACATGTGACTCCTACGTACTGTTAAAAAAACAATTTATGCCTGTCAGGGTAAAATCTGACAAAAATTAATTCTGTAGAGATGAGGAGATTTAGTGAGCCATCTGATTGTCGTGGTATACAAATATGATGCTGTCATGAGCTTGCTGCAAAGGATAGCAGAATGCTAAGCTTTTGCATGGAAATGCACTATTTTCTTTGTTATTGTCAACCACTATATTTAATCCCATAAAATGTACTCTGAAGGTACTGAATGTACCTTGGAAAGTATAGCTGCGTATCTTGGTAACAAGCAAGAGTATCATCTGCGTTTTAGTGCAGATGCAAAATATTTGCAGCATCTTTGAGCTGTTTAATTTTATAATTTGTCTCCTTTTTTAACCTGTTCCTCAGGAAAAGGAAGGAAGTCTGGCCGGTGCCTTGGTTTTGATTTTTTTAAAAATCTGTCCAACCCAAATACTGGAAGGTTAAACCTTACATAGAGAATTTTGAACTGGAAGAATCAACAGAGCGTGCCATTAGGGCAATCGATCTGTATGTGTTTTGGGTGTCATTAGGCTGTCTGGGCAGTGTTACATGCTACCTTTTTTACTTCATGCAACGGTTTAGCAGCCATGCCTTTGTAAACAGAACCTGACACAATCAGTTCTGTTTTAGCTAAATCAGGGAATTCTACATTCAGAGAATTCTAAGCAATGTAAACAAAGCTCAACAGTCACATTCTCCTACCCCTCAAAAGCCTGGCATAGTATTATATACAGAAACCCAGCACAGGTATGAAAAGATGAATTCAGCAGGATCTTTCTTGAATGTTATATCAGTTTGCTCACATTTTATTTTTTTTTCAAGGCTATTATCAATGAAGGCCTGAATAAATTTTCTCATTGATGCTTATGCCTAAGGATTTGTTTCAATGAATTGATCAAGCTACACTCTGTGAGACTAGCTTTTAAAGTCCTTTTCTGCTATACTTAAAGGATTGTAAAATATTATTGAAAATAATGAAGTACATGCAAATTTTAAGTTCTTCCATATTACAAAACAGCAACATAAATCAGCGTATTGGACATAAAAGGTCTGCATGTAACAGAAATATGTTTGAGAAACCTGTAGGTGTTTTTCTATCCAAATCTAGAAAGCTGTTGTAGTGAAGTTTCCCTATAGATTACTTTTTCAGATTTGCCTTTTTTTCTGTCACAGTAAATATTGCAAAGTGGTTTGCTGGTGAGTTGTTTGGCTTTCAATTAACTGTTGTAGAAGGCTGTGACAAGTAACTAAGAAAACCAAGCCAATAGTGTATAGATTTACAGTTGCTGTTTGGTGTTTGTAAGGAAATTCTTAGGGGTCTCCAGGCAAAGATTGTCAGCTACTGGCTTGAATCCATTGGAGAAGTTAGTTGGATAGAAAACTGTCCTGTCTTTGAAGTATCAGCTAGAGGATGTACAATCGATGGTATAGTCCATAACAGTAACTCTTAATTTCCTGAGCATTTTCCGCCAGCCTAGAAAAATGATGTGAGCAGTGTGATTCAGTAAATGCAGCACAGGACTGGACGTTTGACAGGGCTTCTTTTTTCAGCCATACCAGTAACTTGGGTGATTTTGGACATGTAACTAAACTTGCTGCTCTCCCTTTGTTTCTGTGCAAGCTAAGATTAAAAATAGTTACCCATGCTTGTAAAAAGTACTGAAATCAGCTTTTAAAAAGTACCAAAATCAGAAATTTACTTTTAGTGGATTTTTTTTCTCTACTTTTCCACCACACATTTTCAGGTCCAAAATACTCTTCTGTCTTGCACAGTTGAATCCTTCCAGTATTGTGAAATATAGGTTACGTCCTCTTCATATAAGTATGTATATCTATATGTACACATATTATATTTCTAGATCTATATATAAATTATTTTTAATTCCAAATTTTGCAATTGAAGATGGCATATTCATGTATCAAATTTTTTTTATATAGGCTCTTTTCCTTAGTGTTTTTGTTCTGTGCTTCTGCTTTTTTATCTCTTTTGGGCCTGATAGGTGCAGACAGATAAATAATCTGAATTTTTCCTTGCTATTCAGCCCATTACACTCATGTATTCTCTTTTGGAAAGAGCCTTGGGCATCAACACTAGTTGCTTATGGTCTCTTTATAGCTGATGGCTCTTGATATGAAAGACCTATTTTTTTATGATGCAGTTCTGTTGCATTTCCAAAACCACTGTTTTACTTCTACAAATGCAAAGCTTGCCTATGTGAGATCTTTTCTTATTTCCCTTTGGAGAATGTATGTTGTGGTAAAAAGTTGTTAAATCTGGTTTTATAACACTTTAAGTTATATTACTAGTTGACAATTAGTCGCATGAGTTAATTCATTGATATGGGATTACAGGAATAAGCAGAAGGCAGAAGCTGAAGTTTGAAAACTTTGGTTTGCCACAAAATGAGCAATGTATCTTCAGCTTTGGACTTCAGCTTTGTCTTATCTAGTATAGTTAAGAATACTGACATTAGATGTTTACACTTATAAATGAATTCTCTACTTTATTGTTGTTCTGATTATTTGGGGAATCAGAATGTGTGAAAAAGCTTGGAAAATAACGCTTTATTTTTGTTGCATTTTGAGAATTAGCATGCTAGTTGTAAACAGCTTTATTACCTGCTATTAGGTTTTATTTTCAGGTTCAGTGATGATTAGGTAGGAATCCTCTTTCCCATTTTGTTTTAAACAAGTTTTAATATTACAGCAACATCTGACTCAGCATGAATATTGCCATTTAGGTATTTATAGGTATTTATTAGGTATTTATATAAATTTACCTTTATATAGAATACAAATACTTTGAAATTAGACATCACAATTTAATATGGTTTACAAAGTTAGGATATCAAGAATAGCAAACTTTTTTAAAACAAACAATATCAGTGTGATATAAAATACAATATGCTAAATAGAACTATTAAAAAAAAAATCAGATAGTTCATGTTTTTATTTTACTGATAATGTGTTTAGATTCCCATTCGGTAAACCCTTGTGACTTAAAAAAAAAAATGAACTAGTTAGCAATCCATTAGGTCTGAATATGATTCTAAAAACGGATAGAGTAAATAAATGAACTGCGTCTAGCCACTAGAAAGTTTAAAATTATATTTGCATTTGTGTTTGTTGGTGTGAAAGATCTTTTTTAACCCCCCAAACTTGTTATATGGTTTGGGAACCTCATTTGTTCCTTTGTGACTTCTGCGTAATGCCATTATTGTCAGGAAGTTCCATTGATTCCATCAGTAACACAGAAAGCATAGAAGAAACAGTGTAAGACATTGCTGAAATGCAGATTTGTTTAACCAGTAGAATTTTGAAATCATTGAGAGGTTAAACTGGGCAGTTTTCAACACATTCCTTACTGTAATGTTCTACAGTGGAATGCATTCATGCTGTGTTGCTTGCCCAGAAGAAAAATTGAGGGGAAGTATTTTAAAAATATATACTATAATCACTTCTAAGTGATGTGGGGGTTTTATTGGGGGGGATGGGGAAGGGAAGATGGGAGAGGGTGAGGTTTTTGTGTTGTGGGTTGTTTTTTTTTTAATTCAGTGATCTCTTTGCAGTAAATTAGGCATCACCATTTGATATTGTTGGATTCAGATTTCAAGATTACCAAGCTTGCTTCAGCAAATAATGGCAGCTTGAGCTGTATGAAGATTTAATATGTAGTTGCCGTTAAAATACTCCACAGAGAGAATTTTGATAGGCATTTGCAAAGCCTTGTGTTTACTTTATGGGAACTCCGGAGGTTGGTTCTGGTGATACATATTGCTCTAGATTTTTGCATTATTCTTATCTTAATGAGTATTTCAGTCAGTTCTCTTGGTACTAAGGCATGCTCTTCTGTTCCTTCTGATGTGGTAATTAGCACCTGATACAAATTTAAATACAGTAAGATGAACTGACCAATTCCCTGCTGGTTAGTCATATCATTTATTGCAAATGAGGGACTTAATGTTTTTTTTGTTTTGTTATTGTATAGCTTTATATGCTAGCAAAAGAGAAAAGTCTAAAAAGCATAATTTAGCTTATAGAATTGGTGACAAATGTGTTATTGGAATTACCTTTCCCTGCTTACTGCTTTGCGTTAAATAACGTGTAGTGTGGTTCATTATAAAAACGACAAAAAATAGATCAGAAAGAAAGAAAATTTGAAGGGACTTTAAGATTTAAAGCATTTTTAAAAGAAAAAATTAAATTTGTTTTAGCTTCTGGGTCAAATTTTGGTCTTGTCCCTATCAGTGTAATTTAATTGAAGTTAGTGCAGTCAATCCACGTTTACACTGGTTTAATTGAGGACAGATGTAGCGTGCTGTTTTCAAGGATGAAAATAACTTATTTGGAAGAGCTTGTTCCTGTCAGAGGGCCAATTGAAACTTTCTCAGAATGAGACACACCTGCCTTCTTCAAGAAATTTAAAGACTAATATATGTGCAGGCATATTATTAATATAAAACTAATTGTGGGATGTTTCTTGAAGGAAGATGAATAGGCTTTAGAATGAAAACAAAACAAAGCATAAAAACTTGCCTGCCGCAATCCTCCTGGGAATTTTCTGGGCTCAAGGGCAGATTCTATAGAATAGAAATGAAATCCGGTCAAAACTCATCAAGCCTTCTCCTTGGCAGGACCAGATATGCATGTACAATTCATATTTAATGGTGGTAACGGTTACAGGTTGAGCAAAAATTTGGCTGAAGCAGCTTCTTATGTGTTTGGAGATATTCTGGCTTTTATATGGTTCTCTACAGCAATTCCAGGTTTCTAGACATCTTCTCAGTTTTGGAATGCTGTGCTCTTATTTGCAGATTGAGACTGTATTAGTTTCAGGACGGGAAAGTGACGCTGAAAACTTCAGTAAAAATTTTCAAACTTATCAGTGAGGTCTTTTCTCATGTGGATCACTACAGAATTATATTTTCATTCCTAAGCCTTAATTGTATCTCTTTCTGGAAGCCCTGCCATTTTTTTTTTTCCTTAATAAATGACATGAAATAAATAGTGAACTGTTCATTTCCCTTTTTTGTAGGAAGGTAATGTGAACCAGTAAGTTTCAGAAAAACATTATTTCTCATACAGTTATCTAATAGTTTGCTTCCTGCCTACAGACTGCTGAAATGAAGGTGCATTAAATGGATGACTCTGCTTATATGAAAATAGATCAGTGTGATAGTTATTTTATTCCCAAGGACACAGTTGTATATTCAATAAGTATATTATCAGAAGACAGCAAAGGAAACGCAAACTTATGATTCTGTATGTGTTCTGTTGATTTTAGTAGGAGCAGGGTTTAGCCATAATATTAAATAATTCAAATTGTATGTGTAGATTTTAAAGTATAAGGATTAGATTTGGTTCGTGTTCTGAAGTAGTACTTGCTCAATTAACATTACAGTGAGACAAACATATCTGCTTTAAATGCAAAATATGATAACTTACTTTCTTTTTGACTTTGTCTTACTAAATGTTACACAAATTGCTAGATTTCTTCATTTCCCAATCATGTATGTATAATGCAGAGATTATGAAATTTCTGCACTTCTGTAGTGCACTTAATAATTGGATAGTAAAATCCTCAACAGCAAATGTACTTGGATGAATAAACGCTACTTTGAAGTTGCTCCATTTTAGAAAACGTTGTAGCAAATGAGTAATTTTAAAGTAAGTTTAAAGTAATTCTTCTCTATTTATGCATTATGAGTTGAAAGCAGGGTGTTGCTTTTCATTTAGAACTGTTAGAAGTGTTGACATGAAATCACAGAAAGGAAGTGCTTTTGGAATGACTTTAATGATTGATATCTTCAACATAATTTTTCTGTTGTATATCGTATAGCATTTGACAGAGGACTATAAGGATGTTTCTCTTTATTGCCATACTGTTTACTCTTGAACTGGCATAGATAAATCAATTTTATTAGAAAATAAATAAACAAAGATGAATTTTAGTCTGGCAATTTAAATGACAAAAAATTGTTAGGTCTGTTGACAGATTCAATGTTCTGTGAGAACTATTAATAGAATGCAAGTTTTTTATGAAATATTGCTTCCTTTCCTACTACTGCCCAGCATATTATCTATTGCTCTATAGATAAAATTTTTCCAGAAAACTTTTAAACAAAGTCATGTAGAGACTTTAGTAATGCTGTCTAATAAAGCAAGGTCAAGGAAGGTTTAAATGCAAAGCTTATTGCTTAGGTTTTTTCTTTTCCTCAAAATATTTTCTTTTTGTAGTTAAACAAAACGATGTTTTTAATGTGACCATTGCAGCAAGGAAGTCTTACAGTATTTCACTGAATAGAGACATCAGTTAGAAGTAAAAAGTGTTTCTTGTGTGGGAGGCATATTTCAGCTTTATTAATGGCAGTTGGAAAGGCAAAATGAAAATTATGTTTTGTTTCTTTTCCTACTGTGCTAGAGTCCCCTGTATTTAACCAGGTTAAACCAGTCTTCTGGAAAAGGTAATACATTTTATAAGGAAAGCATTATATTAGTGTCAACATTTTCTTTTAAAATCAATAGATCTGGTAATGCATTAATTAACTTAGTAAATTGCAAAACATTTCTTTTGAGAAGTATTTTGAAATAGTAACATGAAAAGACTATCAATCCATTGTTAATATTATGAAATATCTTGACAACATAATGATTTCAATTAACTGTGATTGGAAATTTAACTTGCACTGATGTAAAATGCCACAGAAGAGAAGTGGCATAACTTAACATTCTGACAGGTAACACTGCTTCATCTGCTTTATATGTACGTAAGATACAACCTGGAAAATTGCTTCTAGATGGAGTCAGCAACGTTTGACTTTCCAAAGCCCCGTTTTATGTAGTTGTACGCCACCATTTATGGAACACAGTAATCCATGTAGCTTGTTCAGTTGGATGATGACTACAGAGCTGTCATTTTGGAATCACTGACTTTATTATCCATTTCCTCCTTATCTCCCAGTACAGTAGTCGATAGTGTGATGGCTAAAATGTCTGTGCTTACAGATGTCCTGTTACAGGTGCAGTTACTTTGATGAAAGTTGTCTTCCCAGAGGAGTCTATTTCAAAGAACAAAACCAGTTACCTAGTACAAACCCTTTTTTTTTACCAGCAAGATATGCTAATAATAGACTCATTCATTACAGTAAGAATAATTCATTGCATGACTTCTGGATATTAACATGGAACAAGTGATAAAGTTCTGTTGTATTGTTTGGTTTTAATAGAAACAAGTTAGATTTTAGTTTGAAGGAGCACAGGATGTTCAACAACAGCAAAATAAATAATGCTTTTTCTTTTTCCTGAAAGACAGATGTAGTGTCAAAATCATGATATACAGGCCAAAAGTTCATGTAAGAGGCAGAAATATCTACCAGCAGAACAAAGAAAAAAAAAAAATGAACCAAGACTAAAGGTTCTCACTAAAGTCAATTCTTCCCCCATATGTCTTTTCATATGTGCTCAGAATGTAAAGGCTTTATGTATTGTTTATGTTTTTCTAGAAATGTATTTATTATTTATATAGCTGCACTTTTGTCATATCAATCTTAACAAAAGTTGAATAGGGTTGCTGTTCAAATCCAACAGAAAGTTTTAAGCTCTTAGTGTTTTACTAATGCCCCGTTGGCAAAAAACATCAGGAAAAGAAACCTTGTCTAGGTTTAGGAAACATATATGTTAAAAAAAATGTAACATTTCTCAATATCTCATAAATCAGAGCTGTGCTTTGCTGAGAACTGCAAAGACACAAGCACATGAATGGATGCTTTCCTCGAGAACTTTCAGTTTCATTAGTATGGAAAGAGGTTATGAGACCCAAACTCAAATTCTATAATGAAAGTTTACCCAGGAAGTCAATACCAAAATTCAGAAGTGAATATTAGTTCAATACTCTACCTAATCATTAAATAAAGTTAAAATCCCCCTTTTTATGATCTTATACTATACCAGTTTCAGAAGCTCATCACTCTGAATTTAGTCATTTAGTCCGTATTAAGGGTCAAAGTCAGTTGGTAAAACTACTTAGCCAGGTTGTGCTAATTGGAAGAAATCTCAAGTTCTGCTAGTTTGTCTTGCAGTACTAAGGAACCTTTTGAAGGAAACCTGGTACTGAAAAAGAAAATCTGTTATATCCCCTTTCCAGCATGGCAGCAGGATAACTTGGGAATAATTAATATTGTCTCAGTTTGCGTCCCAGGTGGCTACTGTATGATTGACTTCACATGAGGGGAAATCTCAGGATCTATAGCCCAGACACATTATCATAAAGGTGTTTTTTTTTTCCTAGCCTTTCCAGAAAAGGTAACCTGCCTTCAAATAGTGTTACCTCTAAATAGTATACTTGGCCAGTTCTGTCAGATTGTATCAAGAAACTCTTGTTTTACCTTTGTTTGGAAGAGAAGAGTGATGTTATTGCATAACAGTAGACATGGTTCTTTTTGTGTGTGTGTGAAAGAAACCAATAAGGTTAGAATAAGCAAAAAATATTGTTATTTTAGCTGCTTAGTTATTTCTTAAGCTTTGAAACATAAAAATGAATTGTAAAATAAAAGGTTGTAAACCCACCCAAAAAACCCCTCCAGAACTAGAACAAAGCAACCCCCCAAACCTCCCACAGCAAATCAGAAAACTTCAAAAAATCTTGGGAATATGAGCCATTAAAGTAAATCCATACGAATGTACTTTCATAGCTGACCTTTCTACATCATCCTGCTGAGTGCTTTAAGACTTTTATTCAATCCTTCTATGCCTACGTCTTTGATAACTTGAACTTAGTGCAGCTTCTAAATAATGTAGCTGTTTGGTAAGGCTTTTAAGCAGTAGTTATTATAACCATGAAGTGTAGAAATTCCAAGATTATCTGTCAGGTTTTAATTTTGTGCTGTGTTGTGAAAAGCCAATGATATGATGGACAGGGGTACTGTACAATAAGTTTGAGTGTGATGATGGGAGAATGGGATTTTTGTAATGTTTACTTTGCACTACTTTTCAGCTTGGATGTGTTCCCGTTTTTTTTATAGTAACAGTCCTGTATTTATCTTACTGTATGTTACTTTTTAGCAGATTGTGTTTTAATGCTGAATTAAACACAGTGGAAAGGGAGAGAAATAGCTTTCACCTTCTGTATGTATGTATGTATGTATGCGAATGTGGAGGCTGTGGTCCTGACTCTGCACTTGCCCAGAATTCCAGAACAGGAAACTTCAGCTTCTGGACTTGATGTTGTAATCTAGTTTTAATGTGAAGGGAGATGTTCTTTTGATAAATTCGCATTCTTCAATAGCTACAAAATATTTTATTCAATTACAGTGCCCCTTTACTAGAAAGACTTGCAAGGTGTGTTTTGAAGAAAGGTGAGAAGAATGTCATTTGCCTTCTGCTGACCGTACTTAAAATGAAAACTGAATCAAAGATGAGCTAGGGATGTTTCTTCTCCCTACCTGGTAAAGAAAGAAGAGATTTTGAGATTTGCTGCTTGGTGTTCCTGTTATTGTTTAGCTGACATACTGTGACTGAAGACAATGACGGAAATATTAGTGGTCTTTTCTGTCTGTTGGAACCACTTACCAACTTCAGTAAGGACTTGTAGTTGTTCTCTGAAAAATATGTATTTTCCGTGAACTCCAGATCTAAACATAGAGTTACTAAGTTGCTTTTTATATCTTTTTAATATATGAAGTTGCATGAGAATTTTAGTCATCTCTAGATATTTTGTGCAACAATGGGTAATTTCTGAAAACTATAGATATAATCATTCCCTTGGAAGAAATCCTGCCCTTCTTGGAAAAGTTTCATGATAATTAAATAATTTGTGAAGTGAATTTCTTCAGTTAGTCTCATTTTTCTTACAGAAGTCTTTGTACCAATCTCATCATTAAACAAAGCTATCTATTTAGTGGTTGGCATTGTAGCAGAACTCTGTTATTCAGATGTGTAATTCCCCATTTACCCCTTGACAGGGTTTTGACCTCATTCAGGTTTCCATTTGGCATTTATTGCAGGAGGATTGTGTGGTTTTTCTCTTCACATGTGAAAATCTAAGTTGAAGAAGTTGTTAAAGTGACTTTTCTCATCATAAAAAGTTATTTTTAATGTCTTTTTTACCTTTGACATCCTGTGTTGGAATGATATGCAGATTACACAACGTTTAATATTGGACACATAGTACCATGTGTAAAACAAAACACAAAAAATCCCCACAAGGCAAGATTGTTTAGGGTACTTAACTCATTCATCTGCCTTTTCAATATAGGTATACAGATAGCAATAACAGCAACACTGTATGCTGTCATACCTGTCTCTATGCTCTGTACTGATTAGACATTGGCTTGTCTAGTCCAGTTTGTGACCCAGCTGACCAAAGACCTGCACTTCTTCAGGGAGATACTTCTGTAATTTAATAGGCTGCAGCAGAGGGATAGGCTTGTAATCCTCAGACTCAGAATTTTATCTGCTGGCAAAGAAATTTGTATATTACCTACACCTCGTTACAAAGTTTTTTTTAGGGGTTTATATCTGCTTATCTGTATGGGTTTTTTTCTATCATGTTTAACAGTGGCATGAAGCTAAAGCATTGATTACATCAGAAATTGTATGTGTGCAAAATATCCTAAAAGTCTTTAGGTTGTTGCGTGTAGCGTATGAAGGCACGGACCCCGGTCGGCGGTGCAACCAGAATTGTTTATTACAACAAACATGCAGCTTATATAGTACCAAATATCTCCTTTCCCAGACAACAGGCCCCTGCAACCCCTGACTGCCAGACGGGTGGAATTCCCCTCAATCAGTAGGGTCGTTAGGCGCTGTTGGTGGCTCGTCCCCTGCCGGTGCTTCTGCTGCTTCTGTTCCTTCCTCTGGCCTTGCTTCTTCCACAATCCTGTTCACCCACAGTTGCAACTTCTAAAATGACTTTTTGAAACAGAAGTCACTTTCAGTTTGTTTTAAATCGGGGGACACTGACAGTTTGAACTGAGTTTTTCTGCTGTCTTTACTACCCAACTTTAAAGTTTTAATAACAGATGAAGCGTGAATGCAGTCTTTAAAACAGCTTTCATTACATAGTCTTGGTGCAGTAGCAGCGTACTAGTTATCTCCTGAACTCGGAGAGAATTTGGAAAAGGTAATCTGTGATTTTCTAATCAAGTGGGTTATTTTAATGTGTATGTACAAAAAGACAAATTAAGGATGTAAAAGCAATAGTATAATAGTAATTGTTATGGAACACTAGATTTATGTGTTATTTTTCTAGTTTTCCCTGTGTTTAATGTTAAACTATTATTCAGCAATAGTGCTGTTACCGTGTGTGGCAGGATGATAATTTGTGCAATTTGCAGAAATCTTTGACAAGGTGTCTATTCTGAATAAGTAATAGAAATTTACAAAAGTCTTGGCAAATTGTCACTTAGTTTTTCAGCAGTCTAATATTATCTCTAAAGGATATCTAATGTGCTTATTTTGAAACATTGACAAACAGCTAGGAGGAATCTGCTAGTTTTACAAGGAGGGTCTAGGTCAAGGAGTTCGTTTAATATCAATACCTTCATTTGCAGCAGTGATTATCAGAGGTCCTTCCATGTAGTACTCTGCCTAGAGTGGTGAGGCAAAGTGATTCTTGCTCAGACATTGCATAAGGGTGCGTAATGTATTCTGATACATTAAGAACAAAAAACTCTCTACCAAATTCCAGTGACTAAAAATTACAATAAAATATATTTCAAACTTTTAATTTACATGCAAATACTAAATGTCATGTGGTCTTTAATAACAAGGAAATTGAAAGAATCAATTTTAACGATTCTTTGGATTCTTTAACGTATTTGGATTCCAGTTAAATAATTACATAATTTTAGCAGTATATTTAAAACAACCCCTAATTAGAAAAATCTGTCTGCCTACGCTATACTTTATTTGATTTGAGTTCTGTTATTTTCAATTGTACAGAATAAATTTTGATTGATGGGGATTGGAAAATTTTAAATTATTTCTATAACAAAGGTTAGATATTTAAGAACTCCTTCTGTCCTCCAGATCTTTTTCTCAACATTTGATTTAGTTGGTAGTCCATTCAGATGACTGAAATCGGAAGAATTCCTCTATTATAAATCCTATGCATTAAGGAAATTAATGACAGTACCTGGTACTATGACGGTACTATTTACTTATTTCTTTAACCACATATTCAAATACTTCACTGTGTGGAGGGAGTTATGCTAGAATCTCTAAAAGCAAAATTATCATAATTTTGACAGAAGTATTGCAGATTTGTGCTCAAAACAAGTCTTTATTACCTTTCATTAGCACAAAGTTATCCCCTCTCTGCTGATTTAAGTTCTATCAAATATCTAATGACAGTACTTCCCTGGTCATACTTTCCAAGTTTTCCTACATCTCATTTACCTGGCTGCAAGAAGTGTAATTCTAACATTTCATTCTTTTATTTCTATCCATTCATACTTTTCATATGACTTTTTTACTGTCAGATGAGTCCCCATCTTTGTTACATTTTATGTTTTTTTGGTGTCATATATCTTTAAGTTGAATAACACAATTTTTATATTGTTTTTCTTTTATGACTCATCTCTTTTTATTCTTTTTTCACTTAAAAAAATTCATTTATTTTTTTTAATTGCATATAGAATGAAATGCACTTAAAAGTGCATTATCATCACCATCATTAAGCTCTAGACAATCAATACAACCTCTAACATAAAGGAAGTTTTATATACATGCTGCTTTGTTTCCTTTCGCGTCTGATTTCACATCTTCAATATAACTCATTTAAATATTACTGCTTATTTATTTTCCAGTTTGTTAGCGGCTGGGGCATCATATCAGTTGCAGCTCCTGTATTCTTGACAATTGTATAAATATTTTCAGCCTGTTGACTTGGCACTCTTAATATTAGAGAAGGAAGGCACAATTAGAAGTAAGCCCTTAAAAAGATTATTAAAATTAAAAGCTTATACTGTCACATTGTGTTTTGAATTCCTGATTAGCATTAAAAATTTATTATGTTTCTGAGTTGGCAGAAAGTTTTCCCATTATGCTGAGTTCATCTGGATCTTGCTGCTTGCTGTGGTGAAGCTCAATTGGGCTCGATTCTTTTGATTATTAAAGCTGAGGTAACTGCTTTAAGATGCAAATGCAAGAAATAGGTACTGTACTGAAATTCTTAAGTAGGAAATGACTCACTGAGAGAATATGTATGTGTGTGCGTATGTAAGTGTATATATATATAAACACATTAGAAGAATATCTGTGTGTATATGTGTATATTACATATCTAAAGAATATATCTGTGGTTTCAGTCTGCAAATTGGAGTTGACTGCCACTGCAATACTATACAACATCAAACGCTGATCTTGCTTGGCCTTAGTTTCCCATTTGTAAGAGGAAATTATTGCTGGCTTCTACCTTCAACTTTGTTTTCTTGCTTCTCTTGACTGTAAAATGTTTAGGGGGAGAAGGTTGGTGTAATGTAGGACCTAGAAAAATATGGCTTCCACATGGTTCAATAATACAATCTATGCGAAGAAACTTCTAGCCTAAAAATTATGGACTAATGTACAACAGGGTATCCACTGCTGTAGGCTAAAGTGGATATTTCATCCTGGTCCTTTTCATTCGCTAGCAGAACTAACTGGGAAAGGAATAAAAATTAAGCAACTCCCATATGAAAGTGTATATGGAATATATGGAAGTCTATTTTACTTCAAAGCTCACTGTTTGCACATGGTGCCATGTGGGAACTGGACATTTTCTCATTTCCTTTAAAATAAGTTAAACTGAGAAGAATTTATTATTGTCGTCATGTGCCAAAAATGTCTAAAATCTTTGAAGACTTTTTGCCTTGAAGTATAGGTGGAGTCATGGCAAAACCCATTTGCACCTTACTTTGTAGCCATGTCTGAACATGCCCAAATGTTCAGAAGAATCTCAGCTTATAAAAATGATATACACTATTTTTAGATTTTTTTCCTGTAAATCGGAAGGAACACGACCATATAGGCTAATTTGACTCCAAGCAAAATGTAAGATGTGATGATATAAAGAGGATAGACTTCAGTCTGTGATGTATTTGATAGTATCCCTTATCTTTAGTCTTCAATACATGATGTTCATATTAAGTATCATTTATCAAGTTGGAGTGATTCCAACTAAGCTGTAGTTTAGCTCAATTTATTCAACCATTTCAGAGGTAGCTGGCAAATAAAGAGGAAAAATCCTGAGAAGTTTTCCTGTACAAAGAAAATCCTCTTTTTGTCCAGTTTTTATGAAAAAATCACCCTTCTGAGACAAAACAAAGATTCCTGGGGAAGTATAGCCAGCCATACAACTTGTACTGGGATTTATATGGGAGTCATATTAAGTTCTTTTTGACTGTAGTCTGATTAGTTTTGTTTGTGTCTCTGATGCCATGTTCACCCTTTTCCTTTTCTCAAAATGTTATGAATGATATGAAATAGAGATAAATCTTAATTAATATCCCTGGATGTAAGGAATTGATGTTGATTTAACTTATTTGACATTTAGTTTAATTTAATTATGGGAAGTCTCTCTTGGTAACTATCAGAGAGTGTACATGGTTACCTCATTATCTTGCTGTGATAGTGTGTGGCTGTTGTATTATTTCTATTTGCTCATTCTCTTGGTGCTTGTTTACTCATGGCCCTCAGGGAAAGCTGTATTAAGTAATTTTGCAATCATTTTACCAGAAGCAAGAAAAATCTTAGTGTTTTTCTGTTTTCAATGTTGACAAAAGCCAGTGAAATTGAGCTACTTTATAGTATGGCTTCAGTATAGCTGGAATATTTTGTATTTGATTTGGAAATCCCACCTTAAATTCTTATGAAACAAGGATTTATAGAAATAACATCCTGGAAGTTGGTATTTTCATGTGATATATAGAATTGCATTTGATCTTTTTTTGGAAGTCACTAAATCACGGTGTCTTAGAGCTCCATGAGGAAGCTGCAGCACTGTTCAACAGCCGCATATGAGTAGCATGACATGGGAACAGAAAGCTGTAGCTAATGAAAAACCTAGTGTTGCATTAGTGCCCATGTGAGAAATCTGTACCTGTGTAAATCTGTAAGTTGCCATTAGTCTGCTGGAACTGTTGTCATTCCTGTATTTTCTGTTGGGTTGCAGCACGGAACAAAAACTTTCAACAGTTGGGAGATAGTATTCCTGGTATTCCAACGTGACTCAAACTGATTAACAGAGACACGGAGGGCTGTTCTACTGATACGATAATTTGGGTTTCCAGTTATTGCAGCTAAAATTCACATCAGTCTTTCATGATGTAAATGACACGGGTTATTAAAGAATCCTCTGGTTTTCAAGTGAGTAGTACCACATCATTATAGAACAATTAGAGGCACTCAAAGCTAATCATTTGCTACATGCACATCTATATCACACGGAATATATTTACTGTATTAAGATGGATATTTTTAATTTCAGGATTCTTTCAAGAGCTGAGGATCTGTTCTTTTTCACATCTTGTGTCACTATAAATCTGAGCTAATTTAATTGATTTCAGTGGAGTTCTAGCTGTGTAAAACTAGGTCAATATTAGAATATGACTGAAATAATAAAATAAAAAGATCCATATATATATATAGAAAAGCTCAATATCTACAGCACATCTGAACAAAGAGCTTGTGGCTTGAATTCAGATATGAAATTTAGAAAACCAAGCATATTTAGCAGTTTGCTTTGGAGGAACTGAAGCTTCTTACTTTGCTGACCAGAACATCACCTGTGGCTCATTTGCTTTAGCCCTTTCTTGAGTATTTTGAACCCAGGCTTGATCAACAGTAGGCAGCTCGTATGAGAATGTGATTTAGAGGCAGACCAAGAAATTTGGCAGATGATAACATTAATTATCATTTTGGGAAGCTGAGACTGAATGCTTGTACAGAATTGCTATTATTGTGTTTTTATTGAATACTTTTTGTAATAATTGAATAAAAAATGTAATGGTGCAGCTAGAGACTAGTTTGGAATGTAATGCTGATGGTTGGAACATCTGTTGCAGATAGTCATGTATAGATATCACTGTATCAGTGATTGCTTTTGTAGTCCTAAAATACGTAATCCTAATTACACTTGCCAGTGAATGAGGGAATAGGTGGTGGAAGAGAAAACAATGAAAAATATAAACAATGCAAATTTGTGCAAGAGGTGAGACCAACCTCTCTAGCAAATCAGGACTGTGTCAGAAAATTAATGTTGTCTCCCAGAGACTTTTGGAGAGGTTTTAGGGATGTTTGGGGTTTCTTTGTTTGTTTTTAACCTGTAAAACTAAGGATGCGTTTGTTCTGCTATGGCTCGCTACGAACTTTGTATGGAAACAGAACACGTCTTTTCATATGTGTTCCTAAAATATGAAGTTCCATTTAATACAACACTCTCCCCTTGCCCCCTCCCTCCACCCCCCAAAAAAAGCAAGCCCAAACCAACCCAAGATGCCCAAAACAATACCCAAACTTCCTTGTCATTTTACATTAGCATTGGGCATTAAAATGCGCAATGTTTGAAAAGACAGGAAATCCTAGATCTTTCCTGATTTCTTTCATGATGTAAAACGTACGTATAGACTATGTTCTAGATGAATACACGTGAGCCTGATGGTCCCAGGATGCAGCTTTGTGGCCTTTTTGTGGTCCTTAAAAACACCACATCCTGTCTGTTTCTGGCAACTGGGAGGTCAGGAAATTAAAAAGAGTTGGAAGTTCTTCACTTGTTTTCAACACCCTTGTATAATGTTTTATTGCTTTCTCACACATCACTGTACCCTGCTTCACTTCCTATGACAGCCTGCAAAAATGATTTTCAATGAGAGCTTTTCTCAATTTTTCCAGTTAAAGTTTATCATTGGCATAATGCATCATCCCAGTAAGTACTGTTTCTCTTTAGACTGATAGAGAAATCCTGAATTTCGCCACTGCTGTTTAGGCTTAGCATTTGTACAGTTAAAAGCAATAAGTTGATATTAAACTAGAAGATCCAGCAACTACAATTTGTTGTTAAGTTTTAGTTCCCACCTCTAGCGTGGAGCAAAGCTAAAAGTTTTAAAGTTGTGAACATTATGGCTTTTTTTTGGTCATTTTAAGCTCTCAATTATTTTAAGAACAAAAGTTGATACTGCAAAGGATAACTAGATAGGATATATACAGTAACTACACTCTTATTATTTTTACTAGCTTTTTTCAGTCCTGCATTTGCATAATGAGGATAACACATTTTCTGGATATTATCTAAGACTACAAAAATGTATGTATTTCCCAAAAATCTGAATTTTTTAACTGTCACTTCCTAATAATAGACATAATTAAGTTTGCATAATTGTTTTTTAATTGTCATGTAATTTTACCAAAATGAAACACTAGAATTTCAGCCCTTTTGAGAACTATAACTAAATCTCTATATTTAAACATTTTAATTTATTTGCAGAAGCTTCAAGAGCCTCTTTGGTAGGTTACTTTGGAGATGCAAAATCCCTTGTTTCTATAAATACAGCCTCAAAGCAATCTTTCATTAGAGAGAATGCCAGATTACTAATGCAGACACATAGGATGGTGGATAACAAAACAGAAATAAATGGCGTGATTGAGATTGGAAAGTATTAAACTTTTGAGTTATGTGCCTCTAACCCTCACAATATTTCGTGATTTATACATCAGAGAAATGGTTCCAGCGCTTAGCAAATCTCTAAGCTTGAAAATGTCTGAATTACCTATGCAATCTTTGCAAAACTGTAATATAAATTTGAAGACACTGTAAGGGGAGAAAATAACTAATCTTGACAAAGACAATTAATTCCATTGTCTACAACAGTATTGTTTTGCTTCTGAAATGAACATTGGTTCCAATAGGTCAGCATCATGGGGAGAATTTAATCACATCACGTTTTGGCACTGCCCAAAGTAACACTCACTCTTTCATGTCTACAGAATAGTCTCACAATTATTTTTTTTTCCAAATTGCTAGACATGTGTTTATATTCATAGTGTGTAAGCGTATAAACTTGGAAGAGGAAAAAATTAGAAGCAAATAAAGTGCCTTGGAAAGGGAGTGAATTTTCTTTTATGAATTTTCAATTAAAGAAAAAAAGAAATAGTTTAACTAGCACCATTTTGCAGAGCCTTAGTTTATGTCATAATTCAAGTCAGGAGTCTCTCTCCTTTGGCCTTTTATGTCCTACATATGAACTATGTTTTACTTTTAATGCTTGTCATTTCAGTAACGGAAATTACAGAAACATTTCTCATATCTTTTTCTTACTTCAATGTTAGCATTATGATGCTCTACTCATATTCATGTATTGCAAAGTTCTTATCTTTAATGGTGACTTCTGCCTGAGGTTGTGGGCATCCATGGCATGTTTTAGCCCTATGTTTCTAGGAAATAAAAGCATTTGGATGTTTTCTCTTGGATTTCAGTATAGGAGTATGACCTGTGATATCTCTCAGTCAATACTTACTTTGTTGATAAACTAGATGGGAGATTACATGTATTAAAAGTCAATTGTCTGCAGAGAGCTTGGTTTATACGTGCACAAACAAGAGTTTTTGTAAGGGAGGAGTAGAACTGCTCCTTCTACCTACACACCTGAACTTTGAATGCATTAACGTAAGTTGAGTCATGTACAAAACTTCGATGTAGGGATTGTAAATAATTTTCATCTATCCCACATTCCTATTTGAAAAATTAAAACAGGCTGAAATGTTAAGGAACTTATGATGGCTCATTGGCCTCGCGTTTGGCCAGCCCTTAAAGAAAAATAGAAAAACTTCAGGGCAAGTAGCTCTCTGTTTTGCTTGGGCATGGGTTTTTATAAACCTTTCTACTCATAGTGTTAACTGTTGCCTTGGGCATCCCAAGGCTAGAAGAACACATGATAGCTTCCAACTGGGGAGGGGGATGTGGTATATTTTGACAGATGTCTTAACTGAAACTGTGCTTTCATTAATGATTATTGTTAGTTTTTTATTAGTGGAGAAACTAAAGATACTGATAGGTTGATAGGGAATTCGTACCATATGGTTTAAACTATAATAACTTGATCAGATCTCATGAGGTCTCTCTTTCAGTAATTGTAAAATCCAAACCAAACCAACTTAAAAAAAAAAAATCCAAGCAAATAAATGAAAAACAGAAAAAAGCCCTCCAATTAAAATTTTAAAGCTACCAGCAGTTAGTTACGTAAATCACTACGGTTCTAGGGCTTCATGTTTTTGTGGGGTGAAAGATTAATTCTGTGTAAAACCTGTCCAGAGTGAGATAAAGCAGGAATAGAAAAGCATATGGAAGAAAGCAGTAAAAAGCATGGTCAGGTTAGGAGGACTGATCCAGATTACTTCTTGCCCACAGACATCTGAATATGTACATATGATCAGTATGGTCATTTCCTACTGCTTTCTATGGGGGGATAATTTTGTGATTAGTTGGCTGCTGAGATTACTACTGAGAAGAAGGATCTCTGAGAAAGGGAGGGTTTAAAGAGATTCCCTTTTCCTTTTCAAATGGATGCAAAACAGTTTTGGCCCTAATAGTTGAAAATATCTTAACTCCTAGGAGTTGCTGGTTTGCAACTGGTATGGGTGTTCCTAACAGCACAAAAGCCACTCTGTTTTCATTTTCAGGTTGCTTATAAATAAATCAAGTATTTATTTCCCCAAAAATCAATTACTTATTTATCAAAATAAATCAATTGCTTCTGTATGATCTGAAAATGTCTCTCATTACTGGTTAATGTAAAGATGTCTTATAAAATCATCCCATCAGGAGCATGTTAAAGATCCTACGTTAGTCCATAGGGTAATGTGCTAAATATAATGTGCTAAATATTATGTTAAAAAGTCACACAAATTGGAAGCAGTATTCATTCTTCATTAGAAGTATTTCAGTATTCTAGAACAAGTTCAGCTTGGCATTGCTCATTGTTATTGAGTGAGTGTCACAATTTGGACACTACCTCATTAGTCCTTTGTCACTGGCACTGGTCACAATGATTTGGCAAAATACAAAGAGGTTGTTGCACGTATTTCACTAGAACTATAAAGCATATATAAGCTTGGGAAGTGCATTTCACTGAAATGCACATGCATTCCCTCTGAAATTTAACCACCTTTTCAGAACATTAACTCACTTTCCAAATGTTTGTCTTGTAATTGTGAGATAAGAAAGTAATTTTATTTAATCCAGCACTATGGCTATATAATTTGTAAGGGAGAAGTGTTCCATTCTCTTGATACACTGGTATACATGTGCAAATCATTAGAGGTAACTGTTAACTTGGGGAAGGTTAGGCAATGCTAATATTGCTGTTCTTTCCAAAGATCTCTGGCAGAAGCAGAAAATTTTAATTGCTGAAGAGTCTTGTTAGGGGTGAATGCTTTGGGACTATGCTGGACAGCACTGAACATATTGACAAGATTTATCAAAAACTCTGTGGTACTAAAGCAGGCTTCCTCAAACGTTCACTCTTGCACTTCTATCTTCATCATTAATTTTAGGCAAGGGTGGAGGTCCTTGCTGAGAGCCAGATAAGCCAAATATCTTTGTTAAGCTGCATGCGAACAAGCATCTTAGTATTACGTAACATGGTAAAGAATTATTATGTAGCTGCGGGGCAGCATTTCCTTACCCTTGATGTTAACATTAGAGTCAATCAGGGCAATGTCGCGTTAAGAGCTGGCAATTTTAGATAATACCCCTTATGAAGCATACAAAAATGTCAAAAAAATAAAATGAATAGTGGCGCATACAATTTAGAACCACCCTTGATAAGAATGCTTTTGTGTATAAAAGTTTTCAGAAACTGGGCTGGGTTTTGAACTCCTATCTCTAATCATATGAAGATTAGAGCCCATGGAGTCAGTAAACCTGTTTTGGTACACGCAAACTCCTCTGCACTGATTTCAATGTAGGAAAGTTTTCAAGTAGGAAGCAAGTTTAAAATAGAGGAATTCAATCAAGAAGCCTTCAAAAAAACTTTTCTGTGTATAAGTGAGGCATTCTTCCAAAGCATAGTTAAACTGTGCCAGACTGGATGCTACACATACCGGTGGTGTGCTCTCAGTATAATATGAATTGTTCTGATCATGTCACCTAAAAAGAAAAAAAAAAAGATTTAGCAGAAATGTAAAGCATGTGAAAACAGAAAACAGTCATAGAAAACAACTGCCAGCTGCCCGAGGGTAAAAAAGAATTATTTCCAAAGATTAGGTATTCCTCTGTTGTTTTTAGAATTTATCCTGAAGGCTTTGATGTTGTCAGACATGAAATAATAACCAGGGGAGATATGAAACTGACCACTAACCTCATCTGGTTAATGGCACGGTCTTTTCCTTATTTAATATATCTTTGATTTTACCTGCTAGTTAAACCAACGTAACAGTGTATGTGAATTGTGTGAAGGAAATGTAAAGTTATTGTAGTTTAATAATACTTAAAGTGTCAGCAAAGAGTTAATTGTGACAATTCTTTGTTGTAAATTCAAGCAAACAAAAAATTTTACTGGGTAAGAAGACAGTCGTTTTGACTAGAAGGTCATTGTTCTATTAATAGGAAGCTAATAGGTTTTCCAAATGAATGACTCTTATTTTCAGTTTGAGGAGAGGTGAGAGTACAAGGTGATGGAATTGAGGTTGAATTGCGAGTTTAATCTCTGTATCAAGAACCTTTGTCACTGAAAAGATAGTGAATAGATGAATTCATTTACAAACTGTAATGAATTCCTATTGATAATTAATTATCTGGGGACTTAGTTCTTAAACTGGAAACATATTTGACCCTTGAAATCAATCTCCTTTTCCCTCATACCACCATAAACTAGATACAGCTTCATAAGTACAACACAATGAATTTTTTTTTTTTTTTTTAAATTTATTTTAACATATTCGAATGCAAGCATGGGTGTTCTTCTTAGTCCCAATTTAGTTTTAGTACCCATGTCTGAATTCTGATTGCAGTTCTTCCTGAATACCCTGAGTGGACATTGCTGACTCTTAATTAAGTGAATGTATGTGGTGGTTTATTGTTTTGTGAAGTGGAAAGTGTTGTTGAACCCTAATGCGCATGAGCACCTGGAGAAGTAAAGGGAAAAGCCAAGGATGATCTCAGAAGTTAAGGTAGAGAAAAATAGTGAAAGGATAAAAGCCTCAGATCTTGGTCGGAAGAGGAGGAAAATCACCTGAGAACCAGTGTCTGTCATGGAGAAAGATATTGAGAATAACAGGCTAATTGGCAAGGGAGATCATATCACTTGTATGCATTTAGTTTCAAAAACATGAATTCAAGAGTAACTTTGTTCACCATAACATACATTACATAAACAGAGAAGATCTTTAGTATCAGTTTTACCTCTACCTTTTAATCTCTAATTCTACACTTACAATATATTTTTACGAAATAAATCTGACATTCTCTAGAAGTTGTTGAAGGTAAAGGAAGAGTTACTGCTCTCTGAAAGATGTTACTTGCATGGAAGAAGAAACATTGGTTATAACTGACATTTTTGACAAGGTCAATTCAATTTTTGCAGGGCATCTCAGAAGTCCTGTTGTATCAGTTTTTACTTTATAATAATGTCTTTTTATATTACTGGTTACTGAATAAGTGTGATTCATCACACAACAGGGTGGGAAAACTGGAAAAATCTTGTGGAAAGAAATAAATTAATCCCTCCAGATGACCTGTCAACATGTTCATCATTTGACATTTAAAATTTCAAACATCTTCCAAAAAGGGAAAGCAGAAAGATAAGATCAGAGAACTACTGATTTTCAGTGCTTTCATCTTAAAAAAGAGAAAATATGTTAATGTTAGAGCTTTCTCTAATTAGAATGGTTTCCAAATTTTCATTAGAATCGGGTAGAGGTGAATCTTTACCTGTTGCCTTTCTACGCCTGTTGTCCCTGGAAATATCATGCTGACTGTTGACCAATATGATCCAGGCAGTTTTCAACTTTAGAAACAAAGGTAATATTGAAAACATTTATTTAAAATAAAATACAAAACTGTAGGATCTGTCCTTTAATCTCACTTATGAGGTGTTCTGTGTGAAACATTTTGTGAAGTCTAGAAGAAGAGGATCTCAGTTGTTTTACACTTCTCCTGCTTTTCCTTCAATTCTATATCACAGGTGTAGAGAAGAGCCTTTTTAAGAAGATCTTAAGTATCTTTTTGTTATAGATAACAATGCAGTAATTTAACTGCTTATATTTTTAATGAGCTTTCTCAAGGTAAGTGCTGGCTAGGGAACTTTTAGCTTAAAACCAAAGCAAAACTCCAAATATAACAAGCCATACATGATTTTATGGTATCTAACTTGTTATGTTAAAAGAGCTTGATATAGAGAGAAGGAGCTAGCAAAAGAAACAGTCAAGCCACTCCCAGTTACCAAAATGTCCCGTTTGTTTACCTACTATAAATAATAATTTTAATATCTCTTAGTTATTAACTTAAAAATTCTATAGTCATGCCTTATCTGATTTGGTGTGTTTGTGTGTATTATGTTTCTATACTAAAGGAAAACTACCTCAGCTTTCCTGATGCTTTAAGTGATGATCGTGATTAAAGGACACCAAATCTAAACCAAAAAATCCCAATCTCTTGCTATTATACAAGTCTTTCTTCAGCTGTTAAAAGCTATCTCAGCAGAAAGTCTGTTCATTTCTCTTGAATGTCAGTGGTTTTCTGTTGTTCCTTCAGTATTGCTAGAATTTCTACACATCAGATCAAAATGTAAATTGCTTTAGATGGGAAGCAGATATAAGTCCAATGTCTTTTCTCATATTTGTTTATAAAATTTTGGGCAGTTTTCAGTTGTGCAGGTTTCTGAGAATGTGTTTTAGAGCATTTAACCAAAAAGCGCTATAATGAGCTTCCATTTCAGAACATGTATCTGCATAGAATATTGAAGCCCCCTCAACAAAAAAGGGAGAATATTCAAAGTGTAATCCACCAAACTAAGTATTTGCAGGGTCATGTTAGGAGATAGCAGTGTGATCAGGAGTTTCTGTGAATTTTCTCAAGATCCAACAAAAAGTATTCTGCTCTTTTTGTAAAGGTAGTAAGTTACTTCACTTTAAAATTACATTAAAAATAAAACCTTTTCAGAGGACCAGAACAGAGGTTGAGTTGTCCAGGAAGTTATGGGGTTTTCCTTGTGTACAGTCTAACTACTTAATCCTGCTGTGTCCTTAGGTCTATTGCAGCTGTGAAATGTGCTGCTAGTTGTCAAATAAAGATCACAACTTGTCATTGAAGAAAAGAATAAAGATGTCTTCCCATCTGCTATGTTACTGAAATTATTGATTAATTTCAGTTAAGTTAGATATATTTATAAACAGTGTTCCAAAATAGGTTGCTAGTCCTTGGTAATTGACATGATAGCTGAACAACTGGCACGAAGTAGATGTTCAAAGCAGTATATTCTAGCTGCCTTGGGGATCTTACCCTTTATGGTGTCCATGCCTTGCACTACTTTATTCTTTAAACTACTCCCTCAATGGTCTGCCAAAGCCTGTCGCAATGTGTTTTGAAATCTGCTTTTGCCAGCCTAATAGAAAGTTTCCATTGAGAGGAGCAGAAGCTGAAATCAAAGAGGATGAGCACTGGAGCAGTAAATCCTGTGCTGTTGTGTGCAGTTTAATAAGCATCTCCGGCACAGATCACTTTATTAAAGCAACATCTGTTACAAGCACAGTACTTGGATTAGGGGTGACAGCCATTTGCAGCCAAATGAACTCTTAAAAATAGAAGGTATTTAAGTTTGACAAGGATTAATGTTTTATTGGCTTGCTAAATTCTTAAGGTTTACAGTAGCGCTTTCTGTGAATATTTGATATGGATGCTCTTTATATTTATTGTAATGTAAGTGTGATCTGCATCATCAGTTTTCTTAGCTTACCTTGTAAGTTTGATTAGCCTTTCTGCTGTCTGTTCTCTACCATGAGCATCAGGAATACGATGCCAATATTTTTCCCAGTAGGGAAGCACTTAAAAAATATCATCTGGGAGCCAAGAGGCTCTTCTACCAGATCTACTATCATTGGGACATCTATATCCAAACACAACACGTTTTTATTCAAGCCTTACCATTGCTGTTGCTATTCTTATTCCTACCACAGTATCCTTAATTAACTTTAAGTATGGATGGCTTAGTTGTTTCTATATTTATTTAAATTTGCTTCTCATTTTGTTTCTCCTTTTAAAGTGTTCCCAACTGCCCTCCGCACCCCACCCTCCCACCCCCATATATTCTGATACCTGGGGTCAAAACTCTTCAGGTTTTGATTTTATTTAAACTGAAGGGACAACTCTATCAAAAAGATAAGCAAAGGCTGTAACTATCCTTAGTATTTGTTCACTGATCGTCCCTTTCCATTTAAAATGGAGAGATGGTTAATAACAGTAGTATGAAATTTGCAAGACATTTATTTTCTTTCTCTGCAGTGGGCTTCATAAGTGACCTTGGGCAAGACACTTACCACACTCTGTGTGTCTTCCCCGCCCCCCGATGAATGTATTAGGACATTTTCTTACCTTGTGCAACCTGGTGTTTCATGTTAGCTGGTGGTTAGATACTATGTTAACAGGGGCTATATAAAGTAAGTAGGATACTTAATATGGAATTGCTGGTGCAAAGGCAAAGCTCTAAGACTGAAGGAAAGATGTGTCAGAAAGACTGTAGATGATTCCTGAGGTGTGATCTTCCTCCCTTACTCAACTTTTTTTTTTTTTTATTTCCTTGATGAAATCTTTCTGTTGATTACTTAAGATTTCCTCAGAGGCTTTACTATTATTTCCCCATTAAGGTTAGTCTAGAGTGCGATTTTGTATCTGTCCAGAAATATTTCTTTCTGGTTTTCATGCTGTTTAGCCCTACTTTGTGCTCTATCATTCCTTTGGCCTTCCAGGTGCTTCAAATGCGGTCTGTAAAGTGATAATCTTAACTGTAGAAGAATCCTAAAAATGAAATATTCATTCAAAAATTTACTTAATAATGGATGCCACTCCCCTCCCTACTTCCCTCCCCCTTCCCCATCATCACTGTGATAGAGTATTATAAAAATGAAGAATTTTTCAGTTTTAGGTTTATAATAACAAAACCATGCGTCTAATATAGTTAATGACCATGCTACACACAAATGAAGGCATTTTCTTCTTACCTGCTTTTGTCCATCTGAAATACAAGAGGAGTGATGCCTTCATAGCATATGTATTTTTATATAATCACCTGATGCATTTTGGTTAATTGCTCATAGAGAGTAGAAATGCTGGAGAGACTGTGGAGTCTTAATAACAGATGAGATTCCAGAGTGTTTGGAACTAAGAAACACAAGTGTTGTAACATTTTAGATCAGTTTTACTTAAGTGCTTAAGGCGTTTACTGTAGATGTATCTGGATCCTATACAGGTTTAGTCCTGTAGTCCATAGTCACTCTCTATAACGCAACTACAAGGTATATACAGGAATGTCTTATGGATGATGCTTGCATTGTTTATCCTTGATACTTTTGGATTTAGAGCATACATGCTTGCATAAAAGCTTTTGAATTAGGTACAGGGACTGTGCTTTAACCCTTTTCCAAACATGGTTCCACTGGAAAAATATAGGTAAAGGTAAAAAGTGGTATTAATGAGAAGAGTGTATTTTGATTTGGAAGGAGATATGGTCTTTGCAATGGTTGCAAAATGGGTAAGAGCTCGCCATTGGTTCCAGTCCTAGGAAATGTACGTGCAATGCATTCCTCAGTTCCCAAGAGAATTTAACATAATACCTACTGTGTAACAAGAGAAGAAAAATAATTGCATCTTCTTATTTCAGAACAGGACAGTTGAGTGAAACAGGTAAAATCCATAGAAATTAAATCCATAGCATCTGCTACTGGATCAATTTTTTTGGGAGAAAATGTAGTTAAGACAACATTTTTCATTTCTCCCCTTCCTCTCCCCCTCCCCCCCGCCAGTTATTCTGTACTAGCACATTAATTGATAGCCCTTGATATACTAGTAAATGGGTGATACCTGATATTATCACATCAGTAATTGTTTCAATCAAGGAATTAGCAGTAAAAGATTGCTAACCATTTCTCAGTTAAATAATAAAGAAAAAATTACTGAGTTGATGACCTACAGAATTTTTTCAAATAAATTTAGTTGTGTCAATAAACCCACCCTAATCTAGTACCTCAAAGTATCAAAATATATTTACATATATTTTATAGTAATATTTTATATTTATAAAGACTTCCCTGGATTCTTTGTTTGAGAACAGCAGCTTCTTTAGGGAGAAATGTTATGCATCACTCTTATGCAAGGCACAGCATTTTGGCTGTGAAAAGCTGATTAATAATGTATAGTTTTATGAGCAATATAAATAAATGTTAATTCTGTCAAATACCATAGGAACACTTGTCTTACCTGGGGGAAGGAATGTGCTTACTGGATTTCTGCTTTTGCCCCTGCAAAATTTAGATGCAAGGCTAAGCTTACCTTAGATTGTAAAGTGTAGTGGGGTTCTTTATAGATGTCAAATGGTAACACTTTTGTTTTGGTAGGAAGGAAGAACGATAGGCTTCTCATTTTTACAATTTTGCTTCATTAGGTACTTCAGTGATTGCCATTATTGAAAACCCTCAGGCAAATACATACCCTTGAAGAAACAGCATGTGAACTGTTCCACTGTTTAGCAGATGTCAGTCCATATAGTCTTCTATGTTACGTTCATAGCTCCTTCTCTAAATTTGTAGCTATTCCTGGAACATAAGCAACTGTAAATTTTATTAAGTAATAGCATAACTCGTATTCTTTAAAATCAATTTCAGTTCCAACATAGTACCTTTTATCCTGTGGCCAACATAGCCATAAAATATGAAAACTACAAAATCTGTTTTGAATACAGGTTGTTAACAGGAAAAATTAATGAATGCATTGTTATAGTCTGTTTTTGGCAAAGATATAAGCATTACACTATATTTCCATAGTATTCATTTTAATTTGCATTAAGGGTTGGTTTTTTTGGTTTATAAATACTTTTGTGTTTCAAAGAGAAGTAAGCCAGAGTTCTGAGATGGCTTAGAAAAATAGAAACAGAGTAGGACCTCAGTAAGTGTTGTGTTGGATGTGCTCTTGTAGAGTTAATATAGCTGTCCTCCAGGTTATTAAACCTCAGTCTTGTAATCCCATGAAAGCCAGAGTTAATAGCTTCACGTCATCAGAAAAAAACTCTTGGTTGCCTAGTCAGATATTGAAGTTTTAGTACAAACCCTGGAAGGTTCTACAAGACCCGTTTTCTGAACTAAATCCTTGCTTGAAGTACACTGTATTCAAAATTACAGATGAAATCAGACTTCAATTAACTAATGTCATTGATGTAATGAGCGTTTGGTAGTGAAAAATATATATTTTTACAAAAAATACATACTATTATCTCCCCTTTTTTTAGTCTGTACTTTCTAGATTATGAAAACTTTTGCAATAAGGCTTTTTTCAGAATTCCGTAATGGGCAAGTGTAAATCTTTTTCTGAATCCTGGATTACAGTTTCTGTTACCATCTTAAACCAGGTAGCTTTTTTTTTTTTTTTTCTTCTGGTTGGTGTTTACTTTAGTTGTGCAGTACTACAAGATTGTATATTAAGACAACATCATTATATGTGCCTAGAATTTGATAAAAGTATAAGCATCTACTAATTTTGAATTATTTTGTTCCTCGACTCTGAGATGGCTTCTCTCAGCAGTTACTGGTAATTTCATATTGCATTAACATCAGATTTGGAGCCTGCAGAGCATGAGTGAGTTGTGTGACTGCTTCAGCATGCTATTAAGAACTGGACAGAGGGCAAGAAACACTCGATGAATCTGTGTTTTGAACTGGGGCTAGGAGGCATAATGATACTGGGGTGCTGCTCTCCAATTGAATTGTGAAAAAATCGTATAATGAACTTGAAATTTGAGTATAAACAATCAAGTGAATTTAAAGGTTCTTACAAGGACTGTGTGAAACCATGTTGTCTCAGTTTTTCTATCACCACAGTTTGGACTACCATATTTCTGACAAAGGAAAAAAAATGGAGCAAAAGCTCAAGAACTGGGAAACAAGAAGTAGTGAGGAGGAAGTGCGGAAGCCTGCTACAGAGAGGAGTTTGGCATCTGGACTGAGGGTTGTAGCCTTGTGAACTACCCTTGTCCTCAGCCTCAGGTCCTTGTTGAAGGTGCAAAGACAGAAGCTGCGACTTGGGGCATTAGGTTGGAGTGGCACAAGGACGACTTGGCTGAAATTGGATGGTTCAGGAAATAATGATCATTGGGCAATTCTACACCTGAATTGTTTCTCCATGGTAATTTGGACACATCCCCTCAGTATCTTATGTTTGTTAATAGCCAAATAATGGGCTGAATCATGAGGTGATCTAAATTATACTGAAGGGAAGCCCCAGAAGAGAATTTGGCTTAATACCTTCCAAAATTGACAAGGGATCAGTATGGAATGTATAGCTTACGTAACAATAAATCTTTTAATTATACACTTGTTTCAGCAGATGGATGTGTTATTTTAAGACTGAATAACAACTGAACATTCACTCTAGTAACTTGGTTCATGGAAAAAGCTTTTTTCAGTGATGGCAATTTGGACAAATGTGCTACAACTTCAAGGAACTAATGCAGCTGGTGGAGGCAGAGCTCACTGCAGGCTGGCAGCCTGCTGTGCTCCAAGCCCACACCTTTTTGTGTGACTCATTTTTTGTTCCTGCTCATGCTCAAAGCCCAAGGCAAAGCATTGATCTGATCATGTAGTAGGAGTGGACAGAGTAGGTTCTTTCTGTTTTATCTGCACATCTGAAATACCAGACAAATGATCAAATATAAGAAAATCCGCCCGCATATAAGCGTTGGGTGAAAAACCTACACACACTTAAGAAAATTTGGTTATATGATAAGCCTAACCGGAATGACTTTATACAGTTTCACTCACATCTGTCCTCAATCTCACCCAATTTTAGTGGAGAAAACAATACCCTTTTGAAGTTTTCTGCAAATTGCAATGACATTTGCACTCTAAAATACACAATTACTTTTAATCTAATCTAGGTACTACTTTAAACCCTGTATTTTATTATTCTAGTTTTTTATTAAAATTAATTTTAAATATCTTTGAATATGCTAAATTATGGTATCAAATGTTGCTTTGGGAAAGGAGGATATCAAGTTCAAACAAGTTTTGTATTAGAAATTCAGAAAGTTCATTATTTGTCTTTCTTTAGCTGTGGCATTCACTTAAATTTTCTCATAGTTTCAGTGGCATGTGCTAGTTAAATTCACGTCTGTTCTGCAAGCAGCAATGCAATAAAATCAAGATAATATAGGATTGTACTCAGTGTCTTAAATATTGATGCAGACCCTGTAAAGCAGTTAAGTGAATTCAGTAGTCTGAAAGGTATTAGCTCACTTCCTACACTAAAGCTGTTGTTTCATTCTAGTCTGAAGAGTCATATAATGGCACTCCTATTGCTTATTTGATGCTTCAGTTGGTTTGGAATTTTATACAACTGAGTGACTTCTAAACAATAATTAACCTAGCAGACTTAAATGACGCTCTCAGAAGTTGACAGCCCTGTTTGTAGATTATCTTTTTCTCTGTTAGGAAGGGGAGAAGACACTCATCTGTAAATAAAATAGTTTTGAAGGTAAAAGTTCAATTCAAAGGTCTACATTCCTAAAAAATTCTTTTCTTCTACTTTGATTTTCTGAAAGGAAAAATTCTTCACAAAAAATGAAGAAAAGGTGGTCTTCCAAAAGGATATATTAACATGAGGTTAGTTAGGAAGCTATTACAAAAATGTTATTTGTAGTGTTTCAATTTATCTGTGATCATGAATAATCATTTTATACTGAAAAAATATCTTGGTGTTTCAGTTTCGTGAATATTAGAACATTTGCATGTACAAAGCAGCTTCCCCTTAGTGTTCAGGTTGTCAATGATTTGCAGCCATCTCTGGCAGGTAGCAAGTCCATTAGGCAGTACTAAGTATCTGTCAAGAATAGAAGAGAAAGGATATAGTTATTCACACTGGAAATTTGTCAGGACATCCCTGTCAACGCCTTGATATACATGGAAAATGTTTTTAGCTCTTTCATGGCAATGAACAGTCAGGATTGTGTTAAATTCAAACCAAAAAGCTCTTCAATAGGGACTTCAGTGTAGTAATGCTCCCCGTGCTGTGGAGAACTGATTGGCTGAGTTTAGGTTCGCAACCATGTGCCCTCCATCACACACACAAATATAAGGTTCGCTGTTTGTTGGGTTACATTTTTATGCGTATTATTGTGATTTAGTGCTCCAGTTAGCATATGGTTTTTGAGTAATTTTCTAAGAAACTTAAGTATTTTATACCATATTTTCTAGAAAGAAGGGAACTACCTTAAAAGTGTAGAATGAAGGAATTCTCTTTCAAATGGAGAAGAGCTATGTGTGCTTTAGAGGCAAATCCAATGAAGAACTCTAGAAACCATTATAAAAATATCCCATAATAAACTTAATTCTTGCTTCCTTAACGTTCCAGGGAGTAAATCTTTCTGCCTACAGAATACAGGGGGAAAAAAGAGAATAATATTTACCAAAAAAGGTAGCTTTGTACTGAATTATTCAAAAACTAAAAAAGACCCCACTAGTCACGATGGAGTGGCTGCATAAAATACGTCTGCTGAGTTGGGCAGCTTTTAAGAATGCATTCACTTTTTATAGAATGATTTAATTAGCTGTACGTTGTACATTATAATATTTTGCTAGCCTCTGGTATATGGTGTTTTCCTGTAGGTGATACACAATAGCCCAAAAAAGTTTCAGATGGAGATTTTGTTCCTTAGGAGAGGGAATGTGGATAATCCACAACCTCAAGTTTTCCACTTTGAAACCGTCCTTGATAACATTTTCCTTCTGACACCTACATGTCAATATGATGCATGTTATTGATGTACTAAATGACTTTTCCAGATAATCTGTTTTATCCATATCAACATACACTAATTTTAGTAGAGGTTAGTTTTCCAGTTCTGTGTGTAAAAAGCATCCAGATCATGTCCTGTGAGCTATCAATACTATATTGATATGGCAACAGTGATTTTTAATGACTTCTCACTTCATGGAGTTTTAAGGAGCAAGATCATTTTCCACAAACAGTTGTGTATCATAAATTAACAAATTCAGTTCCCTGATTAGTCTCATAAACTTTGTGTCTACAACTGGAAGAGATGCAGCCTTTTAAGTACTAGTAACAGTTCATCACCCTACGTCTTTTAGTGCTTCTCTGTAGGAGATCAAGACTTTGCCAGGTTTCTGCAGCCTTATTAGAACTCAATATTAGGACATAATTTCAGATAGCTAATTAGCCACAATTTACCTTTCTTCAATTTTATTTCTTTCATTATGTAGAACCTACAAGTTGTGGGTAGTTCTGCTATTGTTCTTATGTTCTGTAGTTTCCAAAAAATACTATCTTTTCATATAAGTAAAGAAGCTTAGAATTGTACTGGTTTTGATAGGTAACATGATTAAATTAAAACCTTCTTTTAACTTAAAAAGTGGATGCGAAATAGAAAATTTACGGTATGTGGTATTACTTTTAAAAAGGAAATGAACTCCCAACTATTGGGTAAATAATGCTAGACAGCTCCATCCATAGTGGTTTACAAGCCTTAGGCATGCCAAGACAAGCTGCCAGGAGACTGCCTGGCAGAAACTTTCCCCAAAGACCTTAACTTTTGCTGCTTGTGAAGAGCTTCCAGTACCTAACTGGAAACTTTCAACAATGTGAACTAAATGCAATGCAGTTAGCCGTAGTTCTATTTTTCTGGTATATAAATTGTGACAAAGACAAAAAGCACCTGATAATGCCTAGTTACCCTAGTCTGTCTTTATTCATCTTAGTCTCAGGAGCTTAATTTTCCAAGGACCCAGAAGTCCGAAACAACAAACTCCAGCTTTTTCTTGTTCTGATCAACAGTAGCGATGCTAAGTTACAATTTCTACTTGTTAGAAGTTAGTGAAGCAGAGCACCACCAGCAGCCCATTGACAAACATGATTTGTTCATACAAAAATAAGTCATTTGAATGTTAATTTTTAAATCCACTTATGAGTATTCAGACTGTGTATGTTTACAAGAGAAAATACCCATCCATTTTCATGTTTGTACTGTAGGGCAACCAATATCTAAGAACAATAAAACCAGAAAATAGAGATCTATTAGAGACCAATGGTAGGGATATTTGTATAGAATAGTAATTGTTCTTCCTAATGGATCTAGCCTGATATTCAGAAAAAACTCCCTTAATTTGATTTAATTATCTTATTGGTCTGTAAAAACTAATAGGGACTGGGATTCTAATGCATGCAACAAAAAATATTCACAAAATGTGTACGACTGTAAAATACCTGTTTATACAAAAATCTCAAAAATCCTTGTTAGGATAGCAAACTCCTAAGAATTTGTATGGCATTGTTTTTTATGTATGAATAACATGATGTTCAAAGAGACAAGGACATAATTGAAGTTTCTCATTTTTTTGTGCCATTTTTTGTATTTGAGTCTTGTGAATCTGGAGGGCAACCTTCCTGTCTTTCCATTTCTGCTGTGTTCAGGTAAGACAGCTTAGTGAATGGTTGTAAAATCATACGTCTGAACACAAGCCTCATGGAAATCTCGATTTCCTTGTTGATTTCCCTTCCTTCTTAGTCTACTTGAGCCAAAATAAGATGGCAAGTGGATTTTGCAAAGTCTAGTGATATGCCACAAGCAGCATTATTCTGGGTCAAAATGGGTTTGCTTGCTGACTGAATATATTAGCTTTTATCGTATAATGTATTTTAATCTGATTTGCGTGAGCTTTTGATAAACAGAAAGTATATACTAAGTATAAATGTACAGCGACTTGTAAAGAGGATTGGTCAGTAGTTTCCCTGACGTTGAGGAGGCAGACACTACTCCTTTTGTTTGTTACTCTAACACTACTCCTTTCTTCATTAAATAGGAATTAGTTGGTCTGATGGTGCTGATTCTAATGAGATAACATAGCACTGAGTTGATTCCATACTATTTAGCTTCATTTTGATTTGATGGAAAGGAATGGTAGGGGGGATTTGTTTCAAATGACTGACGACTTAAAGATGTGGATCTGAAACTGAAGGAGGTACATGGAGTCTCCAAATATGAACAATGGAGGAAAATTTACTGTGGAAGATGCAAAAGAACTTGACAGGGCTCCCTTCACAGGGCAATCTTTGCTTCTTGGTTTGACAGCAATGTCCCCGGGCTCCCACTGAGACAGCAAAACCTCCCAATATAGTAAGCCCTGTCAATTTAAATACAGCATCAGGATGTTTTGCATCCTTTTACAGCATCCAGACACAGCAGCTGACATCATGCATTTCATTATATAGGTCTGATGTTCTTTGCGTGATGTGCAGAGAGACACTTGGCATTCAAAACTCATGAATAAGTCTGGGCTCCTTGTTCTGTTCTGCACATGGACAGTATGGACATTTTATTTCAATTTGTGACACAGAGGAAATCTTCACAGATATTTACTTTGACTCATAGTGTTGTATTGACAAAGATCTTTAGTGATGTCTATAATTATGTACGTATTGATGTCGCAAAGCTAGATGCAGACATCATACTATTTTACATCCTTTTTCTTCCTCGTTAAGTGAATGTAATTCTAGAGAAGAGCGTGAGATTGACAGCTGAGAAGACTGAAGGCCTCATATCACAATACAAATGTAATAGGAACACTGGCAGTGTATGCTGCTCAGTAACTGCATCCAACAAACTCTGGCTAATTGTCGTGATTTGTGAGGTCTGAGGATGATAGCAAAAAGATTGAATACTAATACTTAATCAAAGATTAGACGCAGATGAGCACTATGTTCTAACAGCAAAGCTTCATTAGCTATCATTCATTTGCTTCATTCTTAAGAACTGAACTTTGAAGGTGGAATACTAGGTGGGAGGTTTCCCAACGTTATGTTTTTTGCAGAGCTGTTGAATTGGTGGTAGAGGCAAAACTCCTTTTACAGTATCAGATTAGTAAAATTCTCCATTGAACTTGTTTTATATGCCTCTTAACGTTTGTAACTGGTCATTTGGAGTGACCAGCATCTTTAAATGTGGCTTTACTGGATCAATTCACTTTTTGCATTAATTGCAAATCCCAGAACCTTGAACATTTATTGCTAGGGGTTAGGCTTACTTCTTTGTCTCCCCCCCTACCCTGTCTTCTCCTTGTTGCTTTGATTTTATTACACTTAAGGATTTAATCCATCTGTGTTCTAGCAGACTTTTAATTACATCCAAGTTGTTGGTGCTTGAAAAACCATCTTAATACAATGGAAAACCTAAAATATTCAATGAACTGTATGCCACGGTGGTAGGCAGATGAATGTAACAAGCCATAAAATGAATTATACTGCCTAGTATGAAGAGGCAGAAACTTGGTGAAAATAAACTTTGTAATTGGATATGTTCTGTGGACTAATATCAAATTAGAATTGTAAGGCGATATTTAAGGGATTAGGCATCCACTGAATGCAAGTAATTTGAATTATCCATGGACAGCTCTTAAAGCCCCCACTAAGTCATTATTTGCATGTCAGAGCTTGCTGTGCATGGAATCATGAGATGCTTGAGCCAGCACTATAAAGTAAATTCTCCTTGGTGTTGTAATGTATTGACAGTGAAGAAACATTTCTCTTTGTGATTCCTTCATTCTCCTTCCTCCTTTATTCCATTCTGATAGAAAGTGACAATAGGTTTCTGTGATTTTTGAATCCAGATTATAGAACAGAAACATGTCCAATGTAATACTAATATTTGTACAATATGCTTCAAAGGGTAAAGCACTGCCTCAGATGAAGGCAGGAATATGACTTTAGTGAATGAGTTTTAATGTAATTTATTTTCTCCATATACTGACCATGCAATTTAAAAATCAAAGATTGCTGCAGTATGTACTTCCTGAATCATGGAGGTGCATCCCAACAGAGCACGTCTCTCATCTATGAATAATGACTAGTGAAGAAGGTAGGTTTTATACTAGATTTTCAGTGGCCGCATATGGGCAGAGCAGGTGGTTGCTAGAGGCAAGGAAGCATTTATTGGGCTTTTTATTGTGTGAATAATTTTTAGGCTGTGCTAGACAGATAGATTTCAGCTTGCCTTGAGCTTTAAAAATCCTTGAGCTGGCAACAGTGGTGTTACCACCTTTGGCAAGGCCAGCCTCCTCACAAGTATTAGAAAAAACAACTAAGAAATTTTTAAAGTCTTTAAACATGAAAATACTAATTAGGCAGTCTTTATTCTTACCTTTATGTATGGCCATCTTGTTGAAATACTGAAATTCTTTCTTATCCAAGTACGTATGTGATTAGCATTTGCAGCTCTCCCTCAGTTTGTCTTCAGATTCTGCTAATGCTGTTTTCAATGAAGAGAGCCATCAAGCACTGTGCGTAGAGCTTAGTACTTTGGGGACTCAGCCTTTTTCCTTGTTTTTCCTCTGAATTTGCTGCAAGTCTCAATATGTGGTGGGGAAAATCTAATTATAAAAGTCATCCTGCTTGGACTTTGAATAAGTTTACCAGGACAGTGAATTAGATCCTTCCATGAAATTTTGGCACCTTTATTTTGGGAAAATAGATTGTCCTTTAATATTTATATATTTATTGGTGGTAAAAGTCCTTTATGATCTAGTAGATGGAAAGGTAAAATGTCTTTCCTTTAGTTTTCTAAAAGTATATAGGTATTTGAGACCTATTTATTTCTAGCAGAGTTAGGTTAAATGCTTCTGAAAAACCTAGTCCTTTTCCGACTGAAGTCCAATTTCATATGTACATATATATGTGTGGGGGCTTTTGTCTGTGTATAAATGTTTGGTTATCAGTTTATAATTAAACTTATGTATCCTTTATAATTTAAAAAAATCTGTCCATTGGCTAATAGTCTCTAAATGAAGTCATATTTCAATAATTTTTATAGGCTTAAAATTTAGACGCAGCCTTTAACCAGTTGTATTTTGAAACATTCTGTTTTGCATTGAATAAGAAAATTATTGTTTATTTTGCGTTATTTTTTCTTCCTAAGATCATGTGAAAACAGGAAGTAAGAGTCTGTGAAGTATTCCCCCTTGCCAGTCTGCTCCCACCTCACCACATCATGTTAACATCATTAAAATTGGATGCTTCAGGAATACAGTGGAGATGATTTTTAGTAATAAAAGCCACAAATGACTAAAGTAACTTGTCAAAGTGGAACATAACACTAGCACTGAAGAAGACAGCATGTATCATTCAAGGTACTACATTTTCATTACCATAAAGAGGAGGTTTTTTATATGAACTACTGGCAAGTTGTTGCAGTAAGGACGATAGAATTGGATCCTTTTTTTTTTTTTTTAATTATTTGGGCTGAATTTACTTAAATGCACATTCATTAATTTACTAAAAATACAATAAAGTAATTAGTAACAGGAAGGTTAGGTTTAAAAGTCACTTTAGTTTTCCTGCATTGCTCACTGTAGCAGCATTGTCCTACTGCATGGAGCCTGGAAGGCCCAACTGACTGGAAGGAGAACCAGCCTTGGACTTCTTTGTGCTAAATGTAAAATGAAATCTAGCCAAAATAATTTATTCATTTACTTAAGTTTAGAGAGCTCATTGGTCTGTGATCAATATTCTTAATAAAGATATATTTGCTTTCTAAGATGCGCATTCTTTAATATAATCTTCTCCAAAATAAGACTCCTTATTACTATATTTACAAGATAAGCCTGAGGCCAGTGTCATGTGCAGGCACGTGGAGTAATGTCTTCATTGCTGTGTGACTAAATTGTTTGTTGACTGATTTACTTTGCTGTGATGCCCCACAAGTCTTCCTGAAAGTCTCAAATATTTTTTTTTCTTTTTTGTTTTAAAGTGGCTTCACTACTTAGCAAATTGAATATCCAGTGTAATGACCACACAGTCACTTCAAAGAAGTATCAAACACATTATTGCTGTTTTCTCTAGTGCGTGGAGAAATCAAGAACTGTTGTTGTGTTAGACTTTAATCACATACTTAATTCTTTGAAATGTTCAAAGTATCCTGATAATCAATAACTATCTTTAGATCTTATCACCTCCAAGGGAAACAGAAACAAAATCTAAAAAGAGCAGGATTATAGGATGCTTTCAAAAGAATTAGGGAGCTTCTCCCCCCCTCACTCACCCCCTTCCCTTCGCCCTTCCCCTCCCCCTTTATTCTTTTTTTAGCTGGTAATATTTTCCACTCAGCACTAGCTTAGCTAACCAGACATAATGAACTTCCTAACGTATTTCATGGTATATAGTGAACCAGACAGATTCACTAAGGGAAGAAATGGTAAGTTAGTAAAACAGCATCTGCAGGAGGCCAGATTTATTAGTCCTTTAAAGCCGCAAGCTCTTCTGGGCATTGCTTTCCCAGAAAGCAGTGTTTCTTTTCCAGTGTCGCTCTCATGTTTCACTCTAACCTATATAGCAGGATTTATTTCTGGATCATACAAAGAGTCTTAGAAGGACCAATGCTGAGCTTACAGGGGTTTGAAATGAAGACAGATCTACAATCTGCCTCACACCCAGATTTAATTGCTTGTGATTTTATTCAAACCTCCAGGATCACTGAGGTGCTTTTTTTGTGGAATAGATTTTAGAAAGTTTTTAGACATTATAACTACTGTTGTTTAAAGGCATTATATAATTTCTGTTCCCAGATAAAATACATTTTAAAGGTACCTTTTTCCCTGAGGGTCAGTGAGAGTGCAGTTTGCATTCAATGTTCCCAAATTCTCTGAAGTACTTTGTTGCTATTACTTTGTTCTTGAGCACCCAGATAAACGGGGTGTGATAGGCAAAAAGAAAACCACCACGGAAAGATAAGAACAAAAGCATAAAAGAAGGAAATCCTTTAGAGAAAAATAAATAAAATTCAAGAATTCACCCCTTTCTATGTCATAATTTGTATATAAATAGAATTATACGTTCTAAAACTTGACATTTATAAGCTAGGACTTCAGAGATATTTGGAGTGGGTAAGAAATGTTGCAAAACTGGCTCGTTCCAGTCTTGAAATTCTTAATGGAGTTCAAAACTGTTAATTTCCAAACATTAAATTGCAAATGAAGAGCCAAAAATGATCTCATTGGTGCTAGCTAACTAAACCAAGATGTGTCACTAACTGGAATGTACTGAAAAATGCACTTGAATATTTCTGTTGGCTATACACTTGAGTATTTCTGCTGGCTATCAGGGTTTGTTAATGTGACTATGTAAAAAGTCAGTCCATTTTCTATGGTGGGTCATATGGCATCATAGTGGAATTGAAGTGACTGGCAGAGAAAAAACAAGGAATAAGAGAACAATTTAATGACCTCTGTTGGTTTAGGACCTGATCCAAAGCCAAATGACATCAGTGGAAAGACTTCTATTGAGCTCAGTGGGCTCTAAGTCAAATCTTTAATTCTTATATGTAAACAGCTTGTTAGCCAGTTCAGGTGTTGCAGGGTGCAAGGAGAAGCTTATAGGGAGGGGTGTACTTTATGCTGTGTTTTCAGTCGTCTTAAAGTTTTTGCTGCTGTTTGAACACATTGTCTGACTGTACCTTGAAACTTCCAGGGCAGATCAGGAAGACAGAAAAGAAGGTGGTAAATATACTGCATCAACAAAAGAATTTTGAGAGGAAGTAAGAATTTCATGGAACTAAGGTTATTTCAAAACAAAGCATGATAAGATAGGTGAGCCCTGCAAAAAAGGAAAGTATGTTTCTGGCAACCACATCACTTTCAGTAGTGCAAATTCTGATTGTATGGCAAAGAAATATGAACAGAGAGGATTGTATGTCGGTAAGGATTTTACCTTGCTCTTCCCTCTTGAAGATGCATACACATATACATGGTTTCGTTGTGAAAATGATTGATAATTGCTTTTAGACCACTAAAAGAGAGAAAAATCAAAAGACTGCAAACGATGTATAGTATGTTAAAAGAATATGTTTATAAATATATTAAATATTAAAATATTAAATAGTATTAAAATATTAAATAAAATATTAAATAGTATGTTAAAATAATATGTTTACTATTAAGGGACGTCTATTGATATGTATTTTGGATGAAGACTATACTATTAGTTCTATGTGATTCTATATCAGTGGTGTGTATATGAGGTTGCCCTGTAATGGAGAACAATTAAATAACTGAAGAAACTACAACCCAACAGTGTTGCATTTTTAATAAATCCAGGCATATGCACCTGTTTACTGGAGCTTATATAGAATACATGGATGTTCAGTTTATTGCAAGAGATATGCATTTGAATTTTCTGCTTCTGGTTCATTTATAAGGATTACCTTGTGAGGCAACTGTTAAACTCCTCCATTATATTTTACTTTTCTCCTGAAATTTGGGGTTTCTTCAGTTGATTTTTCTGAAATGTGAAAATATATCCATATATGCATAGAGAACACATATCTCCATATGTATGGAATAGTGTAACTGTTTAACATATTTTGATTTAGTTTTTGAGACGGAGGGCTGGAATTTGAAAGCAGAAGCAGCTATTCATTCCAAAAGCACAAAAAATAACATATAAAGATGCTCTCCAAGCCAGTTTATAATAGCAGGTATGATTCAAAATATGCCTGAGTCATAGTAGGGCAACCTGTTCTTATTTGCCTCGAGGAATCTCTGAAATGTGGTGTTAGGCACAGTATCAAGACAGATTTCTCCAGCTATCCCAATTTATTTTTTAAGTAGGATGATAAGCCAAAATGTCCACATCTGTGCTATTCAGTAATATTAAAGCTAAAAAAATACAGATGACTGATGGCATACTCGGTGTGGAGATTTCCATCCTAGTTTAAAAGCACAGGCATAATTTCCAGGTTACCAGTGCCTCTTAAGATCAGCTGTTTGTTTTCTCTGCCACTGACATGATTACCCCATCTAATTTTGTGTTTGCTTTCTCACTCCTGAAGGAGATGTAGTCTGAAATACCTTTCATGTATCTCTCTATACTTACAGTTTGGGAATGGCAAAGCTAAAGTTTTCTTCCTCTTTGATTTCCCTCACAAAAATTTAATTAATTTGCACTGACTTTGCTCTAGAAAGAACTCTCAACTCCTCTCATCCATCTAATTAACCAACACCTGTGACACCTCCATGTGTGACTGAATGATTAGCTTCTCAGGGTTTTTATGGCTAATGTACATAGTGTGTGCATATGTAAGGTTTGCTGTTATTCAAAGTAATATTTCATTATTATTCATTGTGCAACTAATGGATCCAGTGAAACATAGTTCCTATGGTGCATCTGTAATACCCGTCTCACTGCAATATCCTCAGGACCTCGCTGCTCCCCTTTTGACCCAAAACTTACACTTAACTTATTTTTTTCTATGTCAGTGAAACTTTCCCAGCAGTTATTTCTTACATATATTATCTATTGTGTATAATAGTCTCAGTGCTACCTCATCCTGTACCTCTTCCTCCCATGCCCTAAAATAATTCTTAAATTTATTTCATTCGCTTGTGTGGCCTATCAGGAATATCACAGATGACATACTGTAGTTGTCTGGAATTAGGTGTGTGCTAATAGCCCTGTTAGCCACTGCCTATTGCCCTATGGATAAAAGCACCTTAAGGGTCAGCTCTCTGCTGTTTCCTCGGAAGGAGCACTAATAGGATTGCTACACTCTCTCTAGATGGTGATTATCAAGAATAGAAGATATTAATAATTTTGAGATCTTAATTGCTTTGTTAAATTTGGTTGAACTTAGAAGAAAAAGTTTTGGAGGAATATAGGCTGGCCGTACAATATTCAGCATAATGTCTTATTGCACTGCTAACAGGACTAAAAATAAGATTGGGAAGGAATGAAAGCTTAGGTTATCCTTATTAGCCAGAATTTCCAAAACAATGAATAAGACTGTAGTCCTAATGGATACATAATATATTTGGATGGAATTTTTAAAGAAGATAGGTAAGGCAGCTCCTAGCTATCCTTCAGTGGACAGGTAAACTGCTCCTTCTAATACCATGGCACTGGGGAGAAGATTAGAAAAACAGGAAGAAGGCAAGAGTAAATTCCTCACTCCAGTGGTCATTTAAGAGTAAGAGCCTGGTTTACACATTATGATTTGTCACATGAGACATCTTAAAAATATGCGCCTTAATTAAATGGAAGTATTTGAAAAACATAAATATATTAACTTTAGCAAAAGAGGTTCCTAAGGTCAAAGGTTTGAAAATTTTTGTTCAAAGTGAGAATGGCATCAAATGCTTACCTTTTGACTGCAATCAGGGGGATATACCATCTTGGCAAAAGATAGAAATGTGTATCTTTGGTCTATATATGATTTTGTAGTGCTTTTTTTCCCAGTTCAGAACACTGAACTAGGCCAGTAACTCAAAAATTGAACTTAGCCAGTAAGGCAGATAGTAAAAGAAAAAAAATTACTTTTGTAAAATTAATGTATGCTGCAGATCACTATCTTTTTTCTTTGAAATAGTGAGCTAGCCAGATCATACGCTTTCCAGGAATAATATAGCCTTTTCTGTAAGAAGCAATCTGAAGGTCAGAATCTCTTGACAGTCCAGTAACTCACTCAGTATATGTTACTCCCATCAGATTATGAGTCACCTCTACTGAGTATTAAAATACACTTAAGTTTTACTATTGAACAACTTGCCTTTTTATTCTAATTTCTTCTATATCTCTACATTCAACCTTCTGTGACTACATATGCAGTGTGCAAATTTCCTAAAATAGTCCTAAATTTTCAGTGCTTTGTTAACTCCAGTAGATCAAGGAATGTAGGTTAATCATAGAATTATATAATGGTGTGGGTTGGTAGGGACCTTTAAAGGTCATCTAGTCCAACCTACCTTCAATAAACAGGGACATCTTCAACTAGATCAGGTTGCTCAGAGCCCCATCCAAGCTGACCTTGAATGTTTCCAGGGATGGGTCATCTACCACCTCTCTGGGCAAACTGTGCCAGTGTTTCACTACCCTCATTGTAAAAAATTCCTTCCTTCTATCTAGTCTAAATCTTCCCTCAAATCCTACATCAAATCTGTATCTCTTAAATTTAGAGAGAAGGATCGTGTCAAAGGCCTTACAGAAGTCCAGATAGACAACATCTGTAGCTCTTCCCTTGTTCACTGATGTAGTCACTCCATCACAGAAGGCTACTAGTTTGGTCAAGCAGGACTTGCCCTTGGTGAAGCCATGCTGGTTGTCTTGAATAACCTCCATGATCTCCATGTGCCTTCGCATAGCTTCTAGGAGGATCTGTTCCATGATCTTCCCAGGCACAGAGTTGAGGCTGACAGGTCTGTAGTTCCCAGGGTCCTCCTTTCTACCCTTTTTTTAAAATGGGTGCAATGTTTCCCCTTTTCCAGCTTCCAGGGACTTCACCTGACCGCCATGACTTTTCAAATGTCATGGAGTGTCTTGGCAACTACATCAACCAATTCCCTCAGGACTCTGGGATGCATTTCATCAGGTCCCATAGACTTCTGTATGTTCAGGTTCCTCAGGTGGTCACAAATCTGATCTTGTCTTATTGACTAACTCCTTGAAGAGCTGGAAGTTTGCTTTCCTAAAATTCAGGCTCCTGACTTTACTCTTCACCTGACCCGTATCCCACAGGACTGCAAACTCCGCCATTGCGTGATCATTGCAGGCCAGGCTTCCTCCAATCTTGACGTCACTGATTGGCTCACTTGCATTGGTGACTAACAGGTCCAGCATTGCATCCCCTCAGGTAGGGCTCTCTATTACCTGGCTTTAAGAAGTTATCCTCGGTGCACTCCAGGAGTCTCCTGGATTACCTGCAGCTCTCCATGCTGATTTCCAGCAGATGTCGGGTGGTTGAAGTCTCCCAGCAGGATGAGAGCCTGTGAGCGCGATGCCTCCTGTAGCTGGAGTAAGAAGGCTTCATCAATAGGCTCCCCTTTCTCAGGCCACCTGTAGTGGACACCAACCACAAGGGTTCCCTTTGCTGCCTCTGTCTCTAATTCTTACCCATAAGCTTTCAACCTGCTTGTGGCTATTCTTCAGAGACAGCTCTTCATACTCTATCCATTTCTTAACGTAGGGGGCAACACCTCTGCCTCTCCTTCCTCACCTGCCCCTTCTGAACAGCCTGTAGCTGTTGATAGCTGCACTCCAGCCATAGGATTCGTCCCACTGAGTTTCAGTAATGGCAACTAAGTCATAAGTTGTTAATTTAGGTTATTAAGAGTTTTCTTGTTTATCTACTGGAATATACAAGGTAATTGGTGGCAGTTTGACAGAAAGGAAACAACCTAAGACAGAAGCAGTGAATTTGTTTCTATGTGTTTCATTTCATGCCAATGTGTTGAGGATGCATCCTGTTTCATCACCTCTTAGAATTAGACCACATGTATCCTAAGTTTTCTCACAGTAGAATTAGCTTCTCTTATTAGCTTCCCCTCTCCAATTAGCCTCCCTTCTTCAGCTATATCCACTGCTTAATGATTTTCCTGGTCCCAACTTAATTGTACTGAGAAGGAAAAGCCAAATTTTGCCAGTAAAAAACCCCAGGCATCTGCGTAAACTCTGGGTGGACAGTCGCAAATGTTAGGCACTGTCTTAGCGCAGTTCAAAGTATATATTTAAGTTTGTTTAGGGTTGGTTTTTCTTTTTGTAATCATATAACTTTGATTTTATTTAGAACTATTTCGGTGTTAGGGGTTTAGACAGGTTCACAGATTTAGATAAGTATCATCATATTTTGCACAGTTCTAGTATGAAGTACTCTGTACAAGAAGAGTCTTTGTTTATTTTTGATTCTTTCTTGCTGCTACATTAGCCACTAGGAATTCTCATTACAATTCATTCTCCTCATTAATCAGGCTGGTGTCTGGGACCTTGCATCTGTTTCTTTTATATAGTCATGTCACAGTGTTGACAAATCACCTTATGAATGTTAAAGCAGAAGTGCTGAATAGATTATAATGAGCCTAGATTCACTGGGGAAAGGAAGTGTTAGCAATGGAAAAAGGTAAGGAAGTATTTCATCACAAATATGCAGTGCAATGGAAGGTACCTTGCCAGAGCCCCAAGCACCTTGTAAGGCAGAAATATTACGGGGAGAAAACGGACATGTCACTGTCAAGTGTCTAACTGTCACTATTTTTTATTATGTGAAATGCAGTAATAGTCTGTTTTGCATGTTTTGCAAAAGACAATGTATAAACATACCATAAAAAAAAAATTGGTTCGTTATCTGCAAAGCTTATGATCTCTATTGCAGCTGTCAAAAAGAGTAGCTGAATGAACAGATACCATCACAAGAATCCTTTTTTTTCAGTATAGATATCGAGATTTTAAAAAGTCCTGTGGATACTTGTGAAATAACTGACTAGAATGATCTACTGAAAAAAAAAATCTGGTTTTGTCCACCTTCTGTAGTATTTTGTTTTTCACCAAAAAAATTTAATTCTCTGTTAACTATGTTTCCCTTTCCCCACAAAGAAGTGTTTCTTTGCAGTCTTGTAATTTGCAGTATTGGGAGCATGACGCTATGGCTGGCTGGTTGCATTTTGTTTTGATATGATTTCTTTTATAAGCCATGTCCTTGACCTCTATGTGTCTATGAACAGATATCAGTGAAATAAGGAAATTACACAATGAAGCTGGGCTAATGAATTTGTAAGTTTGGTCTTGAAATAAAATAATTTTGTAAAATATATCCTTTAAAAATGGAGGACACATCATATATCTGTTAAGACGTTTACTGTGGAATAACTTAAAAAAACATGTCCTAAGGGTTTTGCTGGTAACAAAACTAAAGATCATTCAATTTTTGTTATTAACCGATATTAAAATAGCTCTGCTGTTTCTGGTTCTTCTGTTGCCTCCAAAAATTGAGTGTGTCAGTTCATCCATCTTTATTGGCCTCTAATAATCTCCCTACATTTTAGAGCTTTAAGTGTCAGCCTTAAATTGTCTTTGATGAGAGTGAAGAATTGTATTCACCTTTCAAGACCTGATCCCTTAGGGTATATGAATGATGGATTGTTTTGCTCTCAGAATGCTTCACTGAAGAAGGCTTTACTTAAATACGTATTTGTGTAAAGGCCATCCGCAACAGTTACAAATATGACAATTTTACTATATCTCTAATAATATTAATTTTTTTCTTCTTAAGACATTAAAGATAATTAAAGATATATTAAAGAATCTCAGGGCCAAGCTTAAAAACACAATCTCTAGATAATTCACACCAAAAGATGGCTAAAAAGAACACTGAATTCAATTTTAAAAAAAAGTCTTTCAAAAATCATTATCTGATTCATGAGCCTTGTACATTTGGGAAGGGTAATCTTAAAATACTCAATTTTTTTTACCATACAGTACATTTGTAAAATGAGTAAATTTTGTAATGCTGACCATGTCACATGGTCATGTAATAAACTCATAGGCTAGCTCGTGACACCTTAAAAATTGAAATACGTATTGAGTAGCTTAAAGATAAGAGGAAATATAAAAGGAACAAAGAAAAAGGATATCTGTAAGGGATAGGGTCTGAAGAAAATTAAGCATAGCTTTGTACTGTGTAAAATTTTGGTATTTTTTGTTAAAAATTTCAAAGCATATTTGTTTCTCTCAAGTACTCACCATGGTCAGTCTTGCTTAACAAATTCTCAGTTTATGGCTGCAAAGTGACTGCTGTTGTTTCTATTTTCACTCACATAACAGAGAGCAAAATAGTTTGAGAAGACAAACGAAAGTCTTCAATGTTCTCTGTCTAAATAACAGAGTGCTTACCTGTACAAGAACCAGTAAGACTTCACTTAGAGAAAGGCTTGCTAAATAGTATTTTGTGTATGCACAAGTTTCACTTGGCTTCCCAAGTTCCTAGAAGTCCAGCTGAAATCAGTCAAGTTTCTCAGTGTCTCAGGCAGAGTCTGTAGACTGTTTCTTTTGGTTTTCTTTTGGCATTTTTCTTACTTTGCAGTTGAGCTATACTGTCAAGCCTATTCTTGGGGCTGGGAGTGTGCAAAGATTGTTTCAAAAACAATCTGCTTAAAAAAAGAAGAATAATTTGAAGGCTATGCCTTGTAACTCTTTCTGCAGGTTAGAATCGTACCTATTAATCAAGGAAAATCTATTATTAATTAAGAAAAAGTCTTCAGTGATATGCCTTATAGATAAGAAGGAACAAATGCCTTCATACCCACAATTTACCTGATCAATGAAGTTGGAAACCATAGATATGACCTTCTAGAGTGTTGTAAGTATCCTGTTCAATTAGATCTTTAGCTGTCAGGATCAGTGTTGGGCTGTGAATTATTAGAGACACATCTCAGGTGTTCTTTACCCCTGTATGTGCACGTTAATTGGAGAACCTTTACTTTCCGTTGTGTCTGTTACACCTCAAAAACTTGTGTCAGGGAGCAACAGGGCCAATTGCCCTGTTGGGAAAGTGAGCTGAGGGTGGCAGGTACGCAGGGCCATGGCCGCGCCAATCGGGGCATCATCCTACAGTACCCCAACAAGAACAACAGTGTAGGTTTGACAACTCTAACCACGTTCAGCCAAGAGTTCAGGTTCCCAAACAATCAATGAAGTGGGTCTTAGGTGAAGCTGGGAAAAGTCAGGTCTGTGGGTCAGGATCAGGGTCGGGGTCCACGAGGTACATAGCCAGGCACAGGCTCACAGCCGAGCTCAGGCAGAGACCACAGCAGGGTGTGTGCATTTGAGATGAAAAGAATTACAGACAATGCAGTACACCCTTAACTAACATTTTGCTGTCCTTAACTTGGTAGGCAAATAATACTGGCTTTAACAACCTAGGAGTCTAACCCATGAATAGAGTTTCTGGAGGCCACAATAAAAATGAGCCTGATTTTATGAGAATATAATTAAATTTTGCGGTACTAGAAAGCAATGGTAGTCCCCCTGTTTGTTTTTTAAAAAGGAAGAGGGGGGGCAAATAATCCAACCTCCCCCGAATTAATTTTGTTATTTTAATGGGATCAGTTTATATTAGGCATTACTTTAAATTTATCTTTTCCCTCAGGCCAATTATAATAATTGGTGCTTTTTACTTAATGAATATTTTCCAAAACAACCATCATTCTGAAATTAATGATAGGAGTTTTCCCTGTTGCACTCAAGACTGAGGTTGTCCGAGTCTGCAAAAGAGTGCAGAGCTGAAGGAGGTGTATGTAATGTTCAGCTGCTCAGGCAGTGTTGCCGTGTTGCTTTAAGTCCCATTCCTGAACCAGGACTGAGAATCGTTTGCCGTTTGTAATAACTGGTTGAGAAAGCTCTCACATCAAGTTGTTTTTCAAAAATTTTGCAAGTTTGAATGTGATATTTTTACCTCTAACCTATTACAGAACTAAGCAAAACATTAGTTTTATATCCATATATTATTACAAAAAAATATGTATCATACCAAAAATACATGTTAATACAAAAAGAAAAAAAAGATTTTTTTTTTTTTTTTTTTTTTTTTTTTGGCTACTAATAGTCTAAATTTAGGCAATTTGTAGAAATCTTGGTAAAAAGTCCACCTGACAAAGCCAGAAAGAAACTATCATGCTGGCGGTGCTGATATATATGTGTGACACATGAAGCACATTCTTGCTCAGAAGACCTTTACTGTAGTGTCCCTGGAGTTCTGAGGAGAAGATAAATGGGTAGTTGTAGCACTGCTTGCTCTTTAAATGTTAGAATATGCTGGTAATTTATCAAAGTGTTGGAAGAGCTTTTCGTTATAGGAGATACCTAAAGCTTTGGACTTTCAAGACCCAAAGCACTATAGGGAAAGTAGACGCAGTATAACTGGTGTTAATAGAGGTGCTTCTGTTTATGCCAACTCTGGGTTTGACATGTATATTTCTATTTGGTAAGAGATTTACCATGATCATGGGATGGTTGCAAAAGCTTTAACAAGCCCAGAAACTATTTCTTAAGTGTATAGAGGTGTTTGAAGTTGGACAGAACTTGAGTCAGAAAAAACCATTGAATGATTATACATTTTTCTTTTTAACTTTATGAAAATGTTGACATCTCAAATATTTTCTATGATCTTTTAATATACAAATAACAACTCTAATATTTAACAAGATGAATTTGGTCAGTTACCCCTAATTTCTCTGACTATTTTACTTTATTGTATTGTGTACAGTGTCCTTCTTTGTAGTTCGTGTTGTAAGTATAATAAAAATTTACCCAGGAAAATAGCTCTGCTCATCATTCTGCTACTCCTCAGTTCTTGCAGTGGTATCCTTGATCTCTGCTTAGAACAAAGGGAGAAGGGGAGGGAATTTACAGTCACATTCTATTACTCTACTTTCTGTCTGTCTGTGCTTGAGTGACCACATTATTTCCTAAGCAACTAAATTTATTATTTTCAATAGATTATTCCTTTGGCTTCCATCACTGTTGCTCTGTCGCCTCCATAACCTCCTGCTGACCTCTAAGGACTAATGCCAGAAGTATGAACCGGTGTGTAATTACTAGGAAGTCAAGAGTTGGATAAAATAGAGAGAAGAAACAGAAAATAAAATCTTGATGGACTTGGCTTCAGCATAATGTGAATTATTGAGTTCTAATGAAAACATCGTATTCATAATCCTATATTTATGGAATAAAAGCATTTAGAAATGCTGAGATAGTTTTGGCAGCTTTTATTTCTCCAAGCTATTCTTTCATGTTTTCTGCAGTGTAAGGCAGGTAACCCGGTACTAATTCACCTTTCCAGAGTAAATGGCAATGATAGTTAAATAAACAAAGCTCAGATTTTGGATCCCAGTTCAGCAACATATGATGATGCTAGGAAGCCATGGAATGCTCAGACCCTGGTTATAGTTGATAAATTTGCAAGTATTTTCAATGTTATGGCCTCATTAATATAAAGTAGAATGACCTACGAGTAAAAAATGGGTTTAACTTAGTCTATATTTAAATTGCCAAGCCCTCAACAGACTTATTTTTAAAAAGAATTTAATTTTAAAGTGATTTTATAATGGTAGTAGCTTTTCTTTCTGTAATTCAATCAGGGAACCTGTAGCCTGTCTAAAGCTTAGTCATTTCTCATCATAAACTATTTTCTCTTTTTCCTCTGTGTCTCACCAGTGTTTTGCATTATAATTTATTTGTCCCTGTGCCCTATTTAACTTACTATCCATCAAAGGATTTTGTTTTCTGCACCTTTTTACGATAAATTAACTTGATTTGAAGCAAGGTGATTCTGCTGCTTCTCTTCCGTGCGCGTTTCCAGCAGATGACTGATGCTCTAAGATGATCCAGTTAATCCATGGAAAAATACTTGCAGTATTTTCCTGACTCCATTTACCAGGATACAATAAGCAGCAAAGAGGAGGCAAAATTACTAAATTTAAATAATTATTATTAAATTTAAATATGTTTTCTGATTTTTTTTTTTTAGATCAGATTACATTTGCCATCCTCCAGCCTCTAAATAAAAAGCACGTTTGGAAGATGAACAAAAATCTAATAATATGGAGATAAGGTGATTGTTTTCTTTTGTGTGGGCTGTAGTTGGTGCTGCACACTAAAGCACAAGTACTATTGCAATCAATAAGTTGAGTAGGAAGTGTTGAATAAGACTAATGAGTGTAGTTAGGCTTCATTATCAATGACAGAAGTTACATATGCATTAAGAGGAGAATACAGTCCTGAGTGTTTGTCTAGGTTTCCATTCAGTGGAATGGAACATTGCAAAGTTTCATAATACAGGTCCCTGTTATTTATGGCACTTACTGAATGAAATCAAATATGCTGAGCCACATGGTTTAGAGAAAACTGGTTGAGAGGAGCGCTGCTTTCCTTGTACAGATACCTTTCCTAAATGAACGTGACATTTTTGTTAGATGAAGCTCATAGTTTGGTATGAAACGTGACTACTTGTCTACTCTAATCCTCTGCAGGTAATGCTTTTAACTGTAACTCTTCAAGGTCTTGTCTAATCTCAGGATATTTAGGTCAAGGTCTATTTATAAGAACTACAACAAAGACCTTAGGGCCTCCAGCTGAAAAGACTATTTAAAGTAGATTTACATGTGTGATCATTTCATGGAATCTCGGAATTTGTAACTACCAAAACCTTGATTTTAAGCACAGATTACTATGAGAAGCAGCATCATACAATTTGAAAATATCAAGCCATCCGCATTGCTATCGTTGCCTTGAAAGAGATGTAAAAAAATACTTCAATTAAAAAAAACAATAATCTTAATTTTCAGCTATTATATTTTTGTTTCATTTTGTTGTTCATCTGTAGGGGAGTAATTCGAACTCTTTCTATTTTATTTTCCAGTCACTTCAGTTTCTAATTGTACCTTACTGATAATTCTCTTCATCTCAAGTTTCAAATTTATATTGTAAAACATATGATGGCTTTGTTTTCATATAAGTAATTAATTTCTTTTTATGGTTTTTTAGCTTTTTTTTGTCATCATCTAATGCAATTTGGTTTATCATGTCTCTTCATTTATAATGTCATAGTTCTGATGTAAGAGATGCAGGCTGCAACTCCGTAATAAAATGAACTTTAGTTTACTCTCCAGGTTAACTTGGCCATCGTGAAATGTTCATACCCTTTTAGTTAGAGACTCCCCAAGAGATTATTTTAACATATAATTTAGACAACTTTGCAAAAGTTTTGGGATGAATGAGTCCTTGCAGTGGTGAAATACCAAAGGGATTAGGTCAGATGTGGTTTTATTTAGCTGAGTTTTAACAGCCTCCACGAGTGGAGATTCTATAATCTCTCTGGGAGAAGTGTTTCAGTGTTGCACTGACCTCTTATGGAAACGTGGTTTTTTTTTTTAATGACTGGCAGTGGACATGTTAGGATGGTATTCAGCTTCCTGGTGAAATTTTTTGTTTCGGATAATATTTCAGTGTTTGAAAAGTAAGCACAATGCTATAAGTGCTTAATCACTCTTGCATCGTTCTTCTTGTATATATACACCCTTTTAGTGTAAATGTCTAAAAAACCCCACACCAACAACAAAACAATCACGATTAGATGGAAATTCCAATCCTGATTAATGCACGTTTATCCCTCCAGTATGTTTATCTACCAAGTGAAGTTATCAAACTCTAGAAAGTTAAGGCTCTCCGTTATTCCAAAGCAGTTGTTCTATTCTTTTTCTTCATTTATTTTACGGTAATATGTATGAATGAGTTGTTGAATTCAGTTAAATGTTGTGAGTGTGGAAATCTGATTCAGCGATTAATGGCTTAAAATTCTCTTGGCAGAAGTTGAAGTTGAAGTGTGGGTTGGAGGCAGAGGGAAAAAGCAGTGAAAAACATAGTAGGGTGAGTGGAAAAAAGCCACAAGAGATTTTGAAGAAAGAACACAGAAGGAAAGAGGTGGCAATTAAAGTGAGCACAGAATCAACATCATCATATTGTCCATAGGGACACTTTACATTTCTTCTACAAGGATTCTTCTGCCCCTCTAAAAAGGAATCAAACCACAAGCTTCACCTCGATTTAGAAAGCACATTTTTAATTGGCTGAGTCTCAACAAAAAATAAAGCAATAAAGGTGAGAAGCAAAGGCTTAAAAATTCAAATTGGTTTCACTAATCTGTAATAGTCTGCAAGAGCAGATTTTTCTTGAAATAGGTGTACAAACAAATTCTACAGTTTTGCTTATGATATATTTAAAATGTAATACATGTAAGTATGTTGTATTTTTTTTTAATCAATTTTTCTTCTAAGGCCCACAATTGAAATAGATTAAAGCACCTAGAAACTGAGCAGCTAACAGCGTATGCGATTGTCTGCTTCTCCGGATATAGAGGAGAAACGCTTTTTTTCAAGAGACATTTCAGTCCCGCTCCTCATATTCAGCTTCTCAGTTGTTCTAGCAAAGGGGAAGGTAATATTTATGCTGTAAGTAGATAAGATGAGGAATATGTAATCATTAAGAAATATGTTATACTTTGTTGAACAACTCTTATGCGATAACTTTGTTTATTGTCAAACTTCGTCTTCTAAGAGAAAGGCTGTAAATCTCTTTGTTAATCCCATTAGCTAGCTCATCTCTTAGTTAAGCACAATTTGGTCTGATTCTGAGTATGTCCTCCTTTGTGCTGTGGAATATTGTACCATATATATTTTTTAAAAAGCTTGATTTTTAAAAAAACTTCTTAAACTCAATATAAATATCATACGATGAATTTTCATGTGATTCCAGTGACATGAACAGCTCAATAAAGAGAATTTTTTTTTAAACAGATGAGATTTGAAAATGAGAGAAACAACACACATAGGAAACCATGACTGACTCAAAGCTGGATGTCATCAGTTGTATTATCATCTCTGGAATCAAAATTGTTCTCTTTCTGCTCTGGAAGTCATTAGACCACATTGAATCAGAACATCCACAGCTCCCCTTAAAAGCAGTAAAATGGATTACTAAAACAGATTTAAATTGGAGTCAAAGTAATGCAAATCAAGAAGCCATGCAAATATGTTAGTGAGGTTATTTATGTTCTGGCCGACATCTTTTCCACTAATAGATGAGGAAATTCCCTTCTTCAATAGAATAGAAATTCTGGAGCCAAGCGGGTGATTAGAACTGAGGTATTGGAGGACATATTGATGTTACAGGGCTTAGTGGTATGGAGGATATGTACCATGGCACGCTAATACAAAGTTTTAAATACTGTATCATCTTAATTTTTCTAAAACAATCTTATTTCTCACTATCACATCTATATCATCTCTCTTATTTTAATGTGTGTTGGGTGACAAAACTGTACAACTTTACAGTGAACATCCATGTAGGATATTTATGTAGGTTGAATAGCCTTTTTTGTGAACTTCATGCATGTGTACGTTGAAAAAACGTAGACACCTACCCCCCTTCAAGTATTATGCAGTATCTTCCAAATAGTTCTTTCTGTTTCAATGAAAAATTTGGTATGTAAAGTAGTAGTTAATAAGAAGGGTGATAGTCTGCAGCAATTGTTTGAGTAATGCTCTTTGTTGCTTTTAACGTACCCTGTAAACTCACTGAGACACATTGCCATTATTAGTTTGGATAACACCAGTAGAAGGTTACTTGTACCTCTATGTTACGTGACCATCAGTGCAGGCCAGACGTCATTTTCAAGGCAGAATGAATCAGAAAGGCAGGCTTGCTCTGGCCGTGCATGTGATCCAGAAATTTGCCTCTTCTCAGTCCAGGGCTAGTATCTGTGTGTAACCACTGACCCGTAACTCAGATAAGGATGTCTACCCAAATAATTACTGTGAGCAGGAGGTGTTCCCTGTGTGGGAGATCTTTTGTGAAAGGCAGAGCAAGCGCATTTGCCACAAGCAGTTATGGCCAGTTAGCGGGCAGTGGGGAAGCAGGGAGCCGAGTAGGAATCTCCACACTTGGCAGAGTCAGACGCTGTCCCTAGTCATGCCAAATAGCCCACACGTACCTGTTTACAGTGATCTATATGCATGGAGCACAAAACTTTCTTGCCTAAAAGTCTGAAGAGCATCTTCCATGAAGAAAAAACGTCTGTGGGAAAACTGTGGGAGAAATGTAAGGCATAAAAGAAAGAACAGAATCTGATAGAAAAAATGTCAATGGAAGAGACAATAGAGAATAGGCTGCCCCTTCTTCCTAGCTTGTGGAATGTAATTTGCGATGACAAGAAAGCTGCTGAAAGTGAATTATGTTGGTATGGGGTAAAATTCTGTGAAATTTTTGCTTTTTAAAGTTTCATAAAGGTTTAGAAGATATTTGCCAGTGAACGCTTGAGTTAGATACTGCTTGACAGGGGCATTACATTAGAATAAAGATACAGTTTTTTATTCAGTTTAAATTCAAGTTGTATCTCTTGGAGGAATTGAAACTTTGTCACTCCAAACATCACAAAATCAAATAAGATTAGTTTCTCTTTGCCCCCATACCAGCTATGCAGAGCTCATAAAAAGGCATAGACTGAGACGGAGTGTAGATACGGTTTCATTCACATGATGGAAACTGATCCTTTTACTACTAATGCATTATACATTAATTGCCTTGTTATGCTGTGACACCATATTGGAGCTAAGAACAATGAGCCAAACCTGGTAATGTACTTTCTGTTTTGTTACTTATTCATAAGATTCTTTGGAAGGTTTATTTATTTTCCTTTCCCAACAGCACTTTCCAGTGTTTGCTTTGGGAACAAAGCAGTAAATGCTTAAAAACGTGAATTTTAATGAGTGTCTGTGCAAACTGGAAACTCACTGAGGAGGTTAGTTGTTGCTAGTTAGTAAATCAGCAAGGCCCTTGAGAGGAAGATGTATTTCCAGATGGATAATACTTTAACAGTAATAAGCAGCTGCACTCTGAAACAAAGTAGAGGCTGTAAAAGAATAATTAGACTGATGGAAACAGCTAACAGGCCAGGTTATTTTTGTGACATCTGACAAGTTGGTGCAATTAAAGTTGCATTTGATACTATTTTAGATTTTGCACAAAGCAATAAATAATCTTCTTTCTTATTTCTTAATTAAATAACATTTATCTATTAGAATACAATAATTTGTGAAATAAAAGAAAGCCACAAATGTATTTTTGAAGTGGTTGAAATAATACTTTGTCTTTTCTACTCCAAATAATACAGAAAAATACAGGTTTTCATAACTTTGGTTGCACCAAATGTATATTTTTTTGAAGAAAAAATATTGGACAAAAACAGTTTATCGAGCTGATGAATGCAAAAGGTCGGTACTTGATGTTGTAAGATTTACCTTTAACCATGGCTTAAGTAAGCTTTCTGAACTGAATGATGCTGATAAGTCTGTCTGTCTTTATTCTGAAGTGGAAAAAAAAAATCATATTTTAAAATTCATTTTTCAAGTGTGTTAAGTGTTGTTGAATGTTCTTTTCTGTTATCTGTTTGTGTGCTCCAGATTTTTAGATATTTGGGAGCTTAATCCGTTAAGATTTCTGAGTGTCTCTTTTTGACACTGCTGGCTGAACATGTACAATTTCCATCACCTTCAGCATCCAAACTTGAAACTTTTTGTCTATATCTGTTTTATATTTATCGTTGTCATCACTGAGCTTTACGAGCCTCTCCAAATTATAACTCTAAGAAATCATACAAAGCTATCAATGAAAGCATGCAATATAATTTAACTGAAAAAAAGAAGGGATTTGATTAGAGAGTTCACTTTTGGTTGATTGGTAATGAGTGGCAAGTTGCTTCCATATGGTGTAGAAAAGTACACATGGATGTACTATAAACTAGAGTCCATGAAATTGCAGCTAAAGGACCTCTCAAGCTCACAGCTAATGCAACTTTATTGCAGTGACATTAAAAAGCTGACTAATGCATGCTGCTACACTGTTGATCATTAAAACTAAAGAGCTTGAAGTTGTCATACCTCTGAAAAATAGGATAATGAAGCTGGATGAGTGTGAGTTGTTGGTTTAAAATGGAGTTTGATTTGGTATAGGGAAAAAGATAATCCAGGTTCTCTCAAGTTCATTACTTGAAGTGGAAGTTGAAATTGAAGTGAATTTTACACAAAGCTAATCTTGAAAATGTTCGTACATTTTTAAAACAAGTTGAGTTTTCACATATTCAAGGTTAATTGTGGTCTTCCAACAGGAAGTTCAAATGTAATAGGTCCCAGATTCAAAACACATCTTGCTGCGCAAGGGCCAGCAAAGAACAACCTGGCTCTTTAAACGAAGTGCCAGAATGATTTTTGAAGTGCACTATTCATGCAAAACTTGTATGACCTACTTTTCAACTGTGTCAGCCCACATGGTGCGAAAGAAATAGTGTGAAGAAAATGTGCATGCTATAAACAGAAAAATTTAAGAGGTGTGGGATTTGATAGCTGAATAGAAGTTAATGTATACATTGGGCATGTTCCATTACTTCTTCTTTAGCTCTGTCTGTGCTTTGCTTCCTGCCTTTCCCCAGACACAGCCTTCCTCCTTCTGTGCCACAAAGCAGCAGATCTAAAGTACAGAGTAATCTATCTCCTTCCAATAGGGCCACCCAACCACACAGTTAGAAATTTAGTCTCAAAACTCAGATACTGGAAGATCACCATCTCACAGAAATGGAGTTAAAGCAAGGGAATGGAGTTGTTCCGTGTTTTTGTGGTGAGTTGATCCTGACTGGATGCCAGGTGACCACCAACCTGCTGTATCACTCCCCTCCTCAACTAGACAAGGGAGAGAAAATATATCAAAAAGCTCATGGTTGAAGATAAGGACAGGGAGATCACTCAGCAGTTACTGTCACAGGCAAAACAGACTCAACTTGAGGAAACAATCTAGTTTATTGCCAATCAAATAAGAGTAAGGTAATGACAAATAAAAAAATCTTAAAACACCTTTCCCCCACCTCTCTCTTATTTCTGGGCTTAACTTTACTCCCGATTTATCTGCCTCCTCCCCTCCAGTGCCACAGGGGGTCAGGGAAATGGGGGTTGTGGTCAGACGCTATTTCTGCTGCTTCTTTCTTCTCAGGGAGAGAGGACTTCTCACACTTTTCCCTGGCTCCAGTGTGAGGTCCCTTCCATGGGAGGCAGTCCTCCACGAATTTCTCCAACCTAAGTCCTTCACACAGCCTGCAGTTCTTCACAAAATGCTCCAATATGGGTCTCTTCCATGGGGTGCAGTCCTTCAGGAGCAGACTGCTTCATTGTGGGTCCCCTGCAGGGTCACAAGTCCTGCCAGCAAGCCTGCTCCAGCATGGGCTCCTGGCTTTTGGCAGGACCTGTGGAGACTGCTCCAGTGCGAGCTTTCCATGGAGTCGCAGCCTTCTTCAGGCATCCACCTGCTCCAGGGTGGGCTTCTCCATGGACTGCCGGTGGATATCTGCTCCACTGTTAACCTCCATGGACTGCAGGGGGACAGCCTGTCTCACCGTGGTCTTCACCACGGGTTGCAGGGGAATTTCTGCCTGGAGCACCTCCTCCCACTCCATCACTGGCCTTGGTGTCTGCAGGGTTGTTTCTGTCTCCCTGCTGCTTGCTGTTGTGCAGCAGTTTTTCCCCCTTCTTATATATGTTATCGCAGTGGTGCTACCACCGTCGGTGATTGGCTCGGCTTTGGCCAGCAGCTCTATCGGACACAGGGGAAGCTTCTAGAAGCTTCTCACAGAAGCCACCCCGGTAGCCCCTCCTGCTACCAAAACATTGCCAAGCAAGCTAATACAGTTTTATAGCAATCTAGATCCTAAACTGCCATGTATAGTCTGAGCTTGGAAACCTGCAAAACTCCCTGAATTCTTGTGCTTTCCACTACCATACCGGAGCATTCTTGAAAGTAGTATTTCAGATTCTCCTTTGAATTTTGCTTCAGTCAGGCAGCTTCAGTTGCTTTAGTTGAAAGCAAGAGCTTTTGTCCATTATTCTATCACTGTAAAAAAGATGAAAGCCTGGGCTTTTCATCAGTCTGCCAGAGGCAGTATTTTGAGGACATGAACAAATACAGAATAAACAAAACTATGATTATAAAATCCTTATACTTTCTGTCTATGTCAACATGAGAAAATGCAATTAATATACTGAGAACACTTTGGCATCACAGAGTAATAACAATTTCTCATTTTTTTCTGTGACAAAGAGATACCAATGCACTTGTGTAATGTACATTCTTCTTTTCTAGTTTGTGCATTCATCAGGAGACTACAGAACGAGCATCAAATATATGGGCATTGATCTGGCCACAGGGTTTAAAAGCTTCTGGACAAAATGAGAAAATCCTATAACTGAATCATTGCTGTTAAAAACTGGATTTTAAAAAGTGCTCAGATACTAACTTTGCCAAGCATTTTTTACTGTCAAGATTATTGAAATGGGAGATGATTCATATGAAAATCTTGCCCCCTTTTTAAAAAGCCTAAATTGAATTTGTTACTAACATTAAATATCTGGCCTTATAGCACCAGAGAGAGAGTTTTGTTGTTCTAGTCTACCTTTATATTACTGCAGGATCTCTAGCTATAGTATATTATTTTAAGGTACTTTGTTGAGCCAATTTGAATTGTATATATATATTTTAAAGTAAAGCTTATACTTTATTACATATATTTCCTAGATAACAATATCCATAATTTTCACAAGTTAAATGGAAAACAAAACCAAATATAACAGAAAGCATAAGTTCTATGTAAAATCGAGTACTATTGGAGGACACATGAGTTAATGAGCAATAGTTTGATGTACCTTTATTTTTTTGGCCATTAAGGAAGATTTTTGTTTGCGAGGTGTCAGTCATGCTCTTGCTGATCATGTTGCTACTCCCACACATATGGGTTTTTTGTCTTTCTGATACAACGTTTCTAAAGTATTTACACTGCGAGTATCTGGTTTACATATGCCAAAATTAGTTTGTTTCAAACTGAAGTTACTTTTGATGGCAGGAGCATTTCTTCCCGTTAGATTCTATGTGCAGATCAATAGAACTCATTGTTTAGCTCATAGTCAGCCTCTATTTTCCTTTACTTATTTTTATACCACAGTATTTACTTCATTTATTTAGAACACAAGCATTGGTTATTAATGTGATTTATTGTATTCTGGAAAAATTCTTTGCTGTCAGTAATACAGTATAGTGAAACTGAGAAATGTAGATTCCACTGAAGCTGACAGAAACCCAGGGTGTTCAGCAGTTGGCTGGATAAAGAAAAAAGAAAAAGGAGAGAGGAGTAAATTCTGTCGTTCACTCCTGCTTCTACTTAAAAAGGCACACTCACTGTCCTTGAAGAAAAAAAAAACAAACAATAAAAGAAATGAAAGCCATTTCAAATTATTATGACAAACCCCCTGATTTTACATCTCTGCTTGCATCTGGCTTCTTGGGACAGATTAAGTAGCTAACTGGAATAGTAAAGCATTTTTTTTTTTATTACTTTGGCCTTGTAACTAGTGGAAAATAACGAACATTTAGAATCATAGAATCACTGAATGGTTTTGGTTGGAAGGAACCTTTAAAGATCACCTAGTTTCAGCCCTCCCTGCCTGCGGGCAGTGACAATTCCCCCTAGAGCAGGTTGTTCAAAGCCCCATCCAGCCTGGCCTCGAACACTTCCAGGGATGGGGCATCCACAGCTTCTCTGGACAACCTGTGTCAGTGTCTCACCACCATCATAGTAAAGAATTTCTTCATTATATCTAATCTAAACCTAGCCTCTTTCAGTTTAAAACCATTATGCCTTGTCCTAACTCTACAGCCTCCATTTTCCCTTCAAGTTTGATTTTCTGTGGTGTGAAACTGCTTTTTTTTCCCGTCCGTCTCTTTTTTTTTTTTTTTCCTTCCTTGTGTAGAAACTCTTTTAGAGTGTCAGAAAAGGAGGTTATTTAGTGGTGAAGGAACCTATGCTATTCTATGAATTATAAAACTTAATGTCACTTTTTAAGTTATATAATCTCAGAATTTTGTCTGGAGTGATTGGATTTGCTTAACAAATCTTTTTTGATGGGAGAGATACATCATAAAATAAATTTGATTGTGTAAAGAAAACACAAGAATTCAAACCCTGCAACCAGCCAAATAATACAGTTTGCACAAATCTGATTAAAATGGACAACTACTTACCAAAGCTTTATGCTGAAGCCATTAGACTCTTCAATTTGTTGCATAGTAAATGGAGCTGGGTTTAAGCCGCCTGTCTTTTGATGTGTAATGGATCACTGTTGGTTTTTTGGCAGTTTTGTTGCAATTTGCTTTGACGAAACGAAGTCCTACATAGTTTGCTATCCTCAGCACAATGTCAGTGCTTATATTTTCTTTGGCAAAAATTAATATGTTTCACTGCCAAAAACAGATAAATGAGCAGAACTGGCAACTATAGAAAAAAGAAAGTGACTTTTTCTTCCTGTCACCTTTTACACAGTGCCCACAAGTTATTCTGTGCTCGTTATTATCTAACTTCACTAAAACAAGTGTTTGCATGAAGATCTACATTTATGAAAGAGTAAAATATGTACACATTCACATATATTTCAAAATTGAATTTGAAAAAACTATTAATATTAGTTCAGAGATTTATCAGAGAAACAAAACATAATCTTTCCTTTCACGTATGTGGACAGACGTATTGTGAGATGCAGGATTTGAAGGCTCAGCATTAGCTTCCCTGACACAAAATTGTCCTGTAGTGCAGCTTGAGTCCTTGAAGCAGGCAAACTCAAATATGTTCAGACATTTTTGGCCAAAGATACAAATAACTTGATAAATCTCATATCTTGCACAAGACTGCAACATATAAAATTCAAAGGAGTTTCTACTTTTATACCTGAATTATGCAACTCCCCCTATCTAATAATAAAGACTAATTGTAATAAGGTAGCTCTGCAGTGTTCCTAGGGATGTAATTTTCCACAGGTCAGTTTCATAGTAACTTTGAACAGTAGTAAAGTAAAAAATGTTCTAATCTAAATGTTGTCTATGTAGTCCTGGGCAAAAAAACCCCAACCACCCCAAAACTAAAATGCAAGAAGCTTGAATCTCAGTAGTAAAGAGTTGACCAGTTCTGCAAAATTTTCAGTATGCTTTGGGATAAGCCATATTACTTGAAAATAATAATTCAAAATTAAAAGGAGGAGAGACTGACAGGAGAGAAAGGAGACACTAAGAAGAACTCTCAGGAGAAGACGAATTATATCACTTAACTTGTTTGTGGGAGATATGGTATGTTCCTCTTCCAAAGGATATTTAATGATTTACACAAAATAGAACATCTAAGACTGGAGGAACTGAGAGAGATGCAGATTTAACACCCATATTTTAAAGAACGTAAAAAAACCGTCATGCATCTTGGGTAAATACCTTTCCCACTGACCATTGGCTTTTCTGAAATGGATGGACTTACCATCTTTGAGGAAATTCTTATTCCTATATGTATGCTTCCACTGAAGAGTTGTTTAATTGATTTTATTTTTTTTTTTTCTTAAAATATAATGCTGTTAAACATAATCAAACCTGTTTTGTCTGAAAATTTCCAGGAGGAAAAGTTGATTCAGTCATCATATAATGTATTATGGCATTCTTCATTTCATGGTATTTATGAGAAGAAAAGTGCAATTGTATCATTGCAACCTGACGTATCTTTGTGCTCATTATTTTCCATTTTTGGGGTCATCTACTACTTTAGAAAGATATGGATCATGTGAGCAATATATTTTGATAATTGTTTTTCTCCTGAAGAGTTTGACATTGTTTTTAGTTTTTAGGTATTCTAAAGTTCACTGTATGTTACATTATAGCATATATATTGTTATTTATTCAAGTGTTGCAAAAAACTACAGCCACTTGCCAATAATTTACTGTGATGGGAGGACTTAAGCTGTTGCCATAAATTTAGCACAGAGTGCACCTGCTGGTAAATTTTGAATGTGGTAACTTCTCCAGAGGATTTTTCTAGTTTTAAAATGTCTTTTTTTTTTTGTTTTGAAATTATTACATAGACTGCACTATGAAACTACACAATCCTGTAAAAGTACGTGATGTTCAAGATCACCAGCTTTGTAACGTATAATAAACAATATTGTCAATAACGGATTCCAAAGCAATGCCTAAGTCTACATTCAAATTATCTTCAAAATAATACATTTTAAAAACAGTGAGGTTTCTTTATGTTAGATCAGGTATTTCAACCATTAAAATGATTCACTGTGGGCAAATTTTATTACCTTCTAATTTAAAACTAGATGAGCTGAAAAAAAAATGTGGTGGTGGTTGTGTTTTGTTATTTTTTTATTCTTTATTTTTAATGAAGTCTGAGATGTTCATATTATCATGTCTCTGGAAACAGGACATAAACTGAAATGACAGACCAAACCGATACAATTTGGCAAGACTCATGATAAACTGTCATCAAGTGGTACCGTCAAGAGTGGACTACAAATAATGCAGAAGAGATTAGTTTGATTTGTTTGGTTTTCTTTGATAATAATATGTGTTTCACTGAATGTAATAGGGTTTTACTGAACTCCTAGCGTTCCTAGGAGTTTATGGAGAAGGGCAATGTTTCTGCAAGTTCATTAAACCACTTGATAAGAACTCACCTCAAATGCTTTTTGAAAAGGCATGTAAGTGTATTAGCTCCAAGATATGTCTGTTTATGAACAATTTATAGCTCTCAAAAATAGGAACTTAGGCACACTTAGCTGCTCTTACAAGTGCTTGAAGAGCTCCTTCAGGAGTCCTGGGGGCTTAATATAAAAAAAGACATTTTCTCAAGCTAATGGACTGAGAATTTTATCCTTTAAAATGCTATTTGAGCTTTTATCATCACTCAGTACCTCTTTGATTGCAGAAACAAAAAAATGGAGTGTTTTTTTCATAAAATTGCAGAAAAAAAAAAGCATTTTAAGTTAGACACTGTCAATTTTTTTTTTTTTGTTTTGTTTGTTTGTTTTTTTTCCCTGGGTGTTGGAATGCTTTTCCTAAACTCTAATTTTAACACAGTAAGTTTCTATTCTCTATGGTCCTGAAGAAACCTTTCAAAACATTAACTGAGCTCAGGTGACTATACTGGCTCTTGTTGTTTGCAAGGAAGCAAAAAACTTTTAATAAGTTAAAATTGTTACACTCTTAAATGACAGGTTAAATATAGATTTAGAATTTGGTCTGTTTAGTTTTGGTCTGATACCCGTTACATTTCTGTATAAGAAAGTCTTTGCTTTAAAAGTGTAGGATTTTTATAAAATGTTAAAATTTTGAAGGGCATTGGAGGACTTAATATATTTTTTCAGCCTTCGTTCTTTTGCGATGTAAGGGAGAGGAAGAAGGGGTTTGCTTATGTTACATTTATGCATCTGTTTAATTGTTATTCTACTTTTTCCATTAAAATATTTCAGAAATTAAAATTATCAATAAGGTATTATTCAACTAGTTCAGTTTAATATTTTATTTATTCATAGAATTAATTAACTCCTTATAGTTTAAACATGCCTGTGCAGGTATCATCCAAAAATGTTTGCTTTGCAGACTTGCTTTTTTTCAGATTGGGCTGGCAGATTTGTGAAGAAGGTGATTTACTGACTACTGTTTTTTGCAAATAAAGGGGCTGAGCTTTGTGTGATTCTCTTGAATCGCACAAAGGGCTTTGTTCTGGGAACATATGTAAAGCGGTCAGAGTTAACACAATCTAATCAGGTGCTCTATATATTCAGTACAATGCTCATTTGCTTCTAATCCACCACGGAATTGGAACAAACATAAGACAGTTTGCTCTGTTAATGTGCAACTTATAACTGCGCTGTCAGTGGCGGAGCATGTGTCTCGGGGCTGCCTTCTCAGTGCAAACAGTGTGTGTCACCCATTCTAACAAAGGCTTTGCTCATTCACGGAGGCCTGTCCTCCTGGCCACGTTTTACATCGTGGAATAGCTCTGAAGCATGTTCTTGTTATTAGTGACCTCCTACTATGGCTCTTGTAGTTAAGAAAAAGCTGCAGCTTTAAAGTCAGGTATATAAGCAGATTTGGATGTGGGTTTGGTCTTCCTGGTGTTTAATATACCTGGAACCACAATAAGAAACCAAACTATGAATTGAGAAAGTGCTTAAACAAGAGATCTCCAAAGAATACATCAGTGCTGCTGGCAGTCATGCTAATGAATCAGTAGGTGGACTTCCTTTCTGAGTCAGCAGTGTTCAGTTGCCTTGGCATGCGTTTACATAGGTCCTTGTTGTAAGATTGTTTTGATCAAAGAGAGATTCTGAGGTTTTAGGCAATCAGCAATAGGAATTTTAACTTAATTTGGTGTTTGAAATTATGAAAGCTGAAAGCTTTTTCTTCCAGCTCTGGGAGTCAGAGAGGAAGCATGTCAGCCAAGCTGTTGAGAAAACAAATTATTTGTTAGTATTAAGAGTTGATAGTGTTTGTTCTTGTGCAGTGTCATCACCAAAGTATAAATATTTCTCATATGCAGATTTGGCATAAGCACTTTTGAAGTGTCATTGGACTCCATTTGATTCTTTTCTTGTTTTTTTTCCCACTTTTTGGTCTTGTGCAGGGGGTGTATGTACAGTGAGCTAGTTCAGTGGAGGAGGAAGGTCATTGGCAGAGCCCAGGGGTTGATGGGATTTTGGTTTGATACAAAAACCAAATAGACCACCCACTACCCGTGCTCCTTTTCTTTCACCTGCCACAATTTCCTTCACCCTTCACTAAAAGAGAAGAACAGCAGGGTCTTCAGGGGAGGCTGAGCATCAAGGAAGTGGGTCTGATGATTCAGTGCAATGGAGGAAAGGAGCTGGGCCTACGCCTTGGAGAGAGAAACTTCTCATTCCAGACTAAAGATTGAAACTGTTGTTACATCTAAAAAGCTCCTCAGAAAGAGAATATAGCCAGGCTGAAGCAAGCATGCAGAAAAGGGGAACAATTATGTACCAACTGACAGTTATGAGACAGAACATATGATGAAGTTGTATGTTTCTCATTCTCCACCCTCTGTTTTTAATACCTGTGAATAAGACCACTCCAGAATGAAACATAGTAGTCTTACAGTCTTAGACATTCACAAGGGCCCATATAAAGCATGCAGGAAGGCAGCCAATTTTCTAGGTCACCATCCTCAAGAGAGCGTCTGTAAGAAGAATAAGGATGCTGGTGGGAGCTACCACAGGCTGGCAAATCCAGGTAAAGATGCAAAGACTGTGGACCCAGAGGAAGGGATGTGTTTGAAAAGTTGTCTTTGAATTAAACTCATCCTGTTATATAAAAAGAACAAAATCCACAACACCAGAAAGTGAAAGTTAAAGGACCTGCCTTAGTGTTGTCACTAGCAAGAGAAAAAATCAGCTGAGGTAACATTTGGTTTCAAGGCCAGATTTAGGGGTCACTGCTGTATGATTTTTAAAAGCAAGGGTAGTAAACAAGACTATTCAAGAAAGTTACACTGGACATTTGTTCTGCAAGCTTTCAATCATATGATTTTATTGTTAGCCCGCATTAAAAAGGCTGATTAAAAAGTTTTCGGTTTTCAAGTTACAACCATATAGCAACACAGGAAAATTCACCTGCAGGAAACAAGTTTGCTGAATAAATCAGTCTTTGTATCCTTACAGAGAAACTGCTCTTTTCATCTTACCCCTCAAAACGTAGAAAAAATATTCACCACAAGTAAACTTTTGTTGTGTAAAAATAACTTTTTACCTTTGCTAGCTACATCATTGCTACATCATTTGTTTTCTGCATTGATCTTTAGTGACTGTTGCAAATCATTGATTGTACTTCATACCTTGTGAATATCTCATTATTTGGTACATGATGTTGAATCATGTTGAATAATTCCAGATTAATGATACAACACGCCATCAGCATTTCCTTGATGATTACAGTATGGAAATCACCAATGCCTGTAACTGATGGTATCAAAGGCTTCCATGCCTTTCTCTGAAATACCAAGGTGTGAAGAAACCTCCATATAGCAGTGCACCAAATTTGAATCAAGATTTCACCTGTAGTAGCACGTAACTTTACTTGTGCAGATTTTACAGAAGATAAAAGGAAAGTTTTTATGCGTATGTTTTTTTAAAAGGAGCAGAAACCACTATATGAACAGTTATTCAGTTCACTTTCAAAGCCCATCAAAAATGGCTTTCTTACCATGAGTGAATGCTTCCCAATAAACCAAGATCACCACAACCCTAAACGTTTGTCTGATTTAGGTTTAGCTGCTCCAATGAAATTGCTAAATTTTATTATCTAATTATGTAGAGGTCTCATATCTCATGATTAATGACTGTGTCAAAGAATTAATTGGCAGGCTTTTCAGTTCAAATTAGTCTAAAACCATAAGAGCTCACATTGTTTATATTTATGTTGTTATGGTAATTGAGAGTTCTGATGAGAATTATATTTTGAAATAGCTCCTGGAAAAATATGCTGGTTTTATTTTCTGTTTTCGGATCACTTCAGTTATATGCTCTTGTATAGAATTCTCAGACATATTAAGTCTGTGCAATGACTAAAGTTTAGTCAGTGCTACAATTTACAGTCACTGCTCAGACCTGCTCTTCTTGTACTTTTCTTTTGTACACTAATTAAAGGCAGCTTTTTGTATTCACAAATTCTCATATAAAGCTGAGTGATTAAGTAGGTTTAGATTTATTCCTAATGATCAAAAAAGTCAATTTTTCAGTCTTCAAAGCAGATTGGTATGAGAGATGTTTTCCTGTGGCTGTCAGTCAAAGCCATCAATTTTGGCAAAGTGACTGAAGGACAAACAATGCCAGAGAAAAAGGAGGAAAAATGTGCTTATAAAGGTGACTTTCAAAAACACTATGTTGTCTCACTCCAGCAACAATAGTTTTTCCCCTTCCTATTTAGCATGGTTTCCTCGCATTGATTTTGTTCATTGAAGTCCAGTATTTGATATTTCATTTAATTGCCACAAGAAAGCTTCTGATGTAGTTGACAGTAAGCTGTGCCTAATCACCGAGCAGTGTGAATTGTGACACAGTGAGCTCTTGCAAATCCCCATGCAAATCTCTGAAGTGGTCCCTATGAAAAAGTCGTGTTGTTGATGGCTACCTCCCTTTAGGAGTCTATGAAACAGCTATGGATTTTCCTAAACTTATAGTAGAACTTGACCAATGAATACATGGCTTCATTCTTTTGCAGGTATCAGTATTTGTTATACTCTATGTTTGTTTTGGAATGGAAGGGGAAATATTACAATTCTGGAAATGATCTTTATATTACAAAAGATTTAAGAAAAAACCCACCACGTTAGGTAATATTACATGGAAGATGAGAGCTGCAGTGTTGAATGTTGCAGCAGAAAACTGGTTTTGCAGTTAATCAGATGCATTTAGTAGCGATTCTTTTCTCTTTTCAAGACCGTATCTTGGTTTTGTACTGTTTTAAAGTACATTCCTTGACAAGCATTCAGATGCTTTTTGGTGTGCTAAATGATTTGACCACTTCTTCATTTAGTCTTTTCCTTGAATGAAATTTCACTGGGCTACACTGAAGCCAAGAGCTTTCCATTATTTTTTTTTTTTCAGAGAATAATTCCACAGCTGCATCTCCCTTCGCTGTATGCATGAGTTCTTGTGACTAAGAACCTAAACAAATGAAAAAGGGAGGGGATTGTTTTTGTGTTTGTGGAGTTTCTGCTATTTGAAAATTCAGGAATAGCAACAGCAAATCTGAGTAAATGAACTTACCCAACTCATTCAGTCATAAAACCTTAGCAAGAGGAAGTAACCTCTTAGTCCTTCTCTAATTCCTCTTTCCTCATTTATTGACATGACTGTCATACAGGTTGCATGTCAGACTGATGTCGAAACGACTGAAGAATGTGAGGATTCCTTTTGTCTGCAATACAGTGTAGCATTAATTTGAATGTGTAAGGTAAATAATTTCATTACAAGTAATCTTCGAAGTGGTCCATTCTCAAAGAAATATAGTTTCTTTTAGTGATTTCTTATGACATGGCAATAAAGCTTGATGTTCCTTTAGCAGCAGTGTTAGTATGTATAATATTTTAACAACACACTATGGATTGGAGGATCAGGCCTAAATTCTCAGAAGGTCCACATTTGCAACTTTATTTGTTCCTGAGAGCACTTACTAGTGGTTTTTTACCCCAAACCCTTATCTCCAGAAATACACGTCTAATTTCAACAATTAAAAGACACAGCATTATCTTTACCCTAGTATATTATTCTTTTCTGGCATTTTTACCACCAGTGGTTGGTTTCCATCTTGTTTTTTACTTGTCAGTTTTTTGGATGATCTCTTACGTGGTTGTTCAGTTATCAAGTTGCTGATTGGAACTGGTGGGAAGTACAGTATATTGAAGTAAAGAGAAGAGCAATGAAATTTGTTTGCTTGGGTTTTGGAGTGGTTTTGTTTGTTTTGAACAAATACCAATTAAGAAATAGAAAATTGCTTAACTTAAAAAGACAGTATTTGCCAGTGTATTTTTTTTTTTTTCAGTTTATTACTTTTCAGTTTTGTATTGTAGTATTCCAGATACAGGTGTGTGTTAACTGTTGGCAAAATATTTCTTTTCCTGATACAGGCCTTTCTTGATTTCCTCTTTGTTTCAGGGGATTAATTTCTCTGATGTTGAACCGTTGCAGTTAGATTTTTTTTTTTTCTAAATTAACTATACAGATTCTGGTTATGATTTTGGGGCAATCTCATGTCCATTTTATTCTTTCCATAAATTAGTGCACTTTTGTGCTTATCAAGATGTTCCATGCACAGGTGGAGATCTTTTTGTGTAGGCACTATACGAGAAAGTAAGACTCTTTGCTTGCTTCTTCATCTCACCTCAATCACTAGAGGTATTATTAGAACAAAGAGTTCCATCTGAAGTTATTTGATTCCAATTTTTCCTCTGGAAATAAAAAACCTTCTGTCACAATTGAAACATAGGAACATAGAAACAAACAAACAAATTAATTACCATGCACCACATTTCAGGGCGTTACAGAATAAGCAGAGGCTTTCCCCAGGCCTAGCACTGAATGCAACTGAATAATCAACCGTCACCGAGTGCTACTCCCCTGCTGTGTTGTATGTGTTAGGGCGACCATCCTCTAGGGCTGGGTTCTTTTGCCTTTGAGCAGTTTTACAGTTGAGCTTGTTTGCTTTTCAGTTAGCGTGATTTGATTGTTTGGCAGGTCAGTCACTCGTTTCTCTAAAATGACATTCCAGCAGGCTCACTGATGGCCCTTATCTGCAGTCAGACTATGAGGAACTTGAAAATGAGAACATCTACAACTTGAAGAATAGCTTGTATGTAACTATTACCATGTTACTATTACATTACTATTACCATTACTATGTAACTGTTACCAGCAAGACTCTTGCTTGGTGTGACTGTAGAGCCAGTCATGCATCCACTGCAAATGGGAGTTACACTTTTACCACTATACAAAAAAATTAATTTAATTTTTGTTGACCTTAATGGGAGGTGATTTGGATGATTGCTAGGTAATCAGGAGGAAGGACCTTTTAGTTTGGAGTTAAAAAAACCCCATATATATGCACATACATATATTTCTATAGATGTAATGCTATGCATTTAGCTTTAGAAAATGGCACATTGTGATAGAAAGTACTGCTATTTTTTGACTAACAAAATTAAATACTGAATTGGAAAAGTTGCATGCACTTTAATTGGTCATATTGCCAGGCACTCTCCCAGCAAACCTAATTAACTTCAAGCTACAGAGCACCATTAACAGATGGGACTTTTTGTTTTGTATTTTTTCCACTAATTAGAAAATCTCAGCCTTTTCAGGTTTATGGATTGAACAAAAATTTTCATTTTATTGTCAATATGTCAGTGGAAAGTTGAGGAAAAAAAATCACTTTGTATAAAAATCACTTTGTATAAAGAAAGAAAAATAAAGTTGAAATATTAACAGGTATTAGAAGCATGTACATAGCGAAGATATTTCATTTTTAAAAATTTTTCCTCAGATGAGGTTCCACTGGTTGGAGGTTCCACTCGAATATAAGAAAGAATTTCTTCACGGTGAGGGTGCCAGAGCCCTGGAACAGGCTGCCCAGGGAGGTTGTGGAGTCCCCTTCTTTGGAGATTTTCAAGACCCGCCTGGATGCAGTCCTGAGTAGCATTCTCTAAGCAATCCTGCTTCAGCAGGGGAGTTGGACTAGGTGATCTATACGGTCCCTTCCAACTCTAAAAAAATTCAGTGAAATTCAGTGAAATGAGATTAGGAATGTGTGAGGAAAACAAAAGTGGGTTAAGATACTAATTTTCTTTGGTTTATTTCCTGTTTTGATTTTTCATATTCCTGGGTGATTCCTGAACTTTGATCCCACAGCATCCTTTTAATAATAAAGACTTTTTTTAATTTCAAGCCGTCTGCTCAAATGAGAGGTAGTCTGTTAAAGTGTATGTAAGAAATTTGAATTTTTTATTGGAGAGAGAATAAAATGCAGCTGATGGCAGACAGGCTGAATTTGCTAATTTTGTTTTGTGTGGTTTTATTCAGAGCTGTGATCCAACTCCTAGTGACTTGTTACCTTAATTACTCACTACAGTTATGAATAGTTAGGCAAGCTAACAGTGATTCAGGCCTTTACCATGGATCTTACCTGTACCTTTCAGATAATACTCAAATTACTGTTCTGATGCATAAGTTCAATATGTGGGAACTGAATATGTGGCCGACTTTTTTTTTTTTTTGCGGGGGTGAGGGGGAGGGTGTGTAACTCTTGTGTATCTGCTGTATCTGTTTTCTCTCCCAGGAATTTTCTTTCTATATTTCTTATCACTATTAGGCAAGTCTGTAAAAAGAGGTGCTTTAAATATGAACTGTTTTTTTTAAGATATATTTACAATAAACACACAATTTTAATGCTGGGTAGTGGCTTAATAGGACCAAAATTTTAATTCCAGATAAACAAGAAGTTTATCTTAGAGATATTGAAAATAAAACCCTTTAATAAATAAAGTCCCTTTGCTCTCACAGGTAGCGCTGACATTGCTGCATAGTGTCCTACTCAGACTTGCTATTATTGTTGTGGCAGCAGTAGAGGTCTCAGCTGTGCTAGATCCATTGCAAACACCTGTAATGAAAGACAGCTGTTGCCCTAATGAGTTGACATGCAGTGTCCTTGCCAGATGAAAGCAAGAGGGGGAATAGAAAGCCTGGACAGGTCAAGTAATATGCTTTAGGTCACACACCACATGTGTGGCAGAACTAGGGATAATAACCAAGTCTTCTGATTGCTCATGATCATCCTCCAGAGCTCACGCTGACCTGCGTTACTGCTGCCTTTTATTTTTAAAATCAAATCCTTGCTATGAATTTTCCTAGAGAAATTCACTGAGATCTCACTGCCTGTTGGTTTATCTAATGGTCATTTCTCACTCCCCTTCACCTCCTCTTTTGGATAAACTTTGACTTTTCTTGGTAAATGGTAAGTTTATATGAGCTTTGCTGAAGGGGAAAATTTATATAGCGAAGAATCTCGTAAAGCTGCCAAAGTTTTCAGTACTCTTTTTAATGCATGTTGGTGACTAATTTATTTACTTTAGAATTTAATAGCTAATTAACTTTTTAGTTAATTCCTTGTTGTGTAATAAAGGTAAACAACATTTAAAAGCAGAAAATGTAATTGAAAGGAAATAACTTGCATGCAAACATTGTTAAGTGTTTGGGTTTCTAAGAAATTTTAATGTGGTTATCAAAGTTGCAAAGTTTGGATTTAGTACCTTAATTGCTTCAGGCTCAAAACCTGAAAGTTAGTAAAGGCTTTTCAAACTTGTGTGCTCTTGAACCTTTTCTGACTTCCCTGAAAGGTGGGGTTGCTCACTGTCTAGCTTGGAGGTGCTTAGTTCCTTCTAGAATTGGATGCTGAATCCTATCTGACATTCAAAGTACAGAAGAAATAGTAGAAATGTGGTTTTGGGAGGTTTTCTTGTTTGTTTGGGTTTATTTTATTTTATTTTACTTATTTTATTTTTCCCCTGTACCACCTGCCTCTTCTGCATGCAAAATGGCAGGATCAATAAGTCACCAAGACAGATTTACTAGCTAGCACACTATCCAGCAGACACCTCCCTTGAGCTTCATAGCTGTTAGCATGTATCCTGTTGGCAACAGCAGGTGCTGGCTGTAGATTTTACACTTTGCCTGTACTCACATGAGAACCAATGCATATATCACTGCTCCTTCTTCATAGTATTATGTTCCATCAAGCGTGGCTCTTATATAGGCGGTATATTAACTGCAAAATCTGTTTTCCTATATTTGTGAATAAAAGGTAAACAACAGGAAATTTCACAGTTTCTTAGAATCCTTGTTTGAACTTTTCATTTATTATTTTTTTGCTGTTAGGAACAAGATAGAATCTTATTTTCTCTTTTCATTATTTTATCACTTTGTCTTTCTCCTCCTATTCACCCACTTCAGCCCTCATTTGCTTGTATTTCCTGATTTGCTCTTGTAAGGTGGCTCATGGCTACCGGTGCATGATTAGATAGTTTTCTTTAAAGAGAAGCTGGCATTGTATACAGTTGTTCTGGAAGATATTAAGAGCGTGTTTCATCAATAAGAAATATGATCTTGCAAACCCGAATGAGGTAGAATGGCCTTCTAAGAGCCCCTGGAAATTCATGGCCTCATAAAATAGATGGTAGATATTTTGTACTTTTATCTTTGTTGGTTTAATTAGTTATACATTGGCCTGGGAGGGACCAGATAAAGAACAGAAGCAGAAAGACTGGATTCAGGGCAATGTGTTTAAGCCCAGAGAAAAGTCAGTGTACAGCTCTATCCAGAGCATGATACTAGGTCCTGCTGATGGATTTCAGAGATCCTCACTCCTGCTTTACTCCTGGGTATCAGGGTATAGTGAAAGAAAAGCCTCTAAACAAAAATTTACCATTGATTGCTATAAAAATATATATAACATTTTATTTGTCTTGGCCAATCATAAAGTTCTGAAGACCATTTTGTTGGCTGAACTAATATGAATTGTATAATTTAGCGTGATGCAGCTCCTTTAGTTCATTGTGATGTGTCCAAAGGTCATATTAAAAAAAACATCTTAATGAAGTAAGTGCTGCCAAAAAAAAAAAAAAAAAAGAGTGGAGAACACTGATTTTTAGAGCAAGAATCTATATTGCATTATAGTAAATAGCACTTACTTAATTTGTATTTATAGTAACCTAAGAGATATTAATTGCTCAGCTGTTTATATCAGCTGCAGTGCATAATTTCTTACCACTTATGGTTTTGCCTACATGGAATGCTTTCTGAATTTTGTTGTTTGTGTATAGGGTATCAGTTAATGAGACATCAATTTAAGTAAACCATTTTGGCTCTTCTGTAGTCTAGATTTGCTCAAGTCTTACTTTTGTTAAACTGCAATAATTTCACAGATGCTGGTGTATATTCGAGTCTTCGAATTAGTGCTGGGATTGCCAAGCAAGGATTAAATAATTCCAACTTCTGAAATGTAACTTGCAGCTGATGTGTCCTTAGAAATGCATGTTTTTGTTCCTAACAAATCCAGACAAGTAAATTCTATTTATCTATGAAAGAAGTACAATTGATTTCCATTTTTATGGTTAAAGGAAGTTTGGTTTTTATATTTAAGTTATGTAAATTTTCATTAAAATTGGGTCAAAACTTCAGGCTACTGACATGCAAAATTTGGTGTTCCAAAATTAATGGATCCATGAGAATGTAGCTTTATGGTCATAAGGAATAATATATATTCTCCTTTGGCAATTTGAAATATAAAAGCTAACAGATCTTTATTTCAAAGCATCATAATAAAAAGTTCAGTAGCTCGTTAATGGATATATAGTGTATGGATATAGTGTATGGATATAGAAATTAAGTGAAATTCTAAAAATATTAATAATTAACAACTTTAAGTAGTACAATAGTCTCAGGGTTGAAAAATCTAACCTTAGAATAATAAGAGTTTCAGACAGACATTTCTGAAGGCAGTACAGCACAGATTGTCATCAGGTAACAAAAAAAGGACTCTGGTGCCCTGAAGTGTTAGGGGTTACAGGATTCCTGGAAGTTTTTCAGTTTTGCTGTGTACTTCTTATTTTAATACTTGATGTTGAGAGGAATAGAAAAATAGACAACTATTGCATTTTTATTTCTTGCTTTACCTCTTGAGTTCTATGCTGTTTTGTATTAATGATGTTTGGATAGCTCAATATTGTGTGAGCAAGAATTTGCCTTTGAAATTTCAATGAGTTCTGTTTCATGTTCCACAGAATGTTCAAATGTTACAGGGTAATGAAAGATTGAAGTTCCTGCTCTAGGGTCCTTATATTACTCATTGCTGTGGATGTATTCACTGTAGCCCTCCTCGCTAATGTGAACAGCCTTTCCATTTTCCCATGTTTCTTCAATAAAGCCAGGACATTAATTCAATGCAGTTGCAGGGGAAACAGTGCCACCCGTTGGATTATCAATATCATCCTTTTTGTTACATAGGCCTGGTCCTGGAAGGTGTGCTAATCCCCTTTATGGTTATCATGGCTTAATTCTGAGAGTATTTTCTCTATGTCTGTACTTGCCCTGAAGTTTTCTTATGTTGCCCTTATTAAAATGTTTTGTTTTGTTTTCTTTTCTTTTCTGTTCTTAATGTGGATGCATAAAGTTTGACTGCAGTTTGACTGCAACAGAGCAGTCAAAGTTCTTCTGGAGCATCTTGCTAGCAGTGGAAAGCAAAGCATTTTTTACATTTTTTTTTAAAGTGGATTTTATCTGCAGTTTCTCGGACTCCTGCCTCAAAAAGGCATTGTATACTTTTGTTGAACTCTGTGTCTGGATTTTTTTTTTAAGGAAAGATTTAAGGATAGGCAGCAACTATTCCATGTTTTTCCCCCTCTTTCCTTTAATCAGATTAGTGTTTATTTTTAACTTGATACTAAGTGCTTAGTCAGTGTAGCTGCTAGCTTATAACTTCACATTTCTCAATCTTAAACAAACAGTAAGTTATTATAAATTAAAACATTCTTTCCTTCCAGACAGAGAAAAGTTATAATAGATGTGTAGCAATTGCAATGTTGTGCCAAATGCATTGGAATAATAAACAGAGCGAGTAAGCTTCTCTTCCCACGGCCTGGTTAACAAAAAAGGCAATAATTCACATACACGTATGGGTTTTTTCCTCCCTTAGCTTCTAGTTGCTGTGAGTTTGGGGTATCAGTCTGCCTGTGTTCTTACCTCTCTTCAAGCATAGTAAGTTTCCCAAAATAGGTGTTATCTCCCATGACAATCTAGCAAAGACTCTAATCTGAATCTAGACCTAAACTCACTAATTGTCTTTCTGGGTCTGAATAACCAGGCTGCTTTCAGTTTTTTTTAGGTGGGAATACAGGAAAAATCCTGCATCTGAGTCTCTATCAAATGTGTTTATATGGTATGGAAGGGTATTAATTTTATTTTTAAAAATTTTAATATAACTCTAACCAGATTGGTTCAGGCCCTGCTTTTTCCACACACTTGATGTTTTCAACTCAATACCTCTGTCATTTAGCAAAGGAAAAAATGTGTTTCTCTGCTAGCAGGATAAAAATGGAGTTTAAGATCCTGTTCTCTTGTTTTTCTGTGATTTTTGGGGACATTATGAATTGTAACGTTAGGTACGTGTTTTGGGGCAACAGATGAGAAAGCAAGCCTGGATTTAAAATCAGATATATATTACAGTAGGGGAATGGTGTAGTTTTGCATACATATCTTGGTGTTTGGTATAGCATGGGAATCTGGAGCTTCTTGCAAAATTTAGATATTTGCATTTTAAAGGCAATTCTATGAATTGTCATAGAACACTTAAATTCCTTAAGTGTCTTGGAAGATCTTACCCTGAATCTATGTAACTTTATTTAAGTGGCACAGTGTTGATTATTATGGGATTGGATGTAACTAAAAAACAAGGTTGGTGTACAGTTATGCTGTTTTTTTTTCTAGACGACTCCTTTAACAAATGGCTGAATGTTGTAACCAAAGACTTGCTACGTTAAATGGAAAATAAAAGTCCAGCTTTGTGTACTTTGCAAAACTTGAAAGAATGGGAAGAGTCTTATAGAGTCCTAAACAGATTACGAGTTTAGTTTCTCAAATTTCATTTTCAGCATTAGATGGTCATTTTGGCATTCTTCAGCTCAAAACTCCTGCTATAGGGTGAATCTGTTGTTTCAATTTTGGGTCTGATAAAGCTACAGTGTGATTTGAATGCCATGCAGTTGGATTGCTTGCCATTTGAAATTGAAGAATATAGTTTAGCAGAGGTTAGGATTTAGGACCTAATTGTATACTGGATTTCCCTGAGCTAGGATTCGACTTGTCTCTTTTTCAATGCAAGAAAGCACTCTATGATAATATATAGTGTTTGAAATTCAAGTAGGAACAGCTTTCTAAAGAAAATGACAGCTGAAATGAAAAGAAATACTAGTTTATGATTAATTTTCCTTGTCTTTTTTTTTGTGTGTAAAAGAGTAAATGTTTGACTTTAACACTGTTAAATCTCTTTTCTTTTCTTTTCTTTTGTAGGTTGTCTTAGTCTTCGCTCTTAGTATTGGTGCTCTTGTAATATACTTCATAGATTCATCAAAGTGAGTATTCTAGTACATTCTCCTTTCCTGCAGCAATTATGCATCTTTAAATTGCTCCATTCATCTACTTCAAATCAGTGCTTGGTCTCATTGCCTGATTGCGAAGAACTTTATAATAGTACATGGTCTACCAAAATAACGCAAGAATGGGAAAAAGATCTTAAATAAACTAGATTGAACACAGTCACATTGGGTCTGTAGAATGAATAGAGAGAAAAACTACTTTTGTGTGTTGAGATTATACATACTGTTGCAAAATTATTTTTTCATGTTTATTGGGCATATGTAGAATCTTTCAAATTCAAGAGTAGGATAAGAAATACAGGGGAAGAATATTTGCCAAAAATTGCATTTGCAGGAGACTGACAGAAACACTTCTGAAAAACTGTGAATGAATTAGTATAAGCACTATATATTGCATATCTGTTCAGATTTCCAACTACTGGGTTTGATAGATTTCTCCCAAGATAAGATGAGCCAGGAAAAATCTGCTAAGCATCTCAATATTTTTTTAGATTTACACCATTAGATTTACAACATTATCATATAGCATTGTAGTTTTGGCCAGGCAACAGAAAGTTTGGTCCTGAGCTTTGAGGTATGTGATGGTTTGATACAAACCAGCGTAACTGGGAATATCCTCTCTTTGGTATTATTCATATTCCACCCTTGTTTTCATATCAAGTTGGACACTGTCAGTGGTGTAACAGGCAAATTGGTAGCCTAACACAGAAGAAACCGATAAAAAGGGACTTAATAGAATATTATGCTGTTCAATCCAGTTATTTTGGGAGGATTATATACTGAATTATCAATAGCATTCTAAAGCTCTAGGACTACTTCTTTACTGCTTTGCTCCAAACTAGTTTTAGGCTTGCCATTACTGCGATGGTTAAGATGGTATGCTGGAGGCACTCCGCGTGAGCCAGCCTGGCTCTCTGTAACGGCAGTGGTTATGTTCTAAAACAAGTCTTACGTGACTCGGAAAATCGGACATTTCACTGTTGACATCTGTACATACTGATACTTAGGTAGGTGGTAGCACCGCCAAAATGCATTCTTGAATACATGGAGTGTGAGTTTCAAGCCATACCTTTGTAGCCTAGATGTGTCAAGCATAACACAACTAAGGTAGAGATTTTCTTTGTGGAGAGGAGCCAAGTGGTGGGAAAACTCAAGTTCTACCTTCAGCTCCCTTGAAGTGAGGACAATACTTTTTCCTTCTTAACGTTGTGGTGAGTGTTCTCATTAATTTTAGCAATTTTTTTTTTAATATGTCACCACTGAAGCGTCTAAGTTGATGCTTTTCTGAAGATCTTATTTAAAACTTTTCAAAGCACAATGGCAAAGCTTCTGGGTGCCCAACATATCCAAGTCAAAAGTGTCAAATAGAATAAAACCTGTTTTCACTTACATTTCAATTTCAGACTAACAAAATACAGCTATTTGTTGGGGTAATTGTCTTTTGAGAAACTAATGGGTTGTATAATGATTTTTAGGCGCTGCGTTATAGAAGCCTTTGGTTGTTTTCCTTAAGGAGAGAAAAACTGACAACATGGGAGATTTCTCTGGGGTGCTTAACCTTTCTGTGGCCCACATAATCCATGTGCTGATACCAGCTTTTTGGCTGCTCTGTCAATGGAGGTAGAAAAGTGTTTTAACTGTAGGTTTCTCTGGGGTTTTGGCCAACATTTAGCTCCCTGCTGCAGTTTAAATTCAGTAACCTCAAGTTAATATACTCTACTTTCACACTTTTCCTTTGTTTTCTCCCCCTTCTCTCTTACCCTACTTTCTTCCCACACATATCACAGAATCACATATGTGAGATTTTTGTTTGGTGGGTTTTTTTTTGTAAATACTCATTAGTATTTACAAAATTAAGGTTAGAATTCAGGTTAGAAACTCCCCAGATGTATCCCTTAAATGAAAAATTCTGCTTTATCCTCTGTTAGGAGATGACCTGACACTCATTTCAGCAATGCAGATTCAAATGCATGATTAGTAAAACTCATTCCTTTTAGAGTTTGGTCAAACAGGAAATAATTTAGGTAGGATGAGGGGAAGGCTTGTGATATCCTCGACAAAACAACTGGAACAATGCAGAGTATGTCTTGTCCGGAGCAGTGGAGACAAACAGGACCTAGTGCACACACCAGACAAATAGTGATATATACCACTGCATGCTTTCCCTTGACAATGCGTTCTATAGCTGTTGTATTCCACATGTGCCATGGACACCTAGCTGTCATTTGATCTTATGCATAGAGTGACAAAAATCATGTCTTCAATCCAAAGCTGAAGAGTACTAGTGTAAGCATTTATCTAAAACAAAATGCCTGTGATCTGCCCATCCAAGACTCTTAATCTGTCAGTGGTTTTGCAGATGCAATGGCAGATATGTCCACAAAGGAACCCTCCATGACTTCATACATAACGGACATCAAGAAAGATGGGAATAACACCACCACTTTCTTAGATGGTGAAGGAAGGGAAAAGAGTGGAAAGACCACTGAGTTTTGTCAGGCAAGGTTGTGTGTCATGTTCTAGTGGAAGATGCTGAGGAAGTCAGTAAGGCTCATAGTGAAGATATTACCCATTGCTCCCTCTGCTGTATTCACGGTACAAGGAAGGTGACTGGAGGCAAAATGAATGCTGTCACAGCTGTGAGAGGAGGGTAAACTAAGAGTATTTCTATGCTACCCAGTTCACCACTCTAGCAGACACTCTTCCAGGCTAGTGCCACATGAAATGGTATGTCCAGTGCAATGCTATTTGGAGAGATCTGAGGTCAGAAAATAGTGCAGTTTCATCAACATAGTATCCTCCATACCAACTAGTCCTACATCTCAGCAGAGCCAATTAAGCAGCTTTGTGTTGCTATACGTCTGTACTAATTCTGGTTCTGGCACAAGCTTAGGGATCTCTGCACCATACTCCATTATAAAATCACAGAATCACAGAATCACAGAGGTTGGAATATAGGCACAGTTTTGATCCAATACATCTACTTTAATCTGAATTGACTTTTCTTAGTAAAAAGCAGTACTTAACTCACCTTTTAAGAAAGGTTCTGAACAAAATCACAAAAATAATCATTCTTGGTGGGAAGAATGAAAGTTATTCATTTTGAAAACTATAGGGATTATTCCAATACTCTTCATTAAAATTATTCTGTTGGTTATTCAATGCTTCTACTTTTTACAAGCCACCAACTTCAATCATTGTCTCCTAGTACCACATAGAATATTTTTCTTTAAAGTGCATATGTACACTTTCAGTGATGCATGGTAGCAACTATTGGAAGATTTCAGTCCTTAAGCAGGGGATTTATTTAACTGAGAAGTTACCGTCTTGGCATCCCTGTCAATTAAATCTGGTCACATCCTTGTAGGAAATGTTTCACTTATTACTAAGGACTAGACTCCTTCCTTCCTTTATTTGTTGAATCTCCTTCATAAAATACTGTTTTCTTGGACAATGGTGTTTTTCAGTACTGGAAATAGCAGTTAAATGTGAAACATTTGCCAAAGAGATATTATAAATATCACCCACATAATTATTTTAATCTCTAGGTAACGAATAACGAAATAATTACATTTTTATTTTTAGAGATTCCTTCACTTTAATATCTGTCTTCCATTTTTAGTTTCAATAAAAGCAGAACGCTCAAAGAAGTCATAAGCAGTTAGTTAGAAAAGTTTTGATTAAGAAAGTGATCTACTTTAGTACAGAATAGCGTTATATATCCTAATAATAATTCTTTTCCAATTCACATTTTCTTTAAAATTTTTTATCATTTAATTCTTCAAGGTAAGGAAATATGGAATTATCCTTCATTCTTCAGAGGAAAATCCGACTTGATGTGCACTCTTTAGATGGTTCTCTAGAGTCCACTGAAGAAGTGCTGCAGAAGAATAGAGAGCTTGATACCTGCCAATACCTTCTCATTTTCCATACTTTTTTTATAAGTAGTTTTCGCAACCTTCCTCCTCCCTGTGTCTGCTTCTGTATATTTTTCTGCATGTTAAAGGTATTTTAACAAATATAGATGGAAGTAATTCTCTGAGTTCTATTTACATCAGTATTAAAGATGTATTGTCTATTTTCATTTCCATTTGTCATCCTGACCTCTGCATATTGTACTGAACTAGTGACTCGGATTAGAGAATAACATTTGCTTACCATTATCATCATTCGGCACGGTCAGTAAAAGCACTAGCAGAGAACTCAACTTCTCACTAAACTGGTAACTCAGCGCTCCCATTTTCTATTTCTTGTTATGGCAGTAGCATGGAAACTCTTTAGGATGTTAATATCCTTTTCTACTCTGGTTCTGTTTTCTCTTCTGGGGTGCAATGCAATGTGATATGCAACCATAGATATAAGCTGTGCTTTTGAGGTACAGAAATTTTTTTTTTTTTTTGCTAAAGAACTTGCTTTCTAATGACCAGTTATTGTTGTCCTGCCTCTTGAAGTTTACCTCGTTTACTGGAATCCCTTTGCCAAAAACTGATGTCAATGTAGAAATAATAGAACCCATCAATGGCAAGGTGAAAACGTTAAAACACTCATAATTTGCTTTAAGTGTTCTATTCACATGTGTTTTTCAGTTTTTGGAGTTTGTATTTTCAGAGGCACCAGTGTAGTTATTCCTAAATAGCTAATTTTTTCCAATACTGTGTTACGTATTGTACTTGATTAGAATTGTACATAAAAGTGCCATCTGGCAATGAGTGTAAAACAGCTGGATCCAAGAATAACAGTGGCACTGTGAATAGGAAGATTTATAAAAATATACACACAGGCATATAGGTTCATGCTGAGCCCTGAGCTTGCTCTCAACTGTTGCCTTCTTAATCAGACAGCTTTATTTCTTTTTATATGTGGAAAAGAAAAAAGTTAAGCTTATGGACAACTCTACTTCTGAAATCTCAGATACATAGAACATAAAGAAGTACTTTCTCCTTTTCATACTGATTGTATAAAATCCCATTTGCCTAGACCTGATATCCAGGAAACCTGAATGTGTCTATTCTAGACTTGCCTTAAAACTTTCCAAGTTTCTAAAACTATCTGAAAATACCCTATGTATCCTCTGCATCTCCGTACCCCTTTCATCAATGCCACAACAGGAGAGAGAGCACAAAGATGTACTTTCAGCCACCACAAACTAAGCTTTGATTGACACTTATCATCCTCTACTGTGTGGGAGAGTGAGAGCTTGGCCCACTTGGGATTACATTCATTGTGAATTAATCCCTGAAGAGTATGCGATAATGCAATTTAAAACACAGTTTTAATTTATCAGATCACTTATCTTTATGGCTCTAGGATATAGTTTATTGAGATAGTGTTCTTTGACAGTGAACCACAAAGTTAATTTCAACCATTAATCAAATAATTTTATAAGAAAAAAGAAAACATTGTTAAGATACTAAACTGCTGATATTCTGACTGGTGCATCATTACTCATTCTTTTGTCCAGCTTTATTAAATACATATATAAAAGGTATCCACATACATATTTGGCTGCGTAAAAATGCACTCCAACCTAACGACTCATTAATTGTATACATATGTTCTGTTCTTTATGTGGATGACTTGTAGAAAGGACTGTCATTTCCTTCTGGAATGCAGTTTTCTTGAGCTTCATCTGTCTCCTGTGGTGCCTTTCAGTTCAGTTTTTTGGCCTTGTCTTTAATCTTTGGAGTGAAGCCAGTCTTTGTTACCTACTTGCTTAGTAGTCAGATTAGCTGGAAACACAGATGTCAGGGATGCTATACTAGAAATTGCTTAACAAAACAATGCAAAATTGAAAGTCTAGTTTCTTGTTTTGAAGGATTCACACTGTTTTTTTGCCATTGTATGGGAATAGATTTAGAAGGATGCATTGGAAATAAATATTATAATTGAGGAAATTCCTATGTGAGGAAAAGTTTCATTAGAAAGTTCTCTTGGAATGTTTTATTAGCAAAAAATCTTTTTCCTAACTGGCATTTTATTTCAAGTCCTTATGAACTTTTTTATTCTGTGGGAATATTTGAGTATAAGTTGTGATTGGGTACCATGTTTGGCTTTGCTGCTTGTTTGCTACTGCTGCTATTTTGTCTTCTGAAAGATATTTGATTTAGTGCAGCAAAATGTTCTATAGACATACTACAAACCTGATGAGGCTTATTTATTTAAATCTGTTACAGATACAGACTGTCACTGCCCAAGAGAATTCACATCTTTCTCATTTGTTTAGGTTATGTTAACCCTTTTACAGGTGTGCCTGAGGCATGAAGTTTAACTGAGTCGTTCAGTAAGCTTGCGTAAATGCCAAAAAATCAAGTCTTTTTAGATATCAATCTCTTATTATCATTACAAATCAATCAGCTTTTCCACATCACCTGGACTAATCTGCAGAACATTTGATGACTCTTTCTTGGTTTCATGGCCCTTAGGGGAAAAAACAATTGAATTTTCAATTGTAAATCAAACAATTCGGTGCTGCTACATCTGAATTTTGAGTGAATTCCAGTGGCCTGATTTATAAAAAAATTAAGATGTTTGTAAGATGATCAGAAATATACTTCTTAGAGAAGGTTCTGTGTTTTGATCTTTGATTTTGTTAGTTCACAAAATATTCTAATAAATATTATTATAAGATTCAGGTTACAGTTTGATTAATTTTTTTTTAAGTGTTGTGAATGTATTTTTCTTTTACATTTGTATGTCTTGCAGTTTTAAAAGAATGCTGTTTTTTGCTCCAATAAACAGTTTTAGAGCTATGCTGTATCATTTTGTTGAGGACTTCCCTTGCAGTTCAGGCTCCTGTGCTCTTAAGTATTGTGTTTACCAGTATTTTGAGTGCGCACAGATTCTACATAGCATTTTAACCTTCGTATTTGAGGAGTTCAGTAGGGCTTAAATAACACTAAGCTTTGCATCAGCCCTTCCTACTTATCATGAAATTCACTCATGCAAAAATATTTTAATTGTATTTATAAAACTATTCCTTGTCTTACTACACTCATTAACCCACACTAAGTGGTCACTGGAACATTAATGTGTACTTAAAGTAAGAAGGAGACTTAATATATATACATTTTGTTCATGATGCATGAATAGGAATGAAGAAGCTGACTTTAAATTCTGGGATCTGGTTCAAGGAAATGTTGTTAGATGATATTTACCATTGCTCAAATTGCTAAAATTACAATGGTCTGTATCTTGGCAAGTAGATTAAAACAGTATTATTCCCTCCATAATGAGAATTCTTGGGAAATAATAAAGATTATCCAAATCCCACACGGTACCCTGTGGCCAGGTTCCTTGTCAATTTTGATTTTTTTCTTCATTTTAACTTTGGTAATACTGCAGCAATTTCTGGCCATTTCTGCGTGCTGATAGATTTTGTCCCATGTTGAAGTAAATCCAGTTGGATTTGTTCTCCGCACTTCTCCTTTACAAAAAGAGTTAAAAATAGAGAGTTAATTGCTAAAGCAAACTTAGTTTTATTAACTTCTCAGTAGGCAAATGGGAGTGACAGGTGTCATTTTTTGATGTAAATAAAGTTTAGGTTAAATATGTAAATGAATTTCTCTTGAGCCATTATTTTAAGTCACCTGTTTTTTACTATTATAGCAGAAATATAACTTCAGCTCTTCCTACTGCTGATTCTTGGCAAATGATAAAATGTGTGGTCTATAAAGACTCTGTCAGCACCCTTTAAACTCATACAGCATTAAACAAGATTTTCAGTCATAATAAGGGCAAATTTTGTCCTTACTGTTTGTAATAGATAACTGAGCATACACCTTTGTTGGTTTAATTGAAAAGTGATTTGCAGAAGAATTCGTGGCAATGAAGATTAAGTTTCTTCATTGCTCTGCAAAGTTCCATGGAAAATGTCCAGAGCTAAGATTCATTGCTTTCATAATGGCGCACTACAGTTGAAGCCAGGTAGGTCTGCAGTGCAATGTATCCTCTGCACGCAATGAAATACCAGAAAGATGGAAGATGGTACAGATGGTGTTAATTATGAGTGAAATCCAGCAAAAACATTATTATAAGGCAAAAAAACCAACCAAACAACAACAAAAAAATAGAGCCACAATGGGGTGGGGGGGAAAACCCAGACAATTATATTCCATGTGTTAGGATACACTTAGCTGTCTAGAATACATGGGTTAGGTATGATTGTATGTTTTCTAGGTTTGTTGGTAGACATCTGTCTCTTGAGATACAGAAACGAGTCATTCTAAGGTGTTATCTTTCTTGAATTATTAAAAATGTTGGATATAGTGAGTCATACCTGTAGAAATTAGATGCATTTTTTTATGTACTATCCATCTCTTAGCTCAGAGTTTGCATTTGTTCCCTGATATGCTGAGAGAGCTCAAATTTGGTAAATTATATGCAGATAAAATTTGTAAAACGCTACCTGAATAGCTCTTCCAATCTACTTACGAGTTGAGGAACGTTGTAAAACTCCTTCATAAAACTTTCTAGTATTCTTTAGCTAGACTATATTAATAAATAAAAATAATATGTTTGTTATATGGATGAATCAATATTGGGTTACAATGATTATCACTAGTTATACATAATCACTGGGTATGCAATACGGAACTATCCTATTTTCTCCAGACAAAACAATGCAGTGAAGTTCCTATTAATGCCAGCAGAATGTGTTTGCTCTATGGTCAGAATTAATTGTTGCAAATGAACTAAATGAGAAATACTGTGAATGAATTTCAGATAAAATGGAGAAAAAAAAAAGTTTTCTTTTATAAAATTAGCAGATCAAGCTCTGGGGAAGTTCTTGGTTCTGTTTTTACTCCTTAGTATTATACAGAAATTCTTATTAATTGTGATACACAATCCTGATGATCTGATAAATTGCAATGGGATAAATTTTCTGAAGTGCTAGGCCTTGTAAAACATTTCAGTAAGGTCAAAATTTCTAGAAAACATCTAAAGAAAAAGAAATTAATAAATTTGTGGCATAAATCACATCTGTTTTGTACATGCAGTTCTGGAAAGAAGCCATTATCATCTTCTGTTTGGTTTGTTTTCAGTATTTTACTAACCAGCTTTTATTTCAACATGTAACTTTATTTGAGCTGTCTTGATGCAGAATGTCTGAATTGTTGAGATTGGAGGGGATGTCAAGAGATTGTTTAGTCTCACTGTTCTGCTTCAAGCAGGCTTACCGAGAGCAGGGTGCTCCGGACTGTGTCCAGCAGGGTGTTGAATATCTCCAAGGATGGAGACTCCACAGTCTCTCTGGGCAACCTGTTCTGCCCAGCCTCTGGTTCTGTTTAATGCCTTCACAGTCCAATATGATTGGTTTTTTTTTCTTATGTTTAATTGCAATTCCGTGTATTTCAGCTAATGTAATTTCCTCTTGTCCTGTCATTGGGTATCACTGAGAAGAGTCTGGTTCCATTTTCTTTACTCCTAAAGAAGGCTCCATCAGGTATTTATACACGTTGATAACATCCTGCTGAGCCTTCTCTTTTCCATCAAAACAGTCCCAGCTCTCTCAGCCCTTAATCATCTTTGTGGCCCATCACTGGTCTCACTTCTGGATGTCTATACCTCCATGCTGAAGACACATTTCCTAATGCAGCCCAGGATGCTGCTGATCATCTTTAGTACAAGGGCACATTGCTGGCTTGTATTCAACATGTACACCAGGACCCTCGGGTCCTTTTCTGCAAAGCTCTTTCCAGCTGCAGCCAATTGCACCCTAAGGAATCACTGAAAGTTCAAGCTTGTATCGTTTTGCTATTCCAAAAATAAGTCAGTAATTTTAAATAACAAAACTTTATATGTGCAGTTATACTTAGTGACTTTATTTGTATGAAAAGTTGCCACATAGAGCTCTATGTAAATATCTGTCACTTGAATTAATAGTGTTTATACCAAACATAGCAGGCTTAAGAGTTTGATCTTCAAGAAGCTAAGTCCTCATTTTACATGAGCCAATTCTTACATGGTTTAAATCTCAGCATCTCTTAGAATATTAACTGGACAAATGGGAGTATTGTATTTCAAGAATCAAATCCTTTTTTTAAAGGGCCAGACAGAATTTGCTCTTTTTTTTTTTTTTTTTTTTTTTTTTGAAGCATTTTGCCATTAGTTTTTCCTTCTCCAATTTGTACTGAATAGCCAGAAATTTCGGGTTGATATGGACAAAAATCTGTATCACTGGCATGTTTGCAGGAGGGCACGACATGTTGCTCTCTCTAGTTTATCTCTTTTAAGGATGAATGGAGGAAATTCAACTCTGAATTAAATGTTGTCGAATCTGAATAGCTTGTTAGCTATATTTACAAAACAAGGTTTTTTTCAAAGGAGCAGGATTTTACACTAAAACCTGGCTTCATTTTTTTTGTGGTGAGGAAAGGAAGTGAAATTTCTAGGCTAACACCAGTAGAATATCTTAAGCCTTGGTAAGGCCTCAAAGCATGCTGCTTTTTCTACACCATCATATCAGAAATGTGTAGACAAACTAATGAGAGAGTCTGGAGAAAAACAGGAATGATGAAAAGTTTAGGAAACTTCATGTGACAGACAAGTTAAAGGAATGAGGAGTGATTGTTGGAAAAGGATTTGTTCAGCCTGGGGAAGAAAAAAAAACCCCACCTTGTGATGCAGGGGGGGCAGACATGCCAATATGTACATGCAAGGGGAACCGAAGGTCATCTCCATGGTGTCTGGAGAAACTATGAAATCTGTATTATTTACAACTTCGCAGAATTAGTTTGGGTCTTAAGGAAAGTTTGATAGCTCTGGCAGTGCTGAAGTACTGGAACAGATAACCTAGAATGGTTGTGGAATTTCCTGCAAAAGGAGCTTTGAAGAAAATAAAATACCCGATATCTCAATTGTACATATACTTGGTGACACTCTGGTTGGTAGGATGTTGGACCATCTCATTGTTATGTCTTCTCTAATGTAAAGGTAAATGTATGGCCTGGGACACTGAAAGTAAATGAAGACAACTTTTAGTGTAGCTGATCAGGGAGAAATATTATTTTTTATTTTTAATCCAGAGGCTGTGTGTAGGCACATGGAAATGCTTCTGGGGATTTGATATTAGATGTTAGCATTTTATAGCTTGTCTGAAAATGAATAAAAAATCCAACAGGTATGTAGTACCAACAGGTAGAAGATTCTTTTTTTTTCTTTTTTCCCTTACTGTGTCGCAAGCCAGTGCGGTCATCTCATGGCAAGTGGCATCCATGTCAAGAAAGTTTATATGGGTGGTTTTGGAGCTGTTTGTAAGAAGTAGATTTAAAAGCATAAGTTTGCACATCGATGTTATAATCTGCTTTTGAGTAAAATTCTTTTCTCTCTTCTTTGTCTCTTAAGAAAAATTTTGTTGTTGTTTTTTGGTTTGGTTTGGTTATGCTTTATGTGGGATACCTGAGCTCCTTAAAGGGGTGGGAGAAGACAGTGGCTTGACAAAAGACATAGCAGATCGTTGCCTCACGTGGCAATTTTTATCCAAGCAAGTGACCATTGATAAAGGGTATTTGAATACCACTGGCTGGTATTTGACACTCCTGTGTGCCAAACTGCATCTTTTTTCCCCAATGAATTGCTTCTGCTTATGTGTGGTGAGAAATCAAAAGGCATCAGGTTAAACATCAGGGTGAAAAAGGACTACAAATTGACAGCTGCTTCCAGCTGATTCCTGGCAGTCTTCGTTGCTTTCTAATTCTGTTTTGGGAAGATTGTTTCCATCTGCTCTAAATTCCATTAGTTTTTGTAGGGCGGGATCTCAAAGTTTCATTTGTGCAAGAGCAAGAAAAGTCTTTTGTTCACCTGAAGGTTCAGAGCAGATGTCAGGCATAATCAGGCATGTCTAGAAAAACCATACTTCTAAAATATGTTTTAAGTTTTTAGTTTATCCTCTGCTGCCCTGCTTGCATAAATCTTGCATCAGTTTTGATACCATACTCAATTCATATCTCTGTGTGAACTCATAGGTCTGTGAGGCCAGTGAAACCAGAGTGATAAAAGTATCTCTGTTATTTCAAAACTCCAGAACAAATGTCCTTTTTAAATTTCTATCCATGTCTAATAATTTCTTTCCTGATCCAAGGCAGGGACTGATGCTACTGCTTGTATTTTCCTTGTCTTCCATAGATAGTAATATGAAATGTTTCTCTCCTGGACACTTGAAATTAATCTGAAGAATGTGCTTCAGGGAATAATCGTATGGTGTTTCCAAGGGAATGAAAACATGATGGAAGTAGATCTCAGTTTCTCGTTCCTGTGGTTTCCTACTCTTGTAAATTTATGTTTATTTTGAAAATTTTATTCAATATTTGTGTTATAGCACTACATGTTATGCCCCATCTGAGGAGCAAACTGTTACTTGGTGGCTTAAGCTACAATTTACTAATCATGGTTGTCTCTCTGAATAATAATTTACTGTCTGTACAGCAGCAATAATATAATAAGTTTATTGACACCATTATACTTACATACACATTCTTTTGATAATGACTTGGATCTGAACTTAAGAAATACAGATGAAAAAATTAGACTAGCATTTAATTGCAGCTTAGATTTCATTAGCTTTCACTGAGAACGAGTTTTTAGGAAATCTATCCTGTGTTTATTTTCACCACCTACTGTATGCAATAATTTGGAGCTCGGTTTGTGTAATGAAACTGTACAGATCACATTTATGCCGTGCTCGGTTTCACTTCTCTGTTTTTACAAACTCATATAGTGCTGCTTGATGTGCTTCCAGTATTGCTGTGAGAACATATTCTTAAATTACATTTTAAATTCTTTTAAAAAACCACACCAGCATATAACTGATATACAGGTTGGAATCTTTCTTTAGTTTTCATCCTTTTCCTCTTTTCAAATGAATCTCTGCATTTTTTGTTTCATCCCAAAACATCTGACAATGCATCTGCAAATATTTCATCCTATGCTTTCTTTCCCTGTCAACAGATTAGTTAGGTAGACTGAATTAATAGCCTTCTTCCTTACCACTGGACAAATTTAAGAATCTATCTAATAAAAAAGAGGAGATAACTCAGATGAGGTTTTAAAAATACCAGATACCATATAGCTGTTATCAAAACATGGCTTGTGTGGAAGATTGCCTTTCAGAGCTGAGTTAAACATACAATCAGTGCCTCGCCCTCTGCTTTTCAAGCTAGAGATACAAATAAAGACGTGACCTCTTTTCCTTTTTTCCCCTCTCTTTTCTCCTGACAGCTTGACAAATTGTAGCTTTTGGGACACCCCAGTAGTTGATGAGTCATTTCTGCTTAAAAATAGAATTCCTTGCAGCAAGGACACCCATTCCAGTTTTGACGCATATGTAGTTTCTGACAGAGTCACGGGGCCAACTATGCCATGTTAATTAAGCAACTAGAAAAAAAAAAAAAAAAAGACGCTGTCTCTTCAGTAAATACCAGAGCTGGAATCCAACACCAAAAAACAGAAAAAGGAAATCCCATATACCTGCATGTTTCCCCCCCCTTCCCTGTACTTTGCTAACATTTTGAGCCTTTATTAGATAGCTGATGCAAATTGATGTACTTCACTATCCCGCCTTTCTCTCTTTTTTTGTTGTTCTTTTTTTCCTTCTTTTTTAAAACCCTCTGAGACCTGACAGAACTTTTCACAAAGGGAGCTGTAAGATGTGATTAGTGTGTACAGAAGAAAAGCTGTAATGGAGCATTAAAATATTGTTCGCCTTTTATTTGTGAGGCACTTAAAATGTGCCCAGGAAGAATGCTGCAAGAGAACAGGGGTCGGATGATCAGCTGTATTTGGCATAAGGTACATGTGCAGGGAACCCTATACAAGCCCCAATAAGATAGAGAACATAAAATACAAATGTGATTAATGTTAAAAAATGGCAATTTGTTGCATTGTAGTAGATCTTGCTCACTTTAACACTCATAAAGTTTTTATTACTCTTGTAAGACCTAGTGCAAATAGACGGAGTGGGGCAGACTGTTCTTTAGCAAAATTGTTAGCATGTGGGATATTTATTCATCCAGTACTGATGGGAATTATTTCACCTGAAAAATGAGGGCCAGCCACTTGTGTGGAACAGTTTGATGGCACATAAAACCTTATCACTGCAAAGGCTTGTTTTCCTCACAGGATCTGCACCTTGATAAGCACTAGAAATTGTGGTTTCTTTGCAACATCCATAAAATAATTAATTCTTATAATTCAGAAAATTGCAGAAGTTTGCTAGAGATAGTGTGATACCTGTAAGATTCATTAAACAATGTGAGTTTAGTAGTCTGATGCTAATGGCCCTAAAAAATATTGAATTGGCCACATGTGGTGTTCTTGGTACCTTTTAAATTTAATGTTTTCTCAAAACCTAGAAATTTTCTATTCACATCTAATTATTTATATTTATGTTAATTATACTCCACCTCTACTGAAAAATATTACTATTTTTCAACAAATGGCTCAGTTTCTATCCCTATGAGAAAATGGAATTATACGAATAAAATTATATTGAGTATATGTAGTATGTTTTGATATTATTTATATTTATGCTATTAAACAGTATTCACTTGAAGTAAAAGTCCACTTGATGTAACTGCACTCAGATAACTAGTTCTGCTATTTACAGTCATATTTGTCAAAACACTCTCAGGTGACTTAGATTTTAAAAAATAGAAGGCAGTACTGAAATCAGTTCAAAAGCGCGTGTATTATAACAGAAACCCCATTCTTCACTGCACATAATCTTTCTGAATAATACTAATGCTTAAAAAATTTCTTTGATAGCTTAATTGTAACCTGAATTTTTCTGACTTTATATTTGAAATTTGTGTTCAGTGGCATGCATTATGTTATCATAAAATTCAAGTGAGAAATAATTAGGAACCATGAACTTGTATTAGAATAAAAAAGAAAATAAGTAAAAAATTGCCTGAGTATCAGTCAGATTATCATTCACTCTGTATAAAGCCCTATAACACTTTTACAGTGTTACACATTTACTGTAGATCTGAAGTGTTGCAAACCTGTTTTGTAAAATTAAGAGAGAGTGTAGGATAAAAGTGTGTGTGTGGGGGATTTAAAAAAGTGTGAAAGTAACTTCAGAATTGTCTTGGCTTGTCTTAATTACAGTTAATTTGTAACAGGGTGCTGGGAAAATTCTTTGAACTGTGAACTGGAGGAAACATCAGTTGAAATGGATTTTATTATTTACTGATTTTGAAGATTTTATAAAGAAGAAATAAAGCTAAGAATTAAATTCCTCCTGATAACTATTGGTGATTGCTTACCTATTATAAAATTATGGCATACGTTGCATTTTTCATTTCATGTTTAAATGCATATGAAGATATTGGGATATCTTAGGTTAAGAATTTCTTAAATAGTGGTTTCCTTTTTTTTTTAAATTTCTGTGGGTTGTAGACTTGGAAAAAAGTTAACGAGATTGTGAAATACCTTGGGGTTTGGAATTTAAGCCAAAGGGCCTGTTGTGATTGTTTTGTTACATTTGTTAGTATAACAGTTCCTACAGTATTTTGCTTTAAACAACTGTCTTCTGATCAGAAACATATTCAGACTTCATTTTAAAGATGTGATGTGATAGAAAGTCTTCCATTTGTGTAGAGAAGTAATTGAAGTGGTTAACTGACCTCTTTGATAAAAATGTATATTAACTTGCAATCTAAACATTTGGCTTCATCTTCCACTTACCTCTTTTTTTCCTGTTAGTGATCTTTCCACTGTATGATTTGTAGAGATATCTCGGCATGTGCAAGTCACACTTTAATCCCCTCTATTTTTTTTTTTACATTAACTGAATTTACTGAGCCCATTTTCAGTTTCTTAAAATAGTACAAGTTTTTAGATTGAGTCGATGTAGCAGAGGTTTTTTTTTTCTGACCTCTCTGGTATTTCAATTTTATTTCTAACATTTTGGTTCACGCATTTTACAGTCCAAATTGGATGCTACTGGATATTAATATTTCAGTGATTTTGAGTACTTAATTTCAATGAAAACTCTGCATTTTCTTATTCTTCTCTGGTCATTTATGAACAACAAGATAGCAATTTATGAAAGCCAAAGTTAATGTAGTGCTCTCTCTTTCTACTGATGCCCATTTAGCCAAAACAAACCCAATATCATGCTATTAGATGTGAAGAAAACTTTTCCTTTAGTTCGGATTGTAGAAGCTGTTTATTATTTGAACTGAAGCCCGGGATTCAATTTTCAAACCAATGAAACCTGTCTTCAGTGATAGCTATATGCAGGCTCACGTATGATATGTGTAGGTTAGCAGATAGTACATAATACTTTATTTCTGTGTGTATGGATGGAAGTCCCGTTTCTGAAAATATGCTCTTAAAACTTGAATTGATCTGAATAGTCTGTGCACATAGTTCAGCACAGTACTTTTCCGTAGCTGCTTATATATTCTCTTTGTTCTCCCTCTACAACTCCTGCAATATACAGAATATGGAGAGGAATGTACAAAGACTTTAATGAACAGAATAAAAAAACACCATTTCTATTCTTCCTGGACAATTTCATGGCAGTAGCATTAGTTTGTGACTGCTTGTAAAAGCCTGTAAAAGAGAAAGGAGCAGAATAGTAGTACACACTCTTTAAACCATTAGAAAGAGGCATTATTCTTCTTGGATATGGATTTTCTTTGTCTGGAATAAATTCATAGTCATGTAGTCATAAAAAATGATCAGTAAAATCAGGGTATTTTATACTGCTTGACTGTATAATCTCTAAATAAATCAACTTTTTATTAAATTTCAGATAAATACACTTTCATACAAGGAATCACTGGATGTAGAACAGTGAATATAAACAGTATTGTTTGGGCTATTTGTGGTGTGTTTTTTTGTTTTTTGGTTTTTTTTTTTTTGGGGAGAGTTAGTTTGTTGGGGTTTTTTGTTGATGTTTTGGTTTTTTTATGCCTCCAATCACTGTTGCTAAGTCACAGGGTTGTGAACACTGACATGATATATTTTCCAGGACATAAATGGAAATGAGTCTATATTCCACTTAAACTACTGAATTCCTTAAGCAGGAGGGAGGCACTTGTATCTGTTTTCTGTCAAGCTAATATTTTAAATAAAGATGTGTAGGATTAGCTGGCTTTGAAACAGAGTTGAAGGGTTTTTTTAATGCGGTGATGCTGTTATTAGGTATGTATGGCAGCACTGAAGCACACTAATAAAATGCAGACGGCATACAGATTTCTCAAAACAGATTAGGAAGTGTAATTATTAAGAAAATTTTATGTCATATGCGTTTCTGTAATCGACTTCAACCCAAAGTTTAGGTTGTGTGTTTTGTTTTTTTTTTTCCCAAAGGCAAAGTGTACGTTCTCTGACCATCTAGAAACTAAGATTTGCAAATCAGTCTGGATTTTGCCTTCCTTGTAGTTATCATTAACACTAAAGCTTTTACAGATGAATTCTAAATGATATTTTGATGAGGTATGCTGTCAGAAATGTAGAATAGGAAAACTTATTCTCCCATATATATGTTGATGACATACGTGACATACCTGCTATTTAGTGAGACCACATATTGGAAGACATACTGAAGTAGAAAAGGTTCTGTCTTTCCATAACAGCTTTTCTTTTAGTAATTTATTAGCATATTTTTTGTCTTATCACATTCCAAGTGAGTTGTCCACAAAACAGATTCTTTTTTTTTTTTTTTATTTAACTTATACAAGTTGGTGAAAATCGACAAGGGATGAAATTGATTTTCTATAGTCAATTATTTCTTTTCAGTTTCAAATGATTTGGGGATGAACTTACCCAGCTTTTTAACAAGAGAAACTTGAAGCCTTTTTTTCTTTTCTTTTATTTATTTTTCTTTTTTTTTTTTTTTTTTTTTCCCCCCTCTTTGTTTCTTTTTCTGGCTCATCATAGCAGCTCTATATTCTGGGTCAATGGATTTGATAGCATCTGTGTAAGGATAGCCAGGACTGTATCAAATGCAAATTGCCTTTCTTCAAAGAATCTTTACATCATCCACTTCAGAGACAAGAGCATATGGCAGATTAATCAGCACAAAGGGAGAGCAAGGTTATTGGATAAGCATCGTAGGGATTAGTGGGATTTTAAAGGTAGCAGGAGAAAATCTGTTAAATTTCTTCTCTCGTACCTATGCAAGTCTGGAGCAACTTTACCGAAGCCAAAAACGTGGCGTAGTGTACACCTGGAATAAATGGCAAATGAATCAAATTCTAATGCTTGACCTTTTAAGTGGTACTTGTCAGAATAAGAAATCACTTGTCCACAGATTAAAATAAAAAAAAAAAAGAAAATTGTAAACATGAAAACAAAAGCTGTGTCGACCTTAGTAAGAAGTTGTCCCAAAGTAGTACTTGTTTTTTGACTAAAACAGTTGGTGCTAAGGAGTCTATGTCCACATTGTACCTTTAAGGGAGTTTCATTCAGACTAGATCTAGTCGACTCCCAGAAAGTGAAGATTCCTTAGCAATTGAGGAGTATTAGGTGTATCGTGGAGCACATCCTCCTACCTAGTTTCATCATAAGGGAATCTGTGTTCGGACACTATTCTGCAATAGAAACTACAATTCAGTAGGCAGGGACGGTCAGGAGATTAACTTCAAAAAACATGGATTTGATCCAAACTACAATGCAAGCAGAGTTCTCCTGTTGTAAGGTGAGCAGAAACTACTGCATAACAGGCAAATATTGGCAGGATATAGGGAATGGTTTCTAATATCTTGTTAGCACCATGAAAATCAGCGTGCTTTGTTGCCAACATTTTCCTCTTAAACATCACAGAACTCAGAATTTCCACACGTTCCTGTTGACTCTCACAATTATAGCTTTGACAGTAGGATGAACAACTATTAATCACTGTTGTAAAAAGCCATAATTTCTCTTAATAAAGATTCATAGAATTATTTTTTCTTTATATTTTTTAAGAATCCAAGTTCATGGCTTGGATTCACAGAATCGACATTATATTACTTGAAATTAAGACCACCTTTGCTGAAATTATTTTTACATCTTAATTTAATATGCTTAATGAGATGTTGTAGAATTACTTGTGTTATACTATTCCCAGCCTACTCAGAGAAAACTCAGAGATCTGGACTGTATTTTAGCTCTGTCACAAACTTTTGTTATTACTATGTGCAAGCTGTTTACAGGTTGTCAGAGGTGCCAAATATCTGTAGCTTCTATTGACTTTATTGGAAAAGTTATGCTAGAAAAATCTAGCTTCCAGCTCTGGTGTGTGGTTTTGGTTTTTTTGTTTTGTTTTGTTTTTGTTCTGATTATAATTTTTTTCCCTGGATTTTTATGATGTATATTATTCATATTGTAATTGGGTGATAAGTAGAATAAGACTGTGAGAACTCAGTGTGGGACTTCTAAATTCTGTAAGTCAGTCCTGATGTAGGATATGAGAGTTGAAGAAAACCTAATTTCTGTGTCTTAGTTCCTGTAATGCATTGAGAGCTTAAAGTGAGACTTACTCATTCCTGTAGTTCAGTGTTGCTGAAATAAAAGACACAGCATGGAAAAAGGTATGCAGCAATTAGGTAATTGTAGGAAATAGGACATTTTTAGGAAAATAAATTCTTAGGAAATAAATTGGTTTCAATACAGAAATAATTGTGTTTGGGATTTTTTATAGTGTTCAGATTAAAAATGAGACTAAATGAAAAGTTAAAAATAAAAATCACTGGAAAGTCTCGATGTGACTCAGTGAAGCCCAAGTTCCCTTTCGTCTGGTTACTCAGGCACTAATCATGCTGGGACTTCCCAAAGAACTGGAGGGAATTTATTTTATATACCTCATCGTGACTCTGCATGAATCTCCGTGGTTGCTTCCTTTTCTGTTTCTGTAGTGATCCTTGATTTCAGTCTCTGAGACAGTTAATACAAAAAAGAAGTGTAAAAATATTTAAGATCTTGCTGCAAATACCATGTCATAGCATAGCACCAGTTGGCATTAGTTATTGCTAGTGTTATATTGTCACCTGAGATATGGCATTACAAAAGAATAATAATATGGTAGGAAGGGGAACATAAAAAAGATTTTTCTGATCTCTTGAAGACTGACTTGAGAGAAATGTCTGTGACAAATACGTACATCTCTTCAAAAATGGAGATGTTTATTCTTTTCTGCCAGATGTTGCTCTGTGTCCCCCTTCCCCTTTATTCAACCATATAGTTCCATTTTGTATTTCCTTGTCAAAAATAGGAGTTTGGACGTAATTCTTACAGGATTTTTTTTTTCCTTGTGATATTGTCCTTTTCTTAAACATCATCTACTATTTGCCACAGCTGGAATTAATCACATAAGTATTTGACCTTGATTATTATTATTAAACTGCTTGGTTTTTGGAAAACGAGTAATGACTACTCTTTTTTTTCTTTTTTTTCTGTAAAGTAACAAGTGGCTTAACTTTCCAGGGCCCAGCAATGTCATCTGCAAAATTAATTTAGGTAAAAGAAATTCAAGTAATCTACAACAGACTGAATTTCCATACAGAAATAATTTACATGAGGTACATTGTTGAGTAGAGTGAATAAGAATTCATCAAAATCATACCTAGACCAAATACGGTAACATTTATGTATTTACATATAGCTTTTACATTTTATTTACAGACATATGTAGTATGCTGATAAGTATTCATGTCGGCATTAGTTTCTCAGTGAAGACATGAAGATGAAGTAGTTACAAGTTATCTCTAACATCTTACATTTGTGATTAATTTTTTATCAGAAATTAAGAAATTAACCACGTCTCCCAGATCAGTTTATGGGTAGATTTTACCACACTGAATTTTTCATGGCTGATTTTGCAGATATGTGAAACTTCATCTCTGTGTGGTTTAAAACATGGAAGACTATTCATCTATAAAGAATGCATAATTTTTAATATGGTGCCAATATGCTACATAAAAAAAACCTGCAGTGTGCTTTATATTATATTTTTATTGTGTTGTTTTTCCGCTGTGTGCTTGAAGACTAAGTGTAGCATACAATCTCTCTTCTATAGACACACTAGATTGTTCGTGTTGAAAAGAATGGGGAAAAAATAACACATTTATAACGTTTAGTTAAGATAAAATGTTTTGCTCAGCAATATGTTGCATTTGAACCGATATATGTAACCATCCAAATGATTAAATAAAAATTGGTTTGATTTACTGTTTATATCCCTATAGTGCTAGTTGCAGATTTCTGGCACCAAGAAAATCTGTGTTAGCTTGGATTCACTCCAAAGGTGGGACAGATGTTGTTTACACATCTGTGTTTCCCAGGAGGTTTTCCTGTGGAAAGTCAGATTTAAGTTTTCGTACGGGTGGCATAGGCACCCCGTTGGCAGTGTCGGAGAGGCATAAACTAACTCATTTGCAATTTATCTAGCCTCTGTTCATTGTAGTGCTCCTTTGTGGCTCCCGCAGTGCAGGATCCAGGTTTCGTGCCATATCAGGCATCATATAAGCTTTGAGTGACCACAGACTTGTTTCTATGCACTTCATTTTGCAAAACTAGTGATTCTGGGGGAAGTGGTGGGATCTTCTGTGGGCTAGGAACAGATGAGTTTCTTTAGAATACCTGATAATTCCTTTTCCCCTGTGCTTTGGTTTTAGTAGGCCAAGTAATACCGGATTTCAAAGACCTAGTTGAAGGAAGCCTCTTTCAAATGGCTGAAGTTGAGCTTTAAATTCCAGTAATATTGAATCCCTAAGTGGACTTTAAACTGGACCAAGCTGCAGTGTTAGATATCTTGTGGTTAGTGAGCCACTCTTTGTTGGACAGGATTCCCACCTTGGTATTCGGTTTAGAGAAACTGTTGCTGATCACAGCAGAATCTAACCACTCTGGACTGCTGTTTTATAAGAAATCACATATTTTAGATACAGAATTCAGAAAGTTCTTAGCCATTTACTTTCTTTTATTGGCTTGGTGTGATGTTTTCCCGCTTGGCCTTTTTCTCCACAATAGAAATTCTGGTTTGAGCTGGCAACAAGATACCTCAAAGTTGGCCCATGATGGTACTAACACTCAGATGGGTTGTCTCATACTGTGATCTGTGATGGAGATTTGGATCACATCAAATTTGGTGTTTATGAGAGTTGGTTTATTAGAATATTTGTTGATCTAACCTTTATGTTTAAGTGATAGAACTCAGATTTTTTTTTTTTTCTTGTAACTTTATAAAACTCAAAAGTTTTGCAATGAAATTTCTTCTGTTGTCAGTGACTGACAAGTTGGCCTATGCAAAAGAGGAAAGAAGATGCCATTACTGAAGGTGAGATTCCCAGGAGGAGGCTGGCAAATTGAATTGGCTGGGCCAATTCTGTGTAGTGAGTGGCTCCCAGGATAGTAGCCCTCATTGAACTACTCAACAGCATTTAGTTAGATCCTTATTGCATGAAATATTTTTCCACTCAATTTATTTCTAAGCTGTGGCAAAACAGCACTACACAGAGCGAAATATTTTGAAGTTGTCTGAACTCTGAGGTTGCTCCATTTCTTTCTGAAGCACTGTAAGTATAACCAGATTTGCACTATGATAAATTTGGCAGCAAGTTGTGTCTTTAATTTAAACACCGAGAGTAAACAACCTGGTGCTCTTCCTTTCTAATTTCTTTATCAAACTTCACTTCAGGTAGTTTCCACTTTATAAAGTTCTTTTTATGAAGATTGCTGCTTTTTCACTTGTTCTCAGTGCAGTTAATATTCATGTTCCTCATGACCCTGATTTTTCAAAAAATAAATAATTGGCAGATCTACAGTTTTAGGACAAGAATTAAAATTATTTAGAAGGCTTAGTGATAACTTGGTGGACAAAAAGATGTACATCCTGTATTATTATGGGAATCTAGTGAAAGAGTTAATGTTGCTGAGGTATCCATTGTCATCACTAAATAAAAAGAATAACAGGCATTCATATTGTTGGGATGATTTCTGTTGTTGAGGACACTTTATACAGGTATAGGGGTTTGGGGGCTGTGTGTGTGTGTGTCCAGTGGAAATTATTTGCTCCTGAAGGAAATAAGTTATATTCACTTCTGAAATGAGCAACTCAATTGACTAAAAACAATGAAAATGAACACACCATGAGCTGTAACGAAAGGCGGGGAGTGATTCTTCCCACTATACAATATGCATGTTTGATTACTGGCTGTATTACTGTATGAACTTCCTCTTCTTTTGGCAAAGGAAAAAGTTATCTTGCCAAGTCTAAAATGCCTGATGAGACTTCAGGGCATGCAGATGACTCAAAAAAAAAAATAATAAAAAATATCTCTAGCAAGTCATTTTGGAATGCTGAAGATGGGAGAGAAAAGTAGTCTTAAAGCAGTGGAATGTATGTAGCTGATTGTGCTGGAGATTGGTTTTGGGTCACTGTTTACTAGGTTTATGGTGCTTAAGTGGTAATCTGTTAGAAAAGTTTGAGCCCTATCATTTTATAAATGTGAAACTTTTCTGAGCATGTTGTTATCTTAATAATGAATTTTTTTGTGTCCTCTTAATAGTAATAGGAGTGTGCCTATAGAAAAGAGAGTAGGTATGCCTGGGAGAGAATGAGGAGTAATAAATTGGAGCCGGTAATGAGTCAGAATATAACTAAAGTGAAAGCCTGGCCTTTCTCTGTAAGCGTACGATTTCTTGACCAGAAATTAGCGGTCAAAATATCTAGTGTCAATATTATGCTGGACAGAATTTTTAAGTTTTAAAATTAAAATTTTAATACATGTGTCTAGTGATCTGTTTGCATGTACAGATACTGTTCAGACAAGTAGGTAAACTAAGCTCAGTGTTTCACTGGAAAAGTGACATCAGTGTCATTCATTGTCAATGTATGATGAGTATTTTCTTACTGAAAAAATCTCAGAGTTTTTGTGTACTTCATTTCATTAACTACGAGTGCAATAAATATGTGTATAATTAAAGATCATACATAAGATAAAGTGAGCTGCTTCCTGAAGTTCTAAAGAGTTTAGATGTGACATGTTTAGGTGAAGGTAACTACCATTTATTTCCTTACTTTAAATTTTCTCAACCTTTGGTGAGCATGTTACATTTGTTTTAAAGTGCAGTTTGATTTTTAAGTCGTAGTTACAGTTGACTGGCAAACAAGTATATAGGATTTATTCTTCTAAGGACTATATTGTTCTTATCTAGCACATACAATTTCATGAATCAAATGCTTGTTTTTCTCTGAATGTTAGCATTCAGCTCTGTTTTCATTGAGACTTCTATACCATGCTTAGGATGGCTGCAGACAATGTGATAAAAGCACAAATAAATTATACAAGGTAAATCAGAATTCAGTGTTTCATTTTTCAGAGCAGTTACAATTTCCTGTTTGTCCCCTTAAAAACATAATTAAAAGTTTGGAAAAGGTGTATGTGTGGGGTTCTAGATAGATATTAAATAATGTGCCTGCTTTTCCAGTTTCTTGATATTATTTTGGCTAGTTCTTTGAACAATGTAGTATTAATTTTTCCCACTTACAATTTAAAATTAGAGAATATGGATGGTTAATATCTCTCGATATTAATCTCTGAGTGTTCTTGTCTTTAGAAATAATTCTATTAAAAATATTATTCCTACTCAATAAAAACAGTAAATACTTTACTGTACTGGAATATTTGTGTAAAATGAATGACCCCCAGTGGTCATATTGTAGATTACCTGCTGTCAGTTACCACTTTTCCTCCTAACAGTGATAGAAGTGGAATTATTTTAGATGGGGCACCCTTGATAAATGATTTTCGTAGTAGGAAGTTACTTTCAATGTGAAATTGCAATAGGTCTGTCCTGAAATGTATATTTTAACAGCTAAGCAGACTGCTACATGTAGAAGATAATGAGAAGACAACAAATATAGCTGGAAACTGTTCAGATAAGATCCATGTGTACAGAAAGATCTGTACTCAATTATGTTTAAGTGTTTCACAAATGTATTTGTTTCTTCATGTTTTTAAGAGAGATTAACTAAAGATCCTTTCAAAACAAGATGAAATGGCACTGGGAGGACCTTATAGTAGTAGGCAAATAATTTTGATGTCTGCTTATCATAATGCAGTGCTAATTTTTTGAATTATAATTTTTTATTCCCTTAATTAGTTATCTGTATTAATCACAGACACGGAACCATGCAATTTCTCTGCTAATGCTCCCTCAAATAATACAAATGGAGTATCTTATGGTTCTGATTTTATTCAGATCAATAGGAACTGAAAAATATTGGTACCTTAGGGGCTCAGATGCTATATACTGCATAAACAAATCTTTCTTACTAGCAAATCTTTATTCTAGAGAAAGTTCATTTAATAGGTCTTTAATATCAATATATACGTTATGCTTCCTAAAGTTTCACTGTCTGAAATACAAAATATATATTAATGTTTCTTTTTTTTTTTTTCCTTTGGGGATTTATATTAAACTAAGCTTTTCAGCATGTAATACATAGAGATATTCTGTTATATTCTCTTTTCTCTAGTAGGTGTGTGTGTGTGTGTGTATGCATACAGGTATATATATTTAAAATCTTATGCATTCTCTAGACAATCACTGAACACAGGTAAAGCAAAAAAAATTCAACACCACTCAGCTCTAAATCAGATTCAGGCCTCAATTGAAAAAGGGAGGAACAATAAAATTCTTTAGGGTGATAACTTACCTTCCTTTCTCAGATATTACTGAGCCCCATTTGTACTGAATTTCAATGCACATCAGTGCTGGAAGTAGCAATAAGAAAGAATTGCAGGTTAGAAATATAATTTTAAGCAGCAGATCAGATTCTTTAGCAAGCTCAGGCTCAGTTGCTGATAAAAATGGAAGTGCCATTCATTTGCACGCTGTCCTTAGGCTGCTTACTCCCACTCATGCCAGCTGCCAGATCTTTTCCAACCCCCACTTGGCATCTGATGTAGAATTTTACATCAAATGCTGATAGAATGGAATATACTCTATGTGGACCTTAATCTGATTCAGGAGACTGTCATTTGTTGACAGAAAAGGAGACCACCTGAAATTGTGGAGTCAGAAATAGATCCCATCCAACGTGAGGAAGGAATCATGACATCATCATGATGTAACTCACATGGGATTCTCTAACATAAATTCAGAATCAGTTCAAAGAAACTAATGTAAAAACACATAAGAGACGGAAATAAATTCTTTAAATCTGTGTGACTGAAAAGGCTTTACAAGGAGAGGTGAATGCTGGACAGAGAGATTGAGTGGTAGATGCAACAGAAACAAGACAAGACCTGACACATTCTGTGTGAGACATACAAAGCTGTCAGAGGCCAACAGAAACAGAGAGAGGAAGAGGAGAAATCCAGGCCACTGTATTCAGACAAATACATAGATCCACAATTTAACCAGAAAGTCAGAGAAGAAAAGGTGTTTCAAACAGGGATGCATATATATATAATATTAATTCCATCGTTTAAAAAGAGTAAGTGGTGATCTATTGTTGATTGTATATTGATTATTAATTTATGTATTACCAGTAGTGGGAGAAGGAGATCCTTTTACCTCTTTGCACTGAGCTAGGAAAGAATAGCAACCCCTGCCCACCAGCTCTTAGTCTTTCCACTGGGTGTTTGAATTTTATATATAGACAAAGGGGACAACCTAAAACTTTAAGCTCTTTGTTATGATTGGGGAGGAAGTCAGTCTTATTTGGCATGCTAATATATAAAGTGAATAATTAGACCCATTTCTGTATGCTTTTTCCTAAAGAATATTTTCTGTGGTACAATTTTAGTATTTGTTAGTTACCACAATCCTCTAGAGAGTCCTTCGACTTGAGGCCTCATAGACACTGTTGATATTAGAGGCATGCTCTACCTGTTCTGCACATTAAAGCATGAGAGGACTCGGCTCAATCTAACCACCAAGTACTTTTCATAAATTCTATGTACAGGGGAAAGAGCTTTTCAAGAAGTTATAGCTATGGTTTACCTCAGCAGGGGTTTAGAAACCTTTTTAAAAGTATTTTCTTAAAGTTATACTGATTATGGATGTAAACCAGCATTTGCAGCTCTTTCCTAGCCAGTTGACCTCTGTACAAAGCCAACATCTGTGCTGCTTATTTTCTTATCCCAAGTGCCTTTAAACAGAGCTAAAAATAATATTTTTTTTTATTTAAACATTTTTGTAATATTCTCTTCAGTGTTTATTTGGATGAATTTACAGTATAGCAAACTGACACAAAACTCATCTATGTTAGTAGCAGCATCAGAAGACAAAAATTCTAGCCAGACCTTTGGCATCTATGTAAGCTTTGATAAGTGAGCTGTGGGAATTTTCTTTTACTACCCAGAGTTGTTACCATGTCTCTTGGGACCACTTAGTGCACCACAGTGTGCTGCTGCTATAGAAATGCTAAATACATATTTATAAAAGTGTAATAATAATTCATCTTTCATCTTTATAGATCTTAATGCATATGCTTGAAGGATTTGGAGTATCCAGATCCAGAATTGTGAATATGGCTCTTCTTTAGTTATTGGAGTGCAATAGCCAAACTGATGGAACCTGACATCAGGCAGGATAGGCTCAGTGGCAACCCAAAGGAAACATTCTGCTAGGAAAACATCTAAAGGAGGGGGGGAAGTCTGATCTACAGTATTTATAAACTAAAAGTATCCAGACCCTAAGGATCTGTAGGTATTTTGGAGGAAAGTTTTGTTCCATGTTTGAAAAGGACTGTGATTATTTTTTTCCCAGGTGATACATAATATGGTTCTAAAACTCCCAAAATGCAGAGATTTATCATCTTATTGGGAAATTTAACCTGTGTAGGTATGATATAGACTAGAATTTCTAAAGCTGTTTATAAAACAGTTATAAACTGTTTTGCGGAATTATTTAATTAATTGATTCCTTCGTTTTTCACGATATCTTTGCACAAAATTTGCAGAAGTGCTTGATAGATAGCTTCTTTAGTTGGTAGTCTGCATTAAATGTACAGTTAGACCTTTTATAACATGATTAGAAAAAGAATTAACTGACAGTTTGTGAAGAGAATGGAGAGTTATTAAAAAAGCTGATTTTTTTCTGATCTTACATGAGATTGACAGTACTTAACCTTAGATTTCCTTTGAGAATTTCCGTTATACCAAAATTTCCTTCATATCGAAAACAATTGAAGTTTGTGGTATTTTTTTGCCTAAGCTGTTAGACTGTTACAAAAATTTGCAGGTTTTTGCCACTTCAAACTATTAAGTTGTGCTCTCACATTTCAATAAATTTGACCAGTTTCTTACCTAAAAAGGACCCCTGTTTTCCTCTGTCTCTCTCATTAATGTTGTAGGCCTAGTCAGCTTCAAAAAACTGTACGAACTAATACATAATGTTCACTTTCTTTTTTAGAACGTGAAAGATTTACTATCAGGATGTGAGTGAGGCAAAAAAGGGCTTTTACAGAAATGCACTCATTCTCTTTTTGGATTTTTCGTCTTTCAGTTATATCTGTTATGTAGGACTACACCTTTTCTAACATGAAAAAGGAAAGAAAAAAGTTAAAAAAGAAATGAGAGAAAATCCGTCCCTTGAGCCCAAATCAAAGTACATTATAAGAGAAGCAGGCTGTAGTGGCCAAAGTTGGATGTCAAATGGCCCAGAATATCGAGCACCTCCCAGTGTTTTTCAATACAGAGTTCCCATTCCCAGACTGCCTTTCCCAAACCACTTTTCTGATCTTGTGCCCTGACATTTCTTTTGGTTTTCCCAGCATTTCCTGCTGTTCCCAACCGCTTCTCACCTGAAGGAAAGTGATCCATTTCTTCCAGTCAAGTTTAATTTGAAGCTGTCTAAAGCTTTTCAAAGAATGTATGAAGCAGTAGAAAGCTATTTAATTGGTGACTAGAATATATGCATGTATTAGTAATTAAAGTAGTTCTGTAAAACTTATTTTAATATTGAAGAATATTTACCATTTCAGGGTATCAAGACCTGGTTATAGACAAAAACTTTGATGTGGTCACTTGCAAAAAGAATGGGAACCTTAAGTGGACTCTGACACGTGTGAGGTTTTTTTTTTTATGATTGCTGATTTAAAGCAATTCAGTAAAAAGATGTAATCACTTTGGCAGTTACAATTTAAGTGAATTCATGGGTAGCAAGAATAGAAACTAAAGTCTTTAGAGCTGTAAGGACCTTAAAGTTCATGGAAATACTTTTGGCCTCTCCCTTCCTAATATAAGCAGTGTAACTACATAGTTGAGAGTAAAATCTGCTATACTTAGGTACTTTATATATATATATATATATATATTTAATGAACAGATTCATACTGAGAACATGGTACTGCAGATCTGTTTGCTGGCTAAAGTAATTATGCGAGTTCTTTTTATTTTTTAATGTTATTTTACAGGTTGTGTATTTTCAAGTGTTCTTCTGCTTATAATACCTCTTTCTTGTTCTTTCTGAGATGGTAGCTGTCTGATTCGGAGCTAAATGTCCCTTTTTTTAAAAGTACTTGAATGACTTTAATTTTACAGATGCATGAAATAAGAATTCGCATACACATTTGGCAAGTAACTCCCACTTTTGTAGGACTTTGTCTGAACGTTTCAATTTTCTCTATTTAATCCTTAAAAGAGAAGTTGAATTCTATCTATGTATTTATCTACCCAGTTATTGTGTAATAATTTGTCTCTGAAAATACTTGGGTCTGTCTGCCACTTATGAAAAGTGCCAGAGTGAACATAACAAATGCATTATGCATTCCAGCGCATATATGCAGATCCACCTATTTATATGCATACCTTAATGAACTCTCTCTAGTATAAGATAGAAGCATCATAATGACCTAGCCAGTCATTCATTTTATTTACAGTGCTGCCAAAGGGACTGCTGAACTTGCTGGGTTTATTTTCCTTAGAAAAAGGAAAATAAAAATTTCTTGATTAGCTTCAAAGAGATCACCAAGTGGCCTCTGAATGTTAACAGTATTTGGTCAAAACCTGATCTCCTATATGTTCAGTGAAGTGCATGTTCTTTGATTATTTTTCATTCACAGTGGCCCTCCATATGCGTATTATGACACTTTTTATTTGGTTCTGTTAATTTGTAATAATTTTCAGCAAAGAATATGTTTTATCCCTTGAAGTACTGTGTAGCTTAATTCAATTGTAGAGTTCTACAATCTCATCCAATATGTAAAAAATATGTATTAGAGTTTGCTTAAAAGAGTGAAGCAATAAAGAAATGCTTGTGGAAACATGAATTCCTTGAACTGCACATTAATGGATCATTTTCATTTGCTTAGGTCCTCTTGAGTGTAGTGCAGTGCCATTCTTTGTATGTAAAGTGTGTATCATTTAAAATAAGATCAACGTCTATTGTTAAATAATTCATAATAATATTGATCAGTCATGTCAAGACTGAAAACCCTTTACTCATGCAAGCACTTGTCAAAAGGTTACCATTCTAAACTAAGCACCATTCTTCATTTTCTCAAAACAGTTTGTTAGACAACCTTTGACAAATTACATCAGAGAACTGGCAAGTAATTGATTTGGTATCACACTATAGACTACAGTTTATTTGTGAAGTGTTCCTTTGGCTGATGTAGCCTCTAAAAATTTAATATTTTTGTTGTAATAGAGAGTGGAATCACTGTAAACTAGGGAAACAGTGAATAATTCCGCTCTGGTGGGAATACCTTTCTTTTATGTGAATAGAATGTTTTCAGAGAACTGCTACTTTCTGAAAAGAAAAGAAAAGAAAAAAGAGCTGACTATATGAAGTGATTTGAATGCAACTGACCAAATAGCTGTGTACATTTCAAAACAATACTGGCTAAGGCATCTTATAACTTTTGATGGGTTCAATGTATTAGCTTCCTGACTTGAGTGCCTCAAATTGTGATCACTTATGTTAATATTTAGTTGATCACTTGTCATCTGGCATATATGCAAATTTAGGACTAAGTACATGTAGAAAATTATTAAATAGACTGGAAGTTATTGGTTCCATTCATAACAGGATGAACACATTTGTTTAAATGAAACAGCAGAATTTCTATGCATTTGACAAATATATGGGTAGGGCACACAGATGTTTCTAATCTGCAAATACCCACTATCTCTTAAGTTCAGTGTCTGTGGTCTGGAAATCATACTGGAACATTTTCTGATGTGAGTGCAAGTGCTATAGTGTAGCACATGGTGGATTTCACAGTTTGCCATGAGTTTTAGTGATTTAACATTAACAGTACAGTTAAACCACCAAAGAGTCTAGCCAGGGATATAAGAGGTCACCGCCTCCAGCTGCCAAAGAACTGTAATATATTCATAGGCAGGCAAGAAGGAACTGTCAGTGGTCTGTTTTAGGGGCGCTTTTTGTTTTTTTCCCAATCAAATTTCTTTCCAAAAGCAAGTTGAATCAGTTCACTTTAAAAGTGAACAGTGAAGCTAACTTCTCAAGCAACTAGTGCACTTAGAGTGTCAGAATGCCTATAATGGACCTGCCTGCGTAATATACGTGCCATATATCTTTAGAAGGAAACCTGTCAACTGTAGCACACATGCGTTGGCTCTTCTTGACATGTTACACATGATGACATCTGTTGACACTTAAAGTATTGTGAACAGCAGAGATCAGAAAGACGTGGCATGTGAAGGCAGTTGTGGCTGCCAGCGACTCAGATTGTGTTACGTGGCAGGCTTGGAGATCTCTATTAGCCTCTGTAGGGTGTCAAAATATAGGTAACTTAACAAGGCTGACTGAGGAGTTTGTGGGTAGAGAGCTGAAGGATTTTTGACTGCTGAATTAAGGGCAGATGTTTTACAGTGAGAACTTCAAAGCTATGGACTTGTGGCAAAGCTGTCAGCTGTAATAATGTGGTGTGCCTCCTTTTATTCTCAGGGAACCTTTCAGGCTTCCATTAGCTCACTGGCTGGCACCAAGAACTATTTTATTAAGAGAACCTGCTTATTGCACAACTTCAGTAAGCTGTTAGTATGATGCTATATCACTTTCTAAGCTTTCAGGCAATCTTAATATGTAAAATGTTAAAAAGGGAAAAAGTTGACAGAAAAAGAAAGATGCCCCACCATTGGTTAGTCTTTATAATTGATTTCTATTAACACATGTTGATAATGATGTGTTTGACCCTAAAAGCAGGAGTGTGCTACTAAAATTTGGTAGTTAAAGGTCAAACTGCTTGGAGGGCAAAAAGCTCTAAGTGCTTCAGGAAACACACAGCCAAAGAGTTGGTTTCTGTAGGTTTCATTACAATGCTTACCATTTAGAAGTTAAAACTAGATAAGATTCTATTGAGATTTGCCAATTAAGATGTTAAAAAAATGCTGAAAATCTGTATGTCCTTCTGCACCTATGTTAATATTGGTGTTATATTTTAATTTTCTTAAGTTGAACTCTAGTATTTAAAACTGTAGAGCCAGCATTGTTATGAAATGTTCTTTTCTGTGTAGCAACCAGTGGAGTTATGACCTTTTGTCAGTGTTTTCCCAAGAAAACCATGAGTCTGGTAGTCATTCCAGAACTTTGTAACTTTGTAAACTCATTTCAGGATGTTTTATTCCTACATGTATTCATGTTGCTTTTCTCTGTTATCAAAGTACCTTACCTTGACTTTCTTTCATATTATTGTTGTCTTTTAATATTAGAATAATATTAAAATATATTGCTAATATTTGTACAAATATGTTTTGCAAAAATGCACTCATATCTAAACCACAGGGGAATTACATTGCCGCATTTGTGGACTTTCTCTGAAACAGAGCAGGGTAGCTTTATATTGCGAGATGGATCGGGCAAATGCAATCCCTCTTTTCTGTTCATTTTTATGTACGATCGAAGTACAGCTGTATGTTTGCCAGTACCTTCAGAACGCATAGGATATATTGTAGGAATGATACACATTTTTGTAATTACTTTTTTCCGTTAATGGAAAATAACACAAGGTAGTGATTACAAAATAGAATAATGCAGATAAATGCTCATTTTGAGTTTGTTCCATCTCATTTATGTCCTTAGCATAACAGCCATAAGATTGTATTTTTGTTGTCTTTTTTTTCACTGCTTAAAGCCCTGTAAATTAATTTTTAGTGTGGAAGTCAATTTTGAGAGCACTTAGTGGGAAAGACAGATTAAGAAAGCAATTTGACAAATAATACTTTGCAGCTTTTATTTAAAAGTAAAGCAGCAATTTATAATCTTGCAGCTCCTGGCCAACCTCCCGTATATAAGCCTGGGATAATAGTTCCATTAAAAAAATTCCTTTGCATCTCAGCCATTAAAGTTTTCCACGGTGTTAAATATTCACTTGCTAGGTTTTGGCCTAGAAGAAATTTCATTCTGGCATTAATGGCCCTGATGGGCTGCCCAGGGCCTCCCCCCAGGAGGGGGCTGATGCTTATCCCTGGCCAGGCTGTAGGGGGGCTTCTTCCCCGGCTTTAGCTGGGATCTCCTGGGTGCACCCAGATCTCCCTGCCTTGCCCTTCCCTTGGGGATCAGGACCCTTGGCAGGACCCATTTCTGGCAGCACCTCGCTGTGCTGGCCCAGGCCCATGGTGCTGCGGGAGAGCCCTGCTGTGGGTGAGGGCCTGGCCAGGCCTATGTCGTGGCCACCCTGGGCAACTGGTTATCTCCAGGGAGCAGCCACCCTCGCTGTTTCCCCATAGTCAGCATGGGATGGGGCTCCTGCGGTGCCCAGGCAGGGCGTCCCAGAAGGCTGGCCCAGGCCATGAACGCCCTCAGGGCCCTGGCGTTTCACAGAACAGTATTCAGGTAAATCATTCATCCACTTTTGTGAGGTATGGTGGTGACACAGACATGCATTCTTGAATGTTTAGACACTTTTCAATGATAATTAAAATAAATAAAAATTAGATTGAATTCCCAGCCAATCCCAGGAAATAACTGGAGAGCTTGGCAACAATTTCCAGTCATCGTAGCTGAGAGGGGAGGGGGGAAAGACCCCAAGCCTTCTGTTTCAAAATCTGGTGATCAGTTTAAAGCTGAGCATGTGAAGAGGCACCAGAGTGCTCTGCCTGAAATTTGCTAGAGAATCTGTGGAGCCTCGATTGCTGAAAGCAGTTAAAAATGAATTTTGGGAGTATTCACAAGTCAAGGATATCTTAAATTAAAATAATTAATTTCTTCCCTTGAAATAGTTAATCCAAACATTGTATTAAATTTTATGGTCTTTCTTCTTCTCTAGTTTGCTCTCTCCTAGTTCTTCCTTTAAGCATACCTTTAAGTTGTAGGTAAAAATCTTATGTTTCCTGGGCATTTCTTTTGTGCGGGCTACCAACCAGGCAAAGAATAATGTTTCTTTTTTTTTACCCTCACAAATCTCCCTAGTCATTTTTTACCACATTATTACGTAGCTGTACTATTTTATGTCATATAATGTGCTTTCGTGCAAGCAGAATACCTACTAATATATAATAATTCAGACTTTCACCAAGATGTAGTGCAGTGACATTATTTGTACAAATAAACTGTAGTCAGCTACGATTTGATTCAACACTAAGAGAGCATTTGTATTGGAAAAGCTCAGATTGTGAACTCAGGAAATTGTGGGCTTGTACACCAAAACACAGCGGGGTTTTCATGTAACCCCAAAGTTTTCTAGGGCATCCAGGGAGAAGACTGATAGTTTTCGTCCTGTGCTGTATTTATGTTACTGTAGACACTGTAAATCTGCAAGATCACGGTTCTAATTGATTGGCTTTTGAGCAAATGCAAGGTAAAATACAGAATATGAGATGAGCATAGGGTAATATGAATAACAAATGGAAGGAAAAAAACCAACCCAAACAACGCCAAACCTATAAACTAAATTTTACAGCTAGAGGAAAGAGGCACAGGCAGAATGATTTAAGGAGAGGAGAACCCAAGATATTAATTTTATTTTTAGTAATTTGCCTTATGTAAGAATCAGTGCTCTGGTTTAGGGTTTCATATCCTTAGTATTTTTTTTTTTTTTCCATTTAGACACTTAAGTGCATTATCCCTGGTGGTTTATCCTGTCCCATAGCAAAACTACAGTTTTGGTTGAATATGGTAGCTCAGATAATTCTTCATAGTTCAAATTTTGATTACATGTGTGTAAGAGAGGTTTTTGAATGACAAACATAGGAAATGTAATCTTTTGTAAGCTAACAGAAACACAGCAGCAAGCTGATTTTTTCTAGTGGCGTTTGGAAAAACAATCTGTGGTAGAAAAGACAGTAAATTTTCAGTGTCTACTCAGCATGTTATTCCAGCAACGGTTGGTGTGATTAAAAAATGTATTTAATGGATTTTAAGATTGTTGTTATTGTTAGTGATAAGCCTGAGGCCTATGCATCTTAACCTTTAGAACCTCTCTGTACTACATAAAAAAAAGAAAAAAGAAAGTAATCTCTTCTCTACCAAACCCACAGGTACAGTCAAAAAATATATGTGTGCATGAACGGACAGAAAGACAGAAAGGGGAAGGAAAAAATTTGAAAGAAAGAAATAAAATGTCTCTTCACCACTTCCCTACATGATGTGATCATTTGACCCATGCAAAATAAATTAAGATCACTAAGCTTATTCATTTTAGGCAATATGCCACATCTTCTTTTTGGATCAAGAGCTGTGGCTTAACATGTAATGATTATTGTCTTGCTTGCCAAATCTCTCCAAATATTTGGGACTCCCACGACTTTATGTCACTTTTTGGCAGCTGCTCACAATCTCTTGAACAGCTGCTGTTAGCTCAGGAATTTCTGGCTGTTTTTCTTGTGAGATTGCAGTTGCAGCTCCAGCTGGTAATTGTGGGTTTCAGGCCTCACCTGTCACCAGCAAAAGCTTCTGTTCTCAGATTGTGTATTTCCTGAGAGCTACTCACTCAGTTTCCTCTTTTTGTGCAGAACGGAAAGGCAAACTGGAGTTCAGCAAGAGAATGAATAGTTATCACCAGCAAAGGCAGAAGGGACTGTCCAACTATTGGGCCATATCACTAGTCATCTTCCCCCAACATTGAGCTAATATTTGCTAGTAGACTTGGTTCATTCTTCTCTTTGCTCTTTTCATCTACTTCTGCCAACAGCAGAGTTGGGAAGGACAGATGAACAGGGGAGAAGAAGATAGTATGCATGACTTACATTGACAAAGGTGTGAGTGCCAGTTTTGGAATCAGAATTTTGAAAACAGACTAAGGAGGGTCACACTTCGAGTTTTAAGGGCATCCCCCAGTGGTGCTTTTGCTTTGCTTTTGCTTTTCCTTGAGTTGGCAAAACTGATCCTCTTCACGCCTAACTGAAAATCAACTTAAAAAAACAATGACATACTAATTACTTTAGATGATAATTCCTTGGCATTCATAGCAATATTTTGGATCCCCTTTTGGTAGCAACAGGTGAAAAATTCCTGTGAAGCAGCTATGATAGGGAAATGGTGAATACAATGGGAGTTATACCTGAAAAGACGGGATAGTTATGGTGTCCACTAACTTGGTGTGCATTTCTCTGAGGCAGTTATTGCACACCAGTTTCCAGTTCAGTTTTTAAGAGGTATGTTAACAGTGCCTGCTAGTTAATCAGTGAAGGATAAGATTATTTAAGTTCATGTAAATGCAAAAATATGAAGATTAAATATTTTTAGAGTGTTTTCTGTGTACTCAACACCGTATTTATCCAAGATTTTGGATCTTGGAAAGTGGAAATGTAGGCAGAACTAAATCTCAGTGAGTTTATGGTATGACATTAGGAGTATTGCTTTTGCAAGAATCTGAAGCTTTTTTATCTACCATTAGGAGACAATGCTTTTTTATCTGTGTATTAAGCACTAGTACGCTAAGGTGCAGCTTGTAGTACATGCTTGCAATGAGAAATCTGGGAATTTCTTCTCAAGATGTTCCGATATTGTACATGAGAGAATTTACAAAGCCATGACTAATAGGCATGATGTTCTGGGAGCCGGCAAAATAACATGATTTTCTCTGCCAACAGCGCACTGTCATGGCTGTTTAGTACCCAGTTAAAACAATAATCTTCCAATATTTTGGGAGAGTGGAGGAATCATGATGTGGGATGGAAATATGAGCAAATTTGGCAGCAGACTGGTCAGTAGGTTCTTTCACCACGTAGACGTGTTCCCTCACAAAATTTGTGATTGGTGCCATACATGGCATTTAAACACATTTATACTATATTTAAAGAAAATTATAATGTTTAACTTGACTGAGCCCCTGCTAACTCTTAAATATTAGACCTACCCTGTAACTATTATGAAGCCAGTGAGTTGTGAAAGAATATTGCTTAAACTGTAAAAATATTTTTTGTGGTGCTTATATTGAATGTCAAATTAAGGTATTCTGGTCACACAGAGCACTGGAAATATTTACTCCCTCCCTCTCCCAATTTATGAAGCTGAGTTTCAAAAGAGCTTTTAAAGAATCAGAAAGCCTAAAAAGCTCAATAATGGTTGATATGCAATTGAGTTTGAGTAATACTCCAGAAAGAAGTTTTCTGACTCTTGTTGCTACATAGATAAAACTTGGGTTTATGGAGAAAGAGAATTTTTGCATGTAAGTGACTAACAGTGAAAAGTAAATCAGAATTCTTTTGTATTGATTAGGAGTGTCACTACCAGTTTTATCAGGTTTGGAGAAATGAGAATGAACCTGCCTGTGTAGATTACTCAGTGGAATAACCTCTCAGGCAGGAGATAAATGAAAATAAATGACTTGCCTGCACGACAGCAGAGTCTATTGGGACTGCTCTAATATCATAAGCGTCTCACTCAAAGGTTAGTACCTGATGAACATTTGGAGCTTTCCTCTTTTCTGTATGAAAACAAACAAAAAAGACCCCAAGGCTGAATGCCTCCAGGACAGAGAGACGACAGGGAGAATAGAAAATTAAGTCTAAAATTTTACTAAACAAGCAGACAGCTACAGGTTAACAATAAAGAAATACCACAAAAATGGAAAAAAAAAAGAAGTGTATTTGGCAGGCTGACAACATTTATTTAAGGACAGATTTTTCATTCTGTGAGTTTTAGATCTTAAAATTGGCAGACATTACACTGAAGATTGCTTTTTCTCAACATTTTGAAAAGTCGTCTTTGGAATTATATTCTTTTTGGCATTCACAGAGGGTAGGTAGCAAGTAGGTGATACAGTATGAAGAAAAGTCTGTGAAGTACATACAAATGCATGTATCGTACTTAAAAAAGCTTTTCCTGAAGGAACAGTTCCTTGCATAGAAAGAAAATTATCCAAGGAAACATTTCCATGAAACAAAATAGGGTAACACACAATGAAAATAGACCTTAACATGACAGCAGACCTGCTAAGCAAACTAATATTTTGAGCATTAACTTCACAGCAGATGGCTAGTAAAATTCCATGCAGGTGTGTATCTATTTATATGAATCTTTGTCATGATCATAATGATTTCTTGAGAAGATATTTTAGTAGAGGAGGAGAGGAGTTCCTTGGTGGTTTGTTAAATACTTTTTTTTTTTTTTTTCCTTTTTCAAGCTACTGATTTGGGGTTGTTTTTTTTTTTTTTCCACACTCTGCCTGTTTACAGGGTGTTCCTAACCATGCTACTGTAGTAATTAGAAATCCTTTTTTTTTTTTTCCAAACAAAGTTTATTCCTGGGCAGTGAATACTCATTTTTCTTCTGACTATATAATTTGGATTAAAACTCTATGTCCCTACATGGTGCTTAATCTTCAGTGTGCATGTAGAGAGGAATCATACCTATTGTCTTTACTTTGCCAGGTTAAATAAACCTAAACTTTTAAATTTCTCTCATTCAATGGTCTTCTCGTTTCTCAGTCACTTTGGTAGCTCTCTAGCTCTCTGTGTAACTTGTTGCAATTAGAACTGATCATTCTGGGGCTGCTGATGTCACAAATATCATATTTTAATCAAGGTGTGGAATTCATAGTGTCCTTCTATATAGTGTCCTACTGGACATGTCTTGCCTCATACAACCCTTTCATGAATGAACTAAAACAGGGAGAGTTAAGGGAAAAAGAAGACACCAAATTGACTAAGAGGAAGAAATGCATGATTTGTAAAAGTCTGTTTATTTCCTTAGAATAAAAAGACATTTAGATGCCAAAGCTATTGCTCTACTGTGATTTTAGTACCTTGAAACAGCTTGCATCCAATGGCAAAGGACAATTCTACAGAGAATAGGTAAATAAATTAATCTGCTTTCAGCTTTTTGTTATAATGAAAAGAGCATTTTTCTGTGAGGGTGTGAAAAACTGAAGCTCATAAACAAATGAAAAACAGCAGGTGGGAAACTGGAGTGGGGAAATACTAATTGCTGGCACCATTGTCCTGATACATTGATCAGGATATCAGTTTAACAAGATGGATTTTGAAAACCCAGTGGTATCCTAGCTCAAGCAGAACTATTAATAGACAGACTTCCCCACTCTGCGCCTCCCCACTTTGTAAAGAGTTGTTGCTCTGCTGAAGGGAATGAGGGAAGCGTTACCCTTGGAGGAGCATGCTGTCACTCTGGAGAGCACGGCACTGGGTCTCTGAGTAGGATCTTGTCTGACAAAATGGGGAAAGGAAGAGAGCTATGCAGCCCTTACTCTCATCATTCCTTGAAAACACTGCTGGGAGTAGGAAGGTGTCTGTGGTACTTCTCTCATTTACTTGTGTTCATCTGCTACCTCTTCTGACTTTAGGTAGCGTATGGACTCCCCAGCAATTTGGTTTGAGTGATGAGGAAAGCACCTTTCTGCTGAAGAGAACACATAGCTCACTTTCAAGTTTCTCGCCGTCGGCATTGCCATCTGAATACAGCTAGTAGTAATATAAAGTTCATACGCAGCTAGGTCTTAGTTCCCAACAGATACAAGGAAGCTGGTCTTCCAGCTGGGAATTTATCAAACTCTTTGCTGGCTGAAACATGCACATGTGAAGGGAAGCAAGCAAAGGGTGTGGGGATCGTGGCAAGGAAACTGTAGAGAATTTGGAGGTGTCCTTAGCACCTTTGTTGTAAGTATTTCTAAAGCTTCTTGTTCACTTTCATGTCTGTTCTTGGAAACAAGAGTCATGTTAATTGAAGAGTCATCGGAGATTAAAGTCTGCTTTATATTTGGGCCTCTATAAGAGTTGGTGTGACTATCAGCCAATCTATTTGTAACTGGCAGAGCAAAAATCAGAGAAAAGAATTTAAGATCCATAGGAAATGTTTAAACCATCTGGAAAAATGATTCAAGGACATTTCCTCATGCTATCTCCAAAGGAAAGTTAAAAAAAAAAGAAAAAGGCATCAAAATCATCAGATATTACAAGATTTAATATTCATTTAAACAGTTGCTATGTTTTTATTATCTTTAATAAGCACATCTGTAAGGGCCTTAAAGCTATCAGGACTTTTTTGTACAGCCTAATTTTCCCTCCAACTTCCTGCCACTCATTCCCCCTCCAAGGAGTCACATAACCTAGATTAGAATGAAATAAATCTAATAGTGATTTGCAACGCATGAGTGACTCACAAAATTGTATCCCTTAGCTCTATAAAGAAGGAACTCTAAGTGAAGAGAGACAGCTTAGAAACAACCTAATCTTCAGCTAAAGTTGTTGTGACTATAACAAATTGAGATGTTCCTTTGCATCATTTAGATGGTTCAAAGAAAGCAAAAAAAAGCTAATGTGGGCGATGGAATTTCCATGTTAGTTTCTATACTAGTGTCTTATTCAGAAATGAGACATGGAAAATTGTTATCAGATTTTCTTATGCATATTGGGTTTCTGAGAAATTGATAACCAGGTAAAAGCTGGAGTCAGCTTTTAGGTGCACAGTTCATACTGGGGATAAGCCTTTTCATAATAAATTCTAGATTAAGACAGCACAATGATGGCAGCAAACTGCTGCAGCATCCTCACCTACTTCACTGATTCTCTTCTTGGCTTTTTTTTTGTTTTTCCTTTCCGAAGTTGTATTGATTACAGTTTTCCAGGATCACTGCTGTCAAATCAGTTACCAAATACAAAACCCAGTCAGTGTTCTTTTATTTATTGAAAACTAAAAATTGGTTGCAAAAATAAAGATTTTTAGCTCTATTGAGGGAGGAGGAAAACCTTTATTACTACTTCCAAACTTCAGAAAGTACAATATCAGACACAAATTTCTTATTGCGAGACAAGTGATTCAGTGCCTTCCTATGCTTAAGTCTTGATATCGTGTGGGTATTATTTGCCGGTAAGCTTAGATTTAATTCTAAACCAAAGCACTACAGTCAGGCTTATGGAATCAAGGACTAAAGTAGAATGAGCTCTGTTCCACTGTTGAAGTGCTAGTCATGCTCCACAGGAGAACTTTCATACACTTCTAAAGCAAAAAGGAAGTGCCACCTGAATATAATGCAGTATTACATGCAGTTTTTCACCCATACTTCAGTACAGAAAAGAACAGTTGATCTGAACTCCAGGTAACAAAAGGGGAAAAGATGAGGCTTTTTCCCAGATCAAATGATGATATTTGTAGTTAGTTATATCATTACTGACAAAGAAAGAGAAAATGCGGAGAGCAGTTTGAATCTAATTCGTGCCCCGGGGGTTGAGGTAGGTCTGCCAGGTAAGCAGTCTAATTGAACAAGAGATTTATTGTGTGAAATATTCTAAATTTAGATAATCTAAATTATCTAAATTTCTATATGGAACTTCGATGTCTAAGATCCCTTCCCATCTCAGGATAGAGTATTGAAAAGTGGGAACTGGAGAGAAGTGGAGCTTGTGCCTTCTAAAATATTGTGGGGTTTTTTTGTTTGGTTTTTTTTACACTCCAGTAGTGAAAATTAAAGTGGGAACACTTTACTCCCAACCTGCCCTGCTCATTTGCATGTGTAGCTTAAAATTATTTCAATATGCTTCAGATAAATAAATGATAATTTTTAATCATATGTAGAATTTTTATTTTACATACATATTTTCAGCTGAATAAGTGTTTACTTTTCATACATTTCTGTTTTCACAAATGCTAATATCCATATTTATGATCTTATCAACTTGTGTGAAACTTCCATACAAGTCAATCTAGATGAAGTATACTCATCAATAAAAACTGCAACAGACTGTGATGCCACCTTTTATACACTTCCCTTTGCCTCCTCACAAAGTAAAACAAATAGAAATGAGGAAAATTGAGTGCAGGGTGTATCTTCAGCTCCAGATTTGAACTTTGTCAAGTGGATTGAAGAAATTAATAAGAGAAATCCCTCACAGAAAATACTGACACTGACAATTGTCAATCGTCTTGATTAATAATCTCATAATGTTACGTTACAAAATGTTTATGATGTACTAATGGACTACCTTTTTTGATATTTTGTTATAGTTTTTTACAGTAAGTTGGAAGGCAAGGGTGATATATATTTCTAGAATGTAATTTATAGGAACATCATGAGCTTGAAATGTAGTTAATATAAAAAAGTTAAAACATATTTTAAGTAATTTTAAGTACCTCATAGGCCCTTTTATTCTCCTGTCAACTACATTGGCTTTAATCATTATTCCATAATTCTTTGAATTGAAGTCTTTCATTTGTTTCTCTCAAAACAAAGTTTATATCTGTCCCTGTGCGTTCACAATATGCAGTGAGAAATGACGAGGCAGAAAAGGATTGGATCTTTAAATATGCATGGGCCTAAAGACAGAAACCCTTTTACGGTGAAAAAATACAGTAATTTCTTTCTTATGGAGTGTTTAGTCTTTGCTGCTCATCCAAAATGAAAGTAGTGGAACATGTTTGTATGAAAATCCAAAAATATTTTGATTTTTAATTGCTGTACAATATACACTTTAACATAACAAAATTGTTACTCTGCTCATTAGAACCGCTCAAGTTATAAGTAATAAAGGCATTAACAATTATGGCATATGGCCAGCCTGTATCAAAGCAAAATCATTATGCCACTCTAGTAAATGAAAAAGTTTTCATAATTTGCAGGTGCACAATTATTTTAGCTGGGTATGTATTTGAACATCTATCACTCTTCAGTTATGTATTTCCATACTATTAAATCTTAGGCATTTTTAACTGTTCCTTGATGCACGCGCAGACTAGTAATGTCGGCATGAAAACTTTGCTCAGGTTTTCTCAAAAATTAATCAGAGGAGGGAGTTTAAGATACTTTATTTTACCTTTTTTGGTCCAGAGCTACATTAGTAATACTAACAACTTTTGGAAAATTGGAGAAATATATGTAAAACAAAAATATTGCTTGAATAGAGCTAGTATACCTTTGCAAAGAACATGAGGCTGCAAACCTTGATGCTTATGGAAGCACAGAGGTTGTTCCAAATGTATACGTTTATTTACTGACATGGAACCAAAGTAGTGTCACAATCAGTCAGGAACACGTCTTTCAACTCCTTGTTTTTCCTAAGGCCATAATTCACCATCAGACTTTGTGTGAGTGTAAAAGCATGTCTGTCAGTGAAGCTGCAATAATTTATAACCTCCAATATGTTACTGGCATTGCGTATGATAAATATAACCCATCTTAAGGCCTCAGGGATGCATGCAAGCTACTAGAAGAGGTTGAATGAATTACAGAATATTGGTTCTGGTAGTCTGTGTTCCATCTAAACAAGCAGTAAGAAGGGAGGGAAGCCCCTTGTGGATTTATAAGGCCAGTCTAATTATTTTTATTCAGCTAATGCCAAGATTTACAGTACTGATGGATTGATGATTCTGTGGTTAATGAAGTTTGGAGATGTTTTTCCTTAGTATTCAATATGCTAATTCTTCTGGCTTTCCAGAGTGTCTTCTGTGGCAGGTGCCAAAGAGCTAATAAAGAATAGAGAATTACTAATAGGGTCATAAAGGAAAGAATTACCATGCCATGAACTAAATGTAGGTGCTTGGATTCTTTTGCTGTGCAAATAGAAAGGACTTTTAGTATACTGCAGTGTTAGGTGAACATACAAAAAGCAGGCTTCACTTATTTTCTCCCAGGTGTTTTTTATTGCTTATGACAATGTGATGAAGTGTTTCAAATATTCTACAGCAGCAGAAGTAAAAACCCCCTCAAATTATAATAAACAAATAATTTTTACCTATGGTAGTAATTTTCAGTGCTAATTTTTCAAATTTTAGTATCTAGAAATAAGCATCTGAGTCCAATGTTTTAATGTTCTAATTTAGAGAAGTATTGAGCACTCAGAACTGGTGCTGAATTTGGGAAGGTTCAGCCCACAGATCATATTGCTTTTCAATCAAGTGCCTAAACTTCGCATGAGCATTTTAGTTTTAGGCAGTTCTTGTAAAAATAATTGTAAATACTTTTAAATAGCGAAATTTTGTTTGGGGTTTTGTTGGCATATTTGTTTCTTAATAAAACTATTGTGGATATGTTTTTCAGTTAACTGCAACTCCTCCCCGGCTCATACTCAACTCAGAATTTTAGGACTGTAATTCTGACACCTTTGTTTAAAAATACTCTTTGGCAGTGTCATCATGAAAATAGTTCTACCCACACAAATTTTCATAAAGCTGCTTTCAATGTAGACCAGTAGGTCTAGGATTTTGCAATAGTGATGGGATGGTGCTTGTGCTAACACGCTAATCAATAATACTGTGTAAAAGTTTGTCATACATGGTTTGTCATTTAAAGTCTGTGATAAATGCCTTACACTAGAACAAACGATTAAGGATCCAGTGGATCTTTTCAGTGGTTTCCAGCGATAGGATGAGGGGCAATGGGCGCAAGCTGGAACATAGGAAGTTCCATTCAAACATGAGGAAAAACTTCCTTATGGTGAGGGTGACAGAGCACTGGAACAGGCTGCCCAGGGAGGTCGTGGAGTCCCCTTCTCTGGAGATTTTCAAGACCTGCCTTGATACAGTCCTGAGTAATGTGCTCTGGGCAACCCTGCTTTAGCAGGGGAGTTGGACTAGATGATCTCTAGAGGTCCCTTCTAACTCTGACAATTCTGTGATCCAACTGTTCCATAAAGCAGAATCCTGATAAGTCTTCCATCATACTTGTCCACTGGATAATGATCATTGCAGTCCATTTTTTTAAGATAAGCAGGTGTTGAACAGAAACATGTTCTTTACAGCCATCATCAGAGATAATTAGTAAGTGCATATTTTGGTCCTTACTGCATTATCTACTACTGTGCTACACTTGCTTTTCCCAGAAGTCCTGGGACACTGTTCTTCCTAGTTTTCCAATAGATTGGACTTAGTTTCTTCCTGTTTCTGTCTAGACAAGCCCTTTCAGATTAAAGGTGTTTTGAATTTTCTAGTCTTTATGATATTCCCAGTCAGCAATGTAGAACTTTACTAAATCATGTTCTGATACAAACTCATGTTATTTCCATGAATAGGTTGTAGCTTACAATTCTCATCTGTTCTTTTTTTCTAAGCTTCCCTAAACCCTTGACTGGAAAGAATTTGGAAGCTCAGCCATTGAGTTCTGATGTCGCTTTCTGCATCCTTCCTTTCCCCTTGGTATCTCTAAACTTCCAGATTATATCAGTGCTCTACCTCGCCAAGCGTGTTTATGCAGATATCCTTGTTCAAGAGGATGTACAATGATTTTACTAATTTTTTAAATTCTCTTTTGCAATGTTGACTTAGAGAAAATTATTATCATCTTTTTTTTCTGTACTGTCTTTCATAAATTAAAAATTGAACACCTGTGCAGTGGTTGTGCATCTTATCTTGAACACAAATTCTGCAGGGCCAGAGGTTTCTGCCCTTGCTTTAACTTAACAGCTGGTAATATTTGTTGTGCTAATTCACTTACATGGAAACACTGATGCAAGTGTTACAAATTGGGAGTTAGGGGTTTTTTCCAATTTTTAGTACAAGACAAAACATTGTGTATTTTCCCCTCCAGTTTGACCTGGCAGTGGGAGCAGGAGTGAGGCTGAGTATTGAATGCAGGGAAGAAAGACAGAGTTGTCCTGTAGGAAGCAAAGATGAACAGTCTGCCCTTTCATCACAGAGACCCGTGCTCTTGACCAGGTGTAACTCATTTCAGTAGATCAGAGGCAACTGCAGTTTCCTGGTCAGAAGGCAGCTAAGTCTTGCCTCCTGTTTCTGTCTGTCTTTAATTAACCTGCAGGTCATTCCTTTCACCTTCTACACATCTGAGGAAAAACAAGCCCTGTCAGAAATAATTACAGAAGGGTATAGAAGCACATTACAGAGAAAACCCTGGGCAGATGGGGACAAACTGTGGTGTGGTCCTTAAGTGGTATTTATAGGAAGAATTAGAGAATTAGGGAGATATTTTTTATTTTTATTTTTTCCTTTGTGTGAGACAGACTGGCTGGGACGAGAATGAGTTCTGGAAAAGCAATGTGACGGGCTTGATGGAGGTGAGCGAAAGAGATGAGATAAACAGCTACAGCAATCAGGACAGGCTGGTGTTAGTCTACCCTTGTACGTGAAAGGATGACTACTAAGTCTACTCACTGAGAACTGTTTTAGCACGATATCTCAAGGCTTTTCTCAAGGCACAGTTAGTTCATAGGAAAGAAAGCTTCTTCTCTCGACCATCTCTCTGTCATAAACATGAATGCCTGACATTAATTGAATAAGCTTGGCTGCCTGGGGAAAATTTGAAACTCCAGTGCATTTGATTTTGTAGCTAAAATGCAGTAGCAATTTAATTGTTCAAACCACTGTGGTTTAATGGATATGAATCCAGTCACCTTGTAGTTCCAGTGACTTGCTTATGGCCATCTTCAGTCAAGTAATTCAGAAGGGTTACTCGAACTTATTAACTCAGCTACCTGGTTAAATGAAACCAGGTCCAGAGACTTAAAGGGGTTACATAGACAGTAACAGTTACAGTAGCACAGATCTTTGAAGAATATTTCTCATATCACTTTTATTTACTGATTTGACTTCACATTTTTGTAATGCAATATTACATTAAACATGTCATCAAGGCTTCCTAGGTGGCTTATTCTTATTTTTTGCAATTATTTTCGTCAATGTACGTTGTGCTTCAAAGTTAGGTAACTAATTATGCATTTCCACTTGAATCAGCCTCTTTGGCTGTTTTTACACTTGTTTTCTTTTTAATTTTGTTGTGTTTGCCATCATTTTTCTATCCAGAGAGGCAGTGACTGGATTGTTCTCAGTAATCTTTTTAGAGTGTGGTCTGTGATGTGAAATTTCTACATCTGTAAATTCATATCTGCTCCTTTTTAATTTTCTTTCTTTCCTAGCTTGAGTCTAGTATATATAATTGTATCTAATTCCTCTGGCTCTAGTGTTAAATATTAGTTCCTATATTGTTGAAGGATAAATTCTTTTCTTAATTTCATATTATTTCCACATCCTGAGAACTATATTATAGATACAGAATATATTGACATAGAATTCTATAACATATATAGATAGATATAGAAATGTATAATACAGAATTCTATTCTGATATTGTAGAATATCAGAATCAAAATTAAATCTTCATATTTTGGAAAAGCAACTGTGGAGTAAATCTCTGTCATCTTAAATAATGTTAGTAATTTTTGAATCTTTTTAGCTTTCCATTAAACAGTTAAAACAGTTTGGTGTAATTTAATAGATTCCAACTGAAGAGTAAGCATCTATTCTGTATTATGGAATATAGAGATAACAGTGGGTTCCTTTGCTGGCTACTTATTTTCCAAAGCAAACTCCTGTGACAATGAAGTTTTACAGTAATTTTATTTCTATTATACCAAGTGATATAATGTAAATGCAGTAATAGCTGTTGATGGATGGGTTTTTATGTTGAGTACAGGTTGCTTATTGCACTATTGTTGCAAATCTTCATTTTAATTGTCAGGCATAAGTGCTTCCACCATAAGGAAAAGAGATTATCCATAGTCTGTTTTTTTTTTCTAACATCATTTTATGAGTAAGCTAATTTTCAGTGAATACTAGTGATACATCCATGAAATGCTCTTGCTTATTTTTCATAGCAATTTATACTTTTTATTAGAAGTATAGGTGTATTTTGTCAAATTCTTTTTTGAAGCAATATGTACTACCTTACATAGTAAATATTTATCAGTCTCATTGATTCAAGTCTTTAATTTTAAATGCAGTAGCATTTAATGTTTTGTCTTTTTTTTAGGTTTAGGAAAATAAAGATGAATGTTTAATTATGTTGTTATTGTACCTTTTTTGAATCATGATTTCCCTTTAACTGCACATCTGACTAAGAACAAGGAACTGAATTTGTGAAATGTCAATACAATGTGCATAGAAAAGGGCAGTGTATGGCAAAGTATTGATACATTCACGTACATTTCTTAGAGTATGGAATATGTAATGAATTAAATTTTTCAGAAGCACTCAGGACCTTCAATCATTAGACTTCTTAAAAATATCAACCTTTGGATTTAGCAAACGAGAAAAAAAAAGTGACAACAGCTTGTTAATGCAGTGTTCTTTTTAGTTTCTGGAAGCTTAGATGTACTGAAATTAAGTGAAAGCCAGGACATCAATGTGTTAGAAAGTTCCCTCTGAAGTCAGAGGGAAAAATTCTTGTTGCCATAAACTTTTTACTCAATACAGACAAGAGCAATAAGACTGATAAAGATTAAAGTTTGTTATTAGTTATTGATACTAATAATGATTAATCTTTTCTGTATTTGTAAGAGCTATGAAACATTGATATAACCTGTCTGGAGATTTGAAATCTGTATTCATGCAGGTATTCAGAACAGGTTAGACCAAAAGGCTCTGAATACAACTGAGCTTTCTTTAGTGTGTTGAATCAGTTAATTTTATGATATTACTACCAGTTGAAGATTTTTATGGTATGTTTGGTCACTATTTACACAAGGCTCCATCCAATGTGCTTAAATATGTGTATTCATAATATATGAATAATCTAGCTGAAACCCATGATGTATATAAGCAGAAGCGTTAACGGTGTTGAGACTGTAGTTTGACCCATCTGATTTCTTTGCTGTGCATCATGGTATGCTCAGGAGAAAACAGGAAGCTAGAATCAGATGCCCTGTTTTGCCAGACTAAACTTTGCTGGTAGTTGATTTATTAAAAGGAATTATGTATTCAGGGATTGGAAAGAATTCCAAATGTTCAAATGAACTCCTGAGAAAAATATTCCAGCAATTTAGTTAAATTCGATAGCTCTGGTTAAATTTCAATGGTACAGCATCCTTCATAGTGATTAGAATATGTGATTTGCAACAGACTTGTATGAGCTGCGTAAAGGTTGCTATGTCTTTTGTCTGTACCAAAAGGGAGAAAATTCTGCCATTTTAGCTTGTTAGGAAATTAATGAGTTTGATAGCTTCTCTGTAGCTGAAGCAATGAAACTTCTAATGTGAGGTCGGTTCGTAGCAACAATCTGAAAACAGAAGACTGAATCTCTTCTTGAATGTAATAATGTGATCTCTCAGGCCTAGCTTGGTTTTATAGCAAAAGTCACTGTTCACAGGATAATAAACTGCTGGGAAGATGTGTGGTAAACTATAATTTAACCTGATCTTCAGAGATTCTCGCATTTGTAGCTTCTATCATCCATTGCATTAGTAGCAGATACCAAGGACATGATGATACTTCTCATTTTGTTTTTACATTATTATGTTCCTATTCAGAGTGGTGAGATTGCAGAACTAAGGCCAGCACTGTGTTCTGTCCCTGTCTTAAGGACTTTTCTGTCATGACTAGATGAAAAATTACCTGTGTGTTATTTTTATTAAGAATAAATATAAGGACTGTGTTTAGTCTTTTGCTAAATCAATATTTGTCAAGTCCAAGATAGTTTATTTTATTTCCACAACAACGGTAAAGTATACATACATACATAATATGTATAATTTATCTTGTGATACATACGTATATCTTATAGTACATACTGTGTATGCCATAATTCCTACTACTGACTGTGCAGTACCTATTTGGATGGTGCACTTCAGAAGTCTGCAAGTTCAGTTTCTAAATTTTTGGGCTTCTCATCTGCTTTACTAGGCTGCTGGCTTTGTCAGCAGTGCTTAAATCTATCTTGACTCAGTAACGTTTTTCCTATTTGATGACATTTGCATGCACAGTGCAACAGTTTGTAAGTGCATACCTGTACATGCACATACATGTGTTCACATCTTTAATATACAGTTAATGAAACGTCCTACTAGCCTTGTTAAATAGCACATAGTGGCCAAAAGTGGTACAAGTCATGAACGTAAGTTCATTCTGCCCCTGTGAAAAGGAAGAAGGTGTGTGGCTGGAAAAAGAATATGTATTTCACTATGTAAGAATAATACAATTGGATGTTTTATAACTGGAATATGTTTTTTTTTTTTCTTTTAACCTGTCAAATTCAAAAGGTGCCAACAGGTTTTTCTGCAAATTTTCTGAGCAATTTCAAGAGGCCAGAAAATAATTTCTGCTATAAATGAAACTGATTTTATTTTGATCTAAATTTCTGTGGCAATTTGCTAAATAAAAAAAATAATATTTCAAAAAGTTATCGGTGAATAAAATCAGAGATACCAAAAACCAATTGCTCTGCAACTGAAACAACAATAGATTATATAAAAAACTTTATATGGTAAATGAAATTGTAGTTTTCTTGATAAAACTATTTTTGGTGTTCACTGAATTGCTGTCTTGCATAATTAGTTGATATATTTTGGAACTGTGATAAAAATAGAGTGACCACCTACAATTACGGGTAATTAAGGAAAATTGCTCAAAACCAACATACCTATTGAAAAAATGGAACAAATATTTTTGTAATGGAACACACACATAATATGTTATAGTGTTGCAGAATCATAGTTTTTTCATCACTGGATAGGATCTCTTACATGAGTGTTGCATTAAAATAAATTACCTGGTCAACTATTTCTTTCTGAGTTTACTGGAATCAGGCTATGAAGTACTGAGCCTGCTATACATGCCTTAAAACAGCGTAGGTGGTTATTCAAGTCACGTTTTTACATTCAGAACAACTGAAGGTGAGTAAGGTAAAGGCAATTCAGAATTTCCACTGTTTCTGCAAAAAAACCCTGCTTTATTCAGCAGAAAGATGTCTTTTACTAGAAAAGCAGCAGAAGGTGGCTGAATAAATCACTCATATCACTACATCCCGTATGTTACCCATATTCATTCAGTCCAATACATTATGCATTCAAATCAATAGAAGCTGTGTGGTTTAGATCACGTGCACTGCATTGAAAAATTCACCTCTACATATCTGTGTGTTTATTATCTTGTTATTTATTAGTTACTGAACACTATGGACATTTTGAAATTACCCTGTATCTTATTATTTCATCCATTCCGTTGTTTTTTTGCAAAATACTTTGAAAATTCAGGTTTGCTTTGAAAGCTCAAATGAGATTATTTTGAAAGAAATAGCAAAATGCTTATTAAAAAGGACCGATTGGATTTCAGACTTGTTACTGTAATTTTTAATTCCTCCTCCCCCTTCTTCTCTTTCTCATCCTTTTTGTCCTCCTCTACAAGCATCTTCCCCCCCCCCGGATAATACAAGTGCTATGTACAGTATTTTGTTTACAGTAGTATAAACATTTTCAGCCTGTGACTTCATTGCTGAAATAACTCACCTCTTTCATATCAACTCTTACCTAGGAGCCGTACAGCAGACTCATTGATGTAGGTTTTTTTCTGCATGGCAGCCCAGGCCAAGCTGTGATTTCATTGCATGATGCAACTTCACCTATTTTGGTTGTCTATGGGATTAATTATAATCTATTCTTGTATTGCCTGTGCATGCCAATGTGCTTACCATAATGGTGAATACACTGAATGCAGTCTAAGCATTAAGTGCATGAACTGGAATTAAAAGAACTTATTAAATTAGAAAGTTTGAGCAAATGTGAATTATGCTTATCATTATCTTTAGTTAAGCTTTTATAGAATGAATAGGACTTGATATGTATCAGGTCTATATATCTAAAATTTAAAGCATATTACAGTAGTTTATTGATTAGACAGACAATTGCAGGGTGGTCAAGATGTGGGAAAGAAAGAGTGCACTAACTGTTCTGTTGTGACAATGGCTGAATGATACCAGTAGTGTTCAGAAAGAGAAATCTTTTCCTGCTGTCAATTTTAGCAGCAGGTGACAATGAAAAGAGGTAAGATTATACATAATCATTTATTAAAACTCAGAATTTGGGAAGAATTTTGAAGTGCAACAGTTATTTAGGTTTTTTGTTCTGGTTTGGTTTTTTTGATAATATTAAATGCCTGCAAAAGAATTTAAATTGTATTGATTTACAAAACACCACTAAAATGAAATTTCATATGAAGAAACGTAACCCTGCTCTTAGTTTCTTTTACAAATGACATTGTGACTGTCCTAATCAACCTGTTATTCATATGTTCTTAAGTGTATTCAAATAAATCTTGCATCAACACAGCAGAAGATATTATTTGATGCTGATCCTATTGTTTCCTGATAAAATGATGAAACAGCACTTTGGAATGTGACTTGATGAAACGTGTTTGAACACAGTTTTGTACTGCTGTCAATCAGCGCAGGTGTTGGATATATGTTTTCAGAGGTTACATTTTGTGCTATCTTGGGGGTCAAAATTAATTTACAGATTGCAAATTTATAATCAACTTGGTGAATAAACATTACTTATCCCACACATTTAACTTTTAGGGCCTAGAGTATAAATGCTGTGATGTTTGAAAAATGATAATTGTGAAGATATAAATATATATATCTATAAAGCCAAAATGTGCTCTTAGTGTATGCTTTTAAGCAGGTAACTGACAACATGGAATATATTCAAAACAATAAAAAAGGGAAGTAATTTCCACAACTGCTGTCATGCCACACATCTACTGATGTCTACTGCCCTGAGAATATTTCTTGTTTAGGTTTACTTAGGATTTTTATTTCTTTTATGTTATTCCTGTATTCCACATAATGACAGTTAATGTTTTGTGGGGTTTTTTTGTGTTTTTTTTTTTTTTTTTTTTTTTTTTTTTCTTAGAATGAAGGAAAATTCTTTTAGGACTGTAAAACTGATCAGAAATGTATCTGTACAGAACATGAAGTTCTTCCTCCTAAAATTGGTGCAAAATGGATTATTACACCAGTCCTTTTGACTTTGCAGTAGCTCAGTGTGTAAGCCTAACTACACAGCTGTTTTCCCATGCACAGCAGCGAGGATGAAAAGGTGTCGGATGCTTGCAGGCCATGTTGAGATGGTGTTAGAAAAAAAGGGCCACTATGTATTCATTTTTAACATTATTATAATCCTCTTTTTACATTGAGGTAAAGTATTTTTGTATTAGGCTTGTGATAATTGATTTAAGCAACTGCTACAGGTGTTGGTGATACTTTATTCCATTTGTTAATGGAGATAAAGTGACTGCTAAAAAAGATATAAGTAGTATCATTAATCTGCCTAAAAAAAGCTTTGCCTTTCCCATTTAGAAAAGCCAAAAAAGTGACTGAGGCTGTTGCTTGGGCTTCAGGCTAGTGTTTTTTTGTCTGAAAAGTTGAACTAGAAAAAAGTTGAAGTATTTTTTTTAATTTCTTCTGTGACTTTTTTTTTTTTTAACTCTTTCTATTCTTGTGCAAAGTAAATTCACTGTTCAGTGAGTTTTTCGTAGAATCAGCATTTTGCCTTAATAATATGGTAATTTCCTCTCAAGGCAGTCCTGGTAAATAATCAGATCCCATAGATGGAACAGCTGTGACATGAAAATTTCTAAGTAGGAAAATTCACCAGATTGTTGTTATATGCATGTGGGAAGTAAGCCACAGCAGAGGAGTGTATGAGTAGAGAAGCTATGTAAAAATGTTTCACTTTAAAAAGGTGTGTGCCATAAAGACTCTCCAGGAGTCCAGAGGAAGAAAAAGGGAAACTGATAGAAAGGACTGTCATAAGTGTTTTTATATTCTGGGAGTGAATGTTACCTGGATTATGCCTGCAGTTGGTTTAAGGCAGGGGAATTTAAGTAGACTTACTGTGATACTCAGGATATATTCAAAGTTCTTAGATGGTTGCTCTTGGCAGTAGAAGGCTTTTTTACTTCAACTCATCTCTCCAATATTCTTCGTAAAGTGGAGCAAATATACAAATACAAACTTTCCTGTAACAATTTACAACGATGCTAGATGTGTAATAGTTTAGATTGGGAGTAATTGAGTTGCATGACCTACGACATCCTAAATGTATTTTAGGTATTAAAAGACTGAGGTTTTTAATTGGACCCTTATGCTGATGGGGTAAATAAGGCTAAGATGTTCTCACGAGGAATGAGAGAGAGAATCTGAAATTAGGAAAATTTGTTTGGGACTAATATATTCTAGTTTTATGCAGATTTTTTGAAGGAATGTACTTGGTTCATGTTTACAGTTATGCCTTTGTTTGAAATATGAAACAACATATCCTGCCTGGTGTAACTGTGTATTAGGACTGCTGTGGAATTACTATTAATACAATATGGGTAGCCTTTTATGGATAATAATAGATTTGAGTGCTGCACTAAAAAGCATGACCAAAAAAGCTGATCCAGTAACCTAAAGACAACTTTTTACTGCTTTGCAGTACTTCTGGTTTTCATTGCTCTATTACATTATTCACTGACATTAAAGTAAAATAATATACCTTAGGTTTAAGTTTATTACTACTCAGTGAAAACTAGATAGTAGTCAGATATTTTCATTGAAGTATCACAGGAGGGAGTTCCAGAAAAAACAGTCAGATGAATGAAGTGGAAGTATTTTAACACTCCAATTTATCTGGTACTCTTGTAATTTTCAGTTAGGATAGTTGAATTTAGACTGAACTTCATAGGACAAGATTAGGTTTTTTAATTACAGTATGTAAGCAAGCAAGAACCATAGGGAAAGAATACTCAAAGTCATCTGGAGGAATCTGCTTGTTATGCATATCAACCAGAAAGTCAGAGCTCAATTTTATGACAATATATAAAAGAAAAATTATTAAAAATCTTAATTTGAAGTCAAATAGGATAGGTAGAGAGTATTCTTATTTTCGAAGTTTCCATGTGTTTTTTCAGAGTGCAGTCAGATGAGGAGACTTTTAAAAGTTGAACAACAATATCAGCAAGATAGAAGGATAATAAAAGGCACTGGGATGGAGGAGTATTTGGAGCTGGAAACCAATAATGATGATAGGCTGTTGAAAACTTTGAGGAAAGTAGATAGCAAATGTGAAAAGGACCTCTGGGTAATTTTAAAAGACAGCAGCTGCAAAATAGAATCACATAAAATAAAGCAAGAAGGAGACTCAGGAAGTCAGTCTTCCTTCTGCTGCAAGGTAAGAGTGGCTATACACAAATTTATTCAGACACTTACCTAAGAGATCAACGATTTGTAGGCCCTCTACTACAGGAGGAAATTTTAGAAATATCACTTGTGGGTCATGCTATTGACATATGCAAATGCAAGGACTGCAAGTGATTCTTATATCCCAGACTGAAAAGTGTTTACCACAGTTTTAAAAATCTGAGATTCACCATTCTCCTTAAAGATCCTATTCCAGTGTTTAACTACATGTTTTAATTGAAAAAGTTTTATGCTTCTGATATACTTACTAACTTGATCCATTTCTATTTGTTCAATTCAATGTGAACATGGAAAAGGGATTAGCATTCTTTTTGCAGCATCATATGGTGTGTTTGCATTTTGACGTCAACAATTATTTTCTGTTCTCTAGAGTAAACAGCTACAACACTTTATTATTCCTTCATGCACTTTGATAAAGAATATTGAGAACAATTATATTTAATAACAGATGAGAAGTAATAGAAAGAGGTCTTACTATGAAGTAGAAACATGCAAGATTGTCAGCTTTAGTAAATAGGGTATGCAGTTTAACAGTCCTTTCTGTAATGCAGACAGCATACTAGATATAACTGAAGTGGCTTATTAAATGTTGTTAAAAAAGGTAATAATATAATCTTAGTTTAAACAGTATACTGGTGTTCTCTTTAATATGTTAATAGTCTCACATAAAAACTTTTGATTAAAAATGTGATCCCTGGCATTGTTGCTCTGTTGCTCTCTTAGAATTGGCTTGTCATCAGGGAGATTGTTTTACAAGGTCATGTAATACTATTTGCAGTTGCCAGTGTTATCAGCTTATGGTAGGCAATTAACAAATCTAATGCAAAATAAAATAATATACTCTTCCTACTTACGTACATGGTTCTCAACAAACCTTTTCAAATGCATTTATCTTGGGTAGGATGAAGATCTTAATGGTGTGTTTTGCAAGATGGTTCATGCTCTGTCTTCTGTGTAGTACTTAAAGAACTTAGAGTTATGGAGATTGACTCTGGGCCATTTGCTTATGCCCGTTTTAGCTTGCAGTTCCTGGTGCTTTAGCTGTTTTGCAGGAATCTTCCTTCAGCTTTTGTTTGTGAAAGTCAGTAATTAGAGAAGACATATGCCGTAGGCAGTAGTGAATGTACATACACCCTGATGAAATTAAGAAACACACTGTTCTCAGAGTGAGCAATTCTAATGTATTTTCTGTATACCCCAGCAATTCAATATAAAAATGTAAATAAAAGTTTCTTGTTATAGTACTTGTATACAATTTTGTGTTTGAGCTGAGGAAGGTAAGAATTTAATTTTGCTTGAGTTCTGTGGTAGGTTTTGTTATGTTTTACTAGTGCAGTCTATGAAGAAGCATAGTATACTTAAAATTCATGGAAAACTTGAAAAAGAAAGATGGAAACTGACAACATTATACTGAATTTTACCAGGTTGTATTAGTTCATTTAGGTAAAATAAGTGCTAGCAATGTTACTTGACTCTGTCACTTGGTATATTGTCAACCACAAATACCTCTGTAAAAGTCAGTAGAGTTATGCCAGACAAAATCTTGTGCATCTGAGATGGGCATCAGGAAAGTATACCTTTATTCTGCAGTTGTACCAACTTAATTTGGCTCTTAATTTCATACCTGCATGTGACAGAAATTAAAGCAAAGAGCGTCTCTTTCTTTCTCACTGGAAGTCCTTTTCGGTCTCAGTTTCTAAACTGAATTAATTTTGCATTAAAAACTGTCAAGTCACAGAATGTAAATACATCTTTACATTTAAAACAGGTTAACATTCAAAGAAAAAAAACAAAACACAAAACTTTTATGCCCTGTTCTGTATCACATGATCCAGAAGGTGAAAAGAATCATAAGGAAAAACATGTCTCTGGCTCTCATTCTTAGGAAAATCTTTACTAAATGACGCTGTTGTACCAATTTATTACTGACTGATCTGATTTTGTTGTTTCTTGTTTCTTCTGACAGTGGATTTTTTTCTGAAGGAGGATGAGGAAACCTGTGAATTTTACCCCAGAGTAGTCTAAAAACTTGTCAAGCCTGCCCAGCATACTAGGGTGGTAATACAGAAGTACTTATAGAAAGCATCTGCAGAACAGATGAGTCATGATGCATTTTTTAAATTAGGTTAGAAATAGAAGGGTAATATTCTAATGCCAGCTTATGATCTGTCAGACTTTAAAGAATAACAGAAGATGTTGTGATAGAAATTAGGAAAGGGAAATAATGACAGGCACTTGCATTGTTCCTACTTTTTTTCTAAAAAGCCATTCCCTTGAGGTGCTTGCAATTTAGAAGATGTAGGTTAGGCAGTAATCTAAGAAATCCTGGAAGATAGCTTTATTTCACATTATTTGGAAGTTCATCTTTTATTTTTATCAGATTTATATTTTGCTTATTTACTTTAAAATAGAACAAAGAGGATACTGGTTGTTGATGTAATTCAAAGAGCATGTATGAGCCTAAGGTCAGCAATGCATTTCCAAAAGGAATACAAAAGAGAAAGATGCATATCAAAGTGGAGAAGGGAGGTCACTCCACATGTAGACAAGGCATGGAGATGGAAACACAGATAGTAGGACAGAGTAACCCGAAATCACATCGCATTGCATGCTGAAGTTGAAAAGTTTTTGTGACTGGAAAGACAAGTACAGTTTAATTCATTAAGCAAAGAAGAGTCAGTATAGAGAATTTAAAAAAAGGTACTTGGCAAAGTCCCAAGGAGTTATGCAGGAATATTTATCTAAAACTTTTTGAAATAAGAGGATGATAAAGTAGTAGGCAGTATGGAGTCCAGACAGGAGGAAGGTACAATAAAAAGGGTGAGAGAGACACAAGTATCTTAGCTGTGAGTATAAAAAAGAAGCACCAGGATTTGACGCTGACATGTGTTGGGAGCAGAAAGTTCCCTGGGTGTTTATGTGTCATAACTATCTGCAAAATTCAGTGAGAAAGGGATTGTTCCTCCTTCACTCATTAGCTCCAGGTACACAAAACCTCTTAGGAAAACATCTGTAAGTAGCGTCACAACGATCCCTTGTAGTTTCATGGATCCTAAGACTTAGCTCTGTGGCAGCAGATTACACCACACTTCTGCTGTGGGCAAAGTGGGTTTTACCCTTGCCTTCCCAAAGGCATAGTTCTGATCCAGCTGCCTGCTCTTCCTTTTGGGAAGGAAACCAACTTAACCCTTCCCGCCCATCCTGCAGTGCTAACTGAAAATGCTGGTAGCAAAACTTCCCCAGTGGTGGGGACATCATGTCAAGTGAGACTGAAGTGATTTAGAAGACATTTGCCATCAAAAAAATAATGAGCTTATCAATGTTATGACTCAAAGAAAGGCCTAAATCAAGTCATTTACCAAGGCATCTTGCATGTAGAAAATCAGTACACATACTGCAAGAAAATACTTTTTGTTTTCTTACTGTGAGACTAAAGGTTAATAAATGAAATCCATTTGAAGTTAAAACAAATTGTTACGCTCTCTGTCACTCGGTGAGATGTTTGACACCTTTGATTCTTATTTAGTCTTGCTGATTTATTTTAATTATGGTATTTGTTTCACTAAGTTGACAGCTGATAGGCACCTGTGTTTATAATTTTGCTATATGTTTATGCCTGTTTCAGTAGTGAAGATTTTAACTGCTTATTCCCTTCTGCTCTCTACAACTAAGCCGTAGTTAAAGTAACAGAAAGTGTTCTGCCTTGAGTGAACGTTGCTTTTACTAAAAGATACACGTGGCTTTTCACTTAGTTTTACTTTAGTACTACATCACTGAAAGCCAGTTAAAAAGCCTAACCATAACCCCCCCTTTTTTTTTCCTGTACTGTTAAAAATATGTATTAAAGGAGTATAAATGGGCATTGTCATATCAAATTTGTGGCAAATATTTTTTACTCTATTTCATAAATAAATTCGAGCGAATTCACTATTACAGAGGAGTTTCAGTAAAACAAGAGAGACTGGAAAAGAAAAAGACTAGTATAGACAGTTCTATGAACAAAGAAGACTTACATGCCCAAATTGATAGATATTAATTGCATTCAAATACAATTTGAAATTGAGAAGTGACTGGAATGTCTAAATGATAAGATACTAAAGAGCTTCTAAATATTGAGTGATTTCTCAATTATTTGTTTATGTTGATTATATTTTATGAGCCTCTACGGGTATTTCTATACATAATTATAATTTGATTTTAGAATTCACTGTCATCAAGGGACATTCCTTCTGAATGTCCTTTGAAAATGTGCAGTTTCTACTGCACATTTTATGTTTTATTCATATAATGTACTATTGTGCAATCTAAAAACTGTCTTGCAACTGCATAATCCTGGAAATAGTCTAGGAAGGCTTCTTTTATGGGAAGTTTGACCTTAATATACTCACAGAAACAAAGAATTTCAAAGAACTTCTGTTCACTGAATTAGTTTATGCCTATGATACCTTTATGACTGGGCTTTATAACGACTAGTATTGCAATAAAAATGCTTTAATAATAAACATAACAAGTAAATAGAGGTAATGTAAAACTGAAATGAGGAGCGGTGTTTGAAGAGCAGGAGGGGAAGGAAGAGAATTAACAGAGTGTAGTCTATGCCTGAAAAATCAAATAAAGTTCTGCCTTTGCCACAAATTAGGCAAAGTAAGCCCACTGTTGTTTCTCTAGATGTGATTTTTCTGTTAAATTGTAGCACAGAGCACACAGTTGCAGCAAATTATAACTTGTTTTATATGTTGACCTGAAGAAAACTACAGTCTCTCAAATCTTTCTTGTGTAGCCTAGGCATTGCTTGTAGCATTTAGTTTATTACATAAAGAGATGGCAGGGTGAAGGGGAATTACAGTCCTTGATAGATTATCAGCAGGATATCCCTACGGTTAAGTAAAATAAAATTGGTCCTATGAGTTTTTCTTTTCAAAACACATGAAGTCATGGCTACAGCAGATTTCTTTCAATTTTTGTGTAGCAAATTAAAGGTGCTCTTTCAAAGTGCACATAAACATTGAGTTTAGAGTTACATAATTACTGTAATTTTTATCCAGTTACGTTAAATGTTTCCTATCATTATTAGTATAATGTTATTCCATTGATTTTAGTGTAGTTTCTCCTGGTTTTTAGCAGTGTAAAATGCATGAAACCACACTTACAATGAAGCACGCTTACACAGCAGAGTAATAAAAGCTTTTCTGCCAGTCTGTTGCCTTCTCCACAGGTGAAACCTTTACTGATCTAAAGGGGTAAAATTCCATAGGAAAAGCCATCTGATTTTAGTTTAAAATGGGGAATATTTTATTAGTCCTGGGCACCCCAGCACACAACTGTCTGGCACTCCAAGAACTCCAAGAACTACAGCACTTCTATTTGGCAGAAACTTGATGTAAAGAGGAGTTTCAAATTGGCTCCCTTTCTGCAGCAATGATAAAGATTAGTGGCCCTATTGTCTCAGCTCAAATGTGAGCTACAGATAAAACCAAAAAATCCAAGCTGAAGAATATCACCAAAATTCAATTTGGAAGATTTAAAATCTCGTTTAATCCATCCTGTGAGTATAAATAATAATTTCTTTAGCCGTAGGGACATGCCTTTCTGACAAAATCATAATTTAAAATAAAAAAGGAAAGGACATTTTGTTTGTCTTTGAAATGGATAACTTAGAAATTGAAAGAGAGAGATGACCTCTGAAATGAAGGATGCTTTAGGGATATGAGTAGCAGGAAAAAAGTAGCTCTGGTATTAGGTAAACAGAAGTTCCAAATCAGGATTGTAGTCCACTGCACTAAGTGTTTTGCAAACAAGAAAAAGATGTATTATGCATTAGCTAATTTGTCAGATCTTGTAGGTTTTGTAAAGGACAATTGCATACAAGTTAGCTGCAACCTTAGCTGACCTTATCTAACAATCGTGACAAGTACCAAATAACTGTGGAAAGGAAGATAATGAAGCTCTCTATCCTAGTTATAAATCTGTGCAATTCCATTAGCTTCAGTGAATTTCTGCAGCTTTACAGAAACCTAACCTGGAATTAGGGATCCAAGCCTCTGCGTTGGTGCAGGGTTGTTCATTCTGCTTCTGCTGTAATTCCTTGATTTCTGTTGACAGGGTGTGTAGTGACTCAGTGTGTAGCCCACCTTATTTTGACAAAATCCTTTGCTTTCAAGAATGCCACACAGAAAATGATCCCGTTGGGTTCTCAGATTACATCTACTCTTTTTGTTGCTAAAGCTGTATTTGTAAAGTATGAGGTGCTCTCTTCTGTCCTATATGCATTTGGCTTATCTTTCCTTCTGCCTGCTTTTGTAAATTGATTTTATTTGAAATTTATCAGAAATGTTTCATAACTTCAATGTCTTTGCAAATAGTTTTTAAAAAAACATTGTAATATAATTTCCTGTAGTACTAAAGCTTCTTAAAATATAAAACTATTATACATCAAAGAGCATTTTGCTGTATACATTCATGCATCTAAAGACAGAATAGGGCATGCTGTACTTAATTTGTTTGACCTGTAATGTATACAAGGAATGGAAAATTTGGCTGCATGTGTAATGACCTGGTAGCCCAGGTGATTTCCTTTATGCCTTAAATTAGGTAACTGACATTCATAACGCATAAAATCTTGCTTGTTGAGCAGTCTAGCATTATATTTGCAGAGCTACCGCTATACTAACTGGTATTACATTCACATTCAGTGATTTATTTGACATGGGAAGCCAAAGAATTTCTTCTTTTCCTAAAATGATACTTTCTAGGGTTCCAAATGATCTACGTTCTAGTTTTCTGCTTCGTTACAGTTGTGATGTATACATGATCATTTGCAATATATGTGTGTATATACATGTATATATGGTGGGACATTATGTATATATCGTATATACATCAGCATATATTGGGACATGGTTTTCATTTTGGTTTGTGACTTCAACATTATTCTATGGCTTCACCAACCTGTTTTGGAAATCTCACAAATAAATCACGAATCGGATTTGTGGAAGTTATCTCCTTCCTTAGATAAAAATATATCTATAAAGTACCAGTTTGTATATAGAGTATGCTTTGAACCTGTCCCACTGTTAAATAAAGCATAGTATAATAAGCTGGAATTTGCAATGGCTGCTTGACACACACAAAGGTATTTAAAATAACCTGCATGCAGAAATTAACCCTTAGAGTACTGCTTCAAATTCCTCAATTTATTTTGTTATTTAATTTTACCAGTGGCCTATGCTGCTTTTCTACTCAGCTCATAGTACTGTACATAAAGTACATTAAATAGCCATACACAAAAAAGAAGTGAGAAAAAGGAAAAAAAAACCCCAAACAAAACCAACTTCTTATAAACAAGGGATTCTACAAGACTAAGTACCCCAGGTTGCTAATGGGTAATGTATTCCTAAGCAACTACTTTTTTTGGTTTTTTTTTTTTAAGGTTTTATATTATGACGTGAATTAAAAACATGTAATGTTTCACTATAGCTGTGTGCTTGTTAGGTTTGCTCCTAAAGTTTCATAGGTATGTCTCCTATAGAAAGAAGTCAGTTCTTTAAGGGTTAATGTGGGGTTAAGGAATCCTGAAATATTCTCCTGCTTGTTCTTTCTTAAAGGTATCTGCATGTTAATTCTCAGATATTACCTGAACAGGTGAATATAAAGACTATATGAATGACTAACTGAATGAATGAAATAATTAATTTGAAATGCTTGCTTGTATCTTGTAAATGACTGGAGAACAGATATGTGATTTCTGAATTAAGGTCTTTAATTAAATGCATAAAAATCTCACCAGAGTAGAAACTCATATACTGACGATTTACTCAGATTGTTTTTTTTTTTTTTTTCTTTCAAATAGCCCAATAGAATCCTGCCAGAATTTCTACAAAGATTTCACGTTACAGATTGACATGGCTTTCAATGTGTTCTTCCTACTCTACTTCGGCTTGCGTGTAAGTAGTGTGTCTTTGATAAAATGAGTCAGGGAGGCAATGTAGCTATTGGATGAGGAGCGTCTTTGAACACAGCCTGACTTTACAATCGCTGGACAAAATTAAGCTACTTTCTAAAATGCACGAGCAAAGCATTTGATTGAGAACATTTAGGTAATAAGTATCTAAGATCACTAAGGAGTCTCATAGTTTATAAGCTTTTGTAGATGCCTGCCAGGCCTGCAATATAGGTTAACTTTTTGACATAAGAGATTCAATGCATGGTACTTGTGAACTTCCAACAACCTTTTTTTTAGAAGTATCCAAATGCTTTGTAAATTTTATGCTAGTAATAAGTTTGTATGCTCTTACCAAGAGAAATAAAATTATGTATTGGCCACTCCTACTTACTAAAAGCAGTAACTTATGCTACATTATCAAGAATCAGAGGACAATAAGAGAGAATGTACTGAGAGTTGATGCTAATACTTTCATATCCACACTGTGTGTTTTTTGGAAGGGAGAGAGAGTACTGTAAAGTCCACTCTGGTCCTGTTGACTGAACACACTTTAGCAGGTACAGTATGTGAGATGCACTGCTAGAACACCTTTTTCAGTTTTAGTTTCAACCAAAACAAATCTTTGTGTCATCCAAACCTGCTTTGTGATGCAAACTGAAGTATGGTAAGTGGGAATGATAAGGTTTCGCTTCAGATTAGTACTCCTTATCTACATTAAAACGCTAATACAGGTGTAACTTCAATTGCCCAAGAAGTGCTGCTGAACTAAACAGGAGTTCCTGAGGAAAAGGTGATACTTGTATCTCAAGCATCTCAAATTTGTAGCTATTTTGGGGTTGGGGTTGGTTTCTTTTTCTGATAAATTTGTCCTATGAGGACTCACTGGCAAATGAAAGTATTTGGAGAAATATTTTGAAATCTCATCCTTCTCCATCTATTCTCCCCAGTATGATGTTGCAATTCAAAATCATACAAACAATAGCATATCTTCAGTTCTAGAAGATATTTGTGTTCAAACACACATGGATCCATTTAAAAATCTTTGTTGGCTATGTTCAACTATGTGAGAACTCAGTAGTGAAGTCTGCAAACTGCTGATGAAGACTAAGCCCGAATTGCATGAGTTAGCACGTAATCAAGCAATAGGGCTTGGTAGAGATATGGCAAGTATGGAACTAGTCTAGTGGGAGGTGTCCCTGCCCATGGCAGGGGGGTTGGAGCTCGATGATCTTTAAGGTCCCTTCCAACCTGACCCATTCTGTGACTGTATGAAGTAAACCTTCTTTGGAAGCAACAGAATTACGCTAGTGCTTCTAGAAGAATATGTTATCTCTTCAGGCACGGTAGGATTTCTTCTGTAATGAAATGGTCTTTTATTAGTTGCTAGTTACCTCAATGAATAACTGTTCCAATACTTCTGTAGAAAAGTATGAGTGGCCTTTACAGTTAACAGACTTTGTTTTCATTGTTGAATAACACACTAACCTTTTTGAAAGCCTAAAGGTTGTGCCCTGTGGAAAGATAAAATGCTGATTAGAATATCACAGGTTATGAAAATATTGATCTGACATCTTAAAGAGCTTTAGGTTCCAAATATTCTGGCTACTTCTAAATTCAACAGAAGGCAATTGAAAGCTTCTGCTGAAACTGGATATTTTTGTTCAGTTTTCATGCTGGAGCATTGATATTGAGTAATATAGACTAACAAAATGCCAATTTATTCTTGGTTTTGAGTATTCTCTGAGGTAAATGCTGCTCATGTAGTCTGTCTTCTTTTTAAATATGATTTCAACATTCTTGACATCAGTAGAGTCCCCTTTGCAATATTTTATCTGGGGTTCCAGAAAAGTTGGCATGCACCACAAACATTTTCTGTTGAAGTTTTAAAGTAATTCTAAAGCAAGGAGATCAATGAAATAGTTAGAGAATGTCAGTATTTGATTTGGAAGAAAGAAAATGGACATTGCCTGTAATTTAAAAAATACAAGCACTATTTTGAAGTGTGGTAGTCCAGGTTTTAAGACTTACATGAGTAGAACCACTCCATTAAATATTTTTGTGATGCACTAAAATATAATATTTATTTGTATATTTATATTTCTTATTTGTATAAAGCATACGTTTTAATTATTACTTGAATGTGAATAGTAGTTTGATGTTATTTAAGTACACAGATGAATAGGCAAGTTCTAACTATGATGTCCTTGGCATCTAAGTTTGCCAGTTTCCCTAGGCTGATGTCGTAGTCAGGAGAGAGAAATGACCTAATTCGAAGGACTGAAGTCCTGCTGCAGTCCTGAATTATGCCTTGTAGGAGTCATCCTGGTGATTATTTCTGGATAGGATGATGTTGGGACTTTTTGTAAACTATCATGTATTTAGAAACCTGTGGACAGAAAATACACAATAAGACTACTACCAACGTATTTGGAGTGCTATAGCAAAGGTGATATACTTTGAAATATTTTATACTTACCTATGCTTTTCTAATATTACTGATACGTTGTTAATAGATGTGGAGAAAATATTTTTAGATATTACAACGATTACACCTATTACAACTCATCATATGAATGATCTGGACTGACCAAAACCATCAGTTACTTCTCCACCAACTTTGGAGGTTTATATCGTAGGATGGAAAATACTGCACATACTTGCAACCACCATCAGCAAAATCTGATTCTTTCATCCCTCCCCATCTTGTTTTTCAGTTCATAGCAGCCAATGACAAGCTATGGTTTTGGCTAGAAGTTAACTCAGTAGTAGATTTCTTCACGGTCCCTCCGGTGTTTGTGTCAGTATATTTAAACAGAAGCTGGCTTGGTAAGTAAAATAGTTTTTCCTTTTAATAGCTATTATAAAAATGCTTCAACATTGCACTTTTTGATGGAGAATTTCTTCATCTTGTGGCATCACATAAGCAGCAGAATGTTACCAAAGTAGTTTTTGCAGTGAATTTGCCATTTCAGCAGACAGGTGGGTTATGTCAGAAAAAGCACTTAATAAATCGATTTTTTTCTTGATTCATTAATATAATCTCCTACAATAAGTGGTGGTGAACTCCAGCTTGGAAGTACTGTGTAACATGAGGCCTTTTTTCATAAAACAATGAATTTGATGTAGTTGTCTCAGCTTACAACCTAAACAGGTGATCCACTGATCTGTTCTGAACTGGATCATTGTCAACAATGAAATCAGCAAATTTTCTTCACATTTTGAGCCAATACAGCTAAATTTTAAATCTACTGAAATCTACTGATTTGGAAGATTTGTTTAGACACTTACTGGGCTTAACATTTGTGTAGAACTGCTAGGAATGCCTTAGGAAAGAATATGCCACATGTAAAAGGGAACACAAAATGAAGCAGAGCAGACAAAATAAATCAATTCAAGAACACCCATAATATGGCACACTAAGTTTCTTGTACAAATTGCATTTTGTCTCTAGTTAAGTAAAATGAAAGTCAAAATTTGGGAGTTTTTATACAGGGAAAACTTCCTAAAAATGGCATACTTTGTGCATGCCCTGTCTTTAAACAGCATGTGAAACTTCACAATTTGACAATCCATTTCTCCAGAAATACAGGCACTCATTGTCCCTGAAAACTAAAGAGAGTGGTCACCTTAAATGTTTCACGTGGAAAGGAAAATAAAACAGAGGATCTTTTTAGTATTATAGTATTTTCGACTTGATACAGAACTGCAAAGATGCAAAAATTATTGATGAATTACTGTTGTATGAAAAGAGATTAATAAATGTATAACCATCTTAGAGTTCCTACTGTATACATCAGCAGTTATTAGTATGCCAAAGAAAAAAAGCAGTACAACAGCCAGAAAAGATTACTACAGATCCTCATATGATTACTGTCTTCTTCACATACTCTGGTTGTGTACGTACAGTGAAGTAATGCTTTCTGAAGGAGAAAGTGTCATACGGTTCCATATTATGATAGGAAATCAAACAAAAAAAAAGAAGGTATGTAAATAATAAAAAAAAAAAGCTTATGCTTAAATGAAATTGCTGATTTCACTAGCTATAACACAATCCCAGAATCTTTGCATGTGAATGGGATGTATTTTCACACTTGAATGTGACACAGAGTTTCCCAGAACTTTGAGATTTAAATCATTGGAGGTGAAGGCTATCTAAGAGCAAAAACTAAAATCACAGGATCCTTAGAAAATAAATATGAAATAAGAAAATAGCAAAGCTGCAAAATTTGGAAAATGAGGCAGAGAGATAATTATTTGAGATGAATACCCATTGTGAAAGTGACTGCATAGTTGACTGGACTCATGTTGACACAGCAATCTAACCAGCAGTACAAACAGGAATAATGAGAGATTTTGCCCAGTTAGCAGTTTCTGCTGGATAGTTTTTACAAGATTTATGTATGTATGTTGTTTTGAAGGCAGAGTTAAGCGTTGTACTTATAGTTATTCATAGTTCTGAAAGGATTTCCATCAGTCTTAATTACACCCCTGTCGCTTTTTCTTGATTTCTTGTTTATAATCCCACTTTACCTGTTTTCTCACAGAATCCTCCTGAGACATTTATCACCTGCTGAGGCATAGATATTTTTATTTTTTTTATGTAGTTATGTTAGGAATCACATATTTGCAATGTTTGAGCTTTGCACCTGCTTTCACTGTGTTTATTCCAACAGTATTTTCACTTTAAGGAAAATCATCCTTAGTGAAGTAATTCACTAATTCAAAAATGTGAATTATTGGGGTCCCTGATGTAGCTGTGATTTAGACCAGCAAATTATTATTTTGAAATGCTTTGAGTAAAGATTTTAAGCAAATACACTGAAGTATATTAATGAAGATTGTCTATTCCTTTACACCTTTTAAAGAGATGGCAAAATTTACTCTGCCCGTGGAGCTTAAATACTTCAAACATACTTGTAGGCAATACAGTGGCAGGTCTGGGAGTGTAAGTAGAGGGGAAAGGAGGGCGTTTGGACCATACTATTTACAGTTTCAGGTTAGATACCTACCTTTCCTTTTTCTTTTATGTAATTTTTGTGATTGAGAGATATTTCCATATGCAGAGGGTGATCCAGAACACATAAGTTCTGTTTTCTGCAGTAATGGTCCCTGTGGAAATAGGAATTGCAGGGAGGTTAACCTTTTAGTGAGGCAAGTTAAAAGAGAGTGCTTAATGTTAGGTGATGTGAAAATCATTTAACAGGTTCGGAATTGTTATCTCAGTAATTCTTTGCATGTTTTAAGAATTTTTTACTGATTAAGCTGGATTCCTTTATATGCCTTAAATTTCAAGATCACTTAGGAGCCCAAACACAATACATTGTCTGGACTGTATTGTACATCTTTCCAGTTTATTTCACTATTGATTCCTGTCAGTCAGCTGCGATAAGTTCATTTAAGTATTCAACAGAATGAAAATCACCAGAATTTGGCTACCTGAATTTCCAATTTCACAAGAACTGCCCTGGTTTAGGTTAACTGGCAATAAAGTAAGTACAAATGCACAGTTTAAACAGTGTTTAAAAACCTCAAACCATCCTAAATCAAAACTAAACTTTGCCTTTGAAGCACTAAATGCTTGTAGAAAAATGTGAAGTATAGCAAAGGACATGTGGTCTGAAGTATCATATTTTAATGTAGTACAGTGGAAAACCAGTGGGCTTTTTCCTTTTGCTAGTTCAGAAATGCCACCATTCAGGTATGATGTAATTCTTAGTATGTGAAGCCTTCCAATTTCCCTCTACTCTTTTGCATTCAGTTGTTCATAATTGTTTTTTTAATTTTTTTAATCTCAAAATGCTGTATATGAATGAAATTTTCATTATTATGCTTTTCCATCAAAAGCTTTCTTGGCATGGCAGGGCATTCACTAACGTCTAATGTACAGATGAAGGCACAACACTTTAAACCTGCAAAATATCAAATTTTTAGATGATAAATCCTCTAGAAACGATTTTTAAGGTATCACTTTTGCTAACATAGGGAAGCATAAGAAAAGGAAGTAATGAGCAGAATGCAGCTGGCGCATAGAGTGATCTAAATATTATTGAAAGATTGGGGCGGTAGAGAAAGGGAAGAAAATATTAATGAATCTGTAATTCAGTGATACACATTGCTTTGACAGTTTGCATTTGTATTTCTTATGCTCTTACATAAAAAAGTACAGAAACGTCGGTGTTTTCTGATGTTCATTTGCAATTAGATCCCCTTGATATTTTTCCAACACTGCTTTGCAAACAGTAGCGTTTGTGTAGATACTTACACATAAACCTAAGCTATGCTTTATAAAATTATAAATATTTCCTGCACAACATTGTACAAGAAACTTTCTGATAGAGATAGAAGGACAGTTCTCTACTTCAAGTGCAGGCTTCTGAGGAGTGATAGAGAATCTTCCCAAGGGAAGAATGATAAAAGAAAAAGTGGAGTTTCTGGCTCTTGAGATTTTACAGGTAAATTTGACAATTTCAACCAAATGATTTCAGTGCACTGCTGAGTCTGGATAGTCTTTACAGTCTAAGTGAAGGTAGGCTAAAAAGGTTGTTGGATGAAAACAAAAACTGCAATGGGAGAAATAATGCCATGGTAAAACTCGCGTTTTTTTGACACAAAGTTACCCTTATCTGAGTATTATAGCTAAGGTTCAGATTCAGATCTTCATTTCTTTGGATAGTTTGCAGTCCGCCAAGTTTGAGATCCTTGCAAAAAATTAACATCTTCCAGTTGTATTCAGTAATGATTTACAAACACTCTACACACCATTTAAAACTGTTGTTCTGTGATAGCAAAGGCACTTCAAAAAACTGAAATGCCTTTTATCATGTATTTGTATGCTTATGAAAAAAGGAAATATGGATTTTATGAGAAGACCGTATGGGAATAAATTGCCTTGACAGGGTTGTATTGTTAGAGGAAGATTAAACATGTAAAATATGATCTTGGCTTCACATTTACAAGGACATGTGAATGAGGAACAATCAGCCTTAGAACTACAGTGATTTAAATAAGGCCTAATATATGGATTTGGTAGTGTTCCATATTATTGAATCAAAGAAATAAAGATAGGAAATTAAGCGATCCATTTCCTTTTCCTGACCGTGTGCTTTCAGTGCTTCATCTATTACACTGTACAAAATTTCAAGCAATAGAATCTGTTTGATTCCTAATAGATTCTATTAATAGAAAGACTTTTTCATCATCTTTCTTCTCTGACATCCTCTTTAGTCTAGCTGCTTCTCAAACTGTGCTATTTTTTCAGAAAATAATTCAAGATTTTCAGTGGGAAAAAGAAGTCAGACAATGAATGTAAATGTAGACACATGCTTACCACAGAGAATGAATCTCTTCGTGTGGTGTTTAGCATAGTTATGGAAAAGAGGAGATCCTTTTTTCCAGTCCTTGCTTAAATTCTGTGTAGGTCCCATTACAGACATCTCAAGTAATTTTGGATGAGGCTTGTGGTCTCAGTATCAATTCCTGGTCTGAGAAGACTGTTTCCGACATCTCTGGTAGACATCCAGCTATTTTTGTGAGTCAGAGAACAAAATTGGTTTCCCTCTGTGGAAAGAGATAGATGGCTTTGGAGAAAAATCTTTGTGTCTTATTAAGAGAGTTAAGCTGGTGGTGTGAAAGCCTCCTGGCCATCCAGCAACTGTGCTCCAAGACGAAGTTTTAGTTAAAAATCTGTGATATGAAACCAACATTTGTTTCAATATCGTGTAAACTTTTTTTGACATAAGGAAAGCACAGCCTGAAACCATATTTGAATCTTCAGAACACATTATTCCTTTTGGAAAACATATATATTTTAGTGGAACTTAGAGAAGTACCTTGGTTACACTGACACAAAGAAATGCTCTGTAACTAAATAAGGAAGGTATCTGTAAAGATACCATTCTAAGAGAGAAATTATGACCTCCAAAACTTTATAATCTTTTACTGTCTTTTAATGCATCTACAGGTCTCAAAACTCCTTTTTGTAGCACATTAAATTTGCAGTCATTTGCAGTGGGTTTGTTGGTTAAGCATTGTGCATTTCTGCCATCTGTTGGTGAAAACTTTGGATACACTTCCAAATTCTACACTATTTCTTACAAAGCTAGTGTGTTTTATACAGCTTTAAAGCATTTTGTGTCATTTTACTTACATTATAACTTATTTTATATATAATAGAAGCTAAATTCTGTAAAATGTCCTATGATAATTGTATTTTATGTATATGCTTATATGCACTACTTTTCTGCACAGTAACATTTCTTCAGACGCTTCAAATGCCTTCAGAGATTAGAATGAATTTAATGAAAATAGTTCTGAATACTCAATCTGCTTGTTGATTTGTCAATAATATGTCATTGAATGGACTGTATCACATTTGTACTATATTGAAGACAACAATTTTTTGCTTTTTTCAAGATACCTTAATCAGTTCAGTTTTCATAGAGCATGTACGCTTTGATAGGGTACCAATTAAAATGGTACTTCATAACAGGCTTTTGAGTTGGTTCAATATTGATAGCAAAAGTTAACCTTGTGACAACTATGTATGTCATAACATCCACAACCAATTCTTATGAATATTGTTGCATACAAGTATGAAAATATGCTTCTCCTTCTCTCTCCTCCACTGATGAGGAGTCAAAGAAGACAGCCAAAAGTCACGGGAGTGGAGAAGAAACACAAGGACAGTACTAGTCTAAAGTGCCATTAGTTCCTGTCTTCTCAGTGACATTCATAGAAACTGTGTGCTTGCTTCCCTACAACTCTGAATTCAAAGTAAACTGGATAATTTAAGGTGTCTGCTGTTCCCAGTCTATCACTGACTGTGAGTGGTACTTAACACTGCATAGAAAATTGACCCTACCTTCATTCTGTTTTCTATTCTACCCTGATTGGGAAGGGCCATAATTAGAGGGGTACCTTGATTTTTCCTGTGTGAATGAGTGGCAGGCTTAGCCTAAAGGTAGTCATACTTTCTGAATACTGAGGAGTTGAAAGTAACTGCAAGTTAACATCACAGCTAATAACAGTTATATTGCTTTAAATAAAAGAGCTTCCTAGTTTGGCTGGCTGGCTGGACTACTTTGTCCTGTTGCATCTTTTCTTATCCTGTTCGCTTCCGAGAGGAAAAACTTGATTGAGCAAGAATGTATCTTCAGTGGAAAAAAAAATCCAGTCAAGTTTATAGTTACCTGTAAACAAATGCATATAGTTCGTTGGCATCCTGCTTTACACGTGATCCCAAGCCCAGCTTGTCACTACCTTGTTCTCTTGATTATCAATCTTTACGTCCTCTAGTATTATTGGCTAATTTTATTAGTGCAGATATTGCTTTTCCTCCAGAATATCAATAGCAGTATTAAATGACTTAAGTTCAAGAACACGTCACCGATGAGAGTCATAGGAAGACATGCCAGAATCATTTCAAGACTTAATGGTTCTTAGTCCATTTAGTGAGTGCCATGGCAATGCTGAGTAATTTACATCAGTATTTATAGCTTTATCACTCAAACATGACATTTAATAGACAAGCTAATGGGATAGGATGTTTTCCTAAAATGTATACATAAATATAATTCTTTATCTTGACCACTTCATTAGGTTGTAGTAGAATTCTTTGTTTTGTCTGAGATTGATTAATAGGCCTGTGATTACTTCTTTTTAACATATGGAAATAACATTAATTTTCTTAAATATTTCTGGAACATATGTAAACTATATGTGCCAGACTCACTGAAAACCAACATTAAGTAGTCCACAGAATGAGGTTTTTAAACCTTTGGATGCAAGTTACTCAGATGTGGTAACCACTTAAAAAATGTCTGGCTTAATGGATGTGTTTATTAGCTTTCTCCTTAGTCATGTTAGGAAGACAAATATGCCATCATTACATGATTAGCTTTCTCTCAGTTATAAAATAAAATATACATGGGACACTTCTGCCTTTTCTCCATTCTTACTGAAATGTCGACCATGCTGCTAGTAACAGAACACTGCAATTAAAATGTCTTTTATTTGCCATCCAGTAAGCCTGTGGTTGGTTAACACAGTTCATAAACACTTTCTTCTTTTTGAAATTTGATGTTTTTAAATACAATATACATATTACATATTGTTCTGGATTTCTGTTTACTTGTTTTTCTCATGGACAGTAAATGTAATCAGTATTTTCATTTAAACAGCCAAAATTTGAATTCCGTAATCACTTTTTCCTCATCTGCCAAGACGAATTCATGTAGCCCCCACTTCAGTGAAACACTCTTCATATTCTCTTGTTGTGGTTATAGTATTTAGAACTTCTAAAGGTATATTAATATTCTTCAGTATATGTTTTTCAGATAGGTATTTCCATGGTCTAAACCAAACTTTTTTTTCCCCACATGTATACACAAATTGTTCATTGTCATCATCAGTTAATGTTCTATTTCATGTTTTTTTCTGGACATCGATCCATGAACATTCATGCTCATGGTATGCCAAATTTAGCAATTCAGAAACTCAGAATATCATTTTGATATAGAGGGACTGCTAAATTCAAGTAGTTTATAATAGCTAATTTTAAATTTTTGAGTCCTATTTCATTCAGTCATACTGTAATATCATATGGTAATCAGTCATATGGTAATGTCAAGTATATGGGGTTTATGCTGAAAAATAAACCACTGCAATTCCTCTTAATAGCCAAATATTTTGCATTTTTTGGTAGGATATGTAGTTTTCTTCTCTCCATATCCCTTCTTGTCTAATTAAAATATGTTTTCAACATGCGAATATTATGTGAAAAAAACACTCTAAAGTTTTCTTTTTATTCTGCTTTTTATTACCAGTTTTGTGGCTTCTCTTGTGTTCTCTAATGGTTTCAGTGGTCTTTCAGACTCCGTGATTACATCCATTCTGCTCAAATGAAGGCTACGCAAACTGTACAGTTTTGTCTTTATGTGGAATAATGTTCTAAAAGAAGAAAATGCTTTCCCTCAGACTGATTAGGGAGCCCATAATTCACTTAGTCTGTTTTCTGACATTTGTGTTCCTTTGCGTGAGGGCATTAAAAATACTACTTGTAGCATTCAAAAAGATCATTGTTTTATTATTAGGCAGATGCCTCCCAAATTTTTATGAGCTACCTACAGCATGTAACTAACCTGCACGCTTCCCTGAATGGTAATATGAGAGATAAGATTAATTTTATTTATTTAACTAGTTGTTTCTTATGTTTAAAAGCCAGCTGAAAGATCAGTGGAAAGAAATAATAATTCATATTTTGGCTCCAAGACAGTATGTTAACTTGTACAGTACCGTGTAGGCATTCAATCTCTTTATTGTACATTATCCAGTAGTTTTTCCCCTTGTGTCTTCTTTCACTGATTTCTTGGTAACTGGTTTTGGTTTTTTTTTTCTTAATACATAGAATTATGGTTTTGGACTGCAGGATATTTATACCATCTGGAAGAGTTTCATACAATATTGACTTAAGCCAAGAAAACACTTTTTGCCACTTGTTTTATATCAATTTTTTGGAATGTCTAAGGTTGTCTAGTACTTCTGTATGTATAGTGTCCATGATTACATTATGCAGGGCTTATTCTTGGTTCACTGCTGACCCCCAGACATTTAGCATTCATTAACCTTGTGATCATCTTCAGCAGTGTTTCGTATCATACTATCTCAAAATTCTAAATAATAAAATAAAAATAGAAACAGCAAAGACAATCCAGTCCATAAATGGAAGGACGTTTCTCTGCATCACAAAAGCGTCTCTGAAGTTATCAACTCCTCCATAACTACTTGCACTGCAGTGATGTACCTGATGGATTGCCAGGAGATCTTTCCAATAAAGCTAATGATGCTCTGAGGGCAGGATTTGCTTGCTTTTTATTAAGTGCGTGGTTTTGGATCTTTCTGCTGCTTTTTCCAGTTTCTTCTGTTCAGGGAACTTTTTAATATGGAGCAGTGTTAGCTACTACTAAACTCTGGAGTGCACTTTTTTGATTCAGGCATTTAGTTTCTAATTCTTATTGAAAAAATCAGTACCTTGTGTTTGCAAATTTTATATAGGCTTATGTTAGTTACAAAACATTTTTCTTTAAATCTATCTACTGGTATTACTTCTCTGATTTGATATGTATAAAGGGATATGAAACCAAAGAATTAGAATTTTCTTGGTATTTCAGGTTCCAACTATCTAAGCTTATCTTGTCTTCAAAATTGTACCAGCAATTTTATAAGTGGGCTTACTTATGAAATCTCCCTAGTTGCTACTTCAGGTCAAAAGATGAAATACTGGAAAAGCAGCCTTTGTGACTTTATTGGCTCTTTTGTTTATTGCTGGTAAAAATATATCAGGTGGCAGATAAAGATGAAAAATAGCATAATGTATCTTTTAATTTAAAAATAGTATTTAAGCTTAGAAAAATATGGTTTTCTATATAAGTAGAACTTCTAATATATAATTTTTTTTTTTCTGAAGCCATTTTCTAGTTTCAGTTATAAGTGATTTATACAGGAAAATTATTTTGCCTTCTTTTTAAATCAGCTTCTATAAAGTTAGGCTGATGGAAGTGTGCTGTATAGGGGCAGGTGTAGCACACAGCATTTTGTTCAGCATTATCCTGTAAGGAGTGCTGTTTTTATTAAAAATTGTAATATTGTAGCATCACTGTGGAAGCCGAAAGGAATCGGCCATTTACTATCTTAAGTGTCAAGTTCAATTTCAAGAGGTTTAATCAAGAGGTGAGTGCTGTAGTCCCTCATAAGCAAAGATGAGTGAGAGCAAAATGGTTTCATTTCCTGCATTATGAGATTTCCAAGGTACTCAAAACTCTCCAGTGGTTATTTCTGCATTCTCACCTAGTTACTCTGCTGCGCAGTATAAATTATCGATCATCTTTATTGTCTTCCTAATTGCTGGTTATGTTTTTCTTTGTTCAACCCCTTACTGTGTGGAACATTTTCCTTCAGAGCTGTGTGAGTGATTGTGTACAGGTGTGCTCATGCTGTGCTACAGAGATACGCTGGTTCCTTTCCAGTCACTGTACATCCAGCAGTTAATGCCAGTCTCACTCATCCACACTGCAGCCCCTTGATCGTTCAAGGATGTAATGCTTCTTCAGTCTTGTGACAGAATAATAATCCCAGTGGGATAAATATGAAATCCTAATATGATTTGAATGCCTTTCACAACCTTTGTATTCTTTTTTCAAAATCCAGCCTTTGCAACACTTTCCTATTCAACCTCCAACATCATAGAGTCATAGAATTGTTTAGGTTGGAAAAGACCTTTAAGATGGTAGAGTCCAACTGTTAACTTACTATTGCCAAGTCCACTACTAAACCACGTCCCTCAGCACAACATATACATGTCTTTTAAAGACCTCCAGGGATCGTGAGTCAACCACTTCCCTGGGCAGCCTGTTCCAGTGCTTGACAACCCTTTTGGTGAAGAAATTTTCCCTTATATCCAATCTAAACCTCCCCTGGCACTACTTGAGGCCATTTCCTCTTTCTTACCAACGTTCTGTTACGTAAAGACTGCTCTAGGTAATAGATATGATATTATTTAGAAGTTAACTTTTTAATTTTGTTAAACTCCCTGAGAATTTGCTTCTCAGCAGGCAGATCACAGTTAGATTTTTTTGTCTGATATGAATTTTGAGAGAGGAGTTTTGATTGCTACTGCCTTTACTGGATTTATTCTTGATTCAGTCTTAGTGATGAATTGACACTTGCAGTTCTCAGACTTTGTGTTTAAACATGATACAGTACTGAATAGGTGAAGACTACTTTTTATTACTGGCATGGGGTGAAATAAGGGATATTGATAGGTGGTGTGTAGAGCTACATGACAGCTACATTTCTAAAAAGCAGTTAAAACACCATAATCTTTGATTTCTATGAAATTTTATGCCTAAATTCTTAATCTAACAGCTGGTATGCAATATTGTTGTTATTACAATATAAATTTTAAACCATGTGCAAGGAATCATTCTCTACACTGAGTAAAAGTGTCTTCTCTGGACATTTTAGGAAGTTGGCACCCATCTGGTCAAAAAAATGATTTATTTTTTTTAATTGCACTTGTATAATAATCAGATATAGAATTTCGCGGTGTACCATTTTAATAACCCATTTTTTTGTAATTAATATATCTGTATGTATCTGCTCATATCTATTCTTTAAATATTTTCTTTGTGCAATTCAAAGACTGAAGAAGGTTCAGTGGCTAGGATGCATTATATCATACCAGTTGATTAGAACTGAAATATTTGACTCCTTTTCAAGTCGTCTTTCATAGTATGCTCATTGTTTCTTTGGCAGTTATGGCCCGTGCCTTGTGACTCACAGGAGCAAAGACAGGCAGAAGTGCAAGTCTTTTTTTAAACCAACGTCCTGCAGCATGAGTCAGGCTTTAGATCTGGCCTTTGTCCTTCCTTTGCCTTTGTTCTTATCGTTTGTCCTGCCCCACGGTTATAGCCTCTCAGAATAGCTTATTCCTGATTTTAGTGCAATTCGTTCCTGCTGAATGCCAGGGAAAATTATACAGGATGCTAACTTGTCATTCTTCAGGAAGTGAAACTATTTTATATTGAATTGTAATGGACACTTTAAAAAACAAATCCCAAATTTCCAATCTTCGGTGCCACCTCTTTGCAAGGTTGTCTTGCTCAGGTATAACCTCTTATTTCAAGAGTCATCTTGATTTTAATAGCATCATCAGTGAAGTATCCAAATAATTTATTCTCTGAAAACTAAAGAATTAAAATAGACACATTTTGCATCCTTTTTGAATATGGACTTTAGTGTCTAGAAAGGATTACACAACTGTAAGATAAAAAATAGAAAAATGAGAAATGAATAAATTCTTTTTCTCCCTAGCTCTTTTTTCTGTGAGGTTAACCATGAATATTGTTTATCCTTCCCTTCGTGCTTTCAGCCTTTCTTTAAAAATGGCACCATCAGTTTGGGGCACAGCACTTCCTTTATAAAATATAATGCTTACAAGATAATACACTCTGATTTTATGTAAAGATCTACTATTTATTCACTACCGGGTATTTCTCTGCTTGTCTTATGGAACATGACATAGTCATTGCCTGAAGTGGTATAAAGCAGCAAAGTTAGTGTTTACGTATATAGTGATTCTGGTTTTGTTATTGCTAGTGCCAAGCTTTCTGAAAATGGCTTAGTATCTTAAGACTGTGAGACTCTGAGATAAAAAAAATACGTAATGCAACTACATGCGTTTCTTCAGGAACAATTTACAAATTCGGATTGTAAATTTACCTTCTGAATCATTTAGTGAGATTAATGAGAAGTAAGTGCTTGGAAAAATGGAAATTAGATTGCTCTGGTTTTGTCATAACCCATAGGCAATGCTACAAAGCTGTACCAAAAAGCAGTTGTTGGCCAACTTGTATGGTTTTTGTATTCAAACACAAGAGGTTATTTTTTTTTTTTCTATGAATAATACTTTTGCCCTTTTTGAAATAGGGCCAATGAAAAATTTAAGGGCCATTTCATGTAGAACAATGGCTTTTACACTGTAAAAAAGTTTAGTTTCAGAAATAGCAACCTGAAAGAGAGGTAAGATAACACGTGAAACATTCTGTGTTGCCTTACTGGGAAATAAATTAAAAAGTAATTTTCAAGGAGAGAATGATCACTGGATATAACAAAGTTGTTTTTCTCTGCAGCAGGTTTCTCCTTGGCATGTTTCCTTGTTTCATGTTTTTTTCTAGATTGTGCTTTTGGGCACAACTGTAAGCAGACAATATCCTACAAAAGCACAGCGAATCAGTCATCCCTGTCTAGCCTGTGCTTTAGAGGACAATAATTTGATACCTGCTTCTACCCAATACATTGGTTGTCTGTGCCAAAGACCTGCCCTTCCCTTACCCTCTTTCAAGATGTTATAGCAAGCACCTAGTTCCTGCATAGCCAAAGGTAAAGCGGAGCTGAGCTGCTAAGAAGTCTTGCTTTCTTCTCCTGCATGTTTGAGATTATCACATTTGGATGGACTTTGAAAACAAGTTGTCATTTAATAGTAGCAATGCCTCCATACGTACATCAATCCATTTTTATGCGAATTCAGGAAGGATCATGGAATGATATGCTCCAAGGATACACTCATGTTGAAAATATGGAAAACTTCAGTTATAACATACTTTAAATATCTTAGGTTTGTTGAAGGTACAATAGGTTTTAACAAGTCATCCTAGAGCTCTTTAGAACAGAATGAATGTTGATTAGTTTGGAGTAAATACTTCAGAGCAGACTGCACACATCTCCAGTGTTTCTCATAACACAGAATTTTAGGAGTTTTAAGGACTGTCAACTGTCATTCACAGGGGTAGGAAAAAGAACAGAAACACTGGAAATGGTGCCATTTTCCTAATGACATCATCTCCATCTGCTTAATTGGACTTTAGACTTTCACTCAAATGCTCATCTGTGCTAGATGATAGGATATCTAAAAGGTAGTTTTCTTGACAATTGAAAAAATAATTTAGCCTACAGAGAACAATATTCTGTAATCTAATTTTACATCAAATATGAAAAATTTGGCCAAGTAGTAGGTAGGAAATGTAGGTGGTAGAGAACTGTACTCTCATTGATAGCAGTAAGCTGTCTTGCACAATCAGATTGTAGAACAAAATGCTAAAAAACATTCAACTGGAAAGCAGAAACTTCTGCACAAAAAAGTAAAACAAACATCTTTGTGTGACTCTGTGATCCAGAATAGTGCTTCTCAGCACAATATGTCATTATCCTGCTGTTGCTGCAATTTAGATTCATATTTTTAACTTGTGCAACAGGTTTATTTTAGATTAATTTCCAGGTTTTTTTAATGTTTTCAGATTTAGATGTATGCAACGAATTTAGTGGTGCACTGACAGAAAAAGGAAGAAAATTGATAAAAATCTGGCTACACTAGGGAGCTGAGAGAGTAAAAGGAATACTGTCAAATTACTAAAAGCAAAATGTAGGTTATGTAAACTAAACAGCTTGGCTCTTGCTATTTATTACTTGGGTACTGTTTTCCTTTAGAGCTGTTCCAGGTTTGCAAGGTAAATGAATTCTACACCCAAACATTTGCTATACTAAGTACAAAGTACACTAATGATAGGTTTAAAACTAGATGATAATAAGATCATAATATTATTCAAGACAAAATATAAAAAGAAAGAAAAATAGTATGCCTTACATGGTAAAAAGTAAGTAGGACAGTATTTTTGTTGAGCTGTATAACATTTTATTAGTAACACGGATAAGTACTACCTTGTTCAAATTGCTCCGTTTTGAGAGTAATGATTCAAATGCTCACAGATACATTATATATATGTCTGCATGCATATGTATAGAATCAAAACATATTCCTACTAGACTCAGTGCAACTATTGTGACCAGGGGGAACATGACCTGGTTGTTTCTAAGAACATAGTGTTAAGGTTACAATGTAAAGGAGTCATAAAAGTTGTTTGCTTCTGATTAACTCACTGCACATTACTTGAAATTTGAAATTTGTGTATGCTGTTTTGCCCGTTTCCATATTTGGCATTGTCACGCTTTAATAGCATTTCCAAGATGCTTTGAGATTCTGTACATTTCCTATAAGCACATGGTGCATTCTATTTTTGTGTGTGCTTTGCATTGTGCTCCAGATGGCATTGATATATTTTTGGCATATATATCTTTGTGGATCCTCTGGGGACAAAAAAAAAAAGGAATAATAAGCATATTCCTCGAAATAAAGAAAGCTTTTCAAGATGAAGCTTGTATATTTTCCTCAAAGCAGGAAACTTGACTAAGCATCTCATATATCATGGAAGGTAGTATCTCACATTTACATTTTATTTTAAAGATTTTTTTCTAATTGATATGGTAACTGACTGAACAAAAATCCAGGTTTGTGTATATTCCCAGAGAAAGTCTGCTTGAGAGAACTAATGCACCTTATTCGTTGTGCTCTTGCTTGATGTCTAAATTGTTTGGGTTTTCTTCCTTCAGTAATATAGCTGTCATTAACGGGGATTAGATGCAGGGTTGTCGTGTGTTTGGGTTTTTTTTATTTCATCTGGGATAAATCCTGTAAGAGTTAGCTGATTACGCGACCTCTGCCTTCTGCATACTAGCTATAATCGGAAGACAGATGTGTTAAGTTGCCTAAAAAAAGTAATACACAGTAAACAATTCCCTTTATGTACATGAACTACAACTATATTCTTTACGAGAGTACTTGTTCATTCCAAGTGAACAGCATCACGTTTGTGGGTTTTGGATCGATGGGTGTGGTTCTCTGGTGTATCTGAAAGAAGCTTATGTGGTAATATCCGGATAGAAGATGGCTTTTAAGCTCTAATACATCATGGATCAGAGGAGCATCTGCACTGCCTGCCTGCTTCTGTGATTTGTTTCGTCCATCCTGTTTGTGATACTCTTAGTGTGTTTTGGGAGGCTGAGTTTTGTGTTTGAATTAATTCTGTTTGTTTCATGCTAACAGAAATGAACTAGATTATACTGAGTTATCTTTTGGTAACAACATGTAAAGGTGAACTTTGCATTATCCTGTCTCTGGTTAAATAAATCTGCTTCCAAAGAGAAGTTCTGTTAGAGAAAGAACACTGAGCTGTCTCTCCGTGATGATACTGAATTAGCAAAAAGAAGGGTAAATATATGACTATATTCGCTGTTAGTGGATGCTGTGACTGAAGACTGGACCACAAAACTTTAGGTGCAGTGCTCCTGAAGCTGAAGATACGTAGTCATGATTCCCAGCAAGATTTTAGTCTACCACAACCCTTCTGGGGGCACGCGTACAGAAACTTACAGAAGTCCTAGAAGGCGTAAAAAATCTCTTGGAGAATTGTTCCAAAATGGATATCGCGTCAAAGCTGGACATAATATCCCTGAAAAGGAAGAACAACGTACTTTTCGAAACTCCTTGGTGTCTTGTTATAGGGTCGGCTCATACTGGGGTAAGGTCCAACTCAAAACTTTTTGTTCAGAACTGTAGTTTGTGATTCTGTCTCTGGTGCTAGTGTTGTTATTTTCTAAAAAGATATTATATTTAATTTTTCAACTTCAAAATAATGCTACAGGATTTCAGTTGCTTTATAGGAAAAATCTCCACTACCTCATCAAAGGGGGTCAGTATTCTCCTATAATCAAGTATTCCAGTCTTTATTGAAGGATGGAACGTAATAATCTGCAATGGTGGAGTTACTAAGAAATTATTTTTAAAACTGCTGTCATTATTTTAACAGGTGTAAAAGTAAGTTAAAGAAATGTGCAAGCAGAGAGATTTATTAACATGTCTTTGATACAGCATTGTTTGAAAACAATTACTATACAAGCTAAGTAGATTCTGAACTTGCTGCAGTTTTGCTGTCCTGGTTCATAGGGTATCGATTTTTTTCATGCTGTGGGCTATATTCCCTGCTTGTTCACTTGCATAACAGGTGCAGGGAGGCACATCAAAGTATTTTGGCTGTGATGCTTCCAAGGAATGGCAGATTCTTTTCCTCCCATGCTATTTCTTCTTGTCTTGTTCTTTGAGCTTTCGTTTTTAAACCTATCTACAGGGAGTGGAATCTCAGGTTGCTTTGCTGTGTTGTGTGAAGGCGTTCAGGATAAGATTATTTTGTATCCTATAAATTACCCCTCCATTATATGCATCTCAGAAAAGGTTCTGATTTCCTAAATATGGATTCTGTTTTTTTCAGTCTTCAGTAAACCATATGGTCTTAATCAAATATAGGGTAGAAGTAGCCATTCATAGGTTTTATGAAGATATCATTCTGATGAATGCTTGAATGGTTTGTCAGGAGTAGAAATCATATACAGAATCTCTGTGGACTGAATCCTTACACCAAGATTTTGGATGTGCTATTGACAGGAAAAGCAACATATACCAATAAGAAAGGGATTATGTATCTTATTGATGAGAAATAATGTGATGATTGATGGTGTTCTGCTAGATTGACCTCTCATGTTGAATGAACAAATATCCCAATTCCTGTTTCTATTTTTCAGAATCTCATTAAAGAAAAATAGGTTTAGTTGTTGTGATTTCCTCCTCTTCCTCTTTACAGATTTAAAATTGTAAATTTCCTTTTTTGGGGGGTTTGTAACCTATGGGTAATCCTGATTGCTGCTGTATATTAATCCAGTGGAAAGCATCAGTTCGGCCAAGAGACTGCAAAACTGTCTCACAGGAAAATACCATATTTCAGCACCTTTAAGACTGTAAAGTCAAATACAGCTTGAAATAATGTAGTTTGTTTTGCTGTAAGCTTTATAGAGAAAATAATTTTCTACTGTAATTGGATTGCTACTGGCACATAGTTTATTGGTCATGTTTATATTGCTATTCTGGTATAAAGCATCCATTTTCCTGGGTCCTTAGTAAAGAGTCAGAAAGCGGTAGCTGGAGAGTATTTGCACCTCACCTCACCGAACTGAATGAGTATGTAGTGACTCCTGCTGTATTCTAGATCTAGCCCAGTATTTCAACATAGCATATCATTTCTTCTTGTGCAGGTCATTGATTGCTGTAATATTTAAGACTGATTTTAATTTTTTGAGGCGTATTTGGCCTCTTTTGGTGACTCTTCAAAATTGGCCTGAAAGATGTGGATGTGTCAGTTCTTCATATCTAAATTCAGCGTATAGAATTTCAGGAGGTAGGCATTTGATCTCTGAGAGTCAGGAGGGGTTGTTGGGGTTGGTATTTTATTTTATTTTTTTACAAATTCGAGTTTGAACACTCAGTATCTGAAATAAAATTGCATGTTATCTAGGAAATTACCTAGTAGAAACAATAGAACATATTACATATGTATTTTACCTTTTCAGTGTACTTTGAAAATGGTCTGTTAGCTGTACAGGCAACGCGTAGCTAAAGAATATTTTCACAGTAAGAAAATAATCCTGTGGTATACTTGGAGGTTTATTTGAGTTGTCATACCTACAGCTCAAATTATTGTACTAAAGGCAGAAACTATTGACTAAAATTCTTTGTCTCATATTATTGAAGGAATCTGGTTTGATAGTCATAAATTTTTTAACTGGTCTGGAAATCTATGAATCTCTTGCCTTTATCCTGGGCATTGCAGCTCAGAGAACCTCCAGCTCAGAAGCATACTTTAGTCATCTGTTTAGAAGCAGAAGACTGACAAACTGAAGAGGCCCTTCATTTTATCTGTTTATTTTTTCTGTGATTAGAGAGATTTTCTAGGTAAATTAAATCTTTCGATACTTATTTTTGTATAAATTTTAGTGTAGAAGATTATATCCTATTCCAGTCAGATCCCATAAGAAGATTCTAATATAAAACCTCTTCCCAAGAAAAAGGTGCGTCACATGATTGAGACAACACACAAGTACCTCCTAAGCATTCCATTCAGCAGTTTGCTCAATTAACTTTAGCTGTCAGGATCCAATTAAATGTGCAAAATTAGAAGAGACTTTACTGTAATATATAATAAATTTACTCTATCGCAACTATTGATTATATCATTTAAATGTAAAACAGTTTTGTAGTTATTTACTATATATTGCTATATTTACTGTTATAAAAGAAATTATGCTTCTCCACATGTATAAAATACTTTCCCAAAGATTGCTAAGGAAAGAGAGATGTACACAATTGTCTAAGTAGCTGAGACAGTTTTGGGAAAATGGGCATTTTTGTTAGTGCTCCTATTATAGAATTTTACTTACTATTCTTGATGCATAAACAAACATGAAAAATTTCTCTTCTTGGCAAGTTGGTGGGCCTGAAAGAGATAACATCTTAGTTGTGAGTCAAGTTTGATTTGAAAAAGGTGAGAGAACACAGCATGGGACATTGTGCTACTGATTACATGTGATTAGTTTTCAGACAGGCTATTGTTTTACAGTCACTTTGTCAATGATTACTCTTGAGTTAGACCCATCAAAATCTTTTCTATTTAACTTGCTTTAATTTGAATCGTGTGTGGATTCATAGTAAGTTACCTACTGAATAATTTAGGCCATTTTTAGTTTGACAAGTCTCATTGCAACATGGTTGTTGCTGTGAGGATTACTGTGTCATCAGTTTACAGATGCATGTATGATTGCATACACACTTTCGCGTGTCAGTAATACCAGCAGCAGAATGAAATGCTGTGGGGACTTTTCCTCTGGGAATTATTCAGTTGATTCATCATCCCCTTGCTAAGTTCAAGGTGATAAAAGTAATCATACATTTGGGGGCAAACTCATTTCATCTGAGTTTTATGCTTACAGTTTATTCTTAGCAGCAGCTTTTTGTGGTCTATTTGAAGAATAAGGCTGAAACTTCTGAATTAGCTGCAGTCTTTCAAAATGCACATAATCTACTAGAAGGTCAAGCAGTCGATGCTGTTAAATATTTTAGAGTGCCAAACACATTCATTCAAAACCAACACTCTTTCACAGCCAAGCGTTAGAAAGAACTATTCGAGAATGGGAATCATAGAATCATAGAATGGCTAGAGTTGGAAGGGATCTTAAAGATCATCTAGTTCCAACTCCCCTGCCATGGGCAGGGACACCTCCCACTAGAGCAGGTTGCTCAAAGCCCCATCCAGCCTGGCCTTAAACACTTCCAGGGATGGGGCATCCACAGCTTCTCCGGGCAACCTGTTCCAGTGTCTCACCACCCGCACAGTAAAGAATTTCCTCCTAATATCTAATCTAAATCTCTTTTCTTCCAATTTAAAACTGTTACCCCTTGTCCTGTCAAGGAAGTCCCCCTTTTTCCCTTGTTTCCCTTCAGCTAATATTACTGGATGTTTCCAGTGGACCATGCAAAGTCTTCACGTGGTATAACCTACTGGGGAGGTATGGACACTGTTACATTGTACAGCCTAATTTCTCCCTACTGTGTAGAGTTGTTTTGGTTGACCAGCTCTTTGTGATAATAGTGTTATGGGGGTAAACACTGCAGGCATAGTGGGTTTCACTGAACTAATCAATGCTTGGATGCTAAGCCCCCAAGAGCAAGAATATTGCTTATTTTCCTACTTTAAACAGGCTTCTTCCCTGCTCAACTATAAGCCTTTTAGCCCTATTTGCAAACTGTCTGCCCTTCTCACCGTGGTTTATGCTAAGAATGCTACTCCCAGTCTCTGCCTGTTTCCTCCTGAGCCACGTTCTCCTTGACTCTGATATCAGTCAATGTCAAATGGATTTCAAAGCCCTCAGTTGGCTAAATTTTCTACTGAAGGGGATTATAAAGCTCAGAAGTGAACCAGTAGTTTCATTACTAAATCCAGTACCCTAACACTCTATCCCACCGAGGCAGATTGTACTCCTTGTTCAGCACCTGTTCAGGAGCAGTGGACTAGCAGGGCAAACGGAAGTGTTTTCCTATAATACTCATTCTGCTGATGAAATTTATGTGAGATTATGTCTTTACATAGCTGGAAAGAATATTAAATTCCGTTATATTGGAGGTCCTTTGAAGCAAAACTGAGAATATAATTTTAATGGGCATTGAAAATATTTGAAATACATAATTTTTATAGGCTTCAAAGGTGTATTGTCATGAAGGATTTTCCTAGTCTCTATTTCCTGTATATGTTGATTTACCAGAGGACTTTTTTGGACTAATACAGAATATGTTTTATAATAAATACAAAAATTCAATATTTTTAACATGACTGATGTTTCTGCAAAAGCTAATTGAATATAAACACATTGTCTATAAAATATGAAGAGGTCATCATACAGAATCACGGTAGTTTGTCTATGAAATTTTCAGTATCTCATCTAGAGAATCTGCCTTTTTTTAGTGCTTTTTGGTAGGGCTTCATAAAGCTTATGCCTATCGAGATTCTTATTAAATACCACTTTCTTGCTAGGATGATGAAATGCACAGATTATTTGCAAGACAGGAAGTACAGAAAATCATATAAAATGACGTGTGTATAGGAACCAAATAACAGAACTGTTTGGGTCTTGAAAAGAGTAGAATAATGAAGTGTTTGCCATCATGATAAGGAAAGCTATTATTTACATTTCATTTTTGGTATTCATATTTGAACCACACAAAGCTTGTGATACACTGTGGTTTCTGAAGTTCAAAATTTGACCCTTTCTGTGTCAGGATTCCTTTAGCTATAAAATACAGGCCCACAAGTAATGTCCTTAACAAGATACAGAGGTTACAAGGTGATTGTAACCTTTTAAAATTACCAACCTGTTTAATTTGTGGTTCAGGTAAACTGTTCAAGCAAACTCTCCACTTTTTTTTTAATTTTTTTTTTTTTTTTACTTTTAAATTCTGTTCTTTGAAGGGAATTCTTTAAAATAGTGAAGGCTGTAGCAAATGTAGAACATAATCCATTATGATTTTCTTCTTCCACAAAAAATACACTGAAGCCATAGTCTTTGTGTTCTATCATTTGATATCTCAACTAAAATACATCTTCAAGCATTTTAAGAGTTTGGAGATAGAGATTTTATTTTATTGCTAATTTTGGTGTTTCTCAGGCTTCTTTTTGAAACATTGCAATGGGTAACTTGACCATCTTGTTAGCTGCAGATGCAATGCAAAGTGTTTGAAAGGAAGGATTTTTCTCCTGCTATCCATTTTTCAAAAAAGTTCCTAGGGAGTTGAGTGAGGGAGATAGCTGGCTGAACAAAGCTGAGGAAGTTTAGGGTAGCTATGGAAGGTCCTCTCCATCCCAGCCACATCTCTTTGGATAGAAGTAGCAACTGTGGGAGCTACTGTGAGTGGAGCAGGGGGACATATCTCTCCGTTTCAGCACTATGATCCAAAGTGATCATCCTCTAATTGCAAATGGATCTGAAGTTTAGAATTATTAAGCGTCATTTTATTGCTTTTCATCTAGGTCTCCAAATCCAGTTTTCAAGTTGTAATTTATCTTCAGATTTCCCAACTGCCAGTAATTAAAAAGCAACTTTGTATCCATGTAATACACAGACAGGAGTAATTTTCTACTTTAAGGCTACTTATGAGCCTTAACGAGTAAAAGTTTTATTTAACAACTTCGCAAGAATGCTGCAAGTAAAGCCATGATTTAAACACATCTCACCACATGCATCTTTGCTCTTGAGGGGAATGTCTCGACTACACTGAGATAGTGAAGGTTGTGACAATGTTTATATGTTTGTCAAGACCAGTCTTTCCTTAAGTTTCTGGAAATAAAAAGTAGTTTATAGCACTGGAGGTGGGTAAAATAAATATCAATAAAGAGGAAGTAGGAGAAGAAGCAGTTCTGGACCTAACTGTAGCAGTTGCAATACCATGTTACACAACTTTTATGTAACTCCTGGCTGTACTGTCTAATAAAAGTTATCCTCAAAGCCTTATTTTAATTTTTATAAGCTGTGCATGTGTATAATACATAATGTACTTTTATTCATATGCCAAAGATCTGCAGCCAAATTATTTACTATCAGCATCAGTCTCTTTTAATAATTTAAGCCCTTAATCTTCTATAGTATTTTCTCTTGCACACACTCTGTGTCTATGTTGCTGGCTTTGCAGTTGACTGGGAATTGCTATTCATGTGACGATTGCAACCCAAAAATGCTATTTCTTTACAAAAGTAGTTACTTCTTTAATAGTCAAAAGTGTGATCTATTCCTATAGTTATAGTCTGATGGAAAGAATTATAGTACATTTGTCATTTTTAGGAGAGAATGTATCGTTCCTCTGTTCTCCTTCTTGAGTTTTTGGAAATTTGAGTGGAGATAAGGAGCATTATAACCATAAAAGGTTTTACGTCATTAAGGTTTATCAATTTAATCAGGCATATACACCATCTACTTTATCCAGGTTATCAGATCTCTTGCCCATAATCTCTTATTTTTCACTAAGCAATGTGGGAGCTTGGGGGACAGAGGAGTTTCAGACCCGTATGTGTCTTTGACAACCTGGAAGAGAAGGACACGTGCACTAGAACTACCAACAGAACATCAGGAAGGTTTTTTTCCCTCAAGCTTTCAGGCTATATGTCTCCTCCCATGGCTCCCCGCATAAACTAAGGTTTTCTGGGAGGATACTTCAACTATTAAGGAAATAAGTTTAAAACAATTTGAAAAACACCTGGTAAGGATCTTGGAACCCTTAAATATGGAAGAACATTTCAAAGGTATTTGACATTTTGTATGCTACCTATGTTGATTTCATTGATCGCTGTCATTGTAAGTGAAATGTTGTTATAATTTGAATTATTCTTTACTAGAGCTTTTTTATTTTTCTTTACTGCAGGTTTAAGATTTTTAAGAGCTCTTAGACTGATACAGTTTTCAGAAATTTTGCAGTTTCTGAATATCCTTAAAACAAGGTAAGACCTTTTCTTACATACTGAGTTAGTCGCGTTGGTGACAGAACATAAATGGCTTAGGTTTGTGGTCATAGTAATATATTATTTTCTTTTCTGAAAAAAACCCACTTGTTATGTGTTTTTTAAACCTTTTTCTGCTGATGAATGGTTTATCAGTGTCAGCCTCTTTTGACGTGATCAGTAGAAGATTTTACTTGATGTGTTGTTATATTTGAAATATCTGAGCAAGACTGAGTGCTTATAAATTAAAAGCAGAATGAGTTAGAGATCTGCACTGATAAAATATTGCTTCTTTCCATATAATGAGTCCGTATCATGGACTCACAATTCACTGAACAGAATACAGCTAAGTATTTTGAGACATAATCATTGTGGCTCTATTTCAGTTTTTTTGAACTGAGCATCCTTTTTCACATCAAAAACATATTAAAAATTAATTTTACACTCAGCTATCTTTATATTATGTTCATTGTAATTAGCATTTCTTTCAAAGAATATTTAAAATATTCCAAGTAACCTTCTGACTTTCACTGATTCTTCAGGCTATTAATACATGAAAGTTGTGCAGAAGCAGCACAACTTTAAACAAAAGATCACTTTGTTGAAGGCGGGAAAAAAAGGAACCTTCCCACGCTTCACAGTTGAAAACACATTGCCTTTCATTGTTCCCTAAAATGCCCCAGCTGAAGTATCGAACCCAGCTTCCAATAATTACTGTAAATTCAGTTTCATTCTGAAATCCTATGCTCTCTCCACCAGTTGATGATGCACATGTGAAGGCTTTGTATGCAAGTAACTCCATTTATTTGCTATGGTAATTAGTAATGATGGGGAAATGGATCCTTGAGATTTGTACACACTCATAGTAAACAGCTGTTTCTTCAACCCTTAACCTTGAAACTATTCTCTTTGCTGTAAATCTCTCACACTATCTGTCTTTAACCCTGTGACTGTAAGGAATCCATATATTTTTTTTTTTTTTCAAACAAAGAAATCAAAGAACCTGCAGTGAAATGCAGTCCAGTAGCTTAGCATGCTGCCAGTATGGTATAGGAGAGTAATTTGTGCAGGAGCTCAGAATATCCAATGAATTTGCATTTAACACACAGAACAACTTCACCCAAAGAAATGGCAGTCAATGGAAAAGCCCCATAAACTCAAAGCATTTTGCATAAAGGCTAAAAGCCCCTTCAGGAGTGGGTGGATTTGTAAAATTCCAGATCCACAAATGAAGGGATACTGCATTAATCACATTCAGTGTATTCAGAGCTGGCTTATTCAAGACTGACCTTGAAATTGTTCATTTAAATAGCATTTCTCTGGTGCAAAATTTACTCTTAGATTAGATATCATAATCTCTGTGATTGTTCATATGTATGTCCAAATATCTGTAAAACCCAAATATTGATTATTAGAAAGCCTGTAAAGCAGAGCTTCCTTGTATGATTGTTTTTGACTAGAGGCATTTTAGTGCCCTTGGCATTAATAACAAGTAACTACTGACAAGAAACTGCTAGGGTACAAATGGCACTGTATTTTTAGGTTTTTAGTTTTTAGGTTTTTAGTATTTGGTGCAGTTAGAGAAGAAATTCTGTCCTTTTCCTCTTTCCCCCACTAAAGAAAAAGATTTAGTCTAACTAGTAATTTTAAATTACTCCTGAAATTAGTGACTACAATGTGAGGATTAAAGGAACATATATTATTTACACAATAAGCAGAGGGACCATTCCAAATACTGGAATCCAAAGGAAGAAGCTAAACAATGCAGACATAGAGGCAGTGAGAAGACTAGCAAAGTAGTGTGGGAGTGCTAGATAATTATTAGATTATCTGAAAAATTATTAATTATATTTTAAAAGAACCAGTAAGGCAGGGCAAAACTTTGCTGCTGCATATTAAAAGACTGTACTCTGCCAAGGATCTATTTGTTTCCCTAATTTGAAATAAAATGTATTTTACTCAATATTCTTTGTTCCTGTGTTTTGTGAAATAGAATGAATTGTGTGGTGTTCAGCTGAAAATTTCTTTCCTTCACTTCACTGTTTTCTAATATTTTTCAACAAAACTACAGAGGCTTAGGCAGGGCTCACAGTGAGAGATTTTGCACAGATGTTGGAAAGAGCTTAAAGAGCAGGAAAATGTTTGTGACTAATCCTTCATCTATATTTAGATTCTGGCAGAAACACAGGAGTATTTCATAGAGGAGAGATAAGGTACAATGTTTAATAAATCTGCAAAAATAAAATGTACCAAACAAGTCATTTAAATAGTTATTTTTAATGACTGCTGTCATTTACTTGTATTATAGTAATATGTGGAGACCAACTGATACTTTATTGTATCAGGATCCCCTTCTGTTCTAAGTTCAGGTGAAGGATGATATTTAGCCTTTCATAATGGAGCTTTCCAAAGTAAACAAAATGATTTCTGTCATTTTGTTTAATCGGAACCTGTTGTTTAGGGTCATGTGCTATGACTGAACGTTATCACCAACAAAATATGAACCTTAATCGACCATACCTTAAGAAAGAGAGAAATAGGGAATACGTGTTGATGTAGGTGAAAGCTAATTAATTGCAAAACTGCTGGTGTCTTATTTTTGAGTGCAGTGTTCGTTACAATATCTGTCATGTTACCGGATTCTATTTCTTTCCTAGTAGCCACAGTTGCCCACTTCACTAACTGTAACTCTTAAAAATATTTTTAATGGAGCTGGTCCGGTTAATATTCCATGTTCATTTCTCAACTTTGTTTATTAAATGGTGCATTTTTATTATCCTTAAAGTAGTTATAAACAGAAATATTAATTAATTCTATTGCAAAACTACTACTACCAACACGGATAGTGATTTTTTCCCAGTTTTTATTCTTTTGGAATATATTGCTTCAGGAATAACAGTGATTTTGCAAAGGCATTATTCTTTCTTAGAAATACTTTCAAAAACAAGGGAGAGCTATTTCAAATACAGTTCCATGAATGGGTACAATTATTTAGATATGGTAATACATGGACTTCAGTTCCCTGTGTATTTATTGAATATCCTTCTTAGCTTTTAAAATGATAGTGATTTTTGTAAGAAGAGAGTGAGCATTTCTTCCATAAGCTTCTAAGCATGGTATTTTCCTGCTGAACTGAGGTCTTTGCTTCAAAGTAACTTCTGGCTACAACAGGGAACATACTACTCAGTGGGAATAAAAAGATTTTGCAGGGTTTGATGGACTCACATGTGGATGTGAAGCAAGAAATACAATAGCTCTGTATGAATTTCCACAAAGTCCACAGGAGTTCATGCAAGCAGAATAATATGGAAATTACTTAGGACTTTACACAGAAAGTGTGTACCTAAGTTATTTAATTTGGAAATCATAATTTTTTCACAAAAGCAGCGTGACATTTACAGATTGCAGTAGTTCATTAATTGTTTGCTTTAGCTGCAGGGAAATAGTTTTGCCCTGTACTCATGTATTCAAGTGTTAACACTTGGTGAGCATGCAACAAAAACATCCTTTGCTGTTAATTTTAAATCCTCCGTAGGTCTGGGGTCAAAAGCATAATGAATATAGAAGCAGCATACAAGCTAATGAAAAATGAAATAATTAAAGAAACATCAGTCAATTCTATGTGTAAGTGCAGTGTTCAGCAGCTAATGTCAAGCGCCTTTGCTCAGCTTAATCATTTGACCTGCGTGGATGCATCCTAGGGTAGTAGAATATTTACATGGAAATGATTGCTGAAGTGTATAGCAATGAAAAATGAGAAGGTGAGTGTACTGAGAGGCAACCAAATTATTTGTGAAAAAGCATTATTTCTTTCTATTGGTTTGATTATGAGTACAGATGTAGCTAAGGTTTTCATTTTTTTTTCTGCTCTTAAATGCGTTGGAAATTTTCTTTCAAGCTATCTAAATTGCGCAAATGTGAACTCTGCAAAGACAAAATAATACATATTTTGCATAGGCTTTTGATTAAGTATTTTTTTAGGGAACCTGCCCTCATCGGGCTTTTTCAGTCTAAAGTATGCCGTTGTATACAGGTACATATTAAAAATACATGGTAAATTCCAGTCTAAGTTCCTGTTTGTTGTTGGTTTTTTTTTTCTTTTCAGTAACTCCATCAAGCTAGTGAATCTGTGCTCTATATTTATCAGCACGTGGCTGACAGCAGCTGGGTTCATACATTTGGTAAGTATATTTGAAAATACTTCACTGACTTTTTCTCATGGATCGTATGCTCTGCGGGCTACTTTATTACCTGACATTGCCTTGCTGTGGGTAATACCTTAACATATCTATAGAATACAATAAAAAAAGACATCACAGCTTCCTGAATTTTAGGCTTCTACTCAAAACTAATTCTGAATAGTAAGTAATACATCATTAACCTCAGCAATAAAATACGAGACTCGAACTGATGCAACTTCTTGAATGATTACAATTTACCAGTAGGTGGCAATGTTTCCTAAATAACTACCAGAGTGCTTCCTGGGAGGGGTTGGCAGAGCTGAAATGGTACTAAGGTCCTGGGAAATCAATGGTTGTGCCAGAAAAAAGCAGTTCTGTATTTCCACGAGAATTAATGGGATTGGTAACATTCCGGGTAGAAATTTTTTCCAGATTATTTCCTTCTCTTATATTTTTAAATTTCACATTTTTTGGTGTAGCTTTCAGACACTGATAACATAGGGGGTTTGTAATAGATTTTTATTCCACACTTAACAATATCTGAAAAATGCAATATAGTTAGTACAGAAGTACATATGAGTTCATAAATGTGAATATACATGTGTATGGTAGGTATATATCAATTGTGTATTTTAAACATTTTGAATCAATAGCTTTTACTGTTTTGTTTGGTAACTATAATTAAATATGGTTAAGTATTTGTCCTTTAAGTACATTTTATGATCAATTTGAGGAAGATCTCAAGGTGCTAATAGTAGTAAGTTATTCAGGAATGATTTTGGGCTAATATTATAATGTAATGATATTGATGTTAGTCCAGAGCAATTTAATTGATTTCACTTGAACTACCTTGAGCTGCATCCAGTTCTATAAGATTAAATTCAGAATGTTTATCTTTTCGTTATACCAGATAGTAATTTAATTTTCACTCTTACCAAGATGCACCAAAATTTTGGATGTTTTCATTTATGATATACTTTGCATCCATAGATGACCACATTGTTACACTCTTTTAGGCAAATGTAGCATTTTTATCATACAAACATTACCCTTTCCTGGTTTTGAACCAAAACCAAAAAAGCTTTTTTTAATTACATCAGGAGGGAGGGAATGCTATTTTCTAGGGTATGCATTTTGGTGTTTTTTTATATGTCATATATCAGTAATATATCATAGCATATATCAGAATTTGTGGTACAACTCTATTAATTCATTATATGTTTTCTTGTACATTTTAGGTGGAGAACTCAGGGGATCCATGGGAAAATTTCCAAAATAATCAACCGCTAACATATTGGGAATGTGTTTATTTACTGATGGTTACAATGTCCACTGTTGGCTATGGAGATGTTTATGCAAAAACAACCCTTGGTCGCCTTTTCATGGTCTTCTTCATCCTTGGGGGATTGGTAAAACGTCTATTATTATTATTGTTGTTGTTATTATTATTATTAGTACTACTACTACTACAGCAGCTACCTTAATATTCGATCCTGTATATCTCAGTGCTGTGATTAGAGAAATAATATATCTGGTTTCATGAATTAAAATTAATTATAAAACTTTTAAATATGTTTAATACACACTTTTATTTTTTGTATAGATAAATATTTTGGCAGAGCTTGTCAAATTAGTCCACTTTAGTAGAGTCAGAATTTTTCTAATCTATTTAAACGAGTAATGCATGTGAATACATGAAGTGCCTTAATATTTCAACTTATAATGTTATTTGTAGTCCTTTACTTTTTAGTGACTGACTGTAGTGAATTTTTTTGAGGCTATTGATACTTAAAGGCACTTTGCGGTTTCAGATGTCCTACCCACCCTTCTGTGTTCCTTCCCAGAATTCCAACAAACACTGTGGCTTTGGACGGCCTTAAAGAGCAGCTTGCCTGATCCAGATGATGGCAAACCACATTCTCTTTAATGTCAAACATCCTTTCATGTCATGTAGCACAATTTTAACTCACAATTTATCACGTGGCCATAACCAGTATGCTTTTGTATCACCAAATTCTTGTGTTCTTTGTCCTGAATGTACATAGCACCAAAGTTACTAATACTTTCATCAACTTTTCTATTATTTATCAGTTAGTAATATTATAGAACCTGTTGCAATGTTATTCTCTAAAACATCAAGGTTTATTTTAATACTTAACACTGTGCAAGGTAAGTGTTTTATGGATGACTCACAATATATATTGTGCACATACATATGTATGTATATTGTTACTTTACTCTCATATATTGATTTCAGATATACATTCATCTTAAAGGTGATATGTATATAACTAATGTTATGAATGCCATATATGAGACACACAGATACATATATATGAGTATAGATATGAACATAAATAATATGCATTCCCATTTATGTTTATTTCCATATGAAGACAAAGACCATGTCAACTGGCAGTAGCTCTTTGAAGTATCCAGCCACAAGGAAGATGTTTGTTGGACAAAACATGGCAGAACAGTTTTTATTTTCTCCTCAAAACCTTTTTTTCTATCATGTGTTATTCCAATCCTTTTAAAAACATGAATTTTTGGAAAACTTTTTTTTTGGGAGTGGGGAGGGTGATATTTTTGTTTCTTGACAGGGGGAATAACCCCTGATTCCATCTTGTTTTTTGTCTTCTTTTGAATCCTAATCATGGGGGAAAAAAGACTGCCTTTTAAAATAGAGATGTAACAGTAATGATAATACTTGTTTTTGGTTTTTTCAGTGGAATTTGGATAGGTTTTTTCCCCTCCCTTCTTCAGGAAGAATTAGACATAACTGTATTTTATGATTAGATACAAGTTTGAGTTAATTTTGTTCTTGTTTTGTTTTGTGTGCCTATTTTTCCTCTTTTGACCATTTTCTTAATTTATAATGTATGCATCTTCTCCAAGACCAACTTTTACATTGAGCCCTCTTGTTTTGTTTGATAAGAACTTTTACATTTTTAAAATTTTCTTTTTAAACAACTTCATAGATCTAATTCTTTTACATTTTCAGATCTTAAAGATATAAATCTTCTGAAAATATTCATCATCCCCCTTTCTTTGGCCTCTCTTTTTAGTCTTTTCTTCTGTCTCCTATCTTCTTCTTAGGCCATGTTTGCCAGCTACGTCCCTGAAATCATAGAGTTAATAGGAAACCGCAAGAAATATGGTGGTTCCTATAGTGCGGTTAGTGGAAGAAAGTAAGTATCCCAAGAGGCTCTGCTGCCTCTGCTGCAGTAGAACACTCTCTGCATGCCATTTTCTTTTTTTTTGTGTTTTTGTTTCATGCATGTAGGCAATGTTTGCTCGCTACGTGCCAGAAATTGCTGCTCTCATCCTTAATCGGAAGAAATACGGCGGGACTTTTAACTCAACCAGAGGCAGAAAGTAAGTCAAAAAAGACCAGGTGTGGTTGTGTGACTTTTAAGAGCCCCTGAAGGTGGTAATAGCTGACTCACAGCTTACAAGGCTGTATTCCTTGACATCAGATGTTACCACTGGAGAGTCGTCACACTATAATTAGAGACCTGGGCTATGCTACGGTACAAGTCACAACATTTTGTCCCTACTGCAAGAGAACCTGGATACCCCTAGGACTACACTGACATACCTTGTAAAAAATGCAGCTGTTCCATACACAGCTTCTGGAACAAGGTTGACTTGTCACTTCACAGTTTTGGGCATCAGATTACCAAGTGGTCATCTCTTAACTAAGTGACAAAGATAATTCACATGACTGTCAAACAACACAGTTCTATAGAAAACTTGGGTTTACTGGAATGCAAAATACAAGATTTATGTCAATCCAGTTATTCCATTAGACTGACTGTGCCAGAAATCTGATAGTACTGTTTCTCATTGTCCAAACAGCAGATTCAGATCTCATCTAGCTCCTATTGATTTCATAAAATATTCCAAATGCTTGCGATTTTAGGATCTATGACCAGGGATTTAAAAGTGATTCTCGTCCATACGCTGTCTAAAGCCTATCCTAAGAAGAGCAAATAGTAGCCTTAGTATCAATATAGTATGCAAAAACCCAAACCTGTAAAAAACTTTTACCTGGTAGCAAAAGTTAAATTTTAGCTCATTACATTTCTATTGAAAGCCTGCTTGTTTCCTTGACCAAGTTAAAACCAGCTCTTTCTGGCATTCCCAGCATCTAGACTTGCTGGGATATAGCCTTTAATGAACTATATGTACCTGGCGATATAGTAGTTTCTCCTCTATATCGCCATTAGTGTTGCCATCTTTTGTTTCATTACATATCATTGTGACATTCACTGGTAGAGATATAGTTGCCCTAAAAGACTAGTCCTATAGAATCCTTTCTATATAACATAAAGAAGGTACTGCAAGAAACACATCTAATTAAGTGTTTCTCTCCTTAAAGAGGATATGTTTTTTTACTTTATTCCTTTCAATTCATCACCCATGCATCATTTTATAAATGTGGATTATGGTTTTATCAGGTTGTTTCTCCTCTCTGTGGAGCAGAGAGACTGTAAATGGCCAACAGAGATAATTTTAGAGTATTGTTTTACATCACTGGGTGGATAAATCAAAGATTTTTTCTTTAGTTATAGTATATACTATTGTATGGTCAATAATACTCAAACAATTAGATGACACAATTGAAAACTTCAATACCTTCATTTTTTGAGATACCCTCAAATGTCTAAAGTTTTTTTTTAGTATAAACACTAACGCTGGAAACTTGCATTGCAAGTCACCCATATTAATAAAATGCCTTAATTTATTTCTAAGGTGGAGTAGTATCATTACTTTCCCAAAATGTTTATTTGTGCCAGGGTCCTACTCAGTCTCGTATTTATACTTAGTTTCTCAAAGAGAGAAGTTGTTCAAACACAGAACTTACACCTCTGTTTTTTGAGGCTCCACAGGAGTTATAGCAGAGGGGAATATGGTTAAAAATTATTTTACATACAGAGTTTTAGTGTCTCCCCTTCTACGTTGTCACTAGTACCCAGCATTGCTCAGATGTCTCTAAACTTGGACCTGATCTTCAGTCAGAACCCCACATCCTGGAAAACTCAACTCCAGATTACAGGCTTCTGCTAGCTTTGGGGCGTGCTTCATTTCATTTTTTCACCTTTTCTTTTTGTCTTTATTTATATGCACTATCTGTTTGTTTTTAGCTCATTCTGTTGTCAGTGCTTTCTCTGCTGTTCTCTACTGCTCATATAACTTGTCGTTTGAAACTCAACTCTATCATCAGCATACAAACTGTTTGATTTACTTTATGCATTGTTTTCTGGTTCGATTATTAATTACTAAGTAGTTTAAAGACCTGCTTTGCTCATGTGGGTCTTTCATCAGAGAATCTGAGCTTGGGAACTGCACAGTAAAAAGCCATTAGCACCCCTTGTTTGATGTTGCTTTTGCAGTCAGTAGAACAAGATTGATGAAATGTTATGTTTGGCCAAAATTTAAGTTTTCATTTGGAATTCAGTGTTGAGAGAATGGATTGTCAGAACCAATAAGTTTTCCTTTGCTTGAGATATGGGCATGTGGTAGTAATTAGCAATATAAGAGCTTCAGTTGAGCAACCAAACATAGATTCTGGCAGCAAACATAATGAGAAACTACAGTGGTTCTATTCCTAATGTCAGAAAATTTCCAGATAAAATTAAATGCATGTACAAAATGAGAGCAGCTAAATTTTGTTACAATATGTAGTTTCAACTCTTAAAATAGCAAATGTGTATACTTTTTAACTTTCACCAAAATAGATAAATACATGGAATCTGCTTTGTAGCACTTATATATATGTTTATTCATGTTTCTTTATGAACTATGTCTGTGGAATAACATGCTTCTCTATGACTATTAGACATTGTTGGGAATTTAAAATTAAAATATGATTCTGTATGTTTTGAGGATTGCACTATGTGGCTTTAATTCTAAGGAGGGTCTTGCTATAGAATTGTAACTATTGAAGCAGCCAGAATGTAGACATGAAAACTCCGCTTACTAAAGAAGAACAACCAACACACCAGCAAGTTTGATCTCACGTTTCATTTTGCTTTTCAGCCAATAAAGGCCCCAAAGGACTCATAAACTATATAGGAATCATTTTGCACAATAAATAAGCTTTCTTCTCTCTTAGATGAGACACATACATACAGAGTTCAGAAACAGAAGTAGTTTGCAGGAAGTATGCGACTATCACTGGTTAAATTTACTAGATACTAGGTAGTTTTGTTACAAAAGCCCACTGGGATTTTTAAATTTTAAATTTAATTTATAATCTCTGCTTTGTAATATATTCCTGTAATGAGATGTCTCATAGAACACAAAACAGGAATTTAATTATAGACTTTGACTGAAGTTTCACCTGTTATATAAAGAACAGTACTCACTGTTGCATATATACCAAAATGCATACCAATAGGTCTATAACAAATGTGACTGAGACCAAACATACACATTTAATGCCAGGAAGGGTAATGACTTTGTCACAGTTGCAACCTAGTGCAAAAAAAAAATAAAATTAAAAGTTACCGAAAAAGGTAACAATCCTTATTTTGAATTTCAGATGTGTAAGCAATGAGATCTGCTCTGTAGGTGATGAGATTAGTGCTAAACAGCTGTTTTGCAACTGTTTACAGATCAGTTCATCAGAAGACTAATTTTTATACTGTGTCCTGATACACCAGAATCAGATGGTCGGTAGACAAGAAAAAACTGGCCTCCTCAGTTTAGTTAGAACTAACAAACAGTTGCTTCTTGCTATAATCACCACTAAATACAAATGACACAGAGAAAACCAGACTGTAGTTACAAAAGCAGGAGATTGTTGATATTAAATATATCACACCTAAAATGTAACTGGGAAATAAAATTCAGGCATGAGAAGCAATCAGTCCTACATAGTTTTTCTGTTCGTTCACATGAGCAATTCAGTGACTACTGTTTCTCCTTCCTTTGCATTTCCCTGGATGAATTCTGTAGTATACGGGTTTATGTTCTGGGAAATACTTTTTGCGAAGCAGGTATCACACGTGACATTCTTTACGTATTAGCCAACATTCTGCTGACACCTGTAGAAGTAGGTAACAGTGTAACTTACTTTCTCTGTAGAACAGTTGGCATGTTTTTATTATTAATAGACTAGTAATTTCCTGAGTGAATTTTTGTGAGATTTAAGAGTCAAGTTTGTGCTTTCTGAAGATGAAAAATGCTTTTAAAATGCAAAGTAGACAAATTTATAATGAAGGTTAACTCTTATTAATTGCTTCATCACCAAGAATTAAGTCATCACACTGAAAAATATCTGCAATATTATATAGGACATATGTCACTAAAACATTGTGAAACAGTATAGATCACTCGGAAATAACTAGTGAAATCATATACTTGAAAGAAGTTATTTTCATGTAATTTCATAAATTAAATTAGTGACAAACTGGTATCATTATGAACAGAAAAAGTAGTTTGTAATGAAAAAATACCAGATACAAATACTGGACATAAAAGCTAGATGTAACATGTAGTTGGGTGGAGAAGGAAAAAAAACCCTGACCTTTTATTACAGTACTATAAAAAGTCTATAGATTAGATTTTAGTTTAGAAAATAATATATAATTGTATATATATAAGCAGAGGAAATTTTATTCTTTTTTATTTGTTTGACTTCATTTCATAATGATATGTATGATACACCATGATGAAATGTATATGTAATCAAATGATATATAGCTTGGGTATTAATGATATTTCCTCAACCATTTTTCTTAATAATATTGATACTAGCAGCTGGTTCCCTACATCGTATCTACATTTAGGTTTTTTCTTTTTAAGGCTTTCAATTTGACTTGCTCTGTATAGGCTCTTTCTGTAACTTATCTGTAGAGCTCATGACTTAGTATTCAAGGGATCGTTTTAAAGTGATATTTCTTAAAGTGAAGTAGCATACAAGAATTAAAAGATATCTGCCACTCTATCGCCATATCTGAGAGTCTAATTTTTTTAGAATGTACCAATAAGCCTAGAGGTTAGTTTATGCATGAGTACCTCTGGAAGGCCAGAAGAGGCAGTGATCACTTTGTCTTTGGATGATTTTCTGAAGTTCTCCAACTTATAAAGTGTATGCTTTAACTCTTATGAGACAAAGGTTTTCTTCAAGAAATTACTGGGTTTAGATAAGTAGAGTTCTGCTGTTGTACTCTTTTTGTGAGATTTGGAACTTACATATTGAGTCCTAGCCAAAATGGGACATACAAGATCATCTGTGTTCTTTTTAAGCCCTCCCCCCTGCCAAAAAAAATCAAGGTCTATTTATTTATTTATAATGTTTATATTACTCAGGTCTGATCTGAGATTTCGTTAAAGATCCAGATTTCTTTTACCTCTACTAATTTATAATCAATCTTTTATTCTGCATTTACTTGAGAATCAAGATTGGTTTTATTCAGTTATTTCATTTCTGTATTCATGTGTTCATATGATCAGACTGGATTTTAATTCTGTGAAATATTTTCCAGTTGAAGACATGAGGATATTGTAAATCAGCCTGCACAAAGCTCTAGAAAGCATATGGAAAGAACATTTGGAAACTGATGGACTGAAAGAGAGACTGCATAACTTAATGATCTTTTTCAGTCTTTCCTCTACAATGAATTAACTTTTAATTCCATGAACTAAATTCTTTTTGCCTTTTTTGAAACCGTTGTCAAATCCAATGCAAACTCTTTATGAGGGCAGCAAACAGAACATGGCTTCACATGAATAGATATTGGCAGAGAGAGGAATTATTATTATTTTATATACAGGTATGTGTATATATAAACTGTTTATCTTGTCCCAATAATAAATATGTATGCTAAAATTTGTTAAATATTCAAAAGATTAAAAAAAAAAAAAAAGATCCAGGGGCATTACCATAGTTAATATAATTAAAAATTGCTTTTTAATGAAATCATAGTTCTTTACTGTATAAGCCAGTAAAACCTCTTGTTTCTCTTCTCTTATGATCTCCTCTGCTTCCCAGAGATTTCTTCAGATTTCTTAAATTTACAAGCCATAAATTAGCAAATCATCAACATATCAACAGGAAGAATCATCTGTTAGAGATTCCTTCCAGAAGGAAACATGGGATTCAATAACTAAACTTCACAGAGAAAAATAAAACCTGTAGACAGATAGATATGGTAAACAGAAAGACAAACAGATAATTGAAGTTGACAGGCCATCTTGCACTCGTTAGACATTTGAATTTGATTAAAAATTAGAAAAAAAATTTAGGGCTTATCCAAATACTTTGGCAAAGGTCCATTTGCTGCAGTAATGGGAGGCATAGCTCCAAAGAAAGTGACATTAGATTATTATATTAAATAATTTGATACAATATGTAAGATATTATTTCCAGTGGGATGAGAATGTAATAAGAGAATGTGACATGGATTGCATTATGATCCCCAGGGGTGTCTCTATTTCCCATCTGCTAGCCATTCTTCTAATCCCACTGAAGTCTCGCTTAGTGATAAAGAAAATTTGATGAGTGTTAAATAGTCTGACAGATAGAATTAATAGGACAAACTCCCCCCCCCCCCCCCCAAATTTTGCATGCTTATTAAACTATATCCATTCCTATGAAAGCAAGAAAGGAAATGTGGGAAGTTACATATAGCAATATTATGACTTAAATGTGTATTCTAGGTCTCAAATCATGTTCCATTCCTACAATAACAGCACTAATTTTATATTTCTAGTTAAAATTATGAAAATTTCAACTTTTCCTTCTCTCTGCCTAAACTTTAAAAAAACTTTTGGGTTTGGCATCAGAATAGCAGTTGTTGCGGTTCAAATTTGACCCAAGAAGGACTGAATGTGGTTTATAAATCTGCTTATCTACCATACTCTACAAAATATACAGGTCATTACTTCAACTGCGGATGTTCCAAGGACTGCAATGTTAGGTGGCAGAAGTGGGTAATTAATCAGCAAGTTTTAGTGACTTTTTGTTTGCACTGAGATTCTGTTGCAGAAAATTTTGGGGTGATTTCTATGGAAAGAAATGCATTGGCTCTGGTCATGAATGAAGTGCTCAAGAATCTTAAAGACTTTGCTAACTTCTGCATTGCTTTAAAAGGATTTAGTTAGTTTTTGACTCACTGAGCATTTAAAAAATGCATAAGGCAATTTGAAAATGAGTAATGGTGGGAAGATAGAAAGCAACTTATTTAAGGGAAAGTGTTTTCAATTTATTTCAAAAGTAATAACAGGCTGTCTTGTGTGTGTGATGTCTGCTGCACAAAATAGGAGGAGGAAGGAACCCCGGGGTTTGGAGGGATTAGAACAGTAGATTAAGATCTGTTTGCAACAAAGATGCTAATGCTGGAGATGTGGTTTAGCCCTGCATTTTACTGTAAACTTTCTGGTATGGACACCTTGTGCATGCCATAGCATTTAACAGTTTTTACTTCTGTTTATACTAAATTAGTCATAGAATCATAGGATGGTTTGGGTTGGAAGGGACCTTAAAGATCATGTCGTTTCAACACTCCTGCCATGGGCAGGGACGCCTCCCACTAGGCCAAGTCACATTTCTTATGGTGATATAGCTGTGCAGTGTCTAAACGTTGTGGTATTTTATATGAAAGCAGAAATATGCCAGGTAATGTTGCCATCAAGATTGAATGAAAGGATGAATATTCATCGTCTAAGCTACAGTGGAAGCCTCTTAACTAATCCACACTGTGGCAGAAAAAAATCACTGTGTTTTCTTATTATTGCAGTTTGAGGCGTGCATGAAGCAAAGAATATTAATTTTTATTTCTTAACTTGCTTTATAGACAAGCATTGTGCAATTCCTTAGACACAAAAATGTAAGATAAACTCATTTAGCTGTAACTGAGCAAGAAAGTTGAAATAAAAGAAAGCAGCTCACAATGAATCACTTATGATAACATGCTATTGTAAAGCAGACTTAGATGCAAGCTCTAATACACAGTTTAAACGGAGTGGGCTATTTAGTCAGGATTAAAGTGTCTGAAATGCACTCTATTGGCTTGTTCTCTGGTAGAGATCTCACTTCGGTGGGCATAAAATATTTAAGAACATGTGTAAGTGAATTTTTCTGTACTATTTCTGTGTGCTTCAGAAAAATTTCTGTGACACCACCAATATTCACAAGCAAGATTGAAACCTGAGTTTGTATAAGTGCATTTGATACAGCTTCATAGCTGTAATAATTCACAACTCATTAGGGTCTTGTGTGTGACTGCATGTTTGTCACACATGACCAATTTTATGCTTAAGGGAATTTGAAATTATTCCTTCTTGATTCTTAATTTTACATACTTACATTTGTCACAAAGTAAATTAATATCTGCATCAGAGGTAACTTTCAAACACCTGACATTAATGATTTCCCATTTATATTAATCTGATGTATGGTCCAATGCGGTTTCACTGATCTGTACTGTGTACTATATACTGAATGTAGCTCTTTGAGTGTTTTCTGGTATTAACTAATTCCTTTTTCTTTACTCACAATATAAGAGAGATTCCAAAGACCATTGAACCTATTGGCAAGAACAGATAGTTTCTGTCAGAATTAATCACAGCAGCCTCAGTACAGGCTGCATGAGTTCACTCTGGTTCCTAAATAGTTGGCAGCTGAAGCTCTCAGGTCCAATTTACAGAAATTAAAGGTACCTCAGACATGTTCTCACATACTGCAATCACATCTCCAGTCACAATGTATTCATGTTCTTTTATACATTTAATGTTGATACATATTTGAAAGTCAGTGCTTTTGGCTTCTCAGTAACTTCAACACTTTTGAAATGTTTAATCCTCCAGGAGTAAAGAGAATAATGAAAATCTATTTTTTAACAAACAGTTGAAGGAGAATAAATATTAAAATAAAGTTGCTGAGTTGTCACACACTTGGCAGACGATTTGCTGTATCTTTGAGTATTTTTTATTTCTCTCCTTTGTACTGGGATAATTCTGGAGCCTGATAAGAGAATCAGAGTGAGAAAATAGAGAGCTTACAGTTTAATTTTTTTTTAGAAATACCATGTCTTGATTTCAGAGCTCTGTGTTCACAGATATGAATGACTAATGCAAAAAGGAAAGCTTGGGAGTAACGCTGTTCAATTACCTGTTAAAGGTATTTTTTAAAAACCAACCTGATGTATCTTTTTTTGGTCCACAAGTGTCTGCTCTAGATGAGTGGTTCTCAGTTTTTGCTTTTGTCATATATGCAATAAATAGGAGAGTTTTTTTAAATGTTTAAAGTATTATAACATCGTTCTGGTTCACTATACACATTGGCTAAATAAGTGGTCTTGGGTCCAAGTCTTCTGTGAAAAAAGAGAAAACCATGAAATCATGATAGTGCAGCACCTATTACTCTATCTGTATTAATTTGAGAGCAGAGTTTGTACTGAAGTAAAGCATGTTTTTAATCAAATGAGAGAGACACACAAAAGCACATGCATAAAGTTTTCACGTAATTGAACTGAATTGATAGAATCTTGAATTATGTTAGGTACATCATAAAAAGCACAAGCAGCTAGAAATATATTGTAAACTGGTATATTTAAAGACTGCATACCACTAATAGATAAACAAGAAGACCATATGTATAGTCTCTGTTGACATTTGTTGACTTTTCCTAATAAGAAAAAGCAACTGAGACTTATCCTTTCTTGAGGAAAACCAGTTAGACTTTACAAGAACCTGTTTACTTCAACCAGAGCAGCCTGCTACTGGTATACAAAGAAAGAATTGAGATGGTTGATAGATGAAGGCATGATCAGAATGCTAAGCAGAAAGACCATAAAGAGATTTGAGCATATGTATTTCATATAAATATTATAGTTTTATAGAGACATCTAGATCAATATGTGCCACACTTCATTTAGTTACTTGACAAGTGAACAGCATGTATTCAACTGAATGCTGAACAGAATTTTGTATTTATTATCTTTGATTTATTATGACAGGCTAGTTAGAGTGAGTTTTTTCAAGTTCTTTATACTTGTTCCAATAAAATGGATATAATTTATTTCAAAATAAACAGGCAAAAGATTTGCCTTTCGTATTGTCTCCTCTGAAGGAAGAACCATGCAAAGATCCTTTTTGAAGAATCCTATTCACAGTGGATCTGTTTTCATTTACAGTACTATTTATATGGATTAAGTGTATGTTCTCAATTATCTCATGCCAGAATTCTAATTTTTTTTAACTGTTGCTTATTTATTTTTTTTTCCTTCCTCAAACTGTTTGTATCTGTGGTATCTTTGGACCTTTTACCACATTTTTGTTTAGTTTATAGGAAGCTAGTGTATTTTTAGCAAATGTATCATTATGTCAGTACTTGAGTGGAAAAAGATTACATAGTGTAGAGAATTTCAACTGTATAGAATCACAATTGAAATCAACTGTATAGAACTGTACTAATTTTTCATATTTGGTCACTGTAATTAATTTTGAGAATGCTAAGTATATATGGGAGAGAATGGATTAGTCTGGCTTTATTGGTTGATAGAATACGGCTCCTGATAAGCTTTTGATTCTCTGTAGAAGATTCTTTTTGCAGCATCACTGTCATGTAATATGGATTGCCATTGGTATATTATGCCAGTTTCACCTCTGGTACATGATATCAGTAACTATTACTTAACAGAAACCTTAATCTTCCTGAATACTTATCAGCAATAAAAATGTCTAAATTCCTGAATTGTGGTTTTCAGTATTGTAAAGGAATTTCTAAATTTCATTTTTAAAGAATAAAAAAAAATATAATTGGAAATAATAATTAAGTACTGTATTACTTTTGAGGTTTTTCATAAACAAACCCTTAATGCAGAGGTTAGACATTTTTGTTGACCCCAAATGATTATGACAGTATTTTCCGACCAACCAACTCTAGCTGAAAGCAAAAGATATCCAGTATGTTGGCTTTACTTAAACTCTCAGTGTGTGGAAGAAAATGAGTGATATATGGGAAGTGAATGGTTATTGGAACAAGCAGAGGAAGTTATAAATCTTCAAGTCATATACAGGACAGGTTGGAACAATATAAGGTCTCCAAGTTTTCTTAAGTAATGTACCTAATAACTCTCTCTTGGCAAGCAGGAAATCTGTTTTCAATTTCTTCTACTTTTAAGCAAAAATATAATTTACGTTAAAAAGGAGGTATTTGGGGGAATTTTTCAACCAAAAATTAATGCATCTTATCAGAAAATATTGTTTGAAAACCAGAAGGTTTCATTGCAATCACAGTTCAGGACACTGTCTTGCACTGTATAAGAACAGCAAAGAAGAGAAGAATAGATAATGTCCAGCCCCAAATCAGAGTGCTAAAATGAAGCCATGGTGCAGATGCTTTTTGACATTTCCAAAAGAATCAGTCCTGGTGCTCAAATGCAAGAGTATTTGACAGCCAAATGTTTTATTTTCACTGGAGCAGATTGCTATGAAACCCTGCTGAATGAGAATCATAACAGGATTGAATTATTGTACCAAACGCATCTGCTTTTAGCAAGAGGTTTTTGGAGAAGATAACCTCTGGAGGTCTTTTCCAACCTGAATTGTCATGTTATCTTTTGATCCTTTGAAAATTTCTTCTATAATAGAATAATTTGGATTGCATTCTCTATCTGGCTTGTTGTTTTTCTCTTCAGTTTACCCATATTTTTAAAATGTGGACTCTAATTAATGATAGATAAGAACCCATATGAAGTGAAATCTCCCAGGAAAGAAGTAAATTTTCTGCATAGGAATGCAGTGTAGCACAAGAGCATTTAGGAAGAGGTCCTGCTGAAGCTAACGGCACAGGATCTGTATAAAACAGTTGTCTACTACAAGAAATTATTTCTATTATGAAAAATAATGCATCAGCTAAGGAAATGGAAAGTTCAATTTCTTAATTAGTAATAGATGGAAACACTTGAAGAAAATAATACGCATAGTTTAAAATTAGTCATCTTAGAAAGTATGTGCGGACAGTATGAAGAATACAAATGAATATTTTTAGCTGCTATTTATCATTTTCTTGGGCCTTTGCGATTTTTGATGCTTGAGGGTTTACACTCAGGAAAAGTGCTGGATGCCACTAGACAGTTAGAACTTCCCAATATGTTGGTGTAATGTAGTGTATCAAACACAGTCTGTTCAGAATTTAGACCTAGTAAGCTACTCAGGTTTTAAACATCTCTTCAGAATCTGAACTTTCTTGTGGTTTTCCATTTACATTGGTATATTGAACGGAGATTCATCCCTTTGATGGAGAGTGAATCCTAGTGCTTGAAATCATATTTTACCCTTCTGTATTGAAGGTTATTATCCTGACCTGACTGTGTGTGCAATAATACGTGCACACACAGTGCTGGCAGCTCAGGCAATTGACCACTAGGGAAATTGAGGAAGGGTGCTTCTGAAGGGAAAAATATAGGTGTGGTTTTATCCAGTACAGAGGCTGCTTCAAACTCTGCCAAGCTGCAAAGATCCCAGAGGAAACCTCTTAAGGATCCCTTGCACCAAAAAAGGATGAACTAATATATTTTATGTTTTGTTTTCTGATGTTGTGCTTACCACCTCATAAAATGGGAAAGCTTTAACTCAGGGATTTTTGAGGTTTTAAGTGTTTACAGTCAGAGAACTCAGTGCTCTGTACATATACACTGCACCAAAAAAGTTGGAATTGAGCAAAATTTTACTGAAGCCAAAGCAGATACTCTGGATATAGCTAGTTTAGCAATAGAAGTTCATAGTACTGAGTTCTATGTTAAATACAAACCATCATGATCAGAATCTTGCCTGCTAAAAAGATTGAAACCATTGAAGTTTTTGACAGCTGCTATTTCTAAAATTACATGAGTTCTGGTGATGTCACTAACTCATGCAAAAGGAGTGTTTGAATTTATCATATTTCTAAATAAAGCTTGAAAACTCTGTGCTACACTATTTATAAAAGTGGTAATAGTAGATCAATATCATAAGGTGTGCTGGACTGGTATAATAGTTTATTGTGTTTTGCTTTTCTAGTGACCATATGAACCACTGCGAAAGTAACAGTATATGATGGTGAAATTATTCACTGTATGATGCATATTACTGGTTTATTCAAGGCCAGGCTGGATGGGGCTTTGAGCAACCTGGTCTAGTCGGAGGTGTCCCTGCCCATGGCAGGGGGGTTGGAACTCGATGATCTTTAAGGTCCTTTCCAACTCTAACCATTCTATGATTCATTGTTCTACATAATTATCCTTTTTCCAATGAGTTCTATGTGCTTTTCACACACATTTCATCAAGGAAGAAGCAAGAATAGATTCCTACTATAGCCTATTGCATAAGTAATAATTGCTGCCACCTATTTGTTGTTTCCAGCCAAAGAGGTTTCTGCTTTACTGAGTTTTCCACAGACCAATTATAAAGTAGGTGAGATTTGGATGGGCTAATTCTTACCCATGGAATTACTTTGCTTAACATTTGGCAGCTCAAGTGCCAAATAAGTTTGTGAAATTGTGCTTTTGTAGCGTTTGTGCATAGACTATATGACTGTAATGAAGCTGACTTTCTCGTAGGTCTGGAATTGTATCTGTGCCACCCTGTTCTTCCTTTTGATTTCTGTGAGCAATGTGATAATCGGAAGTGTTAGCAATAGGCATGTTGACATCACTCTCTGTCTTAAGCCCATTACAGTAATGAAAGCTGGGTTTGAGTTTATTCCATGAAGGAAATTGTGAGAGAATGTAGGATATTCTAATCATAAATCTTTGGACTTTGCTTTACAATAATAAAGGAGCAAAGATCCCTTAAGCCAGGAAGAGTGCAATTTCCTAGGCTTTTTCTTCAGCCTCTCAGAATTTAGGATATGTAGAATTCAAGAATCTGTATGTAGATATATATTGTGCTTCCATCTTACATGGTCGAATATGTCTGTTAATGGAAATGTGGAGTGGTAGGAACCTTTGTGACGTGACAGTTTGTACAAATTTTGATTTTCTAAGCGATCTTGCAATGGTGCAATAAATAATGATTTCTTATTATAAAGTACTCTCCTTGTAGGATTTATGGTATGAAAAAGATTTCTTTTTTACTGCTTATGGCCTATAATTGGCAAGGTTTGTGCAATGCATTTCATTGGCATAAGTATCTGCTTTCAGCCATGGATAAATATCGAATCATTTTAGGGAGATTTGCTGTCTCATTATGTCATAAAGCAAAAACTTAAGCAGTAAATCTCAGTGTAGGAGGTAAAAATGCGAAGAAAGATGTGTAAAATAAAGAAATATGACTTTGAAAGTGACTGGTTAATACAGTGTATAAACATATATATATAAATGATGCCACTTATTGTTAAATGTGTAATACAACTTGTTTGTTAAAAGTAGTCTTTTCAAGTGAGAGTGTATGTGTATTTGCAATTGCAAAGCACCTTTTGGAAATGATGTTTTTGTTCTCTGTCTTCATGGAATAGGATCTAGAGAAACATCAAGACGAGACTAATACTCTTTTTTGGCCAATAAGTTACTATTTCCTTCTTTGCTGTCGTGCTTGCTTGTTTTACCTTCTTTGCAAGATTAACTCTGATTTTTCTGTAACAGGCACATAGTTGTCTGTGGTCACATAACACTTGAAAGTGTGTCCAACTTCCTGAAGGACTTCCTGCACAAGGATAGGGATGATGTCAACGTAGAAATCGTCTTTCTGCATAAGTGAGTAATCTTTCAAGATTAGTCTTATCATCTGTTACTAAAATTCATTAAATTAGGCTGTATTTTGGGGGGAAGACAGAGGATCTTTCAGGCTCCAAACAACCATAAAATTAATGTTTGCAATTACTTTTGTTAACGATGTATTTTGAAAATAGAGTTGTTTTCTGCAATTTTTTATAACCCATTGCTAAGTGTAGGTGTTTCAAGCAGATGGACTTCAGACCCAATTGTGTCTATTGTAAGGTAAATAGCTAAACACATTGTTGAAGTGGGAACAGAATTATGAAATTGAAAATATTGAAATACTAATAAATAGATGTGAGAATCTTTAGTGGCAAATATTTCTAGTGAAACTACCACAATTGCCAACATCAGTAAGACTAATGAAAAATACTGTTTATCGTATGAACTTATGCTCCCTGAAAACATATTTTCACCTTTGATTTCGCTCAGAAAAAATGTTTATTTCATATTACAAACTATTTATAAAGAGAAAGATGTAGGTGCAGATGTAGTTTTAATGTAAATGAGAAATATTACTTTACAGAGATAATGAAGATAGAAAAGAAATTCTTGTCACTGTGATACTGCTCTTTTACCCATATATACCTGCTTAAACAGTCTCTTACGTGTTTCTGCTGTGGGATTTGGAAAGGTGTCTTAAGGTGATTGCTGTTTGTTGCAGGCTCTGCGTTACATGTAATACAACATCAAATAGGTGTGCTTTTGAGACAACCTGCTAGAAATATCAGCTACACAGAGAGTGCTATACAGAGAGACAGTATGAAACGTCTTTTCTGCTCTGGAATGGCATCTGTTTGGCAGTGTTGCAAGCTATGAATGAGTAATATTTTTGCATTTAGCAGCAGTTCTGCATTTTTCTTCTTGTCAAGGAAAATGATTAAAAAGTTAAAGAATCATTTGTGATGATTCAACTGGAAGCTGAAAAACTAAGAATCAGCAGCAGTTGCACAATTTTTTTTTATCTAGTCCTTTAAAATTGAACTAAAGATGATATCCTCAAGCAACTATATTGTTTATTTGCTTGTCCCCCTCTCTAAGTAATAACAAGAATTGACTGTCAGAGATAAGCAGAGATCCAGATTTTCACAGTCAAAATGCATGGTGATAGGAATCAGGAAACTACATATGCACACGAAGGGAGTTTTGCACCTGGGGACTTGTTTGTGCCTGCTTTCTTCTGTACCTTCACAGACAATTTTTTGCATGTATGTTTTATTTTCTTATTAAATTTAGCATCTGACATGACAATAATCTCATACACTTGCTATGTAGCTATTAAATCTCTTCTGTTTTAATGAGTGGCATCAGAAAAGGTATTTACAAGGTTGGTGCCACATTATATAATAGATTGTGATACATTTAATTTTGTTTGTGGCAAAATGAAATGAGACAGAAAGTCACAGCATAATAATGTACCTTTTAATCATAGTTTATGAAGGCCACAGGGTCCCTGTAGGGTTCCTTTTCCAGCTTTTAGTGATTTTACATTGAGTGCTCTGATGCAATCGGCTGAGAATTGTGGGGACGGGCCGAGAATGATTGTTTTAGTGGAAAATTTCTGTAGTGAATGCTACATGAGGATGTTTTCAAGTATTTGCACCAATTCTTCTGGATTCAGTTCTGTGAGAAACTGACAGATGATGAACATGCAGAGTAGAACAATGAAATGGGCCAGAAGTCTATAGACAGAAGGAAGTGAAAGCAATATCATATTTGACTTTTAAGTACTGCACACTGCTCCCACACTACAGGAAAAGCATCAGCAGAAGTCCGAATACCTAAAATAAATAAAAGGTTTGGTTTATAAATGAAGGAAATGGGGTGGTTACCGAAACTGACTTCTCATTTTCTCTTGTGTTTTCTTCCTCTTCCCAACACAGTATCTCCCCTAACCTTGAGCTGGAAGCTCTTTTTAAACGACACTTCACTCAGGTGGAATTTTATCAGGGTTCAGTCCTTAATCCCCATGACCTGGCAAGAGTGAAGGTAACAGCTCTGTTGTTCTGTTCTGCTATTTGACTTTTTTTAAAGTACTCATTGCATTATTTGGAAAAAAACAGTAAAGCTCTTCTTCTTGTAACCCCAAAAGATTGTTTTGCCTAATAAATTATAATATATATCCTTATAAACCTCGTTTTCCCTATGTCTTTAGATCTTCAAAGCTACAGTAACGCTGTGACTTAAGAGGCAGTCTGCTATTCCATTGAACTCTATGAATTTTTCATTGGGTTTTAGTTCAGGAGTCTATTTTACATTATTGGTTGATATAATAGAACATTGTCTTACAGTAATTGCTTAAAATGCTATTGTCTTACCTTCATCAGAATGATTGGAAAATAATTTTTCACCTGTCAAACCCTTTTTCTATTGTCTAGAATCCTAAAAATAAAACAAAACCGAAAAAACAATTTAAGATTTTTCGTAGCTAACATGAGATGGTTTTGTTGTCTAGAATTCTCTATGGTAAATTATTTTGTACTTTTAAAGCAAAGCATAAAGCCTAAATGAAAAAAAAAAAAAAAAAAAAAAAGATGGCAAGCTGTCAGATACAGCATTAACTCTTTTATGTTTTTTTTTTTTTTCCCTTTTTTTTTTCTTTTTTCCTAATGGTATGTAAACCAGCTACTTAAGCCAAGAATATTTTAGTGCAATGTTAACACTTTCTGGAGTATTAATCATGTCTTTGGTCCATTTTGTCTGTAGAAATTGCTTAACCTTTTGTAGCCCAACACACACTGTTTCAATTCATCAGAACAAAATGTTCTAATTATGACCATAAAATTGTGTGTTAGTATTTTGTGTTCTGTATTCCACCCTTCTTTGTGTTGGTATTTGGTTGTATACACTGAAAAATATTTTTGTCATCTGCTTTGAGTTAACTAGAGCTAAGATTTGTGTGAAAATGGAAGTCCTGTGAACAGATCAGTTCTCCTCGTGCTTTCTAAAACTGATGCTCAGATTCTAAATTGTCAGTTCAGCTGCCTCGTCCTGTCTCTAATAGGAAGGTACTTAAATTCCCAAAGAAAGCTGTAGGACTTGTGGGAGCACTGTACTGATGTGCCAGAAAATTCCTATGGATTTAGGGGTCTAAATTTTGGTATCTGGTTACAAACACCTTCATGCCTCAGCTGATATAACATAAGGGTCAATAATTGAACTACTGAGCTGGTCTGAGCATTATAAGCAACTTTCACGAAATTGCTATGTGTATATGAGAGCTGTTATCATCACAATAAGTCACGTTAGCTGTGTAACATTTTTGATTAGCAGTATTAAGAACTGACATTCACACTCATGATGGCGGTGTTGGATTCCATAATACTTTATGATGAAAGAAGAGCTGGAAAGAGAGGTTGCTATTTATGTTTTGCTTTTTCTTTGGTGTCTCAGATAGAGTCAGCAGATGCGTGCCTAATCCTTGCCAATAAATACTGCGCTGACCCGGATGCTGAAGATGCCTCCAATATTATGAGGTAAACTCATTCGTTTTTAATAGATTTTTGGTTCTTAACTCTGATTAGCTAACTTCTGGTGTCCAGATAGGCTATAGCCACACACTCAGCTTTATTGCTGATCTGTTGCACTTGAAGAACATTGAGGGATTATTTTTAGGGGACGCGTTACAAGATTGTCTCAGAAGTTCAGAGACGAGGGTGCCCTAAATTCTGCCTAAACTGTTTTAATTTAGCTGCTTTAGAAAGACTGTGTCAAAAGAGACACTTTGGCACACAAGCTTTGGTACTCTTAGTCATTTTGCAAAACCTAGAGTGTAAGTATTTAAGTATTCATAGCTGAACACAGTCCCAATAGAAATGAGGGGAAAGGGAATGCAGTTATGTTGTTGTAACACTGTGTTAACGTGAATGCATGTGCTGTGTGTGCTGGTGTTAATGATGGGACAGAAGGACCCTTAATAACTTCATACCTCATTGCTCCTTGGTATATCTGCTTCTACAAGTAATTACGCTGCTTGGGGGAAAGCAGCGTATACACTTCATGATGGTGACAATACAGTGGTCTCTTAGCTCCATCCTCCTTTTTTACACTGAAGACCAAACATTGCTTATTTTGATTTACAAGGCACTTAACACGTTAGGGACCACCACATCTTGTCCTGCTTTCCTCCTTATATTCTATGAGGGTAGAAGGTGAGTCAGTCAGTAGATGACAGCTAGAGTTACAACAAAGCTAAGGTATCCCATTTTTTGTGTTTTGTTCATACAACCCTAGTTCTAACGAGTCCAGTCTCTCCTTATTAAGGTTAAAATGTCAATTATTTATTAAAAAACCTCTAACATAGAATTGGCCAGCATTGTGGACCAATTTTACTGGCCTTTCAGATGTTTGTGTGCTGTGAATTGAAGGAACAGGAGAAATTAAAAAAAAAAAAAAATTCATAAAATTGCTCTTCTGGAAGAAGTTCACTGGGTGCAAGAGAACTTGTCTGTCTGTGGATGACGCAGGACTTAAATATGCATAATTTCATTTTCCAAACATGCTTTTGAGTTTCAATGCAAGAAATTTTATTTTGACATTATTTGCATAAATACATTAGAAATATTCCAGTTGCACATTAGTGCATTCTTAATAGATGTAATGCATTTAATGTAATAAAATGCAAAAGTGTTATTTTGAGAGTGGAATTCTCTTGTGTTTTCTCACATTTAAATGAATTTAATTCAACAAAATGAGATGCGTAATTAAATAATTCAGTAAGAAATGGAAAATTAGAAGGAAGACTTGTTTTCTCCTTCCAAAAGATAACATAAATTTAAATCATGCATACAACTTTTTTTACCTGTTTTATGCTCTAGCTTTGATATGCTTCAAAGTGCAAGCCAGACCAGTAGTTTGCAAGGTACTTTCTACAAAACACCAATGTAAACAGTTATGGCATTCAGAATCTTATGACACTGGTGATTCTGTAATAATTCAGATTATTTTTTGTTTTGATTGTTTTATCATCTTCTTCTACCTTTAGTTTGTAGACACAGAACCAATCTATGGCCTGTTTCTCAATTTAATTTTACTCAATGCTTTTTTAATTTTTGAATTGTCTGTTCCTCTCTTCATAACATCAATCCACTCATTCCTCAAACATTTTTCTTTGCAGCCACCTTAAATCTGTACACAGTTGTGTTTATCTTAGGCTCATGAAATAATTAAGAATGCAGTCAAGCTGCAGATTATGGAAGTAGCCCCATATTTTATAAATTCAGACTTCAGATATCAGTTTCACTATTGAGCTTTATGGAACAATCCATAAAAATTTAGATGAATTTGCATGTGGATTTATGTCAAAGAAAATAATTATTCAAGGTGTTTAAATGTGGTGAATGTCTAGCAACTATAAATAAATAATATGCGGTGGGGCAGAAAGGGATTCTTTTCAGACATCATTGAAAAACGTGATCAATTTTGTTGATTCAAAGACATGAAGATAATCACTGAAGATGACACAATAATTGCAAGTGTATTATTTTCTTAACGGAATGAGTACAGTATCTGAACAGAGCTGCTAACATAAGTCTCTTTTTCTGCAAATTCCATAACAGTAAACCATTCAACTGAATAATTCCTGAAGTGTGATGTTCTCTAATATTAGCTGATGGTTATTAACTGAATTTGACTAGATGTAAATATTGCATAGGTCTGACTTCATTTGCATGCTTTACAGCCAGATGAATAAGAGGGTACAGTTTTAATTGTGAGACTTGACAACACAGTAAAGGTATTGGGGTACATTATCCAAATATCCCACCGGCTAAAAGTTATTTTGTTTTTTCTTGTATTTTTTAGAGTTATTTCAATAAAGAATTATCATCCGAAGATAAGAATTATCACTCAGATGTTGCAGTATCACAATAAGGTAACGTGGCAACCAACAGTGTCTCTCCCCAGAGTTTTTTGCTACATCACCTTCACTCATATACAATTTTTCTATCTCCACTAATAGTAAGCATTTTTCTTTCCAAACAAAACTCTCCTAATAAGCCTTGTCATGTAATCCAGTTACAAGGTAATTCAGTTTTATTTATATATGCAAGGGACCTTATCAAAATCCTCTGACATTATTAATTGCCTAGGGTCTAATTTGCAAAGCTTACAGTGTCCGTAGTTCCTATTGTTTCCAGACAAGCTTTTAACCACTCAGCTTCTATAAGGTTTGCTCATTTTATTACACTGGAGGTACCCAAGATGAATTGGTGGCCTCTAGGCAAGTCATCTGAAGTCAGTTCTTTGTGAATACTTAAAAAAAAATAAAAATGTATAGAATGCTGATAGCTGAACAATATTAATACCTATCTAACTGACCAGTGTCAATACTGCAGGTCTGCCTTGGTCAGATATTTTCTTTATTCTATCTTTAAAATAGCAGTCTTAGGAAAAAGTTTTGATTTTCACTGAACCAAGTGCTATCCTTCAGGGTGGAAGGAATGAAATAGAAAAGACAGAAGATGTTGTTTACCTTATGACAATGTCTTGAAACATTTGCAGCTTCACACAAGTTGTAATCTAAGTTGTATTATATTCCTGTGTATTATTTATGTGCCTTGTCAGTCAGAGAGTAGCTCAAAGTGCTGTAAAAAGAGTACGCAGAAGGGGAGGAAAACTTTACAACATTTGGTTGTTCATTTGGGTGTGAGGATAGGCCTGGCAGAGTGTCACAGCCAGAATATGGCTCGAGAAATGTAAGATTTTGTCTATTATAGGTAAGATTGGAACATTTCTTAGCATGGACTTAAACTCTAAAATACTTGGAGTGATTCAGTCTACTTAGAAAAAGTCAAGCCAGTAACAAAGAAAGTAATTCACTGCTGTCTCCTTCAATACTATACAGTAATTTGAGGAAGTATTTGAGTTCTTCACCAGTGGGGTTGGGGATTTTTTGTTTGTTTTCCAGGCTCATCTGCTAAATATCCCAAGCTGGAACTGGAAAGAAGGGGATGATGCAATCTGTCTTGCTGAGCTCAAGCTGGGTTTCATAGCCCAGAGCTGCCTGGCACCGGGCCTTTCAACAATGTTAGCCAACCTCTTTTCTATGAGGTCATTCATAAAGGTAATGTCTTGTCTCATTAGTACGTATGAGTCCACAATTCATTTTGTCAGAGAGCTGAGTAGAGAACACGGTTCAAATATGAAACAGATAGGAACACATTAACAGATTTTGTAAGACAAAAAAAACCCAAAAGAAAACAGCACACACTTACATACAAAACTTCTCTGCTGCAAATTGGGCAATGAGCCAGGTTCTGTCAAGTTATGTTTTTATTTTTATTCAGCAGGTGTTTGGCCTTTAAATCGTTGTTCGAAGCACCATCCCACTATCCATTTCTAGGGAGATACTTCTGGTGTTTTGTGTTTTGGTTTGATTTTAGAGAAAACACATTTATCTATGAGAGAAGCCCCTACTGCTAAAACAAAAATATGATTTGCACATGTCCCATTTAGCAACACAATACCCAGAAAAGAGGACTGATCATTTTGGTCTTTTACTTCAAGTGGGTAGTGCACCTCTGACTGTGAGAGTAAATGAGGAACATGTGTTGGAACTGAAGCCTGAACTTCCTACAGCATCACTCATGTATTTGTTTCTCCTCAGTCAAGGGCTCTTTTGGACTGACGTGGTAAAAGTTTAATCCAGTTATTCCTAGACTTCTATGGCAGCTGTACTAGTTCACTGCAGCAATCAGTGCTTCCTTCCTTCAGTGCCTTTCTGGGACACTGATTCCAAATGTAAAGGATGGTCAGTTCCAAATCCCATGAGTGTTATTAATGGGATGGGAAACACTGGAGTACAAGGCAGGCCATGGTCCACTTCAAGTCCATTGTTCAAGTAAGCAAAAAAGAAAAAGCCTAATGTCTTCAGGTGAGAAAGACAGGATTGTTCTCATGGAGGTGCACATATCAGTGCAGGAAAGTGAGTCTTTATTTGCTTCTTATGAAGTCCTGAAATCCTTATTAAGGTATTCTTTGGAGACCTCCAAAAGATTGGAGACAGCAGACTATTGTGTGTCAGAAATATTTGAGAATATTACATATAGTCAAAAAAATGCCAGTTGTCAATATGGAAACGAGCCCGGGCTCTGCACCTTACGGTCTGCAGTTATGATGTTTTCATCTTTATTCATGTTCTGAAAAAATGAAAAAAGCTGTTTTACTTCAGTAAAGTCAAACTTGGGGAACTGTCTATGACTCATCAGCATATGGTCACTTTGGTATTAATCCTTTCTACTTACATCCTGAAAGAAAACTATATCCCTTATGAGCTTCATTCTTCTTGCTGGTCATTTTTGTCAGTCTCGCTCTTGTCTGCTGTGGTGATCCAAGACTCTCAAGAGTCTTCGTAATAGTCACACTAATGTACCAAAATTACTGAGGTAACCCATGCTGTGAACTTGCTCTTGAAATCAAAAATAGGCCTGAAACTTTTACTCAGCTTCTGTCTTTCCAAATTCAGAGGAGATCAGTTTTCTCTCAAGAAGATCCAAATATATGGGTATCTTCAGAAGCCCCAGTCTTAATGCAAGTTATTTTAATACTGAGTTTAAACTTGCAGTGAGAAACCTCTCAGTTCAGAAAGTGGTAATGTGTGCAAATATCTGACTATAGGGGAACTGTACTGGAGACAGACATTTATGGCCTGGATTTGTAGTTAAAATGTTTAGACAAGTCGCAAACTGCAAATGTAAAGGTGGTACCTTTCCAGAAAATATATCTAACCATTTAGGCCGTTATCTTACCCACTTTTAATCCTATATTTTCTTATTTCATAAGATATTCTTGTAATAATTTTGGTACAGTGACAGATTGGACTATCTCACTGATGAACAGTTTTAATCTGAAGACTCAGGCACTACTCAGGTTACATCTGAGTATTTCTATATACACAGAATGAGCATAAAAATAGGAATGATTTGGATTTGGAGGAAGCTATCAATGTCACTTTTGCTCTTGTATCTCTGATTATATACCATTATAAACAGAATAAGGTGCAGACACGCCTTAACTTGTGTTACTTCAGATGTCATCTTCTGATGGCACTGAGAGGAAAAATGCCATCAAATAGTGCATTGGAAGAATGCAAGGCTGTTAGTACTGGTTAAAAAGATGTCTGCTACTTGACTAAGAATGAATTGTCCTGACAAGTAAAATGCATATGGTCATTTCCAAAGATCTCTAAGTATATTAAAATCTAAAGCAAAATAAATGTACAAGAACTGAGATGTATTTCTTCATGAGAATCAAACTCAATTGCCAACAGCAAAAGGTTTTTTTTTTAAGTTTATTTAGCTGAAAGGATGTTCTTTCTCCAAGCTGTCTCACTCTTAAAACTGTATTTGAAAGAGAAAACTATTACTTAGTGGTGGCTGTGAATCAACAGTGTATTGTAGGAGAGCAGCTACATTGATTAGAATTGTTAGAGGACTCTTGAAAAGAAAGGTGTCCATTCCCTAAAAGAACTTCTACCCCTTTTCATTTAGAGAACTGAATTTAAGTTCTATCAGACATTCATAAACTCCTTGGGCAAATGTTATTAGTGGAGTCTCCCACAAGTTAGGAGACTGTCAAGAAAATGTACTGAAACTTCTGTATTTAAAAAAAAAAAAAGCTTGAAATGTGTGTTTGTTCCTCCTCATTCATAATGTGATTAGAAAGTGATTCAATGTGCCATAAATGTTTGGTCAGTCAAACACAACTGAACATGATTGATGGTGACATTGCATGCATTTAACTCATTATGTGTTACTTTACAGCAAAATGATTTGTGTAAACAGTCTGCCCAGTATTAGAGGTAAAACAAACTAAGAAACCTCAAAATACTATATTTGTTCCTAATATTTTCCTTTTGGTTTTAGCAATGTAATCTCATGTGGAATCTTTTATGTTGTCTTTGGCACCAAACCAAACAAAAAGAAAATCAGCTCAAAAAGATTAAAGTTCTGTAAGCACTTAAAGGAAGAAAGATTGCACAACAAATGATAAGCAAAAAAAAAAACCCAAACCCCAACTTTACACCTGTAAACCGTATTTCAATAGTCCATTCTTTTTATAGCACAGATTGTTATAATTGTTGCATTATTAAAGGAATTGAGACTCTGTATTACCAACAGTCTCAGAAAAAGCTGGAAATACTATACTGTACTGCAATTTCTGTATTGTTTGGATTAGCAAATGTGTACCAGAAGTCTACCCATATGAAAAACGTTGCAAAGAGCAAGTAAATAGAATAAAAGGCAGAGGTGGTCAAATTTTGTCCCTTTATACAATCATGCAAACCAATTTGAGTTAGTATTGTTGTGTAAATTAATAAAATGTGGAATGTGGTTCTTGAGTGCAACACAAGTCCACAAACAAATTAGTTTTGTCGTTGCTGTGTTGCTAAGACAGTACACCTCATTCCAGATCTGAAAAATGATCTAGAGCAGTCTCAATTCTCCTCTAAGCTATTTTGAGAGCAGGAATGTTCTGTGGGCTCTTTTGGCAGCTGTTGCTCGCACCCACACATATGCAATGCCCACTTCTTCCACTACATTCCTTTCTAGTCCAGGCTGAAAGAGAGACATCATAAAACCACACAGATTTACATCAGTCAGGTGCTTACCTACAACTGATGAAACACATCAACTGGTTTGCTATTTATTTTGACCACCTAGGCAGCCTTGGGCTGTTTTAAAGTATAAGACTAGGGTATGCACAGTGAATTTCTTCAAATGAAGGAGAACTTTAAAAGGGAGATGGGGAGGGAATGCAACTTCTCAAAGTTCCTCAGGAGGCTGCATAATAAACTGATTTAGAACAAATATTATTGTAGCCTGTTCTTCCCAAAGACATTTATTCTCTAAAGGTCTGACTGAATTAAATATTTTAATCATTGAGTCTAGGAATTAAAAACTGTTGTGGTTGAAAACCATTTGCTATTTACAAATACTGTCGGTCCTTGTGATAAGAGTGATATATTTGTCTTAAACTGAAGCCTACCATGGAGTGTGTTTTTCAATTAATCATATGAATAGATCAGCACCAATCTATCTTTGCGTTATGATTGGATAGAAATACTGCTCTGTTTTGTAAATTTGAAAGTATTAAAAGTAGAGCCTGTATGCCTTCAAGTTCAAACCCAGTAAGGCCAGCATCTAAAGAAGAATTGAATGTCATAATATTTCAACAATACTCTCTCTGCTTTGACCTACTACAAGAATCTACAATAGTATGAACAATGAAAAAGTACATATATTTTTATTTGAAATTAGAGCTAATCTTAATTAGCATATTTGATGTTTTATAAAATATACTCTCTTCATGCCAATTTTAAAAAACATTCTTGCATACAGAAAGAACTCTGGGAATAGTTGGCTGAGGTTGTAAAATTTTTATGCCACTGAGGATACTTGTTTGCTTTGATTTAAGCAGACAATTGAATTGAGTAAAGAGGTAGTTGATAATTTATAATACTTAAAGAAATTAAATTATAAGACTGTAAATATAAGAAGCTTCACTCTCTGCTAGGAATGTGTGAACTACTTTCAGCCAAGTACTTATCTGTCAGATTTTGATATCCATATCTAAAGGCATAATAAAACCAGACATTTACATAAGCAATTTGGGTGGACTGAAAGGGCATTATAGTTGAACAGAAGGAAATGTTTATAATACACTGCTTTCAATGTACAGCTACTTTTCAATCACAAATCAAGAATATTCTGTGTGTACTTTCTTTTTATTCTTATCTATGTTGTTAGACAAAACACCACAATGCTGTGGAGAAGAGAATTGTAAAATTAAACATCAGGAAGCCCTGGAAGTGTTGTGAGGCTAGGGGGAGGCAGGAGTCCCTATGTTAGATGGACATAGACGAAAACAGCTTGGCAAGGACTCAAGAAACTTGCCCTAGTGAAGATGCTATTTTCTAAAATATTTTGTGAAAAATTTCTCTACATGGCCTTCTGGGCGTCTTTGAAGAGAAAATTTTGTATGTATTTTAGAAAGGAAATAGTAACAACTTTCATGTTGTTTACACAACATTTTATTTAATTTTTTTATATAAACCTTATAATTTTGGGAAGACCATTCAGAATTTCTGAATTGCATGTCCTTAGCCAAAGTACTGCATACTGAAACATGTATGACAAACAAAGTTAGACCATTAAAATAAAACAATATCACTTTTGTAACAGAACTAAAATAACTCACGTGCTAGAGACCTAATGACTAGAATTAACTCATTAATTTACTGCAGTTTCCAGGTTTTGTGGATTTTTTTTTTATTGTTCATATAGATAGGGTTGTTTATAAAAGTAAATATATGTCTTAAAATATCAAATGGATGATCTTCTTCCAAACATCTGAAATTATTCTCAAAGACTTTGTACTGTTTTGTGCTCTTTCCTTGGTGGTGGTGAGCTGAGCCGATTCAGTGCTAGGGAGCAGACTTTACAGCTGCTTTCATTGTGCTATAAAGGAATTTTCATTTTGTCACTTCCTTAATATTTATAGAGACACCTCACCATCCTCTCGCTGTTTTTTCTTGCAAAATGTAATAAAAGATCCGAGGTCACACTACAATTCTAACGTTAGTTCTCTCTCTTGATAGTGAGGCTTAGATCTTGACAGGAGAGATTATGTAGCATTATCAGGGTTCGATATACTCAATCTCGTTCATGTAACTATTTACGTCATTACATGGAGAAGCAAATGCTATGAACAAGATAAATCAGTTGGGGCTACAGAGTTCCTGATAATTACACTGCCAGGGGGTAGGACTGGATGTATTAAGGGTTTAGGTTTTTTCCTGACAATACTAATGGTTGTACTTGCAAGATGTACGTCGTTTTTTCATCTCTCTGTCACCATGTCTCACTAGGAAATTATTGTATTATGTAAATATATTTGCTGATAACAATATTGTATCTGTATATGGATAGAGGAGAGCAGACGAGCATTGCAACTTAAAAAAGCATACAGATGAAAATTAGATTTCTTCTCTTGGGATACACTATGTCATTTTCCAGCTATTCTTCATATAGGCTATTGAATCAGTGGGTAATTTGATTTATGACTATTCAGGAGACAGAATTGCAGTGTAACATAGCCAGGGGAAGATAGTCACGTGCTTAAAGTACTAGAGAGGAACTTGGGAAGTATAGATTCAAGTCACCGTGGTGGTACAGCACATTCTGTATGAAGTCCAGCAGTTACTTAGACTGTCTTTATCTTTCTGCCTAGCTGTGATTGGAATAACTTAAATTTTTGTTGCTATTTGTTAATATTTCATCTTAAGTTTGTAATGTCTCTGAAGAAAAAAACTACTGGTTTTTTACTGTTTTTACTGCTTTTTTACTGTTTCCCACTGTTTGTACCAACACAGCATCCTGTGGTAACATTTTGCTATGATTTAACATCAAAGTCAAAAGAAAATGTTTTATGTACTTACTCTAAATAATTTATGGTGTGGTCACCTTGTTGCTGCATTGACCACTAATTGTACTTGTTATCTGTTTTAGAATGTTACATTTAGTCATGTTGCTGCAGTATCAGCTTAAAGTTGTTAGTTATTTAAATAACAGAATGACCCACAAAGCCCTCTGCTTGGGATCATGCATGGGAACGTCTTCCATAAAAACAGATGCTCATTTTCTGTAAGGAAAGGCATGTAGAAGTGCCTTGTGTCGTTGCTTGGTTATATGCTTGAGGTGTACAATATTTGATGAGTAAAGAAGGTGGTCCGAATTTAAAAAAAAAAAAAAAAAAAGGGAATAGAATTGTCCTTGATCAATTATTGTGTCTTCATTCAGCAGTTATAAGATCTGTAGAGGCCTATGTATGAGGCTAAATGAAAACAGAAATAACATGCAAGAAATGAGAAGAGATAAAAGGGAGAAGAATGGTAGCAAGAACCCAATAATATCAAGGGTGTTTGTTGGTTATGTTTGCTGCACTGAAGTAGTTCTCTGCTGTTGTGTTTGTGTACTTCTTGCCTTTTGGTGTTCTTGTGTTGCTCCTCATTGCAGCTTTTATACATTTTTTTCTATTCTAAATATTGGGTGGCATTAACTTCTGCTTTAATTAGTATGCTAGCAAAGACACATCCCCTCATTCCAAGGCAGTATTTGAGTGCTTCATTATTCTCAATTTTTGTTACCGAGACAGTAGTTTCCAACAAATAATAAAGGTTTTGTCTGGGGATGGCATGCCCCTTCCCTGGGAGTGTTCAAGGTCAGGTTGGATGGAGCTTTGAGCAACCTGGTCTAGTGAAAGATGTCACTGCCCATTGCAGGGGAGTTGGACTAGATCGTCTTCAAAGGTCCCTTCCAACCCAAACCATTCTGTGAGTCTACGATCTAAGTTCCTAGCTTCCCAAACTGGCAGTTATCCACAGAGGTGACAATGAACAGGAGATAAAGCCTGGTGTCACACTGTGATATCACACCGAAACTAGCACATTTGGCTTCCTGGAACCCACAGTCCTCAATAAAGATAGATTTATGCTTTCTGCTTGAATGCGTTGTTCAACCAACAGGTAAATCTTTACCATAAAAAACTCTTCACTGAAATGAAAACCCTTCTCTTTGTCTCAACTGTTATTAGACCATACTGTACAAAGGTAGAAAATACAAGTATCCAGATTGTGCTGTCAGGAGCTGAATTAGGATAGACCAGTAATTACTTACTGTAACAAAATTATCTTTATAACTGTAAAATTGAAACTACTGTAGGTTTTTCTTTGTTTTTCAAGTTAAAATCATGATTTTTTTTTGCCTCTGTAAGCACAATAATATTTCCAGGTAGGCTAAAATCAAGGTATAAATTTCACTAACCAGATTAATAACTTTCCTAGTTTTAATGAATGACATTTGTGGCAACCAAAGTCACCCCAAATTCAGCTCTTTTTGCTTCTATAAAGTTTACATAACATTTAACTATTCCCCATTGTTTTCAGACTTGTGAAACATCCATTTTGTAAGTGCATATGGGACAGATTTTTTTCATCTCTACATTAACAGTTAAGTTTTGGCAACTTACTCTTAAGGTATGGATAAGTATGAGGAAGTAGTAGGCAAGTATCAGTCCATTCAGAGATGGACTGGATGACAATCACTCGAGCTTTCACTAAGTATTTACAAGGAAAATAAACACATATTATAAAGAGTCAGTTTTGTTTAGGGGTTCAGTTTTTGAGTTTGGCTGCAGCAGCAGACTTTAAAATATCATCACAAAGGGTTAAATTAGTCAAGAACACAAGAAGTTCTAAAGTATTTTTTCTCACTCTAAGAATTTTGAAATTAGTCCCTTACATGGATTATGGGAGAAACTGACTGTTTATCTGTGGAACCTTACTCTATTAAAATTCAGGGTAACTGCAAGACTCAAGGAATTAGGAAAGAAGTAGTGAGTACTGGAGGTTCTTAATAATTGTTTCATTTCTAGCAGACCAGCAGGTGACCACTTCTCCCTTTGAAATCACAGGGAAAACATTCTGGTTCAGGTGGAGATAAAATGCAAAAATCATCTTTAGTCCATTATTGTCATTATCTTATAATAGCATTTTATAGCATCCCAAATATTAGCATTTTCTAAAATTAATTAATCGACATTTCATGGTTTGCTAACAGAACATGTCTTAAACATTCCAATCACTTCATGAAGGTTAATTTAACACTAACCAATATCATGAAGCTTGGTCACCACTTTGTGAATGAGTTTGTTTTTTTCCAGTCCTTTCTTGGCCCTTAACTAAGGGTGAGGATTTAACTATAGGTCTGATCTGCAGTTCCTTCCTCCCAATCAAAACCATCTGCCTAAAGAAAAGAAAGCAATGGAACACAGTAGAAAGGAGAAACACATCATGTATTTGTATATTTTTTCCAAGCCCAGGTGGTGTCAATCTAAGAAAAAGCCACAAAATAGACCATAAGATACAAACATGTCCTTGCTGTCATTACTCATATTTTTTACCAAGCCTGCACTTTATCTGTTTTCTGTATATAAAGAGTTGCTGATCAGCAACATTTGCAAGCTTCACACAAATCAAAGGGTTATAAAAAAAATGTGATATGACTTCTCTGTGTGTGGTGGAGGATAACACAATGCAAACCCCTTTTAGCATCCCACATGATCTCTGAATGGTGAAACAATTTCTATGGAAGAAATTTCTCTTGAATGCTGGCAGCCCACTTGTCAGAGACAGTATGATTTGGTACATCTCCATATTGCCATTTATTCTTGCAGTTGTTTACTTCTCCAGAACTAAAGTAACTGGTTACCTGGAAACCTATCAACAAGAGAAAAAAAAATAAAAAGAAATAAATTCATTGTAATTTATATTTCACTGGTTTCTTAAAAAGTTTCCAATCCTTCTGTTTGTTAGAACAGTCTTTCACAAGAGTGCCTTTTGACTAGTTTAACATGGATACATTAATACTCAGCCTGTAAGATAAAAATGCAACCTTAGATAAAATACTATACAAGTCCTGTCAAAATAGCTGTGGAATTCAAAATTTTTAATGTTGGAAAATTACTTATCCAAGAGAGGTTAGTGTCATACCAAATTCCAATGAAAGTTATTTTATACTCTAAAATACTATATAATAATATAAAATAGTAATATTCAGTAATATAACAATATAATAAATTTATGTACTAATATATTATAACATAATAATGATATAATCTGAGAATTTTTTTTTTTAAGTTAAATCATTATGTCAAAACACACTGTTGTTTCTGCTTTGTGCTGTTCAGACAATGATCCTAAGCATGTCAGAAGCAGTAGAGAAATTTCGCGTGGTTTAAATGAGCTGTGGATCAGGCTATTACAGGGAAGAGGTGCTTTTAAGCTGTAAAAGAGTTTGAAAAGCTCAGCATTCTTATGATTATAGCATTTCAATACAAGCCATGTGTGGACATGGTATGAAAATGCTTATTTTAATTAAACAATTAGTAGAGCTGTAGCTCTTACATCTGCTGCTAGGACACCGCGCTACTAACATGTGCTTCTGCAACCAGAGAGGCTCAGCTGTAATTCCCTTTCTGAAGCCTTTTAATGTAGCTGTTGCTTTATTTCATGGTGATAAATAATATAATCCTGGTTTTGCTCACTGAACTTGGTAAGTATGACACAGTACTGCATCCCTCAGTATTTTGGTACTGGCTATCCATAAAATGCTAGTTTGACATGGAATTGGTTTTGCTGTCTCTTGAAGTATTTAAAGGTGAAATCTTTTCTAACGTGATTTAGACACTTTTTCACTGATTATCCTGATTAGTGGGAAGACAAGAGGTCTGTATGAAGGGTACTAAGTGGCTCAATCCATTTACCTTAAGATAGGTGTTTGATGCTTATTGAAAGACTTTGTAGAGTGTCTGAGACATAAGATTTATAGATATGACATGGCCTGTGCAGATGCCAGGACAGCAGCTGGAAGCCAAGTGAGATTGCACAAAGTATCACGAGAAGCTTCTGATTAGGCAAATATATTGAGCTTTTGGTGGTAGTCATGTAGCACCTCTGACTTGTTTTCCTTTGTACCTTCAACAGTAAAAGATCTCTGAATTTAGCGGTAAAGGTTTTCTTCAGTTGTTGTCCTAAAGCACCGATGACCACTGAAGAAATTATTTCAATATGTGTTTCTAATGTTAGTCATATATATGTTTTCCATGTTAGTCATAGATTCAGAGAAGAAAAAAAAAATTACAATTTTAAATGAGGTTTTGAGTGCTGATCAACATCTAAACAAGGTGAAAATAATTGAAACGTTGTTAGAGAGACTCAAATAACAATATAATGCAACAATTTCATTAGAGAATTTTCAGAAAGAGAACTTCAGAAACTTTTTTCCTCAAGCTCTTCACAACCTTATCTCACCTTGTGCTGAATGTGCTTGCCAAGAATTGAGTGTATTATTTTTACATAGAATACTTGATTTACTGACTACTCTTTTTTCTTTTTTTTCTTTTTTTTTTTTTTTTTTTTTGCCATTCCAGGAAATCCTATACAAATAAGCAATATTTATTGCCATAACAGTCTACTGACTTATTTGATTCATGTTTAAGCAGTTGTTCGTAAATTTTACAGAAAGCTTTTGGTTTTACTCAGAACTCCGCATCTGTGTTTCTTTGTTTTAGATTGAGGAGGATACGTGGCAGAAATACTACCTGGAAGGAGTTGCAAACGAAATGTATACAGAATATCTGTCTAGTGCCTTTGTGGGTTTGTCCTTCCCTGCAGTTTGTGAGTAAGTACAAATACATATTAATAAACATAAGTATTTGCCTTTTCTCAAGTGAAATCTAAGGTTTCTGCAGGAGACCTTTTCACTCTGCTACAGTCCTAATGTTGCTACATCAGATGGGATCCAATAAAATAAACATTAAAGCAATCACTGTATTCCAAACTTTGTAATGTCTATTTTCAGAAAAGATTTGGAATTAAGTGATTGTAAATGAAAGCATAAATGTTTTCAGTGTTGAACAAATTAATCAGCAATCCATTTAAATAGAGTTATTTATTCCTAAGTGCTGTCCTATTGTTTCTTCTAATGATTCCTGTTCTTTGAATAGTGGTTGTCAGTGTCACTGTCTTGGCTTATGTCCTATTCCAAGGAAACTATTCATTAATTGAAACAGATTTAGTGGAGTCATATAAGCAGTGTGCCATCCAGAGCTCTGTGAAACTGGTTGCAAACCACTTTTAACAAGTGAAATATGTAAAAAAAAAAAAAAGTTCTGTAATGAGAGAGCAGTGTTTGAAGCATATAATACATAACCATACATAAGCTATGCTACAACTTTATTTCTAGAGACTGAAAATCCTTATTTTTTTCCGATTCTGTGAATGAGAGGTTTGTATGCACAAGGTTTCTATGATAAATGCTGTGGCCATAAACATAGTCAGGGTAGTTTAGCATATTTATATAGTCATATTTCCTCTTCTGTTGGCATTATTCTTCATTACAGCCGTACTAGGTCACAGCAAAGATTGTGGACGGCTTTTGCTAGGCACTGTTCATACACTTAAAAAGAAACTGACCCTACTCTTCAGAGTTTGATATCTAACTAGATAATATAGAAGAACTTCTGCAGGCTCCATTCTTAGAGGAGGAAATAGAGAAATAAGTAAGATATCATCTCTTATGTAAAGGAGAATGATTTTGCTTTAACTCCTCACTTCTCCCACCTTTTTCTGATTTTTACAGTAGCATAAACATAAGTTATGGCATAAGAATTAGGGAGAAACAACTGTTAGACAAATGTTATCCATTTAAAAAGCTGTCTTTTTCTGGGATATTGCCATGACAGCGACTAGTCTTCAATTTGCTAGTAAAATGAAGGGGGCTCACAATCCGTCCCTCCACTGTGTTAACCAAACTGTTAACTAGATTATCGAGGGAAAATGTTTATTACTACAAGCACAAAACTTTGCCTGGAAATATTGAACTAGAAAATATTATAAAGTATTCTGGAAATTTGTGTTATATTCAGAATGAATGGTAATTTGTGCTGTTTGCACTAACTACAATCATGAAACCTAAATCGCCATGCCAAACCATTGTCAAACTTAGTTGAGTTTCTATATGAGTTCTTAGAAACATGTGACTGAGACTGTATTTGACATAAAGCTGACATTTAACTGTGCTGATAGAGCTGAGATAAAATAATCAATAAAGAAAAGGGGATTTGTTGAGATTTAGAAACGTGTCTAAACTTTGGAGCTCTCCTGAAGCATTTGGTTATCTGGAGGCTTAATTAATTGTGTTTTCTAGTTTAAAGAAAAAGATGTATCTCAAATTTTCCAACAGTTTAATAACTCTATTAAATTCACATTAATTAAAGCACATTGAACATTAAAATGTAGTGTTAAATATTTATGAGTTTGGTGCATAGGTATTTTCATTACCATAAGAACTGGCTATTCAATTTCCAGAAGAACTGAAGGGCAGCAAAAAGTCCGTTGCATTGGTTTTTGAAGGGGAAATAAAATCAGTGGACAGGCTTAGTGTGATGAACTATGCACAATATATACAAACATTGAGAACAGATTTTGTAATTTAGCTTTTAAAATTCATACAGACAATGACATTTTAAAACCCTGAAACTAAATGAGTTACGGTTAAAGTATGGAGTGCTATGTTATTATTACCAATGCTTACACCGTGGTTTTGGATAACCTGCATTTTACTATACTCGGTACAAGCAATAATTAGGAGGTTAGTAATTACTAGACAAATTTTCAAAACTCTTTATATGTAGCAGCTATGTTTCCTGTTCATATCTAGAAAACTAACAATACCTATTTTTTTAAGCAAGCTTGGCTTCTTTGTGCTTGAGACCTTCAGTAGAGCTCTTATAGGAACAATATACTTAGTTTTCTTATTCCAACATGGTCAGCTTTAATGGGAGCCAGAAAGAACAGTGGAATCATAGATTTTATTTTTTTTTTTTAGCAGGATAAGAGTACATAAAAGTTATGAAAGACAAATATTTGGGAAACTCTTTAACCAAGCGTATATGAAAGCATTCCACAAGACATTACAGCGCCTCCTTTGCATTTCAAATCAGGAACCATCTCGTAAAACAAAATAATATTTGGTATGGGAAATACACAGAAAAATCAACGTAGTGTTTTGTACTGACATTTCTTAAGTCCAATATTTTCATAACAGATGGACATGTCAACAACCAAAACCTATTAAATATTCAGCTCACGTTCTCACTACCATCCTAGTAATGGTAGTGTTATCCACTACTGTGAGCCGCAAATTTATTTGGTCACCTGCTCTTGTTCTTGTCAGCAGCCACTGGCTGTAACTGGTACAAATAATTCATTTGTATGAAGTGCTTCTATATTTCTAAGCTGACCTGTTAGGGTTTCTTATCCTTTCACAGAATGCTTGAAGTTTTTGCTATCTTTCTGAGGAGTAAATAATAAGTCAATGGTCTTATGTAGGATAAACAGTATTATAAGTGGTAATAACTGTAATAGTAGTTAAGTACTCTTATTTTTTGAGCAAATTTTGCAGTACTCATAGCCAATGAATTCTTCATAATTTCTATAAAACTACAGGAGTTGCAACTAATACTGCAACACCACCAGTGCCTTCTGTATTACATATGTGATAGATTTCAGCTGGTGGCTTTCCATTTCTTAGCATCTCTAATTTCTGATTTCTTCTCCAGCTTCTTTTGTCATGTGCTTTTCTGTAGCATACTTTAAAACTTCCAGCAATTCTAATGCAATAGTAGAAGTGCATGTAATTATCTAGTAAGACGTGTAAAATACGTCTCAAATATTTTAACAAGACCCAAAAAAATCTTACTAACAAACAACATTTTTCAGTTGATCAGATAACCACTTACATCAGTGCTTACTTTTAAATTTTTGAATAGTTCTGTGAAATTCTACTATTGGAGTGTTTGCTTAATTTTTTTTCCTTGCCTGAGCAATATTTGAGTAATCAGCATCGGGAAGAACCCTGCTGTGGGTTGAAAGCAGAAGGTGCCCATGCTTCTGCCAGTTTCATGTGCTTGGAACTTAGCTGAGCCTGAAATTAAGAAACCTTTAAAAGGGATATTTGAGTTATTAAAGATACATTATGATAACTTCTCTTCCAATGTACAAACCTCATCGACTGCACTCGTTTTAGACACTGCTGCTCCATAAAATTGAAATACCTGATATTCTCATACTTCCAAGGAACACAGCGTACTAGAAAGTACCAAATAAAGCACCAGTTGCCAATGTGCATAAAAAATAGTTTGAAAAGAAGACAAAAATAATATATTTTGAAAAAATTCTGATATTGTAAGTATTTTGCTCAGCTTAAGATGCTACGTAAGATACTAATGTTTTATGAAAATACTTTTACTAACTGCAGCTGAACCAAAGTATAGAAGTAGATTTAAAGTACTTTTTCTCTCCTGAGGATAAGTACCTATTCATTTGTCAAAAGTAATTCAGCAAAAAAATGCTATTACTGACCCTGAGGAAAAAATCTGAATTATTTATGGTATACAAGATTTCAGTCAAAAATTTATTTGAAAAGAAAAAACTTCCTTCCAGTAGATTTTCTAATTAAAATCCTTTTTAAAGTGTTTGGTACAAAATTAAATAATTAAAAACTAATCAAGGTTATATCTTCATGTTTTGCCGCTCAGAAAGGAGAAAGATAATTTCTTCAAATTCTAAGTATCCCAGCACTTCCACATGCAAGTAATACAGCAGGTATCTATGGTTAATTTATGCCAATGGTAGTCTTACCAGTAAAGAAGGAAGATTTAATGTCAAAAGCGATTTACTTCTCTCTGGGTAGATAGAAACAGTCAGATTCAAATTCTTAGGAGCCTTTGTTCATGACCATCTGTCTTCATAAGTAGTTAGCAGATGATGCTGACAGTTGAAAATAAAATAGAAATTAATGTCTCGTACTGTCATTGACAATTTTTGTGGACTTCTACATAATAATTTGAGATAAAAACTGTTCTAACTTCTTATTACAAGGTTCTTTGTGTATCTAAGGAAAAAAAGCAGGTATAAGAGCTTTCTCCTTTCAGTCATATCAAACTACCTTTGCACAATGCAGTTAAATGGTGAGACTTATTAATCCTAATGTTTAATTGGATGGCCAATTGCATGTAAACCTATTCATTTTATCACTTAAATATTTTTAGTAAATCTACAGATAAGAATGAGACGCTGATTGTTTTTAGGAAGATACATATATGGATAGCTTATCAAATACTAGGAAACCAAGGAAGAGAAGTTAAATGTGTTTCCTAAAGCAATATAGGTGGTCAAAATAAAAAAAATAGCTTTAGAACTCTTTACATTCATGGCTCATGTAGTTGTATTTTATTATATCATCTTTTTTAAACCAGATACATAATAGACTTAATACAACATATAGGGCATTCTAGTGTTAATATGTTTGAAAACAATTTTTAATTTTCTTTTTCTTTTTTTTTTTTTAAGCTGATAGGCTTCATTAACCTGTTAATATTGTGGGAGGTGATGGGCTAATTAATAATTCAGTAACTATCAGGATTTTGTATGCCCATTTCTTATGGGCTAGAGTTGTGGGGGTTGAATAAGAGTTTTAATTGATTTTGAAAAAAAGTTAAATGAATCTTGCCCCTATCTGTCTTTCTGTGTTAATTCCTAATACTGAAATATCACCTGCCTCCCCAGACAAGGAGAATCCAGAGGTACTTTTACAATTCTTTTAAAAGGAGAATTTTTGAAGAAAAAAAATATGCTTTTATGTTGTAAAACTTAAACAATGCAAAGTAAATTCCGTTGTATATATCCTTATGTGATATGCAGCACATTACCTCAGCATTGTCAGAATCTCTACATTCATGCTAATCTGTAATTATTCTCTTATCCTGAAGAAATAGCAGAAATTAACTGTTCACAGTGATTTCTGAAACTTATTATAGAAATGTAATATTGTCAGTTCAGCAGCCAATTCCTTGTTTTCTGTTAAGTATGTGACTAAAGCAAAGTATGCAGAGTATTGCTTAAAAAATAAATATTCTCAAAATATATGCAAAAATATCAATAGCACTGAAGGAATAAAGTTTATAGAGAAGCACTGAGCACTGGAAAAGTGAGTGCATGATACAGTGCATTTATCTAATTGAATGGTGATCCCTAGAATAGTTTATGAGTTCATAGAACAGGATGCAAGTAGCATTGAATTTGCATACACTTCAATAACATAATTGGAAAATGCTTTCTGGTTATTTTAAAATAATGCTTGGTTTCTTTGTTTATTCTCAGAGAGCCTATTAGCTTGAAGCAAATGGTATTATGCTAACTCATAGTTCTGCAAGTCTACGAATATCACCTTTGACTTGTAATAAAGTCACTTGTACAGACTTTTACAACTGAAAAAAATGTGTATTACAGTATCGGGATGTACTTCCCATATATTGGTCAGCAATTTCTTCCAGTCATGTGGTTCTTCTGTGACAGTAGTTGGCAAATATTGACTTATTCATAGTGTACTCTCATTTTAGTTCAGTACATACATATTTTCTAAGGAATGCACACTACAGTCAACATATGGCTGAATTCTGGCAAAGTTTTGAAAAATTTCCTCAAGGTATCCACAACGATAGCCAAATGCAATTTTATGTTGTGTATCATAACCTTTGTTATTATTGATTAAGTAGACTTAGTAACGTAGTGTTGGTGCTTATGCTACTGTTCTCAACTTGTCAGTTTATAGTTTTAGGAAAATATGTGTTCATTATCTTCAAAATAGAAAGGCCTTAATATGTGTTCTGTATATACCTAACTGAAATAATGGGAAAAGATGTCGGTGTAAGTTCTCTTAGTGTAAGACAATACATACCCTTCAGCCATCTCTACATATGTGATGTTGGTTGTGAAAAAGGACTAACTCTTGGCTTCTCTTCCTGCAGACTGGTGTTTGCGAAACTAAAGCTCTTAATGATAGCCATAGAATACAAGTCGGAAAAACGAGAAAGCAGGTATGTCCAATGCCTACAAATGTTAAAGTTCTGGAATGCACTGTCAAGAATTCTGCCTGCTTTTTTTTTTTTTTTCAGAATGAGCATAGCTATTATATATTTGAAACATTTCAGAGTATAATTAGCATGCCATCACATTACACCATTTCACATAGCGCTGAAAGGCTTTTATTTCTGCCCTGTTCTTCTTCCCCAAAATTAATTTAAGTTGGAAAATTTAGTAGAAGGTGGGGGGGCAGTGATACATATGTCCTATCTCCAGAAGTGCAATTCATTTTTACTTAAAAAAAATTGCCTTACACTGTTCATAGTCTCTCAGTTATAATTATTTTACTGAAAATGGAAAAGTGGAAAACAGAAGTGATATCAAAACTCATTATGGCTATGTGTATTCTCAGAATAATAATTTCATTTAAATGACTTTGGAAGAACCTATTTAGATAGGATACAGAATAAACAGAAATACAAGATGAACATAGTATTTATATGATATCTTTTCTGACAAAACTTGCAGATATGAATAACATCATGAAACTGGATAAGATTAATTTAACCTTGAAATTACTAGCTGGCTGACTCCTGTCCTTCACCAATAAGAAAAAATATAAATCATTATTCTTAGTACAGATTCACAGACAGGAAAAGAAGTGTTTCTTGTGGTTTTTTTGTACCAAAAAATCATAAAAATCGAAGTGAACATTGGAGTCAATCTTCTATCAACTTGTCTACCAGTGCTTTACAAAACATTCATTTTTGTATAACAAAAACGTTATAAATGTGCTCTGCAATGTGTGGAGGGGCATACAATAAAAACGTGACAATACTGACTCTGAGCTGAATTTTATTGTCCTCTATCAAAATTTATATTCTGTACTCCTATAGTAAATCTGGAATGATACAAAATAGTTAATCTTATTTTTGACCACTAATTACCTAAAACTTTTGAGGGCAATTGTTTCTCCTCACAGGAGAACCAATTCTGTCTTTTGAGCTCATGCCACAATTTCTGAGGGTTTAAAAGTTCATTTCAATGTTTATTATTATATGTTGTCATTTTTCTTTATTTTCATGCCCTATAGTTGGTTTTGCTTGATTCTTTCCTATGTTATAAAGTGATATGTGAAGTGGTGTATGTGCTATTGGATATTATTTTTGTCCACACTATGCTGATTAAGAAATCCTTTTTTTCTTTTGAAATATCAGATTTTTTTAATGTTTCCAGCTCCCATGGGCTCTTGAAATACTTTTCCATTGAATGATCTCATTCCGCATTAGCTAATATAAAGAAAATTATTTATTATTCTTTTGTCTCTGAACAGTTTAATCTTTTCCTAGAAAAAAAAAAAAAAAAAAAGGTAGTAACAGCAGTGGAACCATTTAACAGATTTTGCCTTTCCAGTATTAGAAAGTATTTGTTTTCTGTTGGTTTTCCTAAGAAGTATTGCCCAACATTAGGATGTCATTACTTCAGTTGTCATTTACTCGCATAAGTGCTAATATTACAGTCTTTTTCAGTAATAACAGATAATTCATGGCTTCCATATCATTCTTTGCACTAACTTCAGTGGGAGTTGGATTGAGTTCTTAATCACAAGGTGATGCAGAGGATCCCACAAAAAGTAACACAATGTGATACAATCATATATTCCTTCTTACTTAAAGCCACCAGGTAACAGTTCACAATTAATTAATTTGGTAAAAAAGAGCCTGAAAATTGCAGGAAACAATACTAACAAAGGGATGTTAACAGCTGGATTTTGTGAATATGAATGTAACAAGAGGAGAGCATGTAAGCTAGATATTCACATTTTCTTATAAGCCTGACCCATAGTAGTATCTGCTGACTTTATTAACCAGTGATGATCTTTTTTGTCACTGTTTGTTGAATCACAGAGCTACTTGTAGCATATCTTTATTGTTCTACTTGTTCCTGTGCGCTTCAACCCAAATATTTTAAGTACCATTTAACCACATTTGTGGTTTTCTGAGCTGAACCCTTTTAGTCTAACATGAAAGGTAATGGAACAAAACTTCAATTTCTCACTTACATTTCCTTGCATCTTATTAAAGGAAAAGACATGGAATTAAGATAAAAATTAGAATAACAGTTTACAAGTGCAAGCTGTCTTTGATCAAGATAAATTTGTCATTTGCTAGTTATGTTTGTGATGGTGACTTGGAAATACTTTATTCTACTTCATATCTTAAGTTCTTCATTGGTAACTCTTCATAAAGGTGAAGGGGGAACCAATTACGGGTCCCTTTTATCTTTCACTCTTTATGAGAGTGACCAACAGGAGATATGTGCTGATTTATTTTATGATAATAGAGTCATATTCTGCAAAACTATTGAGAAGTTTTACAGAGTTTACAATTTAGAGCAACAATGATTAATGTAAATAAAAACGTAGTATATTATCTTGGTATCACCCTTTTATTAAGAGCTAATATTTCCAGCTATAGCCGGGACAGGTCTAGGACCAGTATTTTCAGGAACAGGGGAAATTTTCCAAGCATTCTTTCTGCCTAAGGGATGAGAAGATCTTACTCCCACCAGTTCAATTTTTGTTACTAGTCATAATAGAATATCTATACAAGTAAATTATATATCTGATTTTTATTTACACAGGGAGTTTCCTTTTCAGATTAGTTTCATCTGCCTTCATTACTTTGCACTCAGAGCTAAAGCAACACAAAGTGAATTCAGAAGTTCATGCAGCTCTCAAAAGTGGTAATGTGAGGGCATTCTAGATTTCCTAATCCCCTCTCTAAATTTCCACCTCAGCATTAAGGATAAATCCGAGTACCACTTTAAGTCAGTGGCAGAATTTTCATTTACTTTAATGTCTTCATTATGTGTAGAATGGCATAAATATTATTTACCTATGCACTTTTTTTCCCTAGGCAGTCTCCTAAATGTTGGTCTTCTAAAGCTTTCTGATTCTGTTAACTCTACCGTAGGGAATTTGAGATCAATAGTAATTATAAATCATCAGCACTCTATGCAAGCTAATATTAATGTACATATCAGCAGGAGCTGAGCTTTCTGCTTGCAGTTGGATTTTCTCTCTTTTTTTACTGACTCCTAATAAAGCTACACAAAACAGTAAGCACACCTTGATAACAAGTTTTGACAGTATTAGACTGTTAATTAGAAACAATTTATGATTTTACAAGATTGCTTAAAAGCAGAATTTAAAAGTTTTCAAGCTTAAATATAGGTGACAGTCATAGATATGATAAATACAAACTCATTTTCAAATAATGGGTAAAGTATCTGTAGAATGTTTATCTTTTTATGCAACTGTTTCTCACTAGGTTTTCTTAAAGATTAATTAAAATAACCATGATTAGATTCTATTATTTTTTTTTACTTTTCCATTTATATACTTAATGATATTTAAATTATTAACTGCTCAGTTATCAAAGAAACCTCTGAGTTTACAAAAGGTGACTGAATTTACTGGGTTTCTGACTGGCTACTAAGGTGTGCACTTTAGTAGTTCCAGGTCACAATATGAGTTAGCCATTCCTTCATCTCCAATTAGTATCTGGGAATGTTATAACCAGTTATTAAGAGAAGGAAGCACTTCTTAAATAAGTTTTCGTGTCCCTGATGCAAGCCAAATACATTAGCTTAAAAAATGGTCTTTCTTAGTTTATTTGTAGAGGGGTTTTGTTTCTTCTGTAGAAAATAAGCTAAAGGAACATGGAGAACATCAACCTGAAAATGTCCCAGCAGAACTTGCTGAATAGATAGCAAAACATATCAGTTCGAGCTGCAGACATTCAAACTCATCATCCCAAATCCCTTTTAGAGATACTTTTGCCTTCCTTTTTCCCCTTAATTTTTTTCTTTTTTCCACATAAGTAAGCAAGAAGGAAAGCCTAACCAGGATTCTTCCCTCCTTCACCCTGTGTTTACTCCTCTTGTTAAATTTTCTCTTTGTCTATCATATATTTGTTCTCATTCTCAGCAGAAAAACCTTTGAGCCTTGAAGACTTTTAAATAAAGGGTTTTTTTGCTTTTGCTTTGGTGTCAGTTGGTTTCTTATCAAAGTGTTTGATTTGCAATTTTTTTCTTGTCGTTTGCAGAAGCCGAAAGCGGTATGCCCTCTTCGTTACCTTTCCTTCCAACCTCAATCCTACCTCCACTCCTTCTAACTTCAGGACTAATTCCTTGCCAAGAACACAGGAAGATAACATCTTTGTCTATCTTTCTCTGTATATACACACACATATATACATATATATATATATTCATCTGTCTGTGTGTGTATATATATATATATCTGTGTGTATATTTATTTATGAGCCCCCAATCTCAAAGAGGAGAGAGAATAGCATTTTGTCTCTCCATTGGTTCTTGTGACTCACGCACTAACTTCTTTGCAGGAAGTACAAAATAAATCAGTATAAGTTTTTTAGGCTTTTTTTTTTTTCCCCCCTTGTGGAGTCATTGGTGTATCAGATTGTTGCATCAGAAAAGCAGACTTTATTGTTAACATCTCTGCTCCTCTTTTTTCATTTGTATTGTATTGTGACGATGTATATTTCGTCTTTACCAGCCCTTGTGCTGCCATATTGTCTCCATATTCACACCTTCATTTATGTCCTTCTTTCCCCAGAGTCTTCCTTCAAAACATGTCTTACAATACAGTAGTTCGTGTTCTCTTGTAGTCTCACCTTCCATTAACAACAACCAAATACCTGATTCTTTGCATTGCTAGTCCTGTTTTGAGCCCAGTTATTCATAATACAGTACTCATTAAAGCTATTGTACTGTTCCAGTGAAAGCGTCATGGATAGTTTGTATTATACGTCACATTCATTTTAATGAGCTCATTTATGAATATGTTACTGAATGTGTTTGTTTCTCAGTTTTGGTTTTTCTTTGGGATGGCACGTTTTGCATTTTCTTTTGGTATACCATGCTGTGAGCCCCTTTCTAGTCTACATTCTATCTTGCTGCTGTTGGTTTGGATGATGTAAATATGGCATGCTCTTCCATATCCTCTTCCCATCTCTCCTCCCCCTTCCAGCTTTGTTTTTCTAATTGCTTATAACGCTCTCTCTGACTGTCAGTGGTGCTCTTTGGAATCCTCTTCTCATTGTCCGGACATTTCAATTTCCTTCACCATACTCTCCAGACTTTACTTTCCATGTCTCTTCTGTTGCGTGTGTTGTATGTGTTATGTTTATTTAATTTTTAGTCTTATTCTTCTGTGGTTTCTGAGTAGATGTGTGAAAAGAGAGGTGGCTTCCTGTCAGTTTGGCATTATTGATATGATCCAACTGCAGAGAAGTTACTGCAACACTTAGCATCTTCAAGGATCTGCAGTTGTTGCACCTCTACTTCGCTTCTTGCTTTTAAGTATATATTATCTTGTGGTGAAGGCATGTTAACGCTGGCATGATGAGCAATATGAAAAAGTGTTGTACCAAGTGAAGTTGCTTGCTCCCAGAATAAAATATATTGTGCTGTTTCATTGTACTGATAATCAATCACTTCTGGAACCAGAAGGAATAATTTAATTGTTTCAAAGTGTATTGAATTCATCAGCACTGTTGAACTAGTTTGGACTATGCCCCAATGAAATACCTTATGCACGTCCTGTAGACCATGATGTTAGTAGTTGCTATTGTAAAGAACTTAACTCCTGGGAGCAACCTTTTATATGCTTATAGTAATTAAGCTTTAATATACGGTAGCATGTAATGTGCACTGTGTCTTTTGCCTTGTATTCTTTTTAGTGTCTTACTGGATTTTTCTGTGTAGAGCAATATGGATCTGAATTAACATCAATGATAGAGCCCAGAAGAAAGAAGCAATACTTGTGAACTCACAAGCAGTGTGAAGCTGGTATGCACGCAACTCCCACTGTGGGATTTGTGCACCTACCCTCACACTCCACTTCAAAACATACTCTGAAACAAAAAATATTGTCTCAAACTAATTTTCTTAATTCTAATTCTATATTTTTGTGAGTGACATGGTACATTTTAAAAGGCCATTATGCTAATAGTGGTGCATTTCATCTGGGCATGGCATGAAACAATCAAGAAAAATAGTTGGTTTTATTTAAAAATGTGGTAGCTATAGTCAGTAATACCACATAGTCTTGTTTTAGATACTGTATTAATAGTACTTAAACAATAGTATATCTTCCTGATTACTAGATGATATTGCTACTGTTTTAGTCGCATGGGGAATGGTACAGTACATCTACCACAAGGTTTAAAACAGAGTTGTTAAAGCTCTTGTCATTTGTTTAGTCAAAATTTTGCTGTTTGTGTTTCATTTAATTCAACAATTAATCTTTTTGTTTTTTAGACAAGAATGGTGGCAGTTACAAGAGTAGCCATAAAACTGAAAAAAAAAAAAGGGAGTGTTACTGAATCAGTCAAGTTTCCTTGATGCAGGAATGAACTGATTGGTCACTGATCATGGGATTCATCTCACCTAACTTTCAATCTAAAAGTTGTATGTCTAATCTTGTAGTTATCCAGACATAGTCCGTGATTGTAAGGGAAGAAAGAGGCAGTTCTTGAAAGCAGCTTCCATTCTAAGACAGATGAGATGAATCTCACCTTTAGTGCTGTCTAAAATGTAACCTTGAAAGTAAAAACAAAGAAGAATAGTACATAACTGAGGCTCCTGACAAGGAAAATTCTTTAAAGAGCTCTTCCAGTGTATGTCTCTACTGATTGACTTTATCTATGTCTTCCAGTTTTTAGTCTTCATATAGTGCTGCTTAAAATGTTGTTACCCTTGCCTATTTTCTGTGCTGTTCTTGCTGAGCTTCTCCACATGCCTTTGTCAGCTCAGTTTTAAGACTTTTACTGCACCTCTTCCATCTTAATAAGATCCCTGATTTTTTCTCAGAGAAGGCTGACAGTTATACAAATCTGAGAGTCATCTATGGTATAAATGCTTTGTCTAGATTAAGAGTTCAAAGTTATGTCCATTTACCACTTCAGCAGTAGTGGAAGCCTACTCAGTTTCAAGCTGTGCAAAGTAAATTGTGGAGCCATGCCACTTAGCATGTGGCCTACCAATAAACACATACAGTGTAACAATGGTTCAGAATCTAAAGATGCTTGGTTGTTTTTTCCATGTGGTTCACATAGAAGATAGCTGAATATTATAGAAAGCTACAGGAAATATTTTTCATCTTCTACTGAAATTTTTTAGAAATAATGTTTTATATATTCTAATACCATGAAAAGGTATCGGCCATCAAGATTTCTAATGTCGTTTCAACCCAATACACATCATTTGAGTCTAACGTGTATGATATTTGAAAGCAGGAGATGAATAAAAATCACTCAACATCAGAAACGAGTAAAAAATATACAGTTGGAGGGAATTAGTCTTGCGCCAAAGTGTTCCCAAATTGTCCTGCAATTCAAACCTCCAACTGTCAGGTTCTTCATCAAAAATCTTTATCAGCAAAACATGGAAGACTTGAAATTAGTATTCAAAACTTTAGCTCACTTTTAATGCTTCAAGGGAAGACAATATGGTATTCTTTATCTAGGTCAGAATATTGTTGTATTGTGCAGCCAATCATCCATGCACTACTAAAAAGGTATTGAGCAATACTCATGTTCTGGGGTAGTTTCAGGTAAATAAGAATGGATGAGCAGGTATTTACATGTATCTGTATTTTACTGAAGGTAGCACGTATACTTAAAACAACAGAAAGATATAATCTAAAAAGTGAGCGAATTGATGAAAAATAACACACTGTCACGAGTTACTAGCAGATAGCTATTCTCCTATGACATATAAAAAAGTCATCATGTCCAATCCTAACTTTTCATTGAGCAATTTATGTAAGGAGATCCATAAGAGTTTGTCTAGAATTTTTGTGACCACATTGAATTTTTTTTTTTTTTTTAAACTGTGCATCTCAAATGTGCACTAATTCCCATTTTTGCTTCACCTGCTTATATTTCAGTCAGTCTGGGAACTAATTTTCAACTTGTATAAATGCTATTGATCCTGATTCTTTCCTGAACTTTGTGTTCAATGTCAGGTTGGATGGGGCCTTGAGCAATCTGTTCCAGTGAAAGATATCCCTTACCATGATGGGGGGTTGGAACTAGATGATCTTTAAAGGTCTCTTCCAAGCCAAACCATTTTATGATTCATTCTATGACTACTGAGAATACAACTGAATTCAAGGGTGATTTCTACGTTTTCAATGTGTGACATTTTCATTGCTCTGAGATGCGTGATCTTGCATCTAGTCACTAAGTGACTCTTGTTTAGCAAATTGACTTTTTCTAGACATCAGATAACCATAAAGAAAAGATTTATAAACTTCATATTTTGTTCCACAAGTGGCTTGCAAATTGTTGTATTATCAGAGAGTAATGGAACTGGCTTCTCCTAAGTTCATGCTGGTGAAGTACATTAAGTTCCCGTTAAACACATTAAATCATATTTAATCTATGCGTATTCTATTTACATGGCTGTAATTGCCATGTGTTCTAAATGTTCATGTGTGAAGGAGCAAGCAAGTCAAAAGATAATCTTTGGTTTTTGCAGTGACATGTGACCCCTGTCACGAAAAGCTTTGTCCTGAGGAACGTGTTTCTGGAACTGGAATTGTTAAGGAAATTATGACTTAAAGTTTTTTGAACTTGCTATTACTTCATTAGTTTCTGAGGTAATCTAAACTAGAAATGTTATAAAATTATAAAATTTGATCAAGATCTTAGAAGCTTTTGAAGTATTTGGCATTCCTTCCTTGATTTCATGAGCTAATTTAGGAGATAAAAGAATAAAATTATATTTTATGATAAGAACTTATATTTGGAAAAATCAGGGATGTCATTTTCAACGGCATTTTTTTCCAATGCATGGCACAGAATGCATATGGATTAGCTATACATATGGATATTGGATGTAATGAGTTTCTGTCCTTTTGTCCCTTTTCCTACTTTGCCATGTACTTATCTTCTCAGCTGTGGGGCGATATATATCATATTTTCATGAGCTGCTTAAACAGATACATGCATCTCTAAATAACTGATGGATGCATTCTTCTTGGTATGCTCATAAGCCTGTTTTATTTTTCTCTGTCCTCTTTGTTCCATATATTCTATTCTTTTAATTCTAAACATTTCAGTTGCTGTACATATTATAGTGAGTGCTTATCAAGGCATAACTTTGACTAATGACACTACAGGTCTCATAAGAAATAATTCAATTGCTGTTTTAATAAGCAGCTTATTTAATAAATCCATACAGAGACAGTAGAAACTGCTCATGATTTTGCTCTGGTTAAATATCAGTGTGTCTATAAACCCAAAGCTTTAAAAGCCTTTGCTGTAACTCTTTGCCAATAGCAGTGGTGGGGCAAATTAATTTTTATTCCCAACAGAAGATTTTGCTGCTGGGGTCATACTGCATTAACTGCAATCACATCTATATTTTGTGGCTATTAATACACTGTATTAGTGAAAATAAGTACGTAGTATAAAATCTGACAAAAATAAAGTCTATACACTGACCCATCTGAATTGATTTCATGTGTCTCAGAAAACATTGAGATACAAAATCATGCTCACAATACATTATATCCTAAATGAAGCCACTTTCTTCTTTAAGGTTATGTTTGCTACCTCTTAAAAGAACCACTTCATTTGCTTATTACTTTGTCAAATATTAAGTTCTGTGCGGGCGAGTGAATATTTACATATCTACCTCAGCTTGTGAAGTTGGGGTTGTTGAGCGTTTCATAGGATTTTTTACAGTTTGGGTATGGTTTATCCATCTCTAAGAATGGGATGAGGGAAAAAAAGAAAAAGGTGGGTCTATATAAAGAGATATGCTCATCTGTTTTCACTGAAAAGCTGTAATACTTCCATGATTAAGGGCAAAGAAAGTATTTTTCTGACAGAGCAGTGCCCATTTGTACCTAAGAAAAATAGTCAACATTAACCATAGTACAAGTCTTCGCATATTTTAAAAGGAGCAGTATAGTAGAAATAAATGAGAGTAGCGTCTGTCAAAGATTTTTGAGTTCTATCAGATAAATTTTCAATAGCGGATTAAGGATTAGCATACGAAGAGGAGAGGTGGAGACTGAAACATGGATGCAGTTACACACGTGATAGAAAGTTTTGGCAGAAAGACTTTGGAGAGTTAGTGGCAGAAAGACTCTCTCCTAGTTCTTGATAAGTGACTTATCTGGGCTCACATGGGCTCGCAGGCTTAAGATTCTCAGGTTTCTTCTGTGAGTGCGCTGGTGGAGCATATGCCTCATCTCCCTTAGTAATGGCCTGTTAAGATATGTCTGTAATAGCTAGTAAGTGCTTTGGTGGCTCAAGTGACCCAAGTTTGTGCAGGGAATCTAAATTCTACAATCTGGGTGTGACTTGAGTGACTGGTTTCACATGAAGAAATTCTTGTGGTGGTGTCTGTTGGTTTGTTTTTTTTTTCTCCTGTCAGTTTTATTCTATTTTAAAACCTGTGAAATAACATTTTAAAACTGCATTAGGTAAATGTTTTGGTTGCAAGAACAACCATTAAGCCCAATACACTAACAAAAGACATACCAGATGTGAAGTTTAGCTGTGCAACTTTAATTCATCCCATTTATCTGCGTGTATAATGTAGGTGTTATTTATACCATCACATTTCATTTTTTGCAATACTACTGAAGTGTGCTGTGGAGACGAACCTGTTTTCTGTGGTGATGACTTCCATTTTCTGTAGTTCTCCTCTCCTTTTTGTTGCAAAGCTTGAAACTGTGAATGAAGGAAAAGGAAGGATATCTGGGTAAATGCTTTCTTTGAGATATAATTACTGTTCCAGACTCTGCCACAGAGTATCTTTGTGAGAGTGAGCTAATAATTTATACCAAACCTTCTACAGATGACTTCTGATTGTTTATTATTTTGGGAGCCAGAGGCTGGGCGTTTGAAAATGCTGAGCGATCTTACAGCAAAAGTCCCTAGAAGGTGTATATGGAGCTATGCAATGCTAAATGCTTCCAAAAAATGGCCTGTAGGCATCCCAAATTAATAGCTACTATATCGCATAGTGACTTGATCTCTCATTTGTAAAATGGGATAATACTATATCTTCATTCTTCTTGTAAAATAAATTACGTATTTTTGAATCTTTTGCATGCTACAGTGATGAACACTGCAGAAAAACACATAAGAAAAATATGATGGTGATTTTAAAGACAGACAAATTACATGAATCCATGTCTGCAGTAATGGCAGTAAAACACCACTGAATGAAGTTCCAGATTGTGAGAAAAAAGTAGTTTGTGGCTATTAAATTAAGAATTGTATCATAATGTCTGCATAATGGGGGCTAAATTATGGCTGCTTGACCAACCTTTTAATTCTTAACTCATGAGTGCTTTATTTTGCAGCCTGCATACTCTTTTCATAGGGCCTCGTGGGCATGTGTAATCACACAAAACAATACTCTCATTATAAAGCTTTCAAGTATATTCTTTGTCACACTAATTTATTACTAATGTATAGATAACAAATAAAATCTTGAATAAGAAACCTGCCGAGATCCATTTTCCCTCTTAACAATAACATGAAAGATTTTTGGCCTTCAAATTTTAGTAATGTATGTTTTTTCAGAAATGCACTTTATTTTTTTATATATATACTTCCCCAAAATCAATTTTTGCTAAATCCACAAGTGTTTAAATTGCTGGTAGTCTTTATTTACTGTAAATTACATATGTGTGCCATTACTACATTTTGAATTAAAAAGGCTAAGCTTTAGTGAAAAACAAAAAAAGAGAGAACTTTTGACAAGCTTAAGTTTTAGCAAGTCAAAAGCTTAGTGTATTACACATTAATAATACTTACTGGAGAATATATTTACATCTCTATCTGTATAATCATATTTAGCTTGGTACGTTGCAAATTGCCTTACGTAAAATCTAGTGTTAAATTATTGTGAAAAAAACCATATTTTGTAGAGAGACATGGAGTATCTCACTTCTTGATAGCAGCTAATAATTTCCTTCATCAAATTTAGCTGAGGTTATTCTATCAGTGTGGTTGGGTTATTTTTGTTCTTCCATGGCTGCATAGCAGTGTTTTAAAAATCTTCTATTCATTTTATGTTTTTTCAGCTATCGTGACTGGTTGTCTTGTACCATTCCCCTTGAGTGTATGTGTGTATTTATTATTTTAAACAATAACATTGTATGTTCAGATAGGGGTCCCATTAACATTCTGTTTCACTAGAAATTGGCAAAAATTTGCATCAAAGGGTTTAGCTTAATAAATGGTATTTTGTATTGTTACTGAGTAGTGGTTGCTGGTTCTTCCCTTTTCACCATATTGTGAATTTTTCACCACTTTGCATGACAGAGCAAGAAAGCTGAAATGCTCAGCTTCACACACCGTGTTTCCGAGATGCTTTGTTATTTTGTATAGTCTATATTTAATGCAAAAACATAAGAAAACAGATGTAAACACTTAAATGATGTGATTATAGGTGGAGGCATGTTACTGTCTCAAGATTAAGTTTTTGTTAAAAGCATGTGAAACTGTTATTTGATTGGAAATTTCAAAGAAGAATGGCTTAAAATTTCCTTCCAGCCTTTCCTAACTAGTGGGTCCCCTATAACAGAACCAAATAAAGCTATTTTGGAACATCCAGTTAAAAGTAATCTAAACTTATGCTTTTGTTGTTTTTGTTCTTGTTTCACTGAGCAGTATATTAATCAATCCTGGAAACCATGTCAAGATTCAAGAAGGTACTTTAGGATTCTTCATTGCAAGTGATGCCAAAGAAGTAAAAAGGTAATTCTTTTTTTTTTTTTTTTTTTCTTGAAATGTAAACATATTATGTGTAAACACCTCAGCTAATTTTTGTTATTATCTGTTTAAAGATTCTCAGGGGGAACTGAGGTGGTACCCTAGTGAACCAACCATGTGTGCATGCCATTTTCTTAATTATACTCCCAAATATCAAGGAAATGAAATAATTTTACAGCAGATGTGAAAAGAAATTAAGCTTTTTTTTTTTTTTTTCTGAGTCCTACTAGAAAATGTATAATATTTTGATCTGATTTCTCTATAATTAATTTATCTCAGTGGAATTACTTTGAGAGAGGACAAGGATTAGAGTTTTGTCCAAGTTTCAGGCTTAGGGTAGTTCTTATTTACATAGACACTAGCAAATTTTTGATGTGAGCAAGCTACTGTATACATTCAATAATTGGATTAACAGAATAATATTTCTGTGTAATTTTCTTTACTGGAACTGCATAATCTGTGGCCTTATAATAATAAATCAAATTACAATGGTGCAGTATATCCCAACCATTGTAGACAACTTGCTGGTTTGTTGTATTTGGCTGTATGAGATTTGGGTTGAATGAAGAGAGTTTTTTACACTATTTTGTTTAAGAACTAAGCATGTACTCTTGTTTGTTAGGAGTATACTATGTTTGGAAGGAATAAAAGCAATGTGACAATAATTTTTAAAAATAATAATTATTCAATGTCTGTAAGATTTAAGAAAAAATCCTAAAAAATTAGTGTTTGCAGCTGAGTGCTTCCTCATAGTTTATATCCTTGTTATAAGTTATGCTATCAAGAATTTGATTTTTACTTGATGATCTCCTTGAGTTAGATATTTTAACTAAATCCTGTACTTAGAATGATAAAATATTCAAATTATAAACTTTACGAAGTCCTAAACTTTTTATGATTAAATTACAGTGAAAATAATATTTAAACAATGCATGTTTGCCACAAATATTTAAAGAAAGTCAAAACGTGGAAACAGTGAAATAACTGAAAACTTGAATTTTATTTTCATTGAAAGAGCTAAGGTAGTTTTTGGCTAGGTGAGGCATACAGAGCAGCACAGCAGTGCTCCTGTCCTCTTATATTTCTGGTACCATTTTCAGAGTATTTGCGTCCAGCACTGCCTCAGGTGTGCTGCCTTTCAGTGTACAGTTCTTTTCCTCTCTGGTGCTTTTCTCCATTTGACTACACAGAACAGTCTTCACGTTCCTTCACTGAGATGGTAGCACTTTTTTCATTTATAAGATGTTTTACACTCTACTATGAAATTATTTCAGACTGTAAGTAGAAATTACCTGGCATAGCATTTGTAACAGGGAGAACTTGACTGTTATTAATGTGTTAATAGCAAGCAGAAACAAAATTCCCAATTCTGCCTTGCTTTTTGCAGAAGGCTTTGTTTAGAAACATGCTGCCTCCCTTGCCATGTTTCTTAGCTGTTCTGTGCAAGCCAAATGATTATCAAATGTGTTTCAACTAACAAAACCGATTATGTAAAGTGTTGTTTTCACCCTTTTGAGCTATGAATCAGAGTCAGAAAAATGTTCTAAACTTGAGATCTTTCGGAGAGGAAAAAAGTATTTTTTAATAAAGTAAAATTAAACATGTTATGTACCTGAAATTCAAATTAAATTATTCTGGTTTTGTGTTGCTGCTAATGGAGAAATTTCAGCTCCTTTAAGCTAAAGCTATTCATATTTATCAAATATATATTCCATAATGAAATATAACAGGCAATGTTAAATTACTTTTCTTGCTAGAATGACTTTTGCATTTTTAGAACAATAGTTTCACATTAGAAACAATTATACCTAGGTGATTAGCTTCATGTAAAATGTTGAGTGTTTAAATACAATACAAACTTTATGAATTGCATCTTTATTATTCTTTATTAATTTACATGTTAGTACTAAAATCAGAAATCCACATGCTTCAAAATCCATTTAATTCAACCCAATTATATAGAAGGATAATTTTATTATAGCAGTCACTTCAGGCATTTGTTCTTGACTTTGCACACAGGATTGAAGATATTCTTTAGGACATTTGTACTGCAGTAGTCTTCAGAAACATGGTCTGTAGAAATGACCTGTGTCCAGTTGCTGTCATGAAGTTTTGTGAGGGAATATTTGTGATAGTGGATTCTTGTTCAATACAGGGGCTTGCAGCTGGATTGGGGAGAAACTGTAAAAATTGGAGGCAGTTTTCTCCTCCTTGCTTGTATCTTGACGTCGACTCATGGTTTGAAAAATATTTTATTCTCATTTCCTTGGAGGAGGTTTGTTTTCATTTCATTGGTAGATGAATATTTCGAAGACCAGAAACTTCCTGCAGCAAAATATACAAATGCTCGGAGAAGGCTTTTTCAATTTACATTTTGCTTCTTGGAAATATAAGATGATTTCACAGTCTGAAAGAGTAATCTTCCTGGAAGTTTCTTGGAGAAATTAACTCTGTTACATTTAGGACTCATATCTTCCACCAGTAGCTATCTTGAATTTTTGGCTTTTTTCTGTTTAAAACCAAAATGGTTCTGCTCTATTTGGATATAAAAGGCAAAAAAAAAAATAGTCTGAATCAAGTTTATTTTAAGTTTTTTCATATATATGTTCCTTTAGGAACTTATTTTGAGTGGATTTTCCCTTCTGGTTTTGGTTGGGTTTTTTTTGTAAATAGCATATGTGTTGTTATTGCCATATTGATCTCATTGTAATCTCTCGTTGTATCCAAAATTAAGTCCTACTTGTGACCAGGCTGAAAAATTGGCCGAGGGTGCTAGACAGTCTTTACTAAAAAAAAAAAAAAAAATGGTATGTTCTATAAGAACAGAGAATTCGTTATATATATTCATTATATATAATATATTCATATATAATTCATTATATATTTCGTTTTCATGACAAAATTCATTGGATGCTCTTTTTTCTAAGATGAAAGACAAATGAACTGATACACTGTGTCATAATTATCATCCCTTCTCCCAATTACTTTTCAAGTAAAAGTATATTGAAAGAAACACTAATTTGGAGTCTTATGTTTGAAATTAATGGTCTTGCAGCAAATATTTCCTACTTTAAATGTCCAACCCTTTTCAAAGATTAAAGGAAATTAGTGCTGGCATGTTTCATTAATTTGGCACTGCAACAAGAGGAAATGTGGGACTAATTTCATTTGTATGGATTAAGAAATGTGTCAGTTTTTCCATTCTGTCTCTCTAGGGCATTTTTTTACTGCAAGGCCTGTCATGATGACATCACAGATCCCAAAAGAATAAAAAAATGTGGCTGCAAACGGCGTAAGTAATATTTCTATCACTCCCTCTCCTTTTCATGAACTGTTCAGCCTTGAAGAATATCTGTACATGCGTTTACATGTTTTACACAGTGGTACAGAAAAATTAAGAAATAAATGCATAGCAACATAGTAAGTGTCATTTACATTTCTGAAGTGCATATGTTTTTATTACATTTCACACCACTCACACCTGTTTCTTCATTAAAAAGTCCATTAGTGTCCAAAGCTAACAAAACCTGAAGAATTAAATCAAGTTAGATCTAATTGTGTAAGTTTCCGAGTTAAGAATGAGCTAACAGTGAAGTTCTGCTCTCTTTGATACCATGCGGAAATCCGGTAATATCAATAGTTTTCTGTAAAGTGAAAAACTGCTGTCTATCTTTCTGAAAATGATTTTCTAAAAGAAGAAACTAGGGAATAATATTCCATCTTATAACTATTGAAATAAGTAATTATTGAAATAAACAATTGTTTTTACTGGAGGAAGGGATCGTCTGGAAGAAATTAAATATTAGCACCTCCTACATATATCCTTTTAGAAGATTCCATAGCTGTAATGGTAATATGTGGTTTAATTAAGTTCTTAGTTCTGCTCTTCAAATTTTTTGGAAAATTTTGCATGAAGAAATAATTGAATTTTGGGATTGAGATCAGGTTTTGCATCTGTATTTTTATAAATATATTGAAATTAGCATTTTATCTGTATATACTTAGAAAGGATTTTTTGCAGGAACTGTCACAACTACATTTTGGCCAAAGATGTGTTTGACCCATGCCTATTTATAATACTGATATCAAAAGGATTTAGGGATCCATTTCTCAGTGGGTATCTGAAAATTTATGTGCGTTCTGTAGTGTTCTGCCATGAAAAAGATCATTCAGTTCAAATGTACTGATTAGGTAAATTGAAAGATATCAGAAAAATTTGATCAGGTCTATTCTACCATTACTTTTAAAAGAGAAAAATATTATTTATAGATCCAGGCATAGCGTTATCACTGCACTGCCTTAGAGGATGGAAGAAAGCCTAAGCTGCCTCTGAAACTATTCTCTGCCTTTAAGGGGTGCCTGAAATAAATAAATTCTTGAAGATGATTTTAAAAAGAAAAAGTATGTCACTGGAGTTTTTACAGAAACTCCTCTCTCCGCAAAAACCAGGAGTGTGGAACAAAGTAATATAATTGAGAGAAAACAGCTGAAACACTGACAGCAAATGGTGTTTATCCTCCCAGTAGCCACAAGGAGAGCAAGCACATGGAAAAGCATGCCTGATGTGGAAGGAATGTATGCATTGCCTAACATATTGGAAAAAAATTGTTCAAGAACAGTTTATCCATGTGAGAATGTGACCTTTGAACTGCTGCCAAAGCCAATGAGGCTGCTGAGTAAGTTCTGGTAAAGCCAGTTACAGATGCCTTGGGGTGTCTGTAACTCTCAAACCCAATCTTTTTTCCAAACTACCCAACAGTTAAAGAGAAATATGTTACCTGTTTAATTTTATCTGATTCTGTCAATATTTTATTTGTATTTTCTTCTCTGCTTCTCCTTCACATAGTGTATGCTTTTCACACATGTGCTGATTAAAAAAAAATAAAAATCCCAAAGATCTGTCACTTTAATGTGAGAGCCACGCTTTTCATTGAAATCTGTTAGAAGACAGGAATCAAAAATTAACAGTAGAAAGGGCAAGAGCCCTTTATTATACATTAGTGAAAATCAATGTAACCTCCTCAGTACTAGGAAACCAGGGAGAAAAGAGCATCCTGTGACCCAGCCAACACAATGGATATATTACCAGCAGCAGGACTATGGAGAGGGGAGAGTGACAACTCCTGTGTGTAGCACTAGGAAGTGTTCCAAATGGCATGGTCACACGTATCAGTCCAATAAATGAAAGGGTGTTGGACAGATGAAGAAACAAAATGATGTGGTTAGTGAGGCTGAAGGAGGCGGCTGTCAGAGCTGCTGCAGTGAGCAGTGAACACTAAGGAGGGAATCCTCTGATTCAGGTGAAAAAAGAAAACAAAATGGCCAGTGAGAGTAAAATCTTAAATTTCCCTTTCATTGTCTCCACTCTCTCTCCCACCATCTGCCCTCTCCCTTCTTTCCTACATATACACGCGTATGGTCACGGATAGCTCGATAGCTGGCAGCTCTCAGTACAGCTGAGAACAGCTTCCACTTAGGAGCATGCTCACAACTGTTAGGAATAATGCAATTGTGTTGCTTTCAAAGTTCTGTCAAAAATGGAAAATTTCAACAGTAATTAGTGATTTTTGGTTTCTCAAATTTTTATGACAATCTTGAGATCCCATTTATGGGACCTGATGTTTTTCTTAAAGGTAAGTCTTTACTGCATTCTGTTTTTCACATAAAATATCTTAGCTTTAGCTTTCAAATCACTAATCACTTTTGAAAAATCTTAACTATGTTATCCATCTGCAAGCTACAGAAAACATTGGTCTTAAAAATGCAGTCTAACCAAAAGAAAGCATAAATTAAGAAAACTCTTTCCCTATTGAATTAGGAAACTGTCAACTGATCTGTCAACAGCTAATATGTCACTTTGATTTTCAAAGACACTGCAAATAGTCACACACGTGTATATGTAGTCCTATATGATAAATATCTATTTTAATTAGCGAGTAACATAGCAATTAGAGGCAGCTGAGTGCAGAAAATGTGTAAGATGAAATGGAAGGTTGTATGTAAAAATATTGACACATTCAGGTGAATTAAATGTGAAAGAATGTCTTTACATAGAAAACTTAATTATGGTGGCATTAATTAATGCAGCTTCCCGTGACACTTGAAAACTACATTCTTTAATAATGCATCTGAAGTTGCACATCAATTTAGATGCTTTCTGAACATTAGCTTGTGGTATTGTTGGGGTCTAAACGTGAGTCTGACCTACATAGCCATTTGTCCAAACCTGTTAGGCCTAGTATTAATAATTCAGCGCAGATCAGTACGTTTCCACAAGACCAGGGATAATTAAAGTAACCTCGCTTTCCTTTTGCAGTTTCTTTGCCATCCCTTTCTTACTCATCCCACTCCCTGAATAACATGTGAATACTGATGTCACATTGTCCAGAGAAATGCTTGTGTGGATATTTTATTCACAGATTGTTAATATTTTTTTAATGTTTTCAACCTCTCTCCTATTCCACTTAACTGTGGTTTTTGCAGCAAGGGGCCAAATACATGTATATATTTATATAAAATGCAGCCACGTTGGGATGAAATCTCTAAACTGGATGACCTACTCCTCCTGTTTCTCTCATTTTGTGCAACAACTATGGTCTAATTCTCTATATATTTTTTCCAGTGACAGTGCTTGCTGTGAACGGTGGGGGTTGAACCCCAGAGGGGACATATCATGTGTACATTGATGTGTTTGAAGGAATTTCTTGTAATCTATGACAATTGACAAACTTTTGATTTATTTTTCCTCTTGCTGCCTTGGAACACGACCCCTACTATATTTTAACTGCACACTGATAGTGATCTATTGTGAGTAAAAATGGGTTCCCTGTAGCCCAGAGTGCGGTCCAACCTGTCTTTCTCTAGCAGAGAGTATTTTTGTTCAGTATTTGGTTCTTTTCTTTATTTATGTTGCATGTAGCAGTGACGTCATACCCACAAGTTTCTCATCGTTTACACCCACGGAGATTAGGGTGACGTTGAAGAAAATACAGCAGTTTTCCCCTCTTCCACCTTTTTGTCCCTTTTTTCCACAACCTTATTTTTTATCCCTATTTGAAAATGAGATCTTGGCAGTGGCATTTCCTTGAAATGATTCGAGAGATATCTCATGAATTTTTAGGGATCTCAGTTAGGCTGGGGTAATTACCACTATAGCACAGTTTGCCTGGTTAAGTACAATTAATTGTCAGACCCGTGTTCAATTTTTTTTCACTTGGTCTTTTCCATTGCCTTGCTGACACAGAGTAACACAGCAGTCTTTTACCATCCTTACCCAATTCCTTTCTCCCCTTTGGCAAAAAAAAAAAAAGGACGTGGGTAAAGACCAATGAATTAAATGTGTGGCTAAATTTTAATATAAGTTTATATAATATTTAGTATAAGGCTACAGATATCTTCAACAGGAAACAAGCTTCAGTGATTATTTTCCCCAGCTTTCCTGTTTTGAAATTAATTACATGAGTAGAGCCACGCTGACTTTTCAGAACCTAAGCTGTAAAGTTTTACATTATTACTATATATAAAATACAAACTTTATAGACCACTTCATGTCAATATCAGTCATACCACTTTAAAGTGTACAGAATCTATGAAGGCTCTCGTCAGCCACTTTTAGTGTGAACAGTTGTGATAATTTAAATAAGCACAGCATTGGGGGCATGGAAAGAATTTGCTGCTTAGAAATACAAGCACTGGAAAGAAATGTACTGGTTATAGGGCAGTGTTAGGATTATATGGGCTTGTTCTTTCAAACAGCAAGAGGGATCAAATATTTAATAGCTGCAGTGAGGCATTGCTGTACGAGATTGAGGCTGCTAACCATATCGTATAACTGCACCTACCCTAAATAAGTGAGGCTTTGAGATTTTTTGAACATTTCACCAGATATTCCGATTTTATTGTTTGATAATGCTTCAGGATTGGGGTATTTTTTCCTCTCTCAGCTGTATCCACCATAGGATCATGCAAAGAATCAAGGAAAAGTCGACACTCCTGGAGCTGCGTAATAAAGTGCTAGCTATCTAATTGTGATAGCCCTCATTATGATTATCGTTATTTACTATTTATCTTATTGTGGTGCCTGCAAACTACACTAAAGGATTGAGATCCTGTGTGGTAATGCCATGGTTTAACCCCAGCCGGCAACTAGAACCAGGCAGCTGCTTGCTCGCTCCCCATTTTCTCCCACCCAAGAAGGATGGGGGCAGGGGAAAAGAGGGAAAAAAGGACAGGAAAGAGAGGAAAAAAACCTTGTGAGTTGAGATAAAGACAGTTTAATAGAACCAATAACAGAAAAGGAAATATAACATTAATAATAAGAACAATAGTAGTGATGACAGGGGTCACTCACTGCCTGGTGAATTGGAATGGTCCAGAGCAGTGATTGCAGATTCCCGCCCCTCAGCTAACCCCTGTTTATATGCTGAGCATGACATCTATGATATGGAATATTTCATTGGCCATTTCATCGTTCTGTCTATACTTCTACAGGAAGTTGAAAAAAGTCCTTGAATAGTGTAAATATCACTTAGCAACAAATAAAACCAATAGGTATTATTGACATTCCTTTAATAGCAATCACCAGAAAGAAAGTTAACTCTTTCCCAGATGAAACCAGGACAGATAGAAAGCATTCAAACAGAGAACAGAAAATTCTCTAAATATCTATTTTCAGCCAATGAATGACACAGTAGAAAGATGCAGCAGCACAAAAAAGCAGATTGTGAAACAGGTCAGCATGGTAAGAATCAATACTTAATAATAAACCAGAAAGAAACTAATTTCTTTGGATAAAATGATGAATCCTATTGACGTTGAGGCAAAATACTGGAAGTAATTTGAATTTGTTTCAAGCAATATATTAATTTTAAATATGTTTCTATGTTGAGGCCTTTCTGGACTAGAGAAATTAGTTCAAATAGTAACAAACAAGTAAAAGAGCTCTTCATGCTGAGAGTATTAAAAAGAAAAGGTTGCATGGCTTTGACTTGGTTTTTTTCCATTTCCCCAATAGCTTCAGTTTGTTCAGCAATGCAGTTAGCTTTGAGAGTACGCTGGATGAGAGTCTTCTTTAAGATAATGAAGGAAAGGTCATGATCAGATTTGAAAATTAAAATGAATTGGTCTATAAACGTGCCATTACCTCTAAACCTGTGATTCGTTCTTATAGCTACTAAAATAGGGCAAAACATCCACTCAGGTCACCTGCTGTTTCTACAGTTTTGACAAAGAACAGCACCGTATGATTTTTAGCAAACAACTAACCAATTGCAAGATAGGGAACAGGATGACTTCGTGGTCTTGAAGTTGTTCTGTAAAAATTAAATGATGGAGAGATAGCTTTGCCTGTTGTGTTAAGAGAAAATAAATTCCCACAAACAGTTGAAGATATGCTGCTGTATTTTTCAGGAAACTGAAATTGTGCTGGGGGAACTCCTTCCAATATTTCAGTCTCATGATGGTAACCAGCATTGCTAAAAGGCGATCAAATCAGTCTGGTCGTCCATTAATGCTGCTGTTATTTTACTCATAGTGTGGATCATGAGAACTTGATGAATTGAAATGACACTGTATGCATTTCAATTCTTAAGTGTAATGGGACCTTTTTTTACCATTTGCTGGTCAAGAAACTTCCAGTTATCTTCTTAACCAGCTGTTATCTCATAGAGATCCACTAGATGTCCTCGTAGATCTACTTTTTGTTACTGTTGCGGTCACAGGGAAAACTGCTAAGTGATGGGTGGAATACGAGGATTGGGTAGACTGTATGGTTTAAAAAAAATAAAAATCAGCAAGGATGAAGAGATACTTTGTTCTGCTTGCTTTTTAAAAAAAAGGAGCTGTTCCTTGACATCTTAGGTAGAGAATAATCTGCAGTTTCCTTTGCTTATTTTTGCAGCTGGAAATATTTCCCATTACTGTTTGTGAACTCTAAGTAACACCTCAGATCCAGACAATCTAGAAATTTGGACTGGGATTTTTGAGTTTTTGAGGTCAGAAAGCAAGGTATTGCTAGAAGCTTAGACATCTAAAGCACATTCCTTCCTTATTAGAACGGAAGGCTATTGCCTTCTGTGAAAAATTGCAACAAAAAAAGTTTTAAAAAGTATTTATTTATAAATAATAGACAGAAATTTTGCTTTCATTTTACTCTTAACAAATCAGAAAGTGACTATTTCATCTATACCTTGTTTTGTTAGTAAATTATTTAAGTAGTCTGATTTCCGCGTCCATGATAACTTCCCCTGAAATTTTTACTAATTCATTTTAGAAATGCTGTGGGATTGTCATCATACTAAGTAGAAGGATCTGTTCTTCCTTTTCATCCATTTATTATTCAATTGAAAATAGGGCAGTAAATTCCTGTATGTCCCAACTTATATTTTCAGTAGTTGCAAATAACAGTTCTATTCAACATCCATAACATTTCTATGAATAGAAATGAGTTGATTCTTATGCAGATGCTACAGGTGTCAAATGAATTTAACACCCGCCCAGAGGCTGTTCTTAAGGTCCCCCTGTCTCTCTGATGATTCCCATTTTTTGTTAATGTTTATGGAAGTTTTATAGGAAATGGTACGTGTGTGGCTGAACCATTTAAAATCATTTCTGTCTTGTCTTTGATCTTGTCACTAGTCATCCCTGCTAATAATCCATGTTTTGTTTTATTTAAAAGAAAATAAGAATTGTATTTGGTATGAATGTAACAATGACTGTATAAAAGGAATGAAGAGTAACAGCATGTTTTCTTTCTGAAATGTATTGCTCTGATATGCAGTTGCTTATATACTGGTTGAAACCCTTATAGCAAGTCCTTTCTGCTACTTATATTTCCAGGTCCAAGCCTGTTTCCTGCATGTTAATGATGTTAAATATTAAAATGCTGCATGATCTCCAGAACAACTGATAATAATAGTTAAAAACAGTCCCTGAAAGGGCATTGCTTTTGAGAAGTGTCATGAAGTCCTTCCCCTATTGAACAGAAGGGCTTAAATTTCTTACTTCATTGGTTTAAATCTGATGACAATGGTACAAGAAGTTTTCCTTCCCAACCCTCTTTGCCCTTAAGAATGATTTCTTTTAATTTTCATAAATGTGTCCTATCCTATTATTGATTGTTGACAAGATATGGCTACAAGTAAATGAAAACCAGGGACTGTTACTAACCAATGACACAGCAGTTGAGAACTTCTGAGCAGTGTGTTTTGCTACAGCATTTCATTTAAAAAAGTCCTTCAAAACAGCTATAATTAAAACAAAATGGGCCTGCCTTTTACTTCACCTACTGTTAGCGTGTCTCACAAATGCCCTTTATTTTTCTTTCATTTCCTTAAAGCGAAAATAATAAAATAGGCATAATGGAAAGTCTTCCACATTTTTGGTAACATATTTCACTTTTCTTTTTCTGCCCAACTTTTCCATTTTAAAGAATGTGTTGGGAAGAGTTAGACAGAGGGAAACCATGGGAAAACAAATGCTGTTTTGAATTTTCTGTGTAGTTTGAATGTGTATGCATCAAAAGCTGCAGTGGAAACCTTCTTACTAAAAGCCAAGCACTGAGGAATGATGTACCATGCAATGAACAAGCCTGATGCTGCATGATGACTTTCTGAACAGCTGTAAGATAACTCTACTAGGATGCTAAAAGAACATGGCATTAGTCATGTGAGCAAAGTTTTAGAGGAATGGAGTCGCTGCTGAAGAGATCACTCATTCATCTCCCTCAATGCCTGTTTTCCACAATCATAATGTTACCCTTGCTTGACAAGTATACTGTATGGCAAGTCATCAAGGCCTTAGAACAGGACTTGACCCATTTGAGCGATTTCAATCCCTCTTCCCTGGTGACTGTGGCATTAAGAAACTGGAAAAAAAAAAAAAGAGAAATTATTTTAAATTTAATGTCATTATCATAATGCAAAAAAGACATCCTAAACTGAAGGTACAGGCCTGACAAACATTACCTTTTTTCTGCATATGCTTTTAAGGTTTTGTTTTTGCCTGTCAGTGTTCTGTTTTGTTTTTAGTATAATTGAGTCAGTTCAATCTAAACCATTACCAAAAGTGTTGGTTCAGTGCAACATGGGAAACAATCTAAGTGGCCTTTGCATTTCTTCAAACTTAAACCTACCTGTGATTCAGGTAACGTACAAAATTACACAAAGGTAATTACACATTCCCATGACTGAAGGATATAAATATTCTATTCTAACCTAGCACTCCTTTTGGAATTAGCACCTAATCTTACGTTCAGTTATTTGGTTCTCAATCTACCTTTGAATCCAGAGCAGAAAACATGCCAATGATTGGTTCAGCATGTTTCGATGGACCAATGCTCTGTGTGCTTTTGGTGATGCCTTATTTGTGAACTGATTTTAATGTCAAGCATATTTACCATTATTAGTTGTGTCTCTTATATGGGCAAATTTTGGTATTCTGTCAAGAGTTAATTTGAATTCCTGAAGACATAATGTAAACAAAGTAATTTTTTCAGAAAATTTTATGAACATCTTGTAACTCTTTAGTAATGTGTAACATTGCAGTAAAGTTCCCTGGCACAGTTTAATACAGAGAAATTATTAGCATATGTTTAAGAATAAGTATATTTATATATATGTATATATATGCATGTATGTGTATAATGTATATGTATGTGTGAGTGTGTGTATGTAAGAACACGTGTATGTGTGTTTTTGTGTGTGTATACATACATATATATATAGATATATAAAAGTCTGATTTTTACAGGAAGCAGGGTAGCCCAAAAATATCTAATGGATTAGCAACTTTAGATTTTTCTTTTCATTTTAACCCAGTAGTATTAATTGTGCCAAGGGAAAACTCTATTCTTAGGATTCTCTGCTTTTACTATGTTCTTTTTTTGATCCAAACACTTGACTGTAAACAGTAATTCTTCGCAATGTCTGCGGTCACCCTATAAGACTGAACAGAAATAAAGAGCAATTTATCTTTTGCCCTACTTTTAATCTACAGCCAAAGTGTTATCAATAATCTCATTGCATTTTTTTTCCTGGGTCAAGACTGTTAACATAAACTAAGGCCTGTATTAAATCCCTTAAATTACCTTCCAGCTGCCTTGTTATATATATAACCTTGCCATTAACCTGCTGCTCTTCCTCTCCTCCCATCCAACACATGGTTATAGCCAAGATGTCCATCTACAAGAGAATGAAACTGGCATGTTGTTTTGATTGCGGACGCTCTGAGCGTGACTGCTCTTGCATGTCAGGCAGTGTACATAGTAACATGGACACCCTTGAGAGAGCCTTCCCACTTTCTTCTGTCTCTGTTAATGATTGCTCCACCAGTTTACGTGCCTGTAAGTTTTAACACCAACACATGCTGTTCCATGTCTGTGGTGTCTGTGGTATCATCCCCGTCTTGTGTCGTACATTGTAGTTCTGTGAGTTTTACTGGGCTGATGCTTTTTAAAAACGTCAAACCCAAGTTTTAATACAGCTCTGTATTTATATTTCTGTTTTCATTTATTTTTAATACAAAAAGTGTAATTCATTATTTTGCTTTGTGTGCTCTTTATGAAGCATGCTCTTGCAATAGCATGCAGGACCTTAGTAGTGCAGTTTGGTGGCATCTTTTTTATTTAATTCATACAATATAAATTGTCATTAATTAAAGAATAAGTGCTTCAGTGGAGGAACAGGGCTGTGTCTAAATCTATGACTGATGCTAAGCGGACAGCTTTAATAGTGCTGGCACTAGAGCAGCATATAATAGGCAGTGAATAAATGTATAGGATACAGCTTAGTAGCTGAGCTGTAGTAGCTGGAATTCTATTCTGTAGTGCTACGAAAACTACCATTAGTTTTGTTTGCAACCCTTCATTCTCAATAAGGCAGGACCTTCCATCTAATATTGAAACTGCAGAAATCTTAGTAAAAATGGTTGCACTTTTTGTAGTGCTTTGTTAGAAGGGCTAGACTGCTGGAGACTTTTCCTGATGGAAACTTTTTGAAGTTACCTGTAGAATCTGTCCCATGGGACAGTATCTTTCTGTAATATGCCCCAAAAGCTCTTTTGAAAGATTAGAGTTGAGAGGGAAAAGACAGAGAAGTTAGAACAAGTCTGCATAGCCATTAATTCTTTGGGCAAGTGGTAGGGATTCCAAAGCTTCCTTTATCAGTGTGATGTCAACAATTGAGGAAGATTGTTAAATAAAATTATGATTTTTTTTTTTTTTTTTCACTTTCTTATCCTCTTTAGACACCCATAACATGCAAAACTATGTCTTGGGACAGGAACTGTTTTCCTTTCCCTACCCAAATGGCAAAGAAAACCTATAAAATTATTCAGATACATCTGTAAGGAGTATTAGGAGTTTTGATCAGGAAGCATGTCTGCTTTACATTGTAAGTCATCACAGCTAAAAATGCCTTTCACCACTAAGAGTATAATGTACTTAGATTATGCATCTGATTGCCTTTTGATACCTTATGTGTTTTGCAATGTATAGTCCAAGTGTTTGAATAACTTTGCTTTAACTGTTTTGACATTTGAATTATTTTTCCATACACAATGTGCGGTATATAACAATACCGTGATTTTTGTTAGCATTTTATCGTCTGAAGACTTTGTCAATTTAACTGATTCCAATAGGATTTCTTAAAGTTTTTACCAGAAATATTCTCTCTGTGTAAAAGCACTCTGTCCTTTTTTTTCTACTTGATTGCAACTCATGCATCACCTCAGGGGAGATGGTTCCCAGTTTTAAGTCCTATTCGAAGTTACAGGAGTTTTTATCCTTTAAAGAGACCTTAGAGTAAAACATAGCAAAATATATTTTGTTAAGAAAAATGAACAAGAAACCTTCCTGGATTGGGAATTACTGCAGGCAGTGTTACTTACACAGCCTAACAGCCTGAGTAACACAGTTCCTAGTATAGTTTGCATTAATACAGGCTAGTACAGAGAGTATGTGGTTGAGTCCCGGCACCGGTGTTAACAGCAACCAGACCAGGCTAAATGAATATGTCCCATACAAATGGGTAAAATTTCTGCTATTAGCACTGTTTGGCAAGGAAAGAAAACCCATAATTTGTAGGTTTACCATAGCTTTCAAGTTCACTTAAGACTCTACAGAGACAGATAAAGTAAACATTTTTGATTGTGTTGCCTGCTGAGCCAAAAACCTCCACAATAATGGTATTATTGCCACAAAAAAACCCCAATACTGTTGGGAAACACGTTATATCTATGTTACATTTTGAAGGATAAGTGATATTGACAGCTTTGAGGATTTTTAACATCCTATCTTTCCAAGGGGCTTTTCCCCCCTTCATCACTCCATCAAATCAAAAGATATCTCACTCTTCCCCTTGCGAGACTAGTCACCTTTGACTGTTAATAATAAGTATGAAAATCAATACCAATTCACACTCTTTGCAAAGCAGCATAAGCCTTTCTTTTCCAATTAGAATATATATATATACACACATACAACGTTTCACTGGCAAGGCTTCAATGGAAATCAGTGTGTTTTCTTTGCAGTGCACAGGGGTCCTATGATGCCCATCTTGACAGAGCTAGTTAACTCAAAGAATGGCGGTGAGAGTCAGCTTTTCATTAAATATGAGCAGATGTGAAATGTAGAGTGTTTGACAATTAGAAATGGCAGCAGCAGGGCCCCAGAATCAAAGTGAGGTCAGATTGGTGGATCAGATTACCTCTCTTACATTCTTTAGTTGTTCTGAAAATCATTTTGAATTAGTGTCAGTGGAGCCATGATGGGTTTTGCCCTTTGTCTTTTATGCTAGGACTGTATTGTTTCCCCAGACACTCATTAAAGGTCATTATACTATTACAAGGCTTGCTTTGGTCGTGGTGCCCCAGTTGGGTTGGTTTGCTTCTACAATTGCTTAATGCATTTCTTTCTTTCTTTCTTTCCTTTTTTTTTCTTTTTTTTTTCCTTTTGGTTTTAAAAGCAGACTTTTTTTCTTTTTTTTCCTCAAGGTAAATAAAATTACAGGCCATTGTATGAAACTTCTTGAAACAATGAATAGCTTTTGTAAGAATCTGATGTCAAGTAGAAAAGTAGAAGGTATCAATTTACATATTCAATGATGTACCCAGGATTTAGTGTACTAATTGTATAATATATAGAGAAAGTGACACTTGTGTATTTTCCACTGTGAATCAGTTTCTCTGTTACTATATTGTTGCCTGTACTTCCAGCAAATGAAACTCATAATTTGATTAAATATAACTACATTAAAATAGCTTTTAAGTTTATAGGCAGCTGTCTGGGGAAAAAAAAAGGACATGATATTTCTAAATGTAAGGAAATAGAATTTAAAATTTTTTTTGTGTCTACAATTTTTCAGGTTTAGCTGTTTTTCATAGATTGCTACATGAACAGCAGTCAAATGGTCTAAGCATTTTTTGCACTGGAGACTCAAGTGAATAAGAATGAAGAGAGACACTTAGCCACTGAAAAACCTGGGCTGGTTTATACAATGAAATTATGTTACTAATAAGTGTGATGTTTCTGCTTAGGTCTGTGCCAAATCTTGGGGAGTGCCATTCAAATGATTAATTGATACAGACAGAATCTTAACCTGAACAGTTTAATTTCTGTGTTTCTGTATCACCATATGGCTGTGCCTCTCAGGAACATCGAAAGTTCACGTTCCAAAAGGAATCCTTTTCTAAACTTGTCACTGTGCCCACTGCCATGGGAATCCAAACTTCCAAGGACATTCTTGATATTAGGCCCAGGCATATCTAATTCCTCTTGTGAGAAAACATGCTTTGGCATGCTCTGTTAGTTCTGAGAAGCTTTATGTGAAGACTTTGACTTTGGTGAATATCAGGGATCTCTAGAGACGAAAGACAAGACTAATGATCACTATATTTTGAATTCAGGGTTGAGCCCAAACCTGTAGCCATCCTTTTTGGAAAGAAAGACCATGCTATGACAAGCTGGAGAAAGTTTAAGTTTTGAAAGTAGCCAGAGATGTACCTACCTGTGTGCCAAGCCCAGGTTATTTTCAAACCATATATTTTCACTGGTCTTCTAGTGCCATCACATGGTTTATGCTGAATAGAAAAGTTAGCTGCTGAGTCTTTCTCAGAGGACCTAAAATTTCATTCTGCAAGATTAGTTGAACGTGTTGGGTAGCTTGAATAAGGATGACTGTTGAACTAAGGTTGGCACACTGTGCTGAAGCTGTCTGGCAATGTGGTTTAGCACATTAGGTCGAGGAACACTCTAGCTGCTTCATTGACCTGTGCTCTGTAGGGCAGTGTAGACCCTGCCTGTGTGTCATTAGAACTTAAAAAACTAAATTCTATAGTGAGAGTTGAAATGACATGTCACTTACTGATTTAGCCAGAGAGAAGAATGCATAACACACGCATTGCTCAATGTATCTAAAACTCATCAGTTGTATAACTATGCTTGAGCTTTTTTAAATGACTTGGCTATTACGTCCTGGATTCTTAAATTACTGGCTGAAAAGACAGCGTAGTCCTTGTTTCTCCTAGAATGCAAGAACCATATCCTCTGCTTTCTACAGAAAACTAACCTACTACTTCTCTAGTCCTGCAGAAGTTGCCAAGACAAGAAATATTTGCTTCTATGGATGAGCTAAAGTGCAGGAAGGACCCATGTGTTCCCTGTCAAAGGACAACTTTCAGTGCTGGCATTCTGTTTTCACCCTTTAGCAGCAATGGTTTCCCTTTTACAGGATACATATACCACCTTGTGGTGGCTAGAGGCTTTGAGATTCTCAAACCAGCTATAAATACAATCCCATTTACATTATATTTATAATACTCTGAGGAGGAAAAGGTTGGGTAATACCACTGTGCTCTCCCACTACACACCTTTTCTGAGCTGTGAGAATTCTGTGGTGGCCACAGGAGGAATGGAGACTCATTTGCTCTGAAATTCTAACTTTTACGTATGCTGCATAAACACCTTTCTCTGTAACATAACCCACTGATCCCTATGCGGCCATACTGTCTCATCTTTGTCCTGCCGAAAAAGCCAATAGCATACCTTTAATGTTTTGAGGAAGAAGAAATTGAAGCAGTAAATAAGTGATCAGGTCTGCTTGGAAAGGAAAGACAGATGTTGCCTCTCAGGGATAGCATCATAATGTCATAAGCAAGGGATTATAATCAGATTGTTATGTTTTTACACCTCACTTCTATGGAATGACCCCACCTCTGTATACTGGAGCATTATCTTGTGTAGCCTGTTTTATAAAAAAATGAGATTAATGAAAATGGGATGCTAGAATGAGACGTAGTGCCGAAAAAATTCCTGTTAATTCAAAGCTACAGAAAATATAAATCATGAGCTTGTGAACCGTGCTGTGGGTTATAGATTGATTTACATAAACCTGGTTCCAAATATTGTTCTTTCTTTTAGGGTGACAGATTTTTGCTAGTTACCTCAGTTCACACATATTCAGGGTTGTGTTCCTGAGAACTGACATGACTATGATGTTTGCTCTAAATACCTCTACAAGACTGCACGTGTCCCCTTTCAAAATTCTGAAAATAATGTAAAAATAGACACCTGTGTATATTTTATAGTATTCAATTTTGCTGAGAAAATATTATTTTAGATAACTCAGTTAAGATACAAGTCTAATACAGCTGGAAAAAAATCAGGCATGTATATCTTAATGTAGTCTGCGTTGCTACTGTGTAATGAAGAAAACCAACTTACCTTCCTCAGCCACCTCAGAATGAACTAGTCAAGAAAGCTGCTGTTACCAAAACTGGCCAGTGGGGTTTTGAAGCATATAAAACCAGGCAGTGGAACAACTGAAAAAGAAAATACCAATGTGGGAGATTCCTGTGCTGTTCTATAAAGGTTCTTATGGTGTACCCACTGAAATGAAGTCAAATGCTTGTATGTGCTATAGATTTGCCATATTTGCACTGAGCTCAATAGCCTGTGGTACTGGCAAATCAGAAGCCAGATGCCATGAGATCTGCTTTTCAGAGAATGAAAATCTCCTACTTACTCTTCCACTTTCACGCTTAGTTTATATTTGCAATTTTGCCTAACCTACTTTCTTTCCATCTTCTTCTCCTTGTGACAATGGTACAAAGATGCATGCAGGTGTTTCCACTAAAGGAATATAGGACAAATTGACTTAATATATCCAATCACAATCTTACCCAGCATTCCAGAACTGCTTGCTGGAACAGCGGTTTCACTGAACCAACCTTTTGACTTGTCTGCCTTTCTCTCACTCTTGATGTGCAGACCTTCAGGTGAAACTCTCCTTGATGCAACAGAGTGTTTTTCTGCATTGCTAACATAGACATAGCAGCAGTGATCAGAATGGGCTGGTCTATGTACTCCTGAGACTCCAACTATCTATTCCATCATTTTTTCATGTGAATGAATGCACTGGGACTTTTCTATTTCCTTTTCAAATACTGAATAGACAACATTAATTAGGGGTGGGTGGAAAGTAACATGAAACAATAGGTATTTTACAGTAGGTGATTTCAAGTATGTAGTTTGATTCAAACAATCAAAAAATTAATCCCTTTTAATGTTCTGTATTTTAATAGATCCTGGGTGCTGCTAAATTATTTAACTTTCTTTTGGATGTAATATGAGAACATAGGTGAATACTTAGATGTAGAATAGAAAAAACCAAAGCACTCCCCCCAGACCAAGTTGTTCCTTTTCAAATGGTAAAATGGTAAAAGTGAGGAATCTAACTTGGTTACTCATGATGAGAAAACATAATGAAACACACACCTTTTCAGATGAGTTTTGTGATGCAGTATATACCACTAGGCTGATGAGAGGATGCTCAGCCCAGTTTGTGATGTCTGTAACAAGATGAACTCTCGCATCACCATGGGATGGAGGCACTGCTAAGTTTAGCAGCAAATCATTTGAAGAATTGGGAAGGTGGGGGAAGGAGAGATCAAGAATTCTGCATTTAATTCCTTTAGGCCTTTACGTTGAGTAGTTATTCTTACCAGGGTCACAAGGAAGAGACTACTGTGTGGCTTGCTTCAATGGGGACAAGCTAGAAAAGATGCTGTCTGCATCCTGGGGAGTGAATTTAGCAGAGGGTCTTATGCAAGGTGACACGGAAATTATGTTTGCATTTTTAGTTCCTGAGTGTGGCTGGTTGTCATGAAACTCACCATGACAGTTTCTTACCACCAGGCAGCAGATTCTTCCTGTTACCTCCTTGGTGTGGGACAGATGCTAGCCGGTTAGCTCTCCTTCTCTACTGTTTCCAAGCTATTTCAAGCGACAGATGCCAGAGCTGGCTCGGTTTCAGCTTGAGCATTTCTGTCATAGCCCTGCCTTGAGCCCAAATTCTGACCTTTACTATATGAAATAAAGTACTTATGAACAAGCAGTGGCTTGATCCAGAGCAGGCTTAGAGCAAATGTCAAGTGTCAAGTCAGTCTCCTGCTTCCTTATTCCACCTGCATTAGGAGCCTAGATTAGACCCTAGACTACAGCACCGACTGCCTTAGGCTTTATGGGTCTGGAGAGACATAACTTATTAACAAAGAGTTATTAAATTTTTATCAGTTTTATAACACAATGTAAATGCCTTCTATGAATCTACGTTGTATTCATTATCATTTAAAATGTTAATTAAGTCAAAGTTGCATTTAATTTAGTTCTAAATGTGCCTTTGGGAGGAAGCTTTTAAAAACAGCTGCAGGATTGAGAAGCTCATTGATGCTGGGAAGTTGTTAGTACCACTTTTCAGGATAGGTCCCCCAAGTTGATTGCCATTTTGAGTCTTAGCTAATTTGTGTTGATGTTATTGGGCAGGTCTCAAATTAATATTGAACCAATAGCAGTGGAAAACTATCAGCTCATGCTAATCACAGATACACTTTGATGCGTAAATTGTGTTCTTTTTGAATTGCTTCCAAATGAAAGTGAATAGTTGATTCATAAAGCCTGTCCTTCTCATACTCTTGCATTATAATACTTTTTTTGTTTGATATACGTATTGGTTGGCTCCTTTTATAATTCCAAGAAAAATACGTTCATTGGCTTGGAATATTGTCCCTCAGATTCATAGAAAAAGAAGTCCTCAGGCCTAGATCTTCTACATTTCACGTGCTTTGAAGTTATTGTAATGTATAGTAGAAGGTGCTTATTGAAACATACAACAGATCACAATATAGTATCAAAATATAAGGTGGAATGCAGTTTATTATAAGAAAATCCTAGAATAAAAGCCCTCCAAACCAAGTTAAAATGTGCTTTGCTTGCATTATGTATGGGAGTGTTAGTGCTTTTGATGCTTTTTGATTATTCCACTAAGACCCCCAGCCTGTTTTACATGTGCACACCCTTAATCAGGTAAGTAGTCACATTAGCTGTAGTGTGATCACTAATGCACATACTAAGTGATTTATGCCTCTAGAATTGGAACCAGAGAGAGCCAACCTAGTGCTTACCTAAGCTCAGAGAGTCCATTGAATTAGAACCAGAAATCTTCAGATTTTATTAAGTTCAGTGGAGGTCCAGCCCTCAGCCTGGAAGCCAGAAGCAACTTGCAAGACAATTTCTTCTGGCTCATCATATTTTCTACTGAGTACTTAGAACTTTTCCAGGTATTTGAATAGGCCAGGATACTTAACTTCATGATTTTTTTATGTGGTACATGAAAAGAGGAGATTGTTGTCACATAACTCTGTATGTGGTTGTTATTGAAGTGCCACAGAACAAGCACCCATTCTATGTCATTGCTTTTATTGAGGTTATAGTAGACAGGAGGGAGTTGAGCAGAAGAGGAAAATTTTTAATTTATTTTTAAGAAACCATAGCTATTTTTTTTAATGTAATTTCTTAAATATGTTGATGGTATACTTTAAAAGAGGTTAGAGTTCCGTTGTTGGACTTTTACTGTTGGAGACTATTTACCAGCTTCTGTTAGCAATACCTTTTTACAAGGTAATGATATAGCTTTCCTTGTAATATTTTATATATTACTGAATGCTGTAATGCTGTAAATCAATTTTTATCAATGACTTTAGGAAATATACTGTGTGCTACCTCACACACACATGCTTCAGTGGTACTGATCAGATCTTGTTATCACAGTACAATTATTGTGGAGGTTAGAAAATGCGTTATGACTGTGTAAGAAGTGGCCACTGTCATATGGTTAAAAATTCACGTGGGCATTTTAGTTTGACTAGAAATTCTACCTAGGCAAATAGCACAAAGCAAAGATCCCAATCTTGACCACGCCACTGACTTACTACATGACTATAGTTCCTTTTCCACCCAGGGACTGAGAATATTGTATTCTCAATATATTATATTACATTTTGTGCTAAGAGGTGCTTTGAGATCCTTATATTTTGAAGTACTTAATATAAGCCTGGGTGTCTTTCTGACTGAGTGATTCCTTCACAGAGGCCAATTTTCACTTCTGATCTTTGCTGAAGGAGGTCATAGATACACAGCAAGGAGGACAGGAAAGTGAAATGTGGTACATGACAGAAAGAAAGAATGGGGAAATTACACGAACTGCCTTGCTGCTATCTTAATTTAGGGAGGTTTGAAAGGGGATACTCAGAGGGCACTAATACCTTCCCTTTATCTGCATCAGCAGAGAATCTTTTTAGATTTGTGGAAAAAAAGCATAATTTAAAAATCATCTGCAGTTTTTAGCTGCTTCTGAAGTTTAATTGGAATGCAGAATTTGTTTACTACAAAGAACTGCTGAAGGAAATCCAAAAAAATTATTATAGAATCTTTGATCTTTGTCATGCAATTTCCTTTGTTCGTTCTTGCATAAGAGATTTCGCTTGCACTAAGCATGTTACTTTCTCCATTCCTATGTTCCTGACATTATCATCTTCACTCTCTAACTCAGTGGTGGTATGGGTTGTCTGACACAGCACTACAGTAGGGAGAGAGATTTTACATCACCATGGCTATGCTATGGAGAAAGACTGGCAACAAGAAATGGAGGTTCTGTTCTTGAGCAAACTCTTGCCAGAATGGACTAGCAGGTGTACCATCTGGAATTGTAGGTGGTTTATTCTACAACTAGCCCTTCTACTATAGCACTTACATGATCCCATATGGAACATATTTCTTGGACTTTTAGTAAAAATAGAAGTTGTGACATATGGACAACAACTTAGAAGTCAAGATAAACATTTGCCTAGATGATAAAGTTTCATCAGCTAATAGAACTAAGATTCTTTTAGCAAAGAATAAAAACAACTAAAAGTTTTGAGCCTAATGTAGAGATGATGCTTATTCCTGTTCCATGAGGAGCGCCACAAAAATGACCAGAGGCCTGAGCACCTCTCCTGCATGCAGGCTGAGAGAGTTGGAGTTATTCAGCCTGGAGAAGAGAAGGCTCCAGGGAGACCTTATTGTGGCCTTTCAGTACTTAAAGGGGGGCTACAGGAAAGATGGGGACAAAATTTTTTGCAGGGCCTGTCACGATAGAACAAGAGACAATGGCTTTAATTTAAAAGAGGGTAGATTCAGACTAGATAAAAGGAAGGGTGGTGAAACACTGGCACAAGTTGCCCAGAGAGGTAGTAGATGCCCCATCCCTGGAAACATGCAAGGTCAGGTTGGACGGGGCTCTGAGCAACCTGATCTAGTTGAAGATGTCCCTGCTCACTGCAGGGGGTTTGGACTAGATGACTTTCAAAGGTACCTTCCAACCCAAACTATTCTATGATTCTATGAGAACATGAGGTAAAATCCATAGTCACAAACTGATAGTATGGTTCATTAACAGGGATTTGTCCAGTGATTTTTTAATTCATTCTTTATCTCTACTAGAATTAATTCCTGATCTACTAAAACATGCAAGGATTGTCAGGTTCTCTGTGATCAGTCAGTCGCAAGATGGGTGGCAGCAAAGAAGTGATACAGTATTTATTTAGAATCACACGGTGTGAAAATGAATGTAATTCACATGATGAGGCAGCAGAAGGGTGAAAAGAAGTGAGATGCACCGCTGAATAGAACAGGATGTAAATTTCAGGCTTCCACTAGGTAGTATCCTTTACAACATATAGGAAACATTTCCCAAATTTTCAGTTGACGTGATAATATTTCTCACTAATAATGGAATTGGACTCATAGCCATTCTTGCATCTTGTCTTGTTTTTGACATGAAATACTGCTTTTTTACTTGGTTCTGAACAAAACCAATAAGCTTTCCAATGCCAGGGTAAGCAACAAAATAGCAAAATACATTTTACTAACTCTTGGATGCCAACAACTGTTTTTGATATTCCACAGAAAAATAGCTATCCTATTGTAGTGAGGTTGCACATTTTTAGAGTATTATTCAAATTAAATTTTAATTGCTGCTAAATTATATTTTGAGTAAATTGAGACATCAAAATGTAGGTTTTTTGTTTCATTTTACATACAAAAAAATCTGCTGAAAATTAAATCAGTTTTCATTTGGTAAAGATCTAAATTTTTCCATAATTCTTAAAAGCTGGGTTTCTTTATACCAAGAGCTTGTGTTCCATAGAAGAATTGTCCAAGGAAAAATGAATATATGTTTATATACATGCATAAGGAGCATTTCATTGGGTATATTTGGATTGTTTCTAGTCAAGACTCTCACTGCCCTGGATAACAAGATATACCTTATTGATGTCTTCATTCAAAGGAGAAAATGTGAAAGAATAGTAGACTCAGGACAGATGTCAGTCTCATCACAGATTCTGTGGTAATAGTTGTAATGCAAAGATCTGCAGAGGCTGGAATCAGTAATATACTCCCAGCTGTTTGAGAGGATCCTTCCATACAAGGAGTCCAACTTATGGGAATCTTACGCTTTGGAAAGTTATATGACTCAGCAAAAGCCTTTGGTTAAATTTGGAAGAGAAATAAATGAACTCACAATTTGCAGTGACAGGGAAGACTCAAGCAGAGGATCTGTGATTGAGTCGTCTCGGTTTGTCTGATATTGCATCAGTAAGTCAAGGGCAGGAAGTGGCATTCTTTTAACCCATTGGCACCAGATCCTTCTGTGTGTTGATTTATGTAGTGGGAATTTTGTGCCTATCTGTGCATTTTAATATGCTACTATTGAATAATTCTGCCATTCTTAGAACTCCCTACGCCTAAATTTGCCTCTTTTCAAGCATGGAATTCTTTTAATTTTTGTTTTGGAAGTCCCCTGTGATCACCACCACATGTTCTTTTTTATTGTAGCATGGTCTGTGGGACTCTTTCTTTCTTTCTTTCTATTCTGAATAATTCTTGAAAATACTGTCTCCTACTTGAATGAAAAGGCATACTCTGGTTTGGGATTCAGGATTTCTAGTGTTATCATGTCAAGTAGCTGGTCAAGCTTCAATTTTTTTTTTGATTGGCTGATTGAATCTTTGAATGCTGCAGCTCATTTGTCCACAGTTTTACTGGGATTTCTCCTGCTAAATAGATAGACAAGCTCTTGCTTTGCATCTCAAATTGTAGCTTGAGGGAATGCAAGAATTGTATCTTTAGGCTCGTACATTTAGCCTCAATACTCAAGCCTCAGCTACTCCTCAAGAAATATCCTGAATTTGTCCCTTGGACCCCACAGATTTCTTCAGCAGTATCTTTGATTTCTGCCCATGAGGAATATAAAATATGTCAAAAGATGCATTTGTTTTTAATCTGCCTTTAGCATATGAGTCTTTTGTCTGCCCTCTTCTTTCTCCTCAAGCAGGACAAAATAAAATCCTTAGAGGTAGAGCTCCAAGCAATTTGCTTTTGGAAGATGACTTTCTTGACAGCTGTCAGTGTCCCCTGAGCGCTGGATTTCTGGATGCTTTCACTATCTGACTCTCAAAACATCTGGCAGCCACGCTATTTCCAAATATATTGACATCCTGTGGCATTTGTGGTTGATATAGTTACTTTCAGAATAGTAACTGATTCATAAATCTTATGAAACCTTATATATCAATTCTCTCTTTATTGGAGAGAGTTCCTCCTCCTCCAGGTGATTGTGGACTTTATCGGGAAATTGGTGTGATAATTATAAAAGAAATACTGGCAGTTCAGTGGTTTTCCTGCAGAATTGTCTGTCTTTTTTTTTTTTTTTTTTTTTTTTAATCAGTCTTCTTTCCTCCTTATCATGCTACCTGCTTTAAAAATGGACATCATCTGTATTTAGTTTCGTACTCACAGAGTATAAGTGATTTCCCTGGCATAACACTGAGCTCACCGAGTATTCTGCAGGGTATAGCTGAGCAACCTGAGCGGCTAATTCAACACTTTGACAATCTTCTCTTAAAAATTCTCTATTGCCTTCTTTCTGTTTCTCTTGTTTCAATGCATTGTGTACTAACAGTGAGGGTGCTGCTGTTGGGCTACCTTCACTTTCTCTGCTAACATCCATATTCTCATCAGGGTTTGGTTAATGAAACCAGAAGTATATAGCACAATGCATTTACCTTTGATGAAGTTTTCTTTCTAAAGCTGTTCCTCGTCATGGGTTGTGATCTGCCTGATCCTTGTCGTGAGCTAAGCAAGCTTGATATCTCTGAATAGCTTTAATAACAAAGTGAAAAATAAATCCATCCGTTTGAGTACACTTTCTGTAAGACATCAAAACTCTATTGTAGGTAACATTGTTATTAGTTATTACCACTGGATTTCTTAGCTTCTGCTTTATTTTCCACCCTAATGAAATTGCCAGCCCTTGCTTCCCCATAGCAATTGATTTCAGCCAAGCTACTGTATGCTTTGGCAGAGATGTAAGTATTAATTCTTTTGCAGGTTCTTTTGCAGATACAGTCACAGATAGACATCACATTTCCATTTCTCTTTTTTTTAAATATTATTATTATTATGACTGTTGTGTTGTTTTACTTCCTTTGTTTTGTCATTGTTTACCTAAAAATTATGTACTATACTTCCCTAATTTTCTATAACAATGAATTGTATTCCATCTCTATATTTGCTATTGCTATTTTTGCTATTATTTTATAGATTTAATCTTAGCTATTTATATCATGGTTGTTTTCTATATGAATATATTTACCAGGTGATATTGGTTTTTTGGATACATTTGTTCAGAGGAAAACAGAGCTTTATAAGAATGTAGTACATTGTAGAACTCACTAAAGTAGGAAGCACTTAGAAAAAAAATGTACTGATTTCTTAGGGTGATTAAGTGTATTTAACTATATATCAAAGCCAGCATATGTTACAATAGGCTTTTTTAATACAGCAGGTTCAATCTATTTGATCAGTTTGGATGTTTAGCCTGTGACTTACAGTACTTTGCATAAGAGAATTGTTTTGTCAACAATTAACATTCCCTGCTTTTATGAAAGCCGTACTTCAGGTAATAGAGTATTGTTAATCTGCAACCAATGTGCTAAAAATTTACCTTCTGGCAATAACATTTCTATACATAAGCGCAGCTGAAAAATACTATTCTATACATATGCATAGATTTGAAGACAGAAAAGAGCACTGGGGCTTGAAACTCTGTGTAACCAGCAGGTGGTAGTGCTCGCTTAGAAATAAGTAGCAACTGAAAAGCCTCCAAGAACTTTTTTATTATGTATTGCTTTTGTGAGGAAACAATTTTATTTAAAAAAAAAAAAAAAATTATAATATTTCAGATGGCTTGTTTTAATTATATAGAAGTGTTCCTGAATAGGTATATACAGTGTAAGCACTTGTATATAAAATCAGCGTGTATGTAAACATGTAAAGCATTTTATACTTAGTTTACATATGAAAATGATATTATGACCTCACAGGTAACAGTCGTGTGAAGACCTCCATCTCAGAGGAATATTACAGCTGAACCTGAAAGAGTATTGGGGGTCACTGAGCCTGATCCTATTAACATTTAATAAATGGAAGTTTTTCCACTGATGTGGATGAAAGCCAGATAAGTCTGACGATAAGAAAGTCAGAGTTAAATGTCAAGATTTCAATTCTTCTTGTTCAGAGACACAGACACTGCTACACCATTTTGTACAAGGAAAACAACAGCCAAAAGGGAAAAGAAATTCAATGGCAGTGAAATTTAAAAAGTTAAAAAAAAAATTCAATTTATTCGTGGCATATTAACCACTTAGTAAAAAAAAAACCAAACTGAGCAAAGTCCTCTAAATTGCATGTTTCAGAAGTAGGACAACTCACTTGGAAGCAGAGGAATAATTACAAAAAATATCTTAGAATGTGTAAGAGTTTCATATGAATCTCTTCTTTACTCAGTAGTGCTGTCCTGGCAGGGAAATTGGCACAGGCAGCTAGTGTGTCTTCTTCAGGAAACATGTTTATGAGAACACCTTCATCACAAATTTATTTTTAAACTTGTCATGAGCAGGGTAGAGAAAAGGTTATTTCAGTTTAAAATTTCAGGATATGCAGGTTGGAATTGCAGTGGAAATGTGTATTTTTATGTTGAGATAAATTGGCACTTTGAACTGGAAAACAAAGTAATAACTCTAATTAGATTTCTGCAGGATGAAATCTTCACTTCCCAATGTTCTCAGGAAGGAAACAGTTGCAGCAAGACCTAGCTGAAATTTGTGGAGTCCTGCTCCAAAGAAGTTGGCATATAACTGTCCCTTTCCTATGCACTGAAATATTCTCCCTGAGGAACACAATCTATGCAGTAGATACAAGATTTCTAATCCCAAAGAGCAGAGCAGTCACCAAGGACTCCTGTGCTTACTTTTTCCCTTAGTTACTTCTAGACTTTGTATATTTTCCCACTGAATTTAATGGAGTTGGGGGAGTGTAAACAGCAAATTGTTCATAGGCACAATGGTAAGTGGCCTTCCAAATTTTTATTTTATTTTTTTTTTTAATACAAGCTTATTTTTTGTCCACATAGAGAACTTCACTTGTTTTAGCAGTGACTGATCAGATTGTGAGTGTATTCAGTCACAAACTTCCTTTACTTTGCAAAAAGAGGATAGATTCCTCCTACAGCTTTGTAGGCAGAGCTTTGTAACAACAGTCAACCCTCACTAGTGCTGCAACTTCTTCCATGTCCCTTACAGTTGGTGTCAAAATCCTCTCTGAGGCAATAGGACAAAGGACCATACACTTTGGATTGCTATGTACTGAGACAAGGATAGTCTATGACAATGCACTGAATTGAGAACTATGGGTGTGGAAATAATACAGTTTGCTGTGTGATGCTACTCTTACAGAATCCCCCAAAGATGTGCCTTTTGGCTTTGCATGTCATGCCTTGGGAAACTATCAAAGGACCATTCATAAGGAAATTGGTGTCCCCTTAATCGACACTGTATTTTTTAAGGAAAGAAAAAAGAAACATAGAAATAAAAAAAAAGATGTTACAGTTATTTGATGTTAAAGAGATACACTTTCATGTGTACCAAAAGACTGTAATAACAAATAAGACTGTAATAACTAACAAAAAAAGACTGTAATAACCAAAACCCAAAAGACTGTAATAACAATTTACTCTTATTACATATGTATGTGGTATCTTTTTATGGAATGTAATCCCAATGTACTTTCCAAACAGCAGTAGCAACTTCACTACCTTACACCTGGTAGATCCGAGAAAATTAGTGATTAGCAGACACATTTTCAGATCATTTGGTCACTCAGTCTTAGCAAGAGCTATAAGTAAGGAGCTCTGTTAAAAGGGAATTGACTGCAAGTGAGCAACCCAAGGTTGTGTAACAGATCAGTGGTAGAACTAAGTTCCCAGTTAAGAGATTCCTAGTCCTCTGTTTGTAGCCATGGGATCATCAGGTAGTCTATTAAAAAGCTAACATGTGGCTTTGAGGAATCCTTTTGTACTTTGCTTCTGCCAGACGCAGCAGCTGGAGCTCTAAAATTAGAGTTCGTGGCTGCTTGTGACACAGTAGGACACACAGGGACGGAATAGCTCTTTCCTGACACATGGGGGTATCATTTTGCTGTTGCTCCTCCTCAGTGTTCAGATAGCAGAACAGCTTGTCATAATGAAATAACAGAATTTAAAATTCAACTCAGAGAATATTTACACTCGCCATATCTGATGAGAGACTTTGAGTTTCCTTATTCTCCAAAACACACTCTCAAAAGACAAAGTCAATTCCGTTCACTTTGATGTTTGTCTGGAGAACAGACCCCCATGAACACAGGCCCTGTTCTGTTTTAAGGTCTTTAGACAATTTAGACACATCTTCCTTTCTTCACTCTTTCCCAAAATAAACTTTATTTTACACAAATAGGATTCTATATGTGTGCAACGTGGAGAAGTCAATTGGACAATTAAAGGGACAGGGTAAAAGAAGTCATCTGATGCTTTTTCTTTAACTTTTCATTTGACAGTTTTCCAATAACAATATAATTACTTGAATAAACAATTACAGAGTGAATCATAAATTGAGAAGGGAATGGAGAATGGAGGTTAAAAATCAAGAAAAATGTAGGAGGGAATACTAAAATCTGAATCAGAAAACAGAGAAGTGGTAACAACTGGCATCTCTGGAAAGCATTTGTAATAATTATGCTCTTGACTTAAACTGGAGGAGCAAAGAAAAAAACTCAAAGTTCTACTGTAACCTTAGGGGGTTGCTCTACCCCTAAAATTAGTGTAGTACCATACCCTGGACTTTTTAACCAAATGTTTCCAGTTAAAAGTTTGCTGAATTCCAAACACCTTTGCGGTCTCTTTCGTTCTATATACATGTGTAACCCTAAAAGCTCAGGAACTTAAAGTTTATCATGGTTTCACAGAATATCAGAGCAGCCATCTAGAATACATAACAGGATCCAGCCTAGCATCATTCCACATTTACTATTAATTGTCTTTTTACAGCATTTGGGGAAAAGCAAAGGTGAGGAATATATCTGTAGCTGAGTTTCAATCTTTTATATGTAAGGAGAATTAAAACTGAAGGACCATGTATTATTAATATAGAATTTAAGCATTAGATGCCAATAGAAAAAAAAACAGTTGAGCAATGCATTTGTTGTTCAATTTATGTGCCTTTAGGCAAAAGGTGCAAGCCTGTGACAAAAAGAGGGGGCGACGGGGGTTGGGAGGAAGATGTTTCTTGGGCTGCACTGTTTCAAAGAGAATGTCTCATATAAACACCATTCAGTATTTCTAAAATGTTCTGAGATGATGCATTCTTGACATTCTCGGATCTTGATGTTTTCTTATCTGCTTCAGATGGCACACACTGCAACTAAAGCCAGAGTGCCTCACCTGCTTTTCTAATGGTACTAGTATGTAGAGATACGCAGCATATCTGTTTCTTGTTGTATAAAAAAAAGCAATGAAATGTGTTTCCCTGGGTTTGTAATGCACATAGAAACCCAAACAGCAATCCTGTTTCATTTGAATTACCATTTCAGACACCAAGCAAACACCGCTCTGCAGTTTCTAAAATTAACATTCTTGTATCTCATCAAGCACCATTGCATTGTAGTTTCTAGTCAATGATTTCATTACATCTGTTACCACCGAAAAAACAATTAATAATTATAAATTTATAAAATAAATAGTTCATTGGCATAAGTGATTTGTAAAGGGGATGAACAGTATTTTTTTCTCCAAGAAATACCAAACGTTCTGATTAAACCATATTTTGATATTATCCTAAATTCCAACCCCAACTGATGGGGCACATTTTCTTTCCTGAAACTACCTTTGATAAGAAATGCATTACAAACTCATCAGTTTAGCTTCCTGTTAACAAAGAGACAGCAGCCGTCTGGATTATTCTAGATCCGCAGTGAAACTGCCACACTGTGTATGCTCAAACTAAAGCTGTGCAAGTTTGACAAGGGGCAGATGAATCCAGGAGTTATTGTGCAGGGGTTTAAGTCTATGCGGCAGCTGACGGTTGAAATAATCATCTATACATCGCTCTGAGCTAGCTGGGGAAAGGTTGAAGCTGTATATTTTCAACATATCTAGCCTAATGGTTAATCTGTTGTCTTGTGCAGGGGGTGCTGGGTGGAATCACAGCAATAGCTGACAGTTTGGAGGAATTGCTGTGGGTATTTTCAGTTGCCTGATTCACAAAGTGGTAGGTAGCAAAGTCTAAACAGGCTTGTCATTGAAAGAGGGAAGTCGTGCTCACTGTCACTCCCATCAAAAGAACTCCGATAGCCAAAAGCTCAATCAACATATTGATTATTTGCATTTAGTAATAGAGAGCTACAGCTTGTCCTCACCCACCACGTGAAAGCTGAGCTTTATGGAAGACGTGCCAGGTTGCAGAACGGTGATTGCTCCTTTGGAGGTCAGCTGGGAAGATGCTTAGGAGAAAGAGAACAGTTAAGATGGGTGGAGAAACAAAATATTTTTTCAAACCAAGACAGTTTAACTGTTAAAAACACTCTCTGTACTTCTAGGGCTGGATCTGGCATATCTGCACAGTGACATGGCATTACTCACTACAGAGATTAAGGGGGTGCAGTATGAATTAGACTGAAACAAAAATGAAGTGTCTGCAAGTGACAGCTCTGGCTGATGGCTGACTATGAAGGGAAACACTGTGCTAGTGTCTGGTGAAAAACGGTGCTGAAAGCCTGGCAGCTGATAGAGATGGGGGAGGAAAGGAGCAGTGGGTATCGGTGGTGGTTGTTTAGAATGTCTGGTTTTGGTCAGGATATTTTTTCTCCTTTAAAACACATTTTCATCTTCCCTTCCAGGCAAATCATGCTGAAGCCAGTTTCAGCCATTTTGTTGAAAGCGCTGTACTGGTATTCTGCCTTGTTACATTTAAATTAAAGCTCAGCCCAGTTTTAAGTTATGGCAAGTGTACGCTCACAAAAAATAAATAGAGATTGCCATAGGCATTAGATTAACTACATTGGTTGTTTTAAAAATGTTCAGGGAGTTGCAGATTGCATTTCAAATTATCTTCATTATAATAAATAAAATGTATAGAAATAGAAAGAGGCATGATTCCCTAATGCAGTCTGTAGGCAAGTGTATATTCATTGAGCTTGAAAAGGGAGTTCTTGAGGGTGGGGGGAAGGAATAGGAATGTAAGTGGTTTCAAAATACCTTTACATAAATCACATTAATATCTCACATTTTTTAGATATTATTTTTTATCTGTCTAATGTTGACAGGTTTCTTGGGCAAGTTCTGTACAGCATTTACCAAAAGTAGGTAGTGTTCGCCCAAGGTGCAATTAGGAAATACTACAGAAAACATGGAACTTCTTACTCTTACTCTACTCTTATCCACTTCCTTATTGTTTGCCATTCTCAAAAAGCTATTCAGAATTTTCTCTCAAAATGACCAGTAAGTGTCTCTATTCTTAGTTAACATCTTATGGATGCATGAGAAGTGTTATGAATAGTTCTAATGAAATTTGGCAGAATAAACAATGCAAGCAGCACACCCATCATGTGACTATTTGCATTGAAAATAAAGCATAGTCATATTACATAAAGAGAAACTAATCTAACTGTGTCTAGAAAATAGTTCTCTTTTAGTAGACTCGCTGGTGCTAAACTCATCTCATACTTGGAACCCTTGTGGATTTGGAGGGTGTGGTTTAACATTGCACAGGGGTAAAAGAAATTACCCCAATCCAGACAGTTTGGTTGCCAAACCTAGTGAGACAGTGACAGTATATAAGGATGTATTTAGTTCTGTATAATTAACAGCAGCCTTTGTTTCCCAAAGATGTTTTCTATGGAAATCAGCCCACGTAGTGGTGCCAGCACCCAATCAGATTTTTAAGAAATTGTTAATAAAAAGAAACTGCCTTTGCTGAACAACAGGATGCTATAAAAACACAAGTGTTTTTTCTGTACATTATAGGATGTAACTACAGAAGTGACAGTCAGCCTGTATTTCTCACCTAGTTGTATGATACTGCTTAATCTGAAAGCACAGTAATGTCTTGAGTTCAAAATTGCACCTCTGTGCTTGCACCTATAGTTCCATGTGTATCCTGACGTTCTTGTGTGTGTGTGGCACAGTGTCCATGTACAACTTGGCAGGCTAAGACTAAAAATAAACCAGTTTTACTCTTCTCAGGTAAAAAATATATAATTGTATTAGAGGAATGGAGAAAGAGATAATTATCTCTACCAAAATAGGTTATTCAGATATTATACTGTAATCTATGCTTTTCAAGATGGAGTAAAAAGATATAAGCCATTAACTGTTGTAGTCAGAAAAAAACTTGTACTATGAACAAGATATTTCATAGTCATCCACTGTGGGACTTCTTCCATTTTCATCTGAAACAGCTGAGCTCCTTCTTGGCAGGAGATTAGAGGTCATGGGATGAAACTGTTAGTTAGAACTTTTAAATCTGGAATAATTTGACAAAAAAAGGAAAAAAAAAGGCAGCTCTGTTAGCCCCATTGTTTCATGTTTTGCTTTTCAATGGTAGTACCATATTCGCACTGTCAGAAATAAGGGGAAGTAGGATATGTTTTAAGCAGCTCAGTTTGCCTTCATGCTGAACAAGATCATGTGGTGCTATTAAATACGAGGCCAAGCTCAAGCCATTAGCCATGCCGAAAGACAAGGTATTTTAGTTCTGGCTCATGCTGTGCCACTGCAAGCACAAAATCTTGGGAAAACTTGCTTATGTCTGCATGGAATATGCCATAAGACATACACTGTTATGGAAGTTTAGTGCTTAATAGTCAGGTCTGGTATCTGAAACCATCACTTACTGAACTCCAGAAGAGACTGTAAAAAGATGATGATGTTTCTTAAACTTGATAAGTATTATTAATAGATTTTGGTTGTCTTCCACTGTATGTAAAGATACTTTGATGCAGGCATGTAGATTTATAAAGATTATTTCCAGTATTACTGTCTGTAGTTTAAAAATAGAACTAAATAGATGCATTTCAAAGTGTTAAAATACATGCTTGACCAGTGACTTGTGTAGGGAGATAGTTCTCTGCAGATATATTTTTGTTATCCTGGAGGAATATCAAAGATAGAAGTACAAGATTTGACAAAAACCCAGTAACTCTGAGATAAGATTGATGATTTTCAAGTAGTGTATCCAATACGATACATGGCATTTTTTCTGGCAGTTTTACTAATAAAAGATATATGCTGTTCTCTGATGATTTAAAATCAATGTGAACTCTCATGGGTACGCATTATTATCATTATACTTTAAATGTTACTACTATTAGCAAAGAGCAGCATTACATTGTGACAGACTCTAGCTCTGTTCTCACTGATTTTTCTATCCACCTTAGAGTAGTAGCAAGCCATCAATTCAGAGGTCATTGAATGGGAATGGACACTGTCATTAAATAGTTGAACTTTGTTAAAAAGTACATTCAAGTGACTCTTGTGATTCACATATAATCACCTTGGTTGTGAGAGAGACAGATTTTTGTGCTTGAACACAAATGGCAAGCATGTGGATGCTATTTATGTGTCTTTCCCATTACCAGAGAGTGTTTCTAGCTGATGGTAAACTAGATAAAGATGCAAAAACCCATGCCAACCTCCTCAAATAATTTGGAGCTACTGTCTGCCCAAAGTTCTCCATGGAAACTTTAAGGCAATTGAAACATATGGAAATAATGCTGCAAGATTATCAGTCCATAAACTACTCCCTACCTAACCTCCTTGCCTCATGATACATAACAGAATATAAGATCTTAGTGGCTCAGTAATGTACCTCCTTCCCTATAATATACTTATTTAGAATGAAACAAGCATTGGGAGAAGATCATTACTGCATGTTCTTACCAGAAAAACATTTTATTATTGTTTTTTACAGAGGATGGCATTTGTTAGAGCTATTAATATGGGGGGTTGTTTAATTAGCTTTGATATATTAGAAGTGGAAGACTAAGATTCACAGTTTCAAGCTAAATCCATATTTAGGAAATTAAATTTATTAGCTTTTTTTTCAGTGGTGCTATCTATGACCTCCTGAAATTTACAGTATTCAGCAATTCTGAATACCCAACAACTTTTATGTAGGTTCCTAAACATCCGTTTAATTCCATTAGTATGCTTGCACAATTTTGAAGTGTTGACCTTACTTTTCTCTGTGATTCCTTATTTATTTTAATAGCAGCAGAGTGCTATACCTCCCCTGTCATTTTCTGTAGATTCAAAGGAATAAACATCTTCAACAGCTAGTAAATCTCAAAGCCTTTATCAATATGTGGGAAATAAGTGTTGCGTCAGACACATTTACCCTAGGATGGGATTATTGCTCAAAGATGATAATATTGTGGAATAATCCTTTTATAAGTATTCTTTTATGAAAAGCCATTTTTAGAAAAAACTTAAGAAAGCTGCAGGTATCAACCGTTATTTCAGCTGTAGAAACTGATACTTTAAGCTTTAAAGTCTGTAATTTCACATAATATCAAAATTGATTCATGCCTGTGGTTTGAAATAATTTTTAATAAAAAAAAATTAATTTAAATTTTTTCTTATTATTTAGAAGTAAAGAATGCAGCTAGATCAAGTTACTCAAAATGTTCATATCAATTCAAGAATGCAACTACTAATGCATTGGTTGGTGCCAAGTCTGCTGAAGGAATTCCGGAACCTGTTCCACTTGTTAATAACCGTAAAGGGAGCCTCTTCCTACCCAACAACCCCTCGCTACTGCACCTTAATTTATTGAGTTCTGTTGAACAAGGAAAATCTACGTACTGTAGATTGCAAAGGGCACTCAGCTTGCCTGTAAAATACCGCTACCACTCCCAAAAGCCTGGGTTGAACCAAGATCTCCGTAGGTAGCCCCGTAGTTGGATGTATAAGGCAATACAGATTGGTTTGTGCATGGTTTTGCAGTCTGTTTTCGATGTGACTATGACATTACTAATGCTCTGTTAAGTGCTTACAGACGTGGGTTTCTCCAGATGTGGTGATTAATAAGTTAATCAAGATAGCTAATGTTTCTAATGTTTCTGGGTGGTTTGTGCTTTACCTTTCATATGGTTTATTTGCTCTGAAGCATTTACACGCTAGGCAGAATGAGTTTTTCAGGTATTCTAGTTCAGGTCGTGTGATGTTCAGTAACATAGATGTTATTTCAAATTCCAGCTCTTTTGAGGTCTAAAAACAGTGTCTGAAATCTGTGTTGCTAGTGACCTGAGAGAGGCAGTGGAGACAGATTTATTTAAAAAATAGTAATAAAAAACCAAAGAAAAAAGTTACGAACTTGTCCACTGTTTCAGAAAGACATTCCCTTTATTTTGCTTAAAAAATGAAATGAGGATAAAAGTCAAGTAATATGTTGTTACAGATGTTCAGCTCCACGTTAAGGCTGTTAAAATTACCAGCACATCTTAAATCAATTCATGGAACATTGTCTGGAGGTTATGTCATTGAAATAATGAATCCTCTTTACTCAAGAATAAGCAAACATGTTAAAACATCAGTGTAACTTTAAATTAAACTCCAGCATAAACCGGAGCATCTGAAGCCTCATTAGAGTTGCCTGACATTTTTCTAGCACTGAGTCTTCCTGAACTGCAGAACTGTGAGATTCTCTGCCTATTAGACAAGTGAGCACTGGGTTGTTACAACAGTACATTAAGTGTTATACTTAGGGATGTGCAAACAAGCTCTTGAATTTTATTAGGACTCAGAAGCTGGATTGAGTTCCGATTCTATAAAATTCTGTGTCCAATTCTTGAACTTGTTTGCAATTTTCATGAAAGCTGGTAAAGAAAGTCTGTATAATATAATATGACTATATTTTAATGCAAATCCTGTAGCGTAAAGACATCAAAAATACTAAAAAAGGGGACACATTCTCATTAACAAAAGCACTAGGTCAAACACCCAACATTAGAGTTGAATTGTCATATATCACAGCCCATTATTCAAATATAGTTGTCTTTCATAAGAACTAGCAAATTTAAGACTCTCATTTAAATTAATGCAGACACAGGAACTATGAAACTAAAATGATATTTTATGGCATTACTAAAACTTTTGCTAGATCTATTTCTTTAAATATGCAGGAAATTGATAAGAGTATCTGAAGGATAATAATTAAGTATGTTTTATATCCTACTTACTACTAAGAAGCCACTTGTGGGTTATCATTGCATCACTTTTGGGAAGCAAGCCATAGGTAATGGTGTCCATTATTTACCATTCACATTTTTCAGCTTCATGGATTCCTTTTCCCCCATTTTAATGGAGCTGCGTTTCTAAACTGCAGATGCCCTGTGAACTCTCCGCACAGATTTAATTGAAAAACAAAATCTTGTTTGGATGCGATATGATTAAGATAGATCACCTTTCATTGCTGCAATGAGAATAAATGGTGTCCTTGCTTAAGCAAGGCTTTGTTATAGCAACAAATTGAGATCCCTCAGAAGGCTTTGCTAACAGGTATTAACTAGTGAGCCACATTAACCTTGGACTTTCTAGGCAATTGGTGACAGTAACGTAGTTTGAATGTGACAAGCAGATATCAAAAGAGGGAGCTTATTTATTGTAGATTCAGTACCCAAAATAACTGCAGACTGCTAGAAATCTAGTTCTAAAAATGGCTATTAGGGATGATTGCTAGTAAGACTCTGTTTTTTAATTGGGCGGATGGGTGGCATCACCTGGCAGCACTGGAGAACACAAATATTGGACCATATAGTACAATAGATCCTTATTGTACTAACTTTCGGTATTTGAAATGATCAGTCAGAAGTATTATTAGTTAGCTGAAAACTTAGAAAAGTACTCTTTTTTAGTAGTGTTTTCTATCATTCATAAAAATCTTTCTGGCTATAATATGATCTACAGTTGACTTGTGTTAATAGAAGATTTTGCACGTGGTCCTGATGGCTATATATCTTCCTTAAAGTGTTAAAATGGTATAACAATACACTTTAATTATGGTGCAATACTGAATCTCTTGATAAACATTCTATAACTCCATGACAGCAGATTAAATTAAGTTAAATTTATAATTTTTACTACCAAGAGAGCAAAGCATATCAGTTGTAACTAATTTCTGGAAGGAACATTTTGCGTGGTTCTTGTTCCTTTGATCTTTTAAGTGGTGGATTAATCAGATTGGAACTGAATGTTTATATCCTATTTAGAACAAGAGAGGACAGTGTATATCTGAAAAGTAACCTATTGTCTGTGTGGAATAGCATGCGAATAACTTTTTGATAGACAAGTTTAAAAGAAGACTAGGCCATTTCCAAGAGAGTGATTTGCAGAGGATGTTCTGAAATGCACAAATACTTGCACTTTGTTATAATCAGAAATAGAAAGATATTACTAACAAAATAATTCTGTGCATATTCACTTCATGTTACAAATAGCTAAATACTGAAGTGATCTAGTTTAATCTGAGCAAGCATCACAGAAAGAAAATTTCAATTTGTATATTTTTGAGAATTTTCTATGGGTTTATTTATCTCTCAGCCAAACAAAGAATGATACTTGACTAATGATCAATAAGCATTTCCACTATAGGACTCTGACTTCGAAAAAAAGAAAAGTCAAATGAGAAGGAAAAGGCTTTGTCTTTGGGGATGCTGGCCAAGAAAAAAAGAAATTTATGTTAGTGAAATAAATTATTATTAGACAGTCATTGCTCTGATCTAAGTATTACCTTTTACACTACTCTTTGGGGCATTTATTTTGGGATTAGCTTCTTTTTTTTTTATTTTTTTTTATTTTGCAATGCTTTCTTTTGTTTTGATTCCCTTGATGTGTTAGGTGATGCTAGGTCATTTAAAAAGATAGCACATCTGTCTTTTCTGGGCCCAGTCCTTTGGTCTTGACCAAGGTAAAATGAAGTTCTGTGGCAGACAGACATATAGAGAGATGTGATAGGCCAGAGTGGAGTCTGTAATAAAATATTGTTAGAAGAAGTGTTATAGCAGAAGGATACTGCTTAATTTCTTCTCAAATCAGTCTAAGGCAGGTGACATACATCCAGGTTTTGTTGTTCCTACGTAGCTTGTTGGAAATAGAATTTTTTTTTCCAGCCTCTGCTTCTGCACTGCTAATGTGTATTCAGCTCTTTTAATCTAGCTACTACTACTACTAATCTCTTTCCTTTTAGCTTTAAAGTAACAGCTTCCTAGGCATCAGTTATATTATCTTCTAGGTCATTTTTCAGTTAACAATAGGATGAGAAAAAAGTGTATTTTTCCTTCTTTATATTAGAATAATTCATCATTAGTGTGAATTTGAAAAAGCGGGCATAAGATAATTCTCTTTGATAGCACATGTAAACTTTATGCACAGATTATCAAGTGCAGTAACAATCTTGAAACAGTAAAGATGATGGTTAATTCTTAGAGATGAGTTATTAGGAAGCTGCACTTGTTTAAGCAATATGTACTGTGACGTAGGTTATCCAAGAGTAGTTTATGATTGGCAAAACCATAAGTGATTTTACCTCTGGAAATTGATCTGTCATTGAAAATGCACCTCATCCTCATTAAAAGATTGCATAACACATGCATCCTCTGTTATATAGGTATTGTCTCCCCACTTCCATTCAACCTCATTCTGTTCACTCCTGTTAAAACTCCCTTTTGTGAGAAGGGTAGAGCGATGAGGTCTGACTTGTGCTGGAGATCTGTGCACAATGGCAGGCTGTGTTCACGTTCCTGACTAACTGAATCATTGAACATCAAGGCATTGAATATTTTACATCTCTTCATGAAGACTCTGTTGTTTGGCATGTGAGGAGCAAGAACCAACTGGTGTCTAGTTCATTAGCAAAAGCGGGCTGGCAGCTGCTATGTTGGTATTGCAAATAGTACTTTATCTTTCTGAGAATATAGCAGAGCACTAATTCTACTTTTCTGTAGCACAGATTAACTGAAAATAACTCTAAGAATAACCCGAATGTGGTCCCCCCCTTTGTTTTTGACGTATGAAACCAATTTGAACGCCTGTGTTCAAAGCCCTGGTATTTTTCCCTGCTTCTCCTTCAAACCAATCTCTTTGACTAACATGTATTTGATTTTTATTAGTGTTGGGCCTATGTTAGCAATGAAGTATCAGTGCGTGAATGGACATAGAGTGTGTGTTCTTTGCTACTTCACTTGTATATCACATTGCACTTAGAGCAGTACTTAATCTCATGAGTTCCTTATATTTCCAGTTGAAGATGAGCAGCCGTCGACACTATCACCCAAAAAAAAGCAGCGAAACGGAGGCATGCGAAATTCACCCAACTCCTCACCCAAACTGATGAGGTAAGACTGTAAGAAACTCATATCTTCATCTTCTTTCTTCCTTCCTTCCTCTTCTCCTCCCCCCACTTCAAAAATAAGGGGAGGGGGTGGAAAAAAAAGATTGTTAGATGGTTTCTGAAAGGCTGAAGTATTTATTCTGTCAGCTTGTCAGCAGTTAATGATAGAGCTGAAAAAAATTCTGTCATGAAAAACAGTTTGAAAAGCTGTTTGAAAAATACATAGGCTTTAAAGTCTTAGCTGTCACCCTGTCCTGTCCGTGTGTAGTTCTTAAACAGCAGTGGCACTAATGATAGCACTAACCAATCAGGGGAACTCATGTGGTTAGTTTGCCTCAGGCAATTCTCTTTTTGTTGGATTCCCTCTGAGTACTGTTTTCTGTACTTAAGGCCATATGTGAGATGTATCATCACAATCAAAAATGAACCTGAATATTACCTTCCTTTTATCCTGTCGATTGAAATCAAATTTCTGTTAATTGATTTAGACTGATAAAAAAGTCTAATAATCTATGTACTTGCCAAAGCAAAGTTCAAAACTAATGCAGTTTTACTCAGGCTAAAAGCACATTAATTATGAAACACAGGGATTTTTAAGAGGGTAGTATATACTCTAAAAGTGGGTGATGAAAACATCATCTTGTTAGTGATATTTTTCCCCTGTTGCTATGTGTACATTATTTTACACCAGTACGCCTTTGTATAACTATGTAGTTTCCCTCCGTAGGACAAATTACCTCTAAGAGATTTGTTAAAACTAGAACTGCAACAAGAAATTGGAAACTATTAAAATAATATGGCATTTGCATCCTGTCTCACTGTGCTTCACCTTTTGCCTGCTCAAGTCAGTCAGAACAGGATCAGATAGTGGACAAGTTCTACAAGGAGGCTGTTCCTGCTGTGATTTTGTATATCTAAAGCATCCAGGCTAGAACCTCAGTCCATAACTGTATGCAGAAATAAATATCATAGCAGAGATTTTCCACTGCATATATATATGGACACAGACAGAAAAAATTAAACTTACATATATAAACAGGCACATTGGTGCAGTTTGGGGTTTGGGTGTATGTATAACTGTAACTGCTCTGCAGTCACAGAGGTTGTGAAGAAAATTAACATGAATATATAGTTCTTTCCATATATAAAATAACTCATTAATTGTCTTTTATTGTTGATAATTATTTTGCTCCTTTAACAACTCTGGATACAGTTAGGTAATATTCCTCTTTGCATTTCAGTCAGCACACTGGAATTTTCTTTGGCCAGTTACAGAAGCATCCATATTTGTTTATTGTTACTGCAATAAAGGGCATATTCAAGGACATAACTTCTACAAGTCGTCTTCATCTCTGTTTAGACTACAGAACCAAAAGTGAGATTGATTCACAGAGGAAAATGCACCCAGCTGTGGCTTTTTTTTCCTATTGACCATCTATTTCTGTTAAATGTATCATTAAAAGTTCCCTGCCTTCCTGTTAGCTCAGCCTTGCCCGTATGACACTGATTTACATGCTTGTTTACAGTTTATGAGGAAGAAGAAAATGAACATACTGGCAAGCTTCTCATTTTTATAGTGCCAGTTGTCATGCTAGCATCGTTTCCAATTTACTTACCTTTGGACAGTCTTCTTATCTGGTGCTAATAGTTTTAACCACTTTAAGTTTTTAACATGTGGGAGATTCCCCTCCTCTTCCCCCCTCACCAAATCCTAATTTTGGGAAAGTAGAAATAAAAAGAAAGAAAGGGAGAGAGAGAAAGAGCTGAAACATTTGGAGCTGAGCACACTGTCCCTGTTTGCTATGTAAAGTATGCCTCATTTCTTTGATCTTGAGTAATAATAATTCTGGGGAGTTATACTGTTTTCATATGCTTCAAAGCTGTGTCAAAGTTTTGCTGCTTAAGGGTACTTCTTTATTCTATTGGCTCTTGGGTACTGAGATGACAGGTCCTCTGTACTAGGTGCAGGCTTTTTCAAGTCATAGCCTTCAGCAAAACATCAAATTACCAAATACAGGGTAACATACTTCTACACAAATGCCTTTCCTGTAGATATATTATACCATATATATTAAATACTTTAGTGTTACACGGTACATTTTATGTGCAATAGAAAGTGATGGTTTGAGGTAGCCTTAGGGGTACTTTTTTCCACAAGCAGAAAAAGCTAGTGTATACCGTATCAAGTATGGTTTTTACAGGACTTTCTGCCCGAAGGCCTTTGTAAATAAGTAATGATCAACAGATTGGCTGTGGGTTTTTGAAAAGCATGCCTGTGTCAGTTTGCATGATGGGGGAAGATTTTCAAAGTGGAGCCTGCTTTCATTGCCTGCTGAAGAGGGACTGAGGGAGAGTAGTCATCCTGAGCCTGAGCTGTCTGCTCAGTAGCACATCAGAATTGCTAAACACAGGTCGAGCAGCGAGTGGAGAACTTGCCAGGCTTCCAAATCCAGACATTGTTTTCTTCCTCTTCGCCCTTGCTGCTAAATTTATTCACCAGCCCTGTGTTGGCACCCTCAGCCTCTCCCCAGATCCAACCGTCTCTTTGTCTTACTCTTTATCTACGCTGACTTAACTTGGGTTCAAGGTGCTAAATAAGAGAAAGTGGATTGAATCAGAAGAGAACTCTGTTAAGCTTTGTGTGTAATGGCCAAACGCTTTTCTCCTTTCTGATAAACAAAGGTGGGCTGTATTATCTGCTATTTTGTATCCTCGTAAATTACCTACAGTGACAGGTACTTGCTTTCCGGCCGACAAATCTTTAGTGTATGTCAGCTAAAAGTACACAAGAGGTAAATCAGCTAAAGCACTGTCATGTCTTTAGCTGATATTTATCTTTGCTTTTTAAATTTACTTTAAAAGCTCCTTTAAAGCCAGCTTCACCCTGTCCCTCCCACAGAAACAGCTGACTACTTGGCAGACCTTTCCTCAGCCATAGTTCTGGATCTAGATGGGGGCTGGAGGACAAGAAGTCTAGAGCATGTAAAGGATGAATATGTGAAACGTTCATTTATAAATTGTAATCAAAGTTGCGACTTTAGAATCACTTTCTGAGCAGCCCTGCAGTTAAGATAATGTTGAAAAAGCTGTGTAGATTTTAGATTTCCACAGTGGCTGGGGCAAATCAGGGAAGAGGGTATTATACCATGAGATAGAACTCTATGACTTCTGCTATCACTGGAGCAGAAGAGAGGACAGAAGCTATATCATAGGGGTTCCCTGGGACATCATGACAAGAGGTCTGACAGGTGCTTATTTAGACCTGGTGAGAAAGTGGGAATTTTTGAGATTTACTCACATAAGTTGAAAGCTGTATTACCAAATAAGATCTGGATAGATAGATTGAAGACATCTTTTCAATGTCATCTTTTTGATGTTGTTGTCTCTAAATGCCAATAAGTGAGTAACTGAAATAAATAGATGGTAGGCATACAATGTTCTTTGTACAGATCGCAAATGGTCTAGATTCTCATTTAGGAAGTCACTGTTCTAAGTGAATCCTACGTTGCATCAAATGACATGAGCAGAATCACACTGATGCAATACTGGAAGAATCTAATCAATCAGATACAAATCCTTCAAATTCTGACCATAGCTACAAATGTAAATTAACTAGAAAAATACTCTGCATTGTCATTGTTACTTCTATCTGTTTCACATCAACAGAAGTCTGTCCCATTAAATCCACAAGAACATCAGTATTATATGAAAATAACTTAAACAAGGACATCCTATTGCAATAAAAAGTAAAATCAAAAGAGCAAGTGGAAGGAAAAGGAAGGAAAGCTGTGAGTAGTAGGGCAATCGCATACCAGGTCTCCTTCTTTGTGAGATGGAGAAGAAAAGTAGAACCATTTGATGCCCCTGGTGTCATGCAGTAATAGCAAGTCACCTGTTTGTCATCTCACAGTTGCAAGTTTTGATGCATGTTATTGATGAAGAGCCACGTTAAGTATGAGGAGGCTATGTCACCCAAATATCAAATAGCAAAGCTAGTTTAAAAAAAAAAAAGTGTCATTTTGGATTCCAGAATGACCAGTAAAAATGTGAAAAGCCCTGGATATGAATCAAAAAGGCCACTTAAAAGGATCGTTGCTGGGGCTCAAGTCTGCACTTAATGCTTTGGTAGCTGCTATTGCATGAGTGGAATACACTGACTTGAAGGAAATGTCAGCCCAGCTGAGTCAAACTACCTCTTAATGCAAGAACAAATAGCATATGACAGGGCCCAAGGGGCCTGAAGAGCAAACAAATAGTTTGTCCCTGTCCACTCTGAATGTAGTGGTGTAGTTGACATAGGCCTCTAGACAAGTAGCATACTCAGCAAAGGGTCATTATCATTAGTGTCCCTGATCACATAAGAATCAGAGGCATCAGAGGACGCTGGGTTTTCAGTGTGTTGCCAAGGAGAATTTCATAAGCCTGAGGATTTTTCTTGATCAAGCATCTAAAATAATTCCCAACCAAACCATAAAACTTGCTCAGAGACTGTCAAGACCCAGCTAAATGACATGGAAAAAAGTGAGCTTTTTGGCATACATTTCCAGAAACCTAATGAGATTATTTATCTGAAGTTGGGGAGGAAACCTCCTGTCTTTTTTCCTGAAGTTGGATATAATAGGCTAAGTGTATGAACAATGGCCATTCACATTTATCTCCTTATCTGCCCACCAAGCTACATACCCTCAAATGTACACAAACATTTTTGCAAGTGCCACTCGGGATGAATTTGTAGTTCCCCTGCCGCTGTAATGCTGCCCTTCCATGAGCTGAAACTGTGAGCTTTCTCATAGGACCCCAAAAAAAAAAAGTGATGGGTGGTCTAGAGGGAAACATTTCTCAAGAAAAATCTTGAAAAAAAAAGTTCAATCTGATAATTTTCCATGACTCCCCTAAATCAGACATGATGTTAAGGTTTGAAGAGGTGAATGCTCACTGATTAACCATAATAATGGTTTATATTTATGTTCCTCAGCCTTGGAGACTTCCATCATGTATTTTAAAATTTATGTCCTTTGTTAAGGACTTACAAGTCTAACTTTATGCAGTGCTAACATGCAATGATAACGAAGCTGCAACACAGCAGGTATTTAACAGCACATTTCACTTCCTGATTGTGTTTTACAAGTTCACTACAACCAACATGAGCAACAGGAGTAGCTCAGTAATCACTGTGTTAGCTTAGACCTGTTTTTAACAAGGTTATAGAATGAAAAGGTTTGAATGATAGGGGGTGGTATGTTAGCCCTCTGACTGTTGCTGCCATTGGTAGTTGTGCTATAAACCAGGCGAGTAAGAACAGCATCAGATTTTTTTTGAGTACTGTGAAACCTTGCACAAGTGTTTTTTGAGATGAGAGCTCAGTATCAGGAAAGAAAAGGAGAATTTTCCAGCAGAAAAAAAATCAACCGGCTTTTTATATAAAGTTCAGGGTAACAGAAGATCCACTCAGATCAAGGCAATGGAAAGAAAAAACTCTTTAGCTTTAAACTGGGTTTAAAGAAAATAATGTATTCTTAAAAACTTTAAGTTGAGAAAGTGGTAGCTTTTATCATAAAGTATAAAGGCTACACACTTCATTTAAGCGGCAAAAAAAACTCCCATATTTTATGTTGCCACTTAACTGTGGGTTTATTTTTTTACAAATGAAAAATTATTTTTTTAGGTATATTGCTAGTTCAAAGATTGCTAGTTCTGCAGCTTGAGTAAATATAAATGCGAAATAAAACCAGAGGATACATTGGCTGTGTGCCTTGTCTCTCCTTTATTAAATTGCTCGTATAAAAGTCTAAAAGTTAACTATTTTGTTACTTCTATATGTGAGAGGATTCATACTTCTGCAACGTATTCTGAGCATGTCCTGAGGTATCAAGATACTTTAATGAGCAAGATTCTTACAGTAAACAGCTCTATATCAGTGTCCTTAGTAGTCTTGATAAATTAACATGAACTCTTCAGAAAGGCTTCTGAGGATAAAAACACACTTCAGCAACATCTGGGTGAGGGAGAGAGAGGGAAGGAAAGAGAATTAGTTAGTGTTCTTAGCACTGTAATTCAGCCCATAAGCTTGCACAGGGCAATAGGTACCAAGCACTCTATTAAATTTATTCTTCTTTGGAGATTTAGGGAGAAAGTCCAGCATTGTGAGATTGTAGCCAGTATTAGGATAGCTTCTAGAACATGACAACAAAAGAATTTAACAGTAAACTGCAAGTTTTCTTTCTCTTGTCACACTGGGTTTTCTTCTCTAAAGCTCCGTGCATCTGGGCACTGAATCCTCACGAATTTAGTTGCTGATTAACCTGTGAAAGGAAAGATCAGTAAGAGAGTGTCATTAGTGTAACACACATAGGCAACAAATTCTCATTACAACTTAATGCCATCCACACAGGCTGCAGAGGGTCACAGGGAATGGCTAATGATAGCCGACAAATGTTGGGTGTATTAGTCACAAAACATTTGCTGAATTCCATCAGAATGTCGTGACAACCTTTGCAGCTAGTCCCAGCGAGCTGCCGGAGTCAGTGGAGTTTGCCTGTGACAAGCCGTCACTCTATCTTGGTTGAGCTTTATAGCACCAGTCAAAGCAGTCAGAGAAGATTGAAGTGACAGAGGCCCACTGAGTAAATAGTGAAACATGCAGCACATCATGAAATATTCAGCCAGGGTGTAAAAGCTCTAAATGCTTTTTCAATTATTAGCACCTGCACTGGCTGCATACATCTAACACTAACAGCATGTTAATTGCCACAATTTGTTAGGGTAGTTGTAGGAGAAATTTCAAAGGCACGAGACATTCTAACGTGTCTTCAGCTCCTATATTACCTTCAGCAAACCTTCTCCTTCTTCCAAAAATTAAGTCTGTGTGTGCATATACTCACAAACACACATCCACAGTGATCCAAAGTCAGGTAAGAAAATGCAAAATTCTTGGCCCGCACACAAGGTGAGTTTCAAGTCCCTGACATCTTTTTGTGGGCAAAATCCAGATATAGTATATCTATCTGAGAAAGACATAATTGCAGACTTTAACAAGCACAGGTTAAAGAGGAGTTGTGTTGTTCCCAAGGGTGTTTTGCCGTTGATTTTATATAAGGACAATTTTATTGTAGAGCAGAATAAAAAGTAGCCAATACATTGTTTTACTGATGTGCAAAGACTTGTTTATTTTCAAACAATACCAGGGTCCCTACTGGTCATATAGTATTCTCATTCCCAGTGCTCAACATATGTAGCAGTTCCACTGCACATCAATGAGGGCACATTGCTCTCATGGTCAAAGTTTCATATGAATGATAGCAAGAAAATTAAGGTAAGGGTGACAGAATCCAAAGATATGCTAAACAACAGTCATTTAATGAGGCAGCCATTTGGCCCCAAATGGTCCTTTCAGTTCTGTCCATCCCCAGTCATTACTCAGAAGTTCCAGACTCAAAAACTCCAAGTAAATAAGTTTGCAGTAGTTATGAATGTATGCTAGGAAAGCAGTGCTCTTTAAAATGTAATGTTCACTTCCTCGCAATAGGTTTGCTGGAAGTGGGATTTATGGTTTTGCTTTAGGCTGTTGTCTTCCAGGCAGGCTTTTTGGGGTTGCAGCCGTAGCATGGCATTTAGTGTAATTTTCAAGTTTAATTGATCATAAGTGGCATTATATGCTTTTCAAAATCTTGAAAAGATGGTATTTTGCTCTTCATTATAAGTCATGCGTATGTAATATCTGCCATAAGAACCAGAGAAGTTATTTTTAAACTGAGGTTATGGGTGTAGGAAAATTAACTTTTGCTCCTTTTCTCCCATGCGTGCTATACGTGCCTGTCTTTTCCTAGCTGGAATGACCAAATGCTTTGGTCATTGCAAGCCATAAAACCCAACATTTCAATTAAAACAAACACTGGATTTTAATTGGTAGAAGGTGGTTTTTTTCCTATCATTTGAATTTTTCAAACAGATGACTTTACAGCCCTGGAGAACATAGTAGCTGCAGCCCTAATACAAGCATTTCCCCAGTAACCTGCCAATGTGACTCAGGCATGGCTTGACAGGGCCATCTTCATGGGTGAGGGGGGTAGAGAGGCTCTAGAAACATTCAGTGCATGATTTGGCTGTAAGGGCAACAACTGTAATGCTTTGCGTAACATGAATTTTAATGGGAAGAGGGTGTCCAAACCCCTTAGGCGGATTTGACAGCCTTGGCCTCTGTGTGTCTGTCTTAATTAATTTTTAGTATTTGCAAAGCAGGTTTAGCTCACCAGATTAACAAGAGTCTATATGTCCAAAATAGTAATACTATTTTTTTATTGTATTACTTCATAAAATGACCATGGTGTTTAAAAAAAAATGTCCAAAGACCAATTCAGTTTTTAAGTACATAAACCAGCATATCTTCTAACATCTGAGGGCAAAGTTGGACCTTAGTTGCCATTTTCAACCTCCATAGACATCTTCAGGTGTTGCTTTACTAAAAATGAAAAGTAATTGATTAAAGAGAGATATTAAAATAATAGTTTAGCCCAGAAGATTAAAATTTAGTAAGCACACACATATGTAAAACCCCACAGATTCTGAAACACAAAGCATGGCTGGTCTTATCACGGTTTCCTTCTCAGGCATAATCCATTCTCCTAGAGTAAAAGTAGTACAAGAGTATCTATTGGAGTACTTTCTCGTTGTGTGACGCATCCTGTTTGCTTCTTTTAAGGCTCTCACTTGCCGTACTCCAAGCAGCGAAGCAGCGGATCCAAACAGTTTATCATATTGCAAATAAGCGCACGTATTGATTAAGAAAAGAATTTTTTTTTTTTTTAAATCACAACTTGTTACCTAAAACTTCAATAGGGAATTATATCTGATTATTCACATTCTTCATGCCTTCCATAGCACGTGTCTGTTGAAACAAGGATCACTATAAAATATGGTATTGAGGTAAAAGTCTAATACATCTTTAGCACAAGCTACTTTGAATATTCCCTTTTAGTATGCAAGGCCCTGACCTAAAAGAGAACTACACTAGGATTTAACCACACACAGAAGCTAAAAATTGCCTCAGACTTCAAGGCAGTTGACCATAATTTGATGTCAGATATCTGTTATCACCTGCTTTGTTATAAGATTCCTTTCAATATGTATCATTTCTGTGACTGGGATTAGAGTATTGCTAAATGCTCATTTGTGTGAAAGCTTCAGATGATCTACTTAGTTTTAAATCTCAGAGCAGAAAAGAAACATTGATTAGAAAATTAGAATACGGCATTTTTTTACAAATTGATTTGTTATAGTTACTCTGATGAAGGGAAAATTCATACCTATATGCATCTAATTTCTGAAAGAAAAAGGAGTTAATTTGACCAGTGAACTTTGCTTTTGTTTCAGTGCTGTGCTGTGACAGACTGGTGGAGAAACGTCTTGTGAAAGTTTAGGGCAGGGGAAAATGAAACAGTAAAACTTTTTTTCAGTGGAAGCTCCTGAAGATTCCTAACCTTTTGGCAACATTTCTTATTTTGAAACACATGGCTGCTACATTCCATCAGAAAAAATAGCGAGGACAGATTACTGCTAGATGTTGTCTGAACATCATCAGTACAACCTCCAAATGGAATTGTATCCATGCTTGCAGACCTCACTGTGCCAGATGCAACTCTGAGCAGCAAGGAATACCCTACGAGCAGCAACAGAGTCAACTCTCAGCCAAAACTACCACAGCTGCAGCTCACTGGGAGTGGAGTAAGAGAATGCAGAGCCTAGATACTTTTCTAGAACTTAAAAAAGAAAAGAAAAAACAACAACAAAACACAACAACCCCCCAACAAAACCCTTTGGTACAGCTTTTGCACCAAGAAGCCAGCTCTGCTTCCTATAAGACAAGGAGCACGCTTGTGCAAGGCCTTTCATTACAAAACCTGGGGTAGGGTCAGAGACTCCAGGTAGTCCCCTAGAGACTCCTCAGCTGCCAGGGGGTTGATATTGAAATGCGCTGAACTGTATCTCTGTTGAGTGAATGTAAAAAGCTTTGAAAACATAGTGTTTCTTTTTCCAGATGAGTCTGATTTATGCCTTTGCCATGTAGTGCATTGCTTTTTCTTAAAGCATCAAAAGATTCTGGTTTAAATGGAACATTGCATTAATAGTTTCTCAAGTTCTTTTAAGCTGCTTTCCATGGAGTTGACTCTGAGTGAAATGAATGAGAATTTTCCACTGATTTCAATGGATATATAATCAGTGGCTATAAAATTACACAAATTAATCATCCTGAAGGAATTAGAGATTATACCTTTCTTAGGCATGCAAGCATAACTGTTTTAAGCATGGTAACTTATCATACTGTATTCAGGGTAAATTAACCTATATCATACACAGTGTTCAAAGTCTGCTTCAGTAGACAATGCAGAAGAGAGGTTCTTACCACAGTCTGCTGGCTTATATGCTTCAAAAGCAGTAAACTTTCCAGTTTTGAGAGTTTAGCCAACACGGGCATTTCTTTAACAGGCTTTAAAAGGCTTTAAAATTTGGCTACATGTCTCAGAGTACTTGGCATATTTCTACGTTGAGAATATTTTCTCCTTTGAAATGTTACAATTCTGTATCAGAATATTTCAAACATTCATGACAAAAACCTTAGTTAAAGACTGTAGTTTTGCCAGGCAAAGCTCTGTTCCCTCCTTGAATTTAAGATTTTAGGGTCAGTTTACCCTAAAAGCCTTGTAAACACGATTCTCCCTCTAATGCTATTGCATAATGCAATCACTTAGGGGTCCTCACTAGCATCTGAGAGTGTTAGAGTCACTTAGTACTTAGCGTAATGTTTGATTTTAGCATATAAATTAAAGAACGGTATGTGTCTGTGCCTAGATGTAACTATATTGCTGGAGAGCAAGTTTATAAAAATGTCTTTTATTTGCTTCTCCTTTGAGAAACCTTGTGCTTTAAAATCTTGCTGGAAAAGACACTTAGAAGGTTATCACAGGTAGAGTTGTCCACGAAAGTGGACATTGTTGTTTGGCATTAAAATCATGTATTCCAGATGTGGGCATTTGTTAGTCAGTCTGCTCTAAAATGACATACTGTTGAATCTTTAAAGGGCTTCAGTTTGGGAAAGCAAAATATGATTGGGCAAATTGCTAAAATATTTAAAGTGCAGCCTGTTAAAGCTTTTACTGCGAAGAGCATCACGTCAGAAGTTGTATGTGGTAAAAGCAAGTAATTGGCTTTCCATACTTATGCCAGTCAGTCAGCATGGGGCTCTGGTCCTATCCCTTCTACTTCATTGCAGATGCTAATAGCAACTCCAATATTTATTTTGGAAGGGTGGGACTGGAAAGAAAAAAAAAAACACTTTTATGGATGTGATGGTGTCAGAAAGCCTTGTTTAAAATTAAATGGCTATTGGTGTAGAAAGAGTATAGAAAATCTTCAAAACTGCACCCAAAATTTTAAAATTAACTTTTTTTTTCTTTTCAGCTTTTGTTTAAAAGTGCCCTCATTGAAAGCATGTTAAAGTGTACATACATTTCATTTTTTTTTACTTTTATCCCTCTTTGTACACAGCTCTTGGGATATCTTTCCATCCATAATTCATAATATTTTCCACTTATGTTGTCCTCAACTTGTTTTTCCCCAGGCATGACCCCTTGTTAATTCCTGGCAACGAGCAGATTGACAATATGGATGCCAATGTGAAAAAATATGACTCTACAGGGATGTTTCATTGGTGTCCAGCCAAGGACATTGAAAAGGTCATTTTGGTAGGTATTGGTGACAAGTTGTTTTTGAAACGAGGTTATTTGAACCATAGAACTGATATCTAATGGATTAATAAAATTAATCTCTTCTATCGTTTTAACTCCAGCATATTGAAATCAGAAACACAGCGTGGTGAAATCAAACCTAGCATTTTGGTTAAATAATTATGATTATATAAATCTGTATGTCAAGTGCAACAATAAAAATTGGTCCAAAATAGAGAATTTCTTTTTCATAAGCTGAAATTTGCATAGTGAGTTTAAATCTTTAGAGAATTAAGATTGGAAATATTTAAATGTTTACGCACCCCATTTATCTCTTCACACAAGGCAGTAATGATTCTAATACAGGCAAGTGTTGCTTTGCATTATGTCTTATTTATGTGAATTTTGTTCTCTTAGAACTTGTCTCTCAATTTCCAACATTTCAAGATACCCAAATAGGCCAGAGTAAGTAGTACTACTACTCTGCCTTTCTAGCATGTTGCAGTGAGCCTAGTCTGTTTGTTTCGTTTGTTTAACTGGGTAAACCATCAAACTGACTCAAGTCATTAAAAATAATTAGAAGGCCTATCACAGTCTATTTTGCTCAGTGAAAGTTTGTGCCACTTGTGTTCATGTACTCATACCTAAGAGTAACAAGTAACTAACTCCAGATCTCATACGCAAAACTGATGATATTTGAAATGAACTCCCCGGTGGATCTTCACTTTGTCGCACTTCATAAAGCTTTTTCTGAGTCTGCTCTCTTAGATTTTCCTGCACTGTGGCATGGTGTAGCTGACGATGGTGACAGCCCCAGTTTATTCTAGTAATCAGGGGTTAAAAGCTTGTCTCCACTTCTCCTCAGGGCTTGCTGTAATAACTGTGACGTTGCCTGGAATTGCAATATCGGTGTTTAAAAAGCCAAGCAAGTAAATTCCAAATTCCAGAGACTGAGCTGTGAGACAGAGTTTGACTGAACAGCTCTAAATAGTATGCATTTGTATGTATTCAGCAGGAAAGGAGGGGCAGCCCTGCTGTACAATACTTCATAATAGACAGAGATAGAAGTCTGCCTTCATGCTCAAAACACATTTTAGCAGACAACCTTTAGACGTTGTCCCACTTTGAAAAGTGTTTCTCAAAAAATGGCGCTATGAAATGCCTCTTTTATCATCTCTTGGTAATGCCGTGTCAGCGTTTCCCCAGCTAACCTGTGAATCTGTAAGTCTGACCAGGTCCTTTCTGCTTCATGCATCATCACCAACAAGAACACTGCCAACACAATGCTTCCTTACGCCTTTTCAAACTCACAGTCCACAATTTATGTCTACGTTCATATCCATGCAAATTTAATGCTGCCCTTAGAGACCACACAAGTACAAATTAGTACATAATTTGAAGATGATAGGGTTTCCCAGTTTGTCTTCTAATTGATACTTGATGATGCCTCAGTCAGAAAAGAACTCATTTTTCTGCCCAAGGTCTGTTTTGGCTCTGTGAGATTCCAGCAGTATCAGGTAGTAAGAACTTCTTTGACATACAATCAAATGTAAGTGGCTACATATAGATGGATGACTATAGAGTGACATTTTCTACATAATTCCTTTCAAGACTTGGTCTCTGTCTTGTAAAGCCTGAGTCTTTGAGACCCATAGGCAGAGGCATGGGACAACTTACATGCTTCACTTGAGCATTTGCTCATGTCTTCTGCTGTTTAGAGGGCCAACACCACTATCTTGATAGAGTTGTATGAAAATCAGTGTAAAAAAGAACATATACTATGGATAAGTGAGGGGAAAAAATTGCAGTTCACTGCTGTCTTAGTTTTATTTAGTGGCAAAACTTCTAAGTAATGATACTGACTGTACAACTTCTTGGCAATATGATGTCAGTGGATCTGCAGCTACTTGATGGAGTGCAAGAATGATAAGACTGGCTCTAGAAATGAAGATATTTTTTTCCTAATGAATTTATTTAATCATCCTGGTGTTTGAGTTGCCTGCTCAACTGACATTACCACTGATGAAATTAGTGCAAAAATTTATTCTTATCACTGAGACAAAAAGATAATTCTCAATACCATTCAAATGTTCTCCATGAGACTTTTTTCCTTCTATCTATTCAAGAACTCAGGGAGTCTAGTGGGCCTGAAAAATTAGTATTAGTTGGGATCTCGCACACTAGCTTTTTCTTACTGAGAGGAGGTCTGTGGAGTATGGTAGGCATCCATTGTAGAGCAGTGCAGTGTAGAGCATTGATTGCTTCTCAGGGTAGCAGCCACTCGTCCTAAAATAAGAACTTCAACTCTAAGAGAATAGTCCTCAATTCACAAGATGTGTGATGCCACAAAACCCTACTAAGACCATTGGGCACTCACATTTTCCTTTTCGAGTTGGTCCTGAGACAAAAACACTAGGGATTCATCAGCTAAGACATGGGTTTGCATCTCTTTTCTAAAATCCTAAATTGGTTAAATGCATATTAGGTCAAATTCTGTTGTTCTTAGTTAAACCCATAGTACTTTGATTGTAACCAGAGCTTTAATCCACATGTAGAAACATATACAGGACCAGAAGTCAGTCCCATACAATGTCTTCCTGAACACTGAAGGATTTGCAAATAAGAACAAAATTTTCTTCTGCTGAGCACATTTAATGAAGGATAAATAAGGCTAAAATGAACAACTATTATCAAACTGCTTCTTTGTGCATGAACAATATTGACAGTTGTGTTTTTCCTGGTTTAAAACTCAATATATGATTTAAGCTTCCCTTTGTTTCATTTCTTCCTTGTCTTTTTGTTTTGTTTTTGTTTTTGTTTTTTTTTTTTAGACTCGAAGTGAAGCAGCGATGACAGTTTTAAGTGGGCATGTAGTCGTTTGCATATTTGGGGATGTTAAATCTGCTTTGATTGGATTAAGAAATTTAGTGATGCCATTACGAGCCAGCAACTTTCACTACCATGAACTCAAGCACATTGTGTTTGTGGGTTCACTTGAATACCTGAGAAGGGAATGGGAGACACTGCATAACTTCCCCAAGGTTTCAATCTTGCCTGTAAGTCCAAAGCCATATTATTGATACTTTGTTATTTAGGACACCAACTGGACAGATTCATATTGACTTTGATCTTAGGCTTTTTTACTTTTGTCTACTTATAGGCCTGAGGACTTAGATTTTCCCTTTACTGTGTCTGTGAAAACAGAGCCCTGTGAGACCTTATTAGAAGATATTTGCCGCAGTGTTCAGTTCCTCGTCATCCTCATCAGATGAATTTCAGCTGCTATCAAATGTATTAGCTGTGTTATATATTGAACATTCACTGTAGTGCACTGCATGTAGCCAGTTTTGATGTTGTGATTTCTCTGACAGAATGACAGTAGTTATTTATGACATTATTTATGTATTTATACCCAAAAATCCTTTGGAAAAAAATTATTGTTACTCTGTCTACATAATATCTATCTATATTCATAAAAGCTTCCTGTAGACTGGCCTACTTTATAAGGAACATTGCCACAGCATTCAGTTCAGGGTCTTGCCGTACTCATGTATGGAAGTATGGCAAAAGCCTGACCCTTTTGAAATCGATGAAAAACTCCTATTGATTTTAGTAAGGACTACCACTATAACTACAGTTCAGAGGTCCTTTTTCTCCTATATAGCGTTATCATTCACTCGCGTGCCCAAAATGTAGAGACACGAGCTCCAGGACAAACAAATGAAGCCCTTCAAGCTAGTGATCTTAGGTGATCACAGCTGTAAATGACCCACAAAGATATAGGCAGGAAGGAAATGAGCCCATGGTGTAAGAACGAAAGAGAATGCTCTGTACGCTACAGAGTAAAGTTAGTTTGTATGGTTTTTATCAGAATAAAAAGTTATGAATTTACCAGTTCTTAATAATTATATTTTAGCAGTTAAAAATAAATAAATGAATGATGGATGTAACCTAAACTGATTAATTGGGAAAATAGCTATAGAATGGAAAGACTGCCTTCACTTTCTGATTAATTCAGGCTGTAGGTCTTTGTTACTGTAAATGCAGTTTTAGTGTTAGCCCTTGGCTTTTTTCTGTAAACTGATCCAACAGATGGTGTCACAAGATTCTCTGCTGTCACAAAAATGGTGTCAGTATCAAATTTGGTCAGTTAATATCCTCCTCTTTCTGCCAATTCCTTTTAATTCTAGTCACTGTGAAAGCTAAAAAACTAAGGAATCAGAACTAAATTAATAATACTGTTGAACGGTGGAGCAGAATAGAATCCAACTACTACTTCCAAACTGTCCAGTATATAATGTATATCCATTGTTATAATGAGTATTTGTAAAGTTTTGATCATGAATTCTGAAGAAGCATTAAGGAAATGTACACCACTTTTACATTCCCCAATCAATTTGCACCCAAATTTGGAGTAGTTTTAGACTAATTTCCAGTTAAACAGCTTAAATAGTTAATGCGCCTTTAAAAATACAGAATACATAAAGGAATTGTGTCTTACACAGTTATCAAAGGTGCTGAAGACCACGCAGATTTTGTTACTGCTTTTTCTTTTTTCCCCCCAGCCTATCTGTTTCAAAATGATTTATATAAAGTTAAAAATATCAGCATTATTCTGATCTAATTATACTAATTTAAAAGTCTACTAACAGTTCTGAGATTGTCCTGGTAGGAATCATGTGTTAAAGGGAGGCCACTCAAACTCATTTCCTACTTGTCTGTTCTTTGGTTCAGGAGGTAAAATTTGCTGCTGATATCTGATGGGGATGTGGTTACAGCTGAATATAAAAACATTTGTTCTGGTTTAAAAAAAATATGGAGATTTCTTTTAAAGTCTGTATTAAAAGACACATTTAAGCTGCTGAGAAAACTCTTAGAAAGTAGGTAAATGCCAATTTTAAATATCCTCAGGCAGCCTTAATTCTGTCCCTTTGCATAAAATCATTAGGAGTAAGCCTTTAATTAATTACATGATTGCATATTATTTTTCCCCACAGGAATCCTGCTTCACTTGGTGCACAGTACGGATACAAAGGGCAGAATTAAGGTGGCAGGAATAATCATATCCTAACTTTTGAGTACTTTATAACTAAATCATATCTGTTCAATATATACTGATTTCCACAAGGTTTCATGCCTCAAATTATTGAAAGTAACATGGAGTAGTGAGGCCAGTATCTGAAACTAGGTGGCCATTGCTGAATAAGAATTGAGCTCTGCCTTCACTTTGTGCATTTTAAATTCACTTTTGCATTGAATATTCTCAGTGGAGTTCAGGAGTTCACCATGAGTGATCAGGAGATGGAAGAGTAGGGTCTTGACTCGGTTTTATGAAAGTCCCTGTGTGACAAGGGGACAGCTTAGTCTCCTCATCATCATTAGGGTCTTCGAGTACCAAACCATGTGAGGCAGCAGAGCAGAATCTAGTTTCCATAAAAAAATCTTTTTTTTTTTTTTTTTCCTGGACCTTGCAGCCCCTGTGACATAAACTTAATATTCTGTAACTAGAGATGTGGACTGTAGGATGTGAAAAGCAAGTGTTATCTTTAAACAAAACATAATGGGTTAAGTGTCATGTCTCATTTATGTTAACTATGAAAAAAACCCATGAACTACCACAACATTTCATTTTAATTATTGCATTCTCAGATTGAGAATGGTGGAAGCAGGGGATGTTGCATGAGTTTTGCCCGTTAAGATAAAGTCTTGTTTGAAAGCGTTTGATCACACAACTTTGAAGATCAGTGTGCTTTCCTTCTAGAAGCACCAAAAACATGCATTGAAAAGGATTAACCTTTTTTGTGTATTGCTTCAGGTAGAAAAAAAAATAGCTTTATCCTGATTGCACCTCAAATGTGTAGGAAACATAATGTGTTCCTGCTTAAATTGCTATTCTTTTGCCCAAGACCATTGTGACTTGGTAGTAGATAAATAGACATTTAAAACACACCCCTTGTTATATTCAGAGAGCCAGAGGTTGCCACATGATAGCAACTTAAATCAAGACAATTTCAAGTCACCGATGAGATGTAGAATGCTGGCATTATTCCTGTTTCTTGTTTGTTAGTAATAGCTTGACTGAGTATTGAGACTGAACCTAAAATGCTGCCATCAGCACCAACTACCCTTTAGATTAGCACACATCTCCTATTCCCTGGCACATAGTTAGACCAGCTTAATGTCAGAGCATAAAAAAGATACTTGTTAAATAATTTCCCAAAGCTCCTTCTCAATCTTTAATTTGTTTTTCTTTTTTTTTCTCTCCTGCCTCCCCCCCCCCCGCTTTTCTCTGTGCCGAAGGGTACGCCATTAAGTCGGGCTGATTTAAGGGCTGTCAACATCAACCTCTGCGACATGTGCGTTATCCTGTCAGCCAATCAGAATAATATTGATGATGCTTCGCTGCAGGACAAGGAATGCATCTTGGCGTCACTCAACATCAAATCTATGCAGTTTGATGACAGCATTGGGGTCTTGCAGGCTAATTCCCAAGGTAAGGACTGCCCTATAATACTTCTCTGCAGTGCCTACAGGGGACAGGACCTGGCAGGAAGAATATCCCTCACTCAGTAATTCAAAGAGCCCTACATCAACTTGCTTGACAGTTAAACCTGCTGATTGGTATGATGGCTTTTAAAGGGACAGTCACATAGCTTCTCTGCTACATCACAAAGCACATCTTGCAGAGGAAAAATGAATGAATGTGAAACTGGAATTTTTTACTCATTTTTAAATTTTCCTAAAAATATAGATAAAATCATTGCTTTCTCACCCTGCCCTGCTCTGTGGCTTTCTTACCAGAGCGGTTTCTGTTATAAAGCCAAAGGTAACTCATACTCACTTCAGAATATGTGAAGCCTCTGTCTAACAAGATTTCTTTTTTGTGTAAAGCACGCTGCATCCACAGAAAAAAACCCTGAGTAATACAAGCCAAAAAGTAAAACAGAAAGAACAAGATTTTTAAATTGTCTTTACAGTTCTTGTGCCTTCTTGCTCAAAAAGCCACTTAGAATTAACTCAAAGCTGATTTCTTGCCATGGTTTGACATGTTCTCATCCCATTTAAGGACATTGAACAGAATCCTTCAGATTTTACTGAGAGTAGGGGATTGATTCATAGGTAGCCAAAGGCTATTTTACACCAACTGTGCCTGTGCAAAGCAGCTGCAAAGCAGTCATAAGCACCCTGGCAAAGACCATCAGTGTAAAAACAATCATCTTTCCATCCCTGAAGGGTCTTGCAGCTTATGCAGCTGAAGTCCTACCTTTGATAAACCTATTAAGTGCTGCAGTAAATATTCCCTCTGGATCTAGCCCTGCTATAAATGTAGGTGTAGAAAGGATAGTGCTTTGGTCTGCAATTTCCCCATGAGCCTGACCTAGAGATAGTTTTCCTTCACAGACTGTGAGAACAAAGATTAAGTTCAGTTTTTCCTCTTTACACTTTAATCAGAAAAGAGAAATTAAGAGCCAAAAATCAGAGGCAGTGGAGTAACTTGAATATGGAAACATCTTGAATGTGGAAAATTGTTTCTTATAATAAGCAACAAAAATATGGAATTTAATACTGCAATTAAGGTGTACCAGGAAACTAAAAGTTTGAAATTTTCAAAGTTAGGTTGGATAGTTCTCTGGATAACAAGTACGTTTAGAGAAGAAAAGGAAGGGGTCTTCACCATACATGTTTGAAGTTTCAAATCTATGGCCTGGAAGCAATACAGCCCCAAATATTTTAGAGTTCTTCCCTAAAAATTTGTGAGATGGACTTGCTCACACAAACCAGGACACTCACTCACTACGGTAACATAGTCATAATTAGGAAACTCCTTGTAGAAGTGGAAGACAGGCATGGAGGCTCCTTGTTTTGCTGATTTAGGCCTGGGATTTGAAATTTTGTGTCTGAAAACCAAATGTGTACTTTCACTACCAGGCTCTTGGCTATTCTTTGGTGGGTCTCTCTCAGTATCCTACCACACACCTAATTAAAATAATCAAGAAACAGAATCTGTTTGTGTCACCCCTTTCCTCCCTTCCCTCCTGCTCTTAAGCATGGACAGTCTGAGAGAATTTCCTTCTTCTGCCTTTGCTCAGAGGTTAGTGATATTTCCAACACTTGGCTGTTGTATTTTATCCCTGAGAGTATACTGGATCTTAGACCACCCCTGAATGAGGATGTAAAAACCTAGCAACATAACAGTCTTTGCATCACATGAACACCTCTCATTTTTTACTCTCCATCCTTGGAGGTATTCAAGACCTGGCTGCATAAAGCCCTGAAGAACCTTGTCTGACCTTAAAGCTGACCCTGCTTTGAGCAGGAAGTCAGACTAGAGACCCTCTGGTGTCCCCTCTAGCCTGAATTGTTCTATGATCCTATAATATCCAGGTTGCTGCTACAGCATAGGCCCTATATGTCAGGGAGTGTAGACTGGGACCATGGTCCAAATCCCTTCAGCCCTATTCAGTGCTGCTGATGCAGAGAAGCAGAGGCACAATAGGTTAGTACATACTTAGAATTTGGACATTTCTTCAGGTAAGTATCAGTCTGCATGTAAGTAAAAGGTTACTCTTTCCGTAGTTTTTCTGGGGAAACAGGGCGTAACATAAGGCAGGTAAACAACAGCCTATTTTAGTTGGGAGCATTGACTAGGGAGGGGTTGTTCTAAAACCAGTTGCTTCTGAAAAGAATTATCTTCCCAGTAAATTCTCTGCTTATGGTATCCACAACTCCTGATTTTGGTTGCAATGCTTTCAGTACAGTAAATTTTCTTGAAAGACCTTGAATGCAATGGTTAGACTGTCAGAAGCAATTAGATCAATAGATAGCACAATCTTTACTGGAAGTTATATCTAATGTGACATTTTTGTCTATGAAATGCAGCTTGAACGTACGGTAGACACAACTATCATGACAATAGTATAAACCAGGTGATTCAACTTTTGCTGGTCAACAAGCAGCACGCTACAATCACCTCACGGCTCATGGCTGGCAAATAAGTACCTTTATTTACAGAGCGAGTTGTCATTTTACCTTTGGTGAAACATTTCTGCATTATTTGACATACTTACTTATCCTTAACACATTAGCTGGTACAAACCTTAAGTATTGCCAATCTGAATTTTTCTAGATCTGAATGTATGATTTTGAATTGAGACATTCCTCACCAACACCATCCCTTGAAAGAACATTCTGTGCTGTGCTTTTATGTGACTCCTATTACTGATCATAGGAAACACAGATATTAGAAAATCTGGGTGTGTGGAAGAATGTCAGTTGACCTGTGACAGGATGTTGAAAAGAGAAGAAACAAAACAAAATATGTGAACAGCCTGAGAAACATGAGTTAAGCTGCGAGATTTTTGGTGAGGGAATTAACAGTGTAATCTTACCCTTACTGTTCTAAATAATAAGCTAGTTTAATTTTGTAGTCACTAAGCAATGGAATCTCATAGGGAAACCTTATATATAATTTATGTTTATGCCTCCAAAAAAGAAAAAATAATACAGTCATTTAATTGATCGGTTATTGAATACACGAAGATCTTTCCAGTTTTTATCTGTGATTATTTCACTCCAGTCTCAGACAAAAGATGACACCAGTACAAGAAGTGCACCATAAAAAGCAGGATGCAAAATTATTTAATCATCAGATAAGTCATAATCATTGGCCAGTGCTGCAGTACAGGGCCATATCTATAAGTCCTTTGTTCTAAGTTGGTAGCAGAAAAAGAACCCATAAATTTGGGGATTTCCTCAGAGCCTCACTCTCATCACCTACTTTAACACCAAAGTCAATTCCAGTCCTAGGCATATAAACATTCATCACCAGCCAACCTTCTGTATCCACCCAAACCTGACCTTTCCAACCAGGGACATAGCATTGCACCAACAACTGAACCCAGATGCAATCTGAGAGGAAAGGCCTCGTAGAAGGAACAGGAGGGTGGACATATGACAGCAAGGCTTCCTGATAGGGAAAGTTCTGTAACAACAGGGCTGCCAATTCCCAACGAAGTAACTGCAGAAAGAAAGTCTACTTAATTAATCTGGTTTATATCAACAAAGGATTTTTTCATTACTAGTTCAAGATGAACTTAATACACACACAGCAGTTCTAATGCAGGAACAAAGACTTGCTAGTGTCTCCTTATAGTGTTAAAATATTCTCAGGTTTTTGAACTAGGAAGCATTAATTATCTGGACCTTCTATAAGTAGTGTGACAACACTTTGTCCTCTGGTCCGCCTGCCTTACGTCCCAACTCATCCTGCCAGAATTGCATCTTAACCAACCCGAGTGCTCTGCCTTGACCTCCTGAAGAAAGCAAAAATAGCTCACAATTCCAAAGCTCAGAAAAAAAAAAAAAAAAAAAAAAAAAAAAAAAAATTCTGGACCAGAGCTACAAAGGACCCTGGAGTACCCAGAGAGGATGACAGTAAACTATCTAAGTTGTCAAATCTATGTTCATCCATCAGCTGTCTAGCAACATATGACCAAATGCATGACTACCCAGAGCTGTGGATGGAAACAAGGTGTCTTTCTTGGAAGGAAAAGCTTTCTAACTGTTCTGGAAGGATTTAGTCTCCTTTCAATAAAATGTGTAATTCTACTCGAAAAGAACAAGAAACTTCCAAATTGGACCTGTGTTGTTGAAAACTCTCATGGTGAAAGCATTCTCATAGCTGTCTGCATTGAACGTTTCAAAGCTGACTGGGCAACTCCTTAGGCTCGCTGGAAGTTAGGGGTGCAGACTCTGATGTCCTGCAAATGAGCTTTTGGAAATCATCAGGGCAGTTTGTTGCCTTTGGGAGACCTAGATTCCAAGGACAGAAAGGCCAAAGTGTATCCCACTGAAGCTGCATCAAGCTATCACTTTCATTGAGGTATCTCAGCTTCTGAGATACAAAATATTGTAAAGTCGGCACTGTAAAGCTTGGCACACCTCTTTACAAAATAACTCATAAACTCAGTCAGGTGGCCATTTGTGACAAGGGAAGTCCTGGTTTATCTTGCAGTTCCTCTTACAGATGTTGACTGGTTGTCTTCCTAGAAAGGTTGGTAGAGGTGTGTTTGTGATGGGGAAAATGTCATCCTCATGTACTGGATATTTTTTTTTTATTGTGCCTCGACCCTTCCTGATTCTCATTCTGTCTCCTTAAATATAAGGTGAGATTATTTTATCAAGAAGTATTTTGGAGGGAAGATCAAAGAATGTTAGATCCATATTAAGCATTTGTGCTCCCTTCCAAAGCACCCAGGAAGATTGAATCTGGGATGGGCTCTGCCTTGGCAGTTACGTTGGAACAGCTCCAGCATTTCTCCTTTCCCTCATTCTGTTGACCTTTTCCTCCTTTCTTCTTCAAGTAGCATCTTATTGACTTGTTCCCATTTAGTTTTTCATGTTTCTTGCATTTTCTTTCAAGTCTTATATTGTAGGAATTTTACTTGTTGTTTTACCCACCAGATGAATGGGGCCCAACACAAAGTATTTTTCTTCAGTTGCAACTAAAACGGCTATTTGGCTTTCTTCCCAAAAACCAGAAAGACAATTATACTTAACTGTTTAGAGATTTATAAATACTGTACCAGAGTAGCCTCTAGGTAGTAACTTTAGATATCCAACTCAATAATTTTCTTTTATTGGATAGTGATTTAGATGTTATTTTGAGCCCTATATAATAAGAGCAGTACATTTCATTAAAAAACACTTACTAAACAATAAAGAAAAGCAATCTTATGGCTCCAAGCAGGTCTAAAGTACAGAAAGGGGAGGCTGTATAGTAACATTTTTTCTATGGACATTACAAGACTGATCACAGTACAGCAGGGTAGATGTACTTCAGCATAGTAACAATTGCAGCTGTTTTCTGAATGACTTCAACTTATGAGAATTTTCCCTAGGAACACTATTTCAACACTTGAGAGATCTTTTTAAGGCCTCCATTTACAGTTCTTGTAATAGATCCTCCAACAAGAAAGAATAAAGAGAAAAAAATAAAGAGGGGATGAACTCCTGGGTAATACATCTCATACATCGTGGCAGGATTCTTCTGGGGAAAATCCTATAAAATCAAGTAAACATACTCAGAATTTTACACACCGACTTTCAAGTGTAACAGATTACACAAGCTGAAATAACCTTGTACAAGTTTAGTTTCGTTTGATCTAGTTATTTTAAAAATCACTTGTGGCTTCATCATCATTTTTTTGTTGAAGCTGGCTTAAACTTTTATGAAAAGGACAAAAACAGTTAGCCACTGGGTTTCATTAGATTCATTTCACAATCTGTAGATTAATTCTTAAATTATTGTAATTTTTGATGGACTTAGTGTCATGATATGCTGCAAAGTAAAATATTGACAGGTAATCTTTTTCACCTCTACCAATCAATAATTCTTGATTGTTTTATCTCTGAAATGTTAACAAAAGAGAGAGAACAATAATAATATTATCAGGATTGGAAATGAGAGAAAATTCTTAAACAAGGGGAAAGGATAAATACTGCCTGAAATGCTTGGTTAGCAAAGGTTTTGTATCACTTTCAGAGATAACTGTATTGTAGTGCTGTTACACATGTTTTTTATAAGTTCAAAACACTAATTTTATTCCTGAAGGAGGGCTTTGTGGTGAATGTTGTATCTTATTGCTCTTATTTTATAGTCATAAGATAAAGGTTTTAAGTGAAGATTTCAGAATATAGGGTTTGATAGTCATAGATGCAGTTACTTTTTAGGCTGTTGTGGAATTCAGTGTTCTGTGGCAAGCCCAGCACTGTTCACTGTGTTTAATTTGTTATATTACATGAAAATGTAGAAATAGAGAGTCTTACTTTCAAATACAGAAAATCAAACTCTACTTAAGCCCACTAAATAATTTCAGAGTTTAAGGAGTTACTTAACCTCCTTAGGAAAGCATATAAGTAAATGTAGAATATTAAATGTAGATGTAATATTAAAAATAAATAAATGAATAGTGCTGGCTAAAAGTGAAAGATTTGGGGTAATTTTTCTAAGTGTCTAAGTGAGCTATGACACTATTTTTAATCTTTTAAACACTTAGGTTCCTGTGTGTCTTTGCAAATCAATGTAATTTAGGTTCCAGTATACTTGTTATACTTCAAGATAGCTCATAATTTCCTAAATCACATAGACATTTTAAAAAATTTTCTCCTAGACAATATCACTCCTACCAGTCACATTTGCAAAAATGACAAGTATTTTGCATTGATATCATAGTTATTGGTTTGTCAGGGTTAGTGTGGAGGTTACACCTGATTAAGGGTGTTTTTATGCTGTGTGTTTCTGAATGCTCCTTGTATTTTTGCTAGCATCAGTTGTTGTAAATGACAAAAATAATAATCCAATTAACAAAATTTTGTACTTGGTTGGTTATTGTTTAAATAATTGAATTTTGAAATGTTTGTTGTAGTTCAGTTTCATTATTATTTTTCCAAACAAAGGCTGACCATCCTAAGTAATGAAGTTAATAACTGAAAAATGAGGTAAGGGTATCCTAACTTCCTAGCACACGTCCCACATCACTATTTGTTCACAAAACCCTCCAATTTTTGAAGATTATGTCACTGTGATAAATAACTCAGTACTACCTTTTTGCAACATGCACATAATTTATTATCCTGCTGAACCAGATGGATCAGCTGATAGCTCTTATTTATTTTATGGTAGCACACTGGAGCTCTAGATGGGATTAAGAGCTTGTTGTCATAGTCCTGATATATACAAGAATAAAATATGGCCTTTGCCCTGGCAAGTTTACAATCTGATGCCTTGCTTGTTCCAAAACTTAAGTTATGTACTCAATGTTATACAGGTTAATAAATCTCACTGACTTCAATGAAACTATCCACCTGTGTAAAGTTAGATTATGTGCAAGTCTTTGCAAGATTTGGACTTAAATAAACTGAAGAGGCTGGGTGGGAGAGAGGCTATTCACTTGACTGTGTTTCCTGTGCCACAGAAGGTGTCTATGTCAGGAGTCATTCCCTTCTGTCAAAAAGGAGCTCGCTAGCTTTCCAACCTTCACAAGAAACCCCACCCAACACGGTTTGCAGTTCTTGTATTTTCCTTGCAGCTGGATGCTAACATTAGCTGCCAGAACATACACACATGGAGAGCAGTCTCCTGTCTCTCTCAAAGTTTTTCCTAGGAAGAGAGAAAAACAATTAAGAGAAGAGGTTTTCAATTCTGTTGCTTATAAACTAAAAATGTTTTGGGGAACGGCTGGAGAGACATGCTTCTTTGACACAATTTCCCTGTATTTGAGCAATGCTGCAAGGTCCTAGCTCAAATACCTTCAAGCTTCCACAACTGCCTCTTTCTCCTGTGCTTTCAAGACAACTTCTGCTTCAGCAAGAGAAAGATAATACCGGGCAAAGGAGGTAGATGGTACAGTACATCAAGCACGTGATTTCACACTTAAACTATAAATATATTTAACCATCCCAAGACTTATAAATTCATGGTGACTCTATTTTATTATTATTTGCTGTTCAACATCTTGAAAGCAACCCCCTATTATGAAGGTGTACTATTTTTTGCATTTCTGATGCTGAGGAATAAAAAAACCCTGCTCTTTTTATGAGCATTAATTATACACCAGGCAAGGAAGCAATTGCCTCTATGTTATGAAATATTAAATCAAAATGCTTCCTGTTCCCAGATGTCCCAGAGATAAATACAGCAGTATTTTGAAGCCCCACTTGGAGCTGTTTTGCCTGCAAATTTATAGTTTTGTCTCCATTTTCAGAAAACCCTGTTTTATGTGAAGTATAGCACTCTTGGTAGTTTTTAAGGAGCAAACTCCTCCGGAGTTGCCTATGTAGGCAACAACTCTTATGTAGATTGCACACCAGGGATCTGAAGTTGAAAGGCTCCTTTAAGATGACAAATGGGTTGAAAGTGTTATTGTCTTTGATTGCGTGCCTTACATCATCTGTATGTAGGAATAAGAGAGCTATACTTTATCTTTAGCCATTTTATAAATATTTAAGTCCTTATAGTTGCCTAAAGATATTAAAGCATATTTTACAGTAGTTGGAATATAAATATTATATATAGCACAAGATACCAAAGTAGTTTAATGAATTCATAATTTTCTGTTCACTTTTATTGGAATGTGTTTTATATTCCAAAACTTCCATTTAAAGAATAAGGGACCATTCTGCTCCCTGACAAGATGTGAGCCAATAGTGAACGTTATCAAGGTTGCTTTAAATGATGATGTGGGACTTCAATTAGCAAGAAGAAAGGGAACATGGGTATTAGAACGTAATACCCATTAGAACTCTGTGTTTTAACTTCCCAAAAAAGTATTTTTGAATAAACTATTTGTTTTTAAAGTCTTTAAGAAACCATAAGGTGTTTTGCTTCTCTGTTTCTATTTTTTAAAAGTTCTTGATTGCAGAAAGAGATACATATCTAGATCCAATTATACAAGAGTAGGTTTTTTCAAAAGTTGAAGTTTAGTTTCTAAAATAACCAACCATAAAATCTTTTGACATTAAATGTATGAAAGGTCTGTATTTCATGGCTCCTTGAATACAAAGGTGTGTTGGGGTTGTAATTGTGAATCTTTCAAATTCCCATCAAATTAAAAAAGAATTCTTTTTAATATTTCACAGTTTCTCTGTTTCCCAGTAGGAGTCCATGCTGGGTAATGCTTGTTAATTACCCACAACAAAAGTAGACACACAATGCTGGTAAATTACCTGACCCTTTGCATTTTAATGAGACAACAAGGATTTCATGAAGTGATGTTGTTTCAGTGGTTAATGGTGTCAGCAATGTTGTAATTGTAGGCTGAGGCACATTAGCTGCAAAACCACATGTAGGAAGGGTTTCTCTCGACAGGCCCTTTGGAGAATAGAACAGGGTATTATCATTAAGCCTATGTCATTTGCATGCTGCTAATCACTTACTTTATTATCTTGTGTATCCATTGTCTTTCTTTAATTGCTCTTTAAATGAAAATTAAAAATAGTTCCAATGCCCACGATACTTGTGATAGCATCTTGATTATGAAGATAACTTCAAGAAAATGGAACATATAGATAATATATTACAGGATTACAAGATAGTTTGAAAGTTATATACCATAGCAAGCAGCCTCTTGAGCGTAATTCTGGTATCTTTCTTTGCTTCAGTACGTATTGTTTGTTTAATAAATGGTTATTTATATGCGTAAAGGTAGGGATTTTTTTAAAGGACATACATGAATTCAGAGATCAATGTCAATGTTTTTGCTTTAGTGTGGAAGAGATACCAAGCACCGATGTCCAGCAGATTCCGCCAGTCTAACAGTGTTACAGGAGAAAGCTAGATTTGGGTTCTTTGTTCTTCCCAGTTAAATCCTAGTCTGTGATATCCATTGTAGAACAGCAGAATCTAACACCTGCTAATGAGTTGCAGAACTTCGACAGCTTACAAAATAGTTGACATTCTTTTATCAAGACAGAGCTGTTAATTTTTATGCTTGATATGGTTAAATTTGGGGTAGCACAGACTTTCCATAATAGGCAGTCTCTAAAAACTTGGCAGCTTCTGGTTATCAAGAACCTTCCAAACCTTTCAACATCTGCAGAGTTGGATATGCAGGCTGAACTGAGGCACCTCCTTCATTTAAGAATCAATACTGCTGTGCTCCTAATAATTTATTTTTGCAGCTTTTCTTTTTAACATCTGAACAAACCAAACCTGAAAAAGTAAATCTATGAATTTTGCAGATGGTATGGTATGAATTATTACTGAAGGAAAAAAGATAAACTTTGTTCTTGACTAGTTATTGTGATTTAATTTTATTCAACAAACCCCAATAAGATTATGGTTATGTGGAGTTTTTGTACTGACTTATTTGGATACAAGATTAAGATTATATAAAATTTCTATAATGACATAGGAATCTTTCACAAACTTTCCTTAGAGCTTTAAAGTAGATCCTATGAAAGTATCATTGAGATTGGACCTTTCATGTTGATTTGAGATTTTTGAGCATGATTACTAGTTAATAGTGAGAGACAAAGTATCTCTACAGTGTAACAGCGTATATATTTTCTGGAAGTTTGACTTTACAGAGTTTTCGCTTAAATGCATAGGCAGGATTAAAATGCGATTGGATGTCCTCGTAGAATTTCCTATTTCTGCCAAGTTCATGTCAGTCTGCTTGTTCTGTGTCTCACAATGATTCTCCAAATGAGGGCAAAGATATCTAGACATTTTTGAAATGACTCCTCCTCTAAAAACAAAGAAGAGAGGTGTCACCGAAGTCAGACAGTGTTATGTGGGGACTGAGAAAATGTTGGTGGAATTGTTTCTTGTTTGTTTGAGGACATATGGATTGGATTAATAATGCCACAGTTATAGGAGATATTCTTAAGACCAAATGTTCCATTAGTGTGAGCTTGCTCAAAAACAGTTTATGCTGTAACCAAAACTAAATTTAGAAAAGGTACTTGAACCATTTTGTTTAGCAAATTAAGCTGTGTATTTTAGAAACTATATCTCCTGTAAATCCTCAATAATTTGTGAATTGTTGCCGTTCCAACTTTTCACGTATGAAGAAGATGTCTTGCTAGAACAGTAACTTCAAACTTTTCAGAAATAAATTCAGCTATATAAAAAAGTCCCTATTGAATTGATTTAGCTAACCTACCATGGATTTAAATCAGTGTTTGACAAGCTGCTTAAAATAGCATATTGGTGAGCTCTTTCTTAGAGGACAAATATCAAAAAGATTTTTTTGAATTTAGCAACCTTGCTGTTTCCAGTTTAATAAATGTGGCTAAGCAAACAGATAAATCTCAGATACTCTGTTATATCCTAGTTGATTTCATTGCCTGCCCCTTGTTACCAGATCTTCTTTAGAGTTCACAAAAAAGGGATTTTGCCACAAAATCTTGGAACAGGATCCTTGATGTATGAAATTCATTGAGCTTTTAAACACAGATTTGAAGTCTTATTTACAACATTTTCTTAGCTAGACACATGGCATGTAAAGTAATGTTTCCATTCTCAGCTCCTCTTGTTTATTTTCAGTGTCTAGCACCTACAGTAATTTTCCTAAAAACTAATGAAAGTTGCAGGCTTTTTTGGTTTTGAATTTCATTATTAGGTGTTCATGAGTCTGGTGTGAGACCTAAAATTCATGAAAGGGAAGAAATCTTCTTTTTTCTTGTGTAACAGTAGAGATCAAGTTGATAGCTGGGAATGTGGAAAGGACCTAGAGTGTTTCCTTCCAGGTGTTCATGAGAGGATGGACTGGGGATTGAAGAGCTCTCTGCTCGCCCTTGCTGATCAGTGAAGGGAGACAGGGGACAGCAGTGCTTTCCTGAGCTTTTCCTCCAAGACTAGTACTCTCTTGACTCATTTCTTCATAGGACTTTCCTCATGTGAGTCAAAGCAGGAGCAATCCTTTGATAAGCAATGGAGAGTTTGTTAGGTAGGGAAGTGCTTATGCAAAGTATCTTGTGATACACATTCCAAAATACTCTCCTTGCAAGAGAGGGAAGTGATTCCGCTTACTTGCTCAAGAAGTGCAACCTTGCCTTTGTGTCTCCCAAGTTTCTCAATGTTTGAGAATTTGATTATTATTAACTCTTTAATTAAATCTTCAATTCAGTTCTTGAGTGGCAATGTAAACTCTGTCTGTCTGGACATATCTTCCGTGTAGGTCTCCCAAAGGTAACAAATTGCCCTGATGATTCCCCAAAGCTCATTTTCAGGGCATCAGAGTCTTCATCCCTAACCTCTAGCAAGCCTAAGGACTAGCCCAGTCGGCTTTGAAACATTCAATTTTGAAAATATACTCCAAACCCTTGGATGGTGTTTCCTTATTCCTGTTTCAAATAGGCACCATTTGTTATTTGCAAGATTCAGATTAAACTGCACCAGGCGTGTAGTAAGCTACCTGTTTGGATCAGGAGGGTTTTATTTAAAGAAGTATACAAATACTCCTTGAGTGATTATCATTCCCCACAGCGGTAGCTGCACTTGGGTGCCAGTGATTTGTTGGGCTTTCTATGGAGAAATTGGTCGAGTTAGTGTTATGCAGACTGGCATGGTGCAAAACAACTTGATATTCATTTTCATACATGATATCTACTGAGATGCCTTTAACAGATGTATATTCTGAAGCTGTGTGTATTACCGAAGACAAAGAGCATGACACTGACTTTTTCCGCATATTTATGATGTTCAATTTGGAGTTCTGGTAAAAAATTTTGGCTTGTGGAGAAACTTTGTAGTGGTATGCTGAAAGCATGAACCCCAGAAGGAAATTCTCTTAAGCCTCTCTTTAAAAAACATATTCACACATGAACACAAAATGCACATTCCTTTACTCTGAGCATTTAATCAAACCCTGAAGTTCTTAAAATCCAAATTTCATCTTTGGGAATCACCTGCACAGTGTCACTTGACTACGTGCTTTTATGACAACCTGTCCACTAAAAAGCTGTGACAGGATTTGGTGAAATCTGGCAGGATTGGACACAGGCACAATATGCTCTCTAGTTGGCAGACTTTGCCAAGAGTTGCTTTTTTACAATATGGAGTAAGACGGGAGAAGAGCTTTTGGATACTTGTAAAAAGATTAGGCTGCAGGAAATGTGCAGGAGGCCTATGGAGCACACCTGCCAGATAAATTAGAGGTGGTCTCATTCTGAATCCAACCTGTCTCAGAGCTCAGCTCTGGGAATCCAGTTCAGATTTCTTTGATAAAATGAGGCTTTAGCCCTCACAGTTAAATCTTTGATCCCCAAGACAGCCTTGAATGTGGGATTTTGGGTTCGACCCAGTCTATAGAGAACGTAATGACATTCTACCATAGGTTTCCAGCTCAGTTCCAGCTTGAGTAATTTACAATTCTGCTGGCACTATTTAGCCCACACAGACCATGAAGTTGACTGTAAGTCCAAATTGATGGAAAAACAATATTGCTAAACCAGAGTGACAGATGTTGATTATCACTAAATGTCTGTTTAAGCGTTTTGTATGGATCCATTTCCTCACTCCATACACCTGAAATTTTTGTAGAAGTTACAAAGTAATTGTACTTAAAGATGTGGAATCATCTGCTAAAGAAATTGTTGGAATACATATTGCAAAAAATGACTGCTGTGGTTATTACTGTTGCTGCTCAGGGGAGCTATTCAGATGCCTCATTTATTGGAGCTTAATAGATTAAAAGTCCAAATTGAGTCTCATGATATAAACCTAATCAAATTCTAATCTACATAATTTTCCCATAAGCAGCAATGGGAAATTTGTTTAATTTATGTTTCAGTAGTTGCCAATCATGTGTTGGAGAGCATTGCTAATTTTATTTATCAAAATATTTTTATTGATTGCTTGCTATAACATCTGGCTTTGCTCTTCCTTTTTCACTAAGGAAAAATTTACTTTATTTGATAGAATGTAGGATATAATGACATAATGTAGTGTCTCGCTTAACATGCCAATATATCATTTTTAACGGTGAGCTTTCCATTTTATTTGTAGTTATTGAATACCTGTCTCTCCAAACTAGGTAATATAGCTTAATTTATTTGATAAGTTTTATTCAGCATATTTATTTATTTTTGCCTGAGGTCTAAATATGCAAGGTTGATTAATGATTAAACTGAAAAGAATTTGGCATCATTTTATACTAAATTCTTTTAGCTGCAAACATATGCTACACTTAGATGCTACCAACTTTGTGCCCTAAAATTACCTAGTGTAGAAATCTATTAAATGGTAAATAGAGAGTAGGGACAATTCAAAAATTAAGTTTTCAATTAAAGTGGCTAAAAAACACAAGAACTATAATTCCTAGTGTTATTATGAATTAAAGTGTATTCCATAATAATTGCTGAATGAACACCTGTTACTGTTTCTTCTCTCTCTTTCCAAATATTTGTATAGTCCTTGTGGTTCTTTCTGAACAAAATAAGAAATAGAAAAGAAAAAAAAGAGTTTATGAGAATTAACCAAACTACTCTTTAGCATCTGTACAGTATTATTAGAAGTAGGTGCTATACCTAGAGGTGCAGTCCACCAGAATGAATGGTCACTTGCTACCGAGAGATACATTTCCAAGAGATCAATGTAACACAACTAAATTCTTTGCCAACAGGAGTAGATTTTAGAAAAGCAGGTTCATGATGACAGAGAAAGCGGGGGAAAAATAGACAGAAAACCAAAGATGACATTACAATTAAAAAACAAAACAAGGATTTAACAAATCCAAGGCACATAGTGTATTGGAAGGAGTTAAAATATTCTCTGACCATTTTGTAAAAAGGTAGCATAAAATTACTATGAACACATCCCGAGCAATAGGGTAAGTGTGAAGTAGTTTGGAAACTTGTCCTCTGCATTCTAGAAGTCCTTTGTCTTGTATTGTGTGTTGTCCTAGGTGTTTCCAATTAGAGAATTACCCAATCATTCCTCTGTTTCTGGAGATGGCCTAGAGAATAGATGCTTAAAGACAGCTACAAGATGGTGCTAACTATCAGGCAATAAATTCCTGATAACCTGTCCCTCCTTGTTGCACAGTGGAGGACCAGCGGAGTGTCTCAGTTTAATATTTAATTTCCCTTCTTGATAGCCTAAAAGCTCCATGCAATTATCCTGGTTTGCTTGGCTGTAACCATTATGCCTGTCTTCATGACCCTCATAGGTTTCTGTGATTTAGTCTTCCCTGTGCCATACAGTGCTTTAAAAAATAAGAAATTATGTTCCTAAGTTTTACACTTTCAGCATTGTTTGCTTATGCGCTAGAGATTGAATAAAAACTCGCTGATGTACTCCTGGAGTACATTTTGTGTTCAAATAACAGGAGTTCCAGTTCAACCTTGGCTTTCTTAGCTGAAAAAACCCACCCCGAATAGGATGTCAGGCAAAAGAAACCAGTAGCCTAGGCAAAAACTTGCTTAGAGCTTTACAAAATTGCTCTAGCACTTAAAAAATAAGAAGACTCAAAAAATGAAATTTAATTTTGTTTTCCCTTTACCAAATATAAAAATAAATTCAGTAAAATTGTTCTTGATCCCACTGAGAGTGAGAAGCTCTTGTCAGACTAATACTGGCCAGGAATATTTACTGTATAGAGAAATAAAGGTTCCATTCTAAGAGACATGATGGAAGTGCTATGGCTAGCAACTACCTGTTATCTCACTTAAAGTGAGCAAAACAGCAAGGAGAGAGAATCAAGGCTGTGCTCTGCAAGGCAGCAGTAAAGAAAGCCCATTTGTTTTGGTAGCTTTGGGTTGCGTTAGCTCAGCAGAGCTATGGTTTGGGCAATTACCACGTGAGAATTTGGGAAAAAAAAATAAATGAGGTGGTTTCAGGTGGTCTTCATCTTGATTTTTTGTGTTTGATAGTGAAACTCAAAATGACACTTTATTGTGGTGCCTTAAACCAGGAAACACTTAAACTGGGGAAAGACTCGTATAAGTACCTGTAAATAAACCCCTCTAGGTTATCCAAGATTCTGCACTATGCTTAAAATGTAATGCTATTTCTAACATATTGTGCCGTTCACAACTGAAAATGGAAACAATGTGGTATCATTCAGTGCTAGACCTCAAGGTGATGAAGCACCAGTCCTTCTCTTGATCTTTGTTATTACAGCTTAATCCTGCCTCACTAGAGCAGCACAAGAACCAGTAGAACTATAAATCCTTTACACTTTCAATACATGGCACCACTAAAGCCCCAGGGACGGTTCTCACACTTTGGGGAGCAGAAACTAGCATTGATTGCACTATGCTTTCATCAGAGCTTTGATTTGGACATTTTCACTGTAGGTTTCTGTAATTCAACAGTATGGGAATGAACGGACGTTAGAGAGGAGCACTTCCTTGGGAGGAAGATGGCAGCTTGTTCTCTTTAACAGCATCTCTCAGCTTTCGGTTCTCCTGAGGTTGTTCCAGTCCCAAAGCATTGGAGGGATGTTACAACTGAGAAAGCGATCCTTCTTCACCCTCCACTCTCTGTAGATTTAGCTTGGTCTATGTTTGGGCCCAGAGCATCTCTGAAGATGCTGCAGTCTCTGAGAGAGCTAGGGGCCTATGGAGTTACATCTGCCCTCCCACATTGCTCTCCTTTTCCAGAGCTTTAGAGAGAATCTCCAAGAGTTTATTAGATTTTCAGGCACAAATTACAGTAAAAGTCAGAACTGAAATCAGAATTTAGGATTTCCAGGTTCTGAGGCCAAACTGCTACTCTCTGTCTCAGACCACATGGGACATTGAAGTTAGAATTGTTTCTAAATTGAATGGCTGTAACAGATTCCCATGAATGTCAGCAGCTCTTTAGCTGCATGACTGCTGCTGAACTTTCCAGGTATACCCAAGCGGCTGCACTTTGGAGAATAACAGGTATAGTCTATCATTCAATTGAATTCACTGGAATATTAATGGACATTGTCAGCAAACAGTAGCAAAGGGATATAGCTGTGAGGTCCTTTTGTAAGAGAATTATTTCGTCTGGCTCTGCTTAATGAGAATCCTTATCCCATAATTCTGCATGATAACTTGTTGGGGGTGTGTTTGGCAGTTCACCACCTCTGTTATTCATAAATGCTCAAAATATGATTGTTGTTTCATGCTTTTTAGATGAGCCAGAGGTAGTTAATAGTATGTATGCTTTTAAAATTATACTTTGAGGGCTTTAGTGCATACATTACCCAGTGAATCCCATGGCACCTTTCTCTAGAATAGCATTATTTAAAGGACACTATCAATTTACATGGCACTTTAATGACAAGGCCACAACCTTTAGGTCTGCCAAGTGGATTTCCAGTTTGGGAAGCTGTGTTCTGCCTGCATAGAGTTCCAGTTTAGTAAAACATACATCTTCGAAAGGGAAGGGAGGCAAAGAGGAAGGGGTAAGGGGAGAGAGGAAGAGGATCATAAAGGATCCATTATAATCTTTTAGAACAGAAGATACTTTATAAATATTACATAAAATTCTGGTTTGAGAATATGCCCATCTGGGCCTCCGTGAAGTCAGTACAACAGAAGCAGTGTACATCCAAGAGCCAAATTTGTTTCTACTTTAAAACCCCAGTAAACCTTTACCTGGCCCCTCAGCAAACTAAAAGGATATATTTACTGCTATGTAGAGCAAACCTTCCTGCATTTCATGGGACATTACTCAGCCCAGTGAACTGCACGGGAATAAAATCCAGTGATTTATGGCCAGCACAATCAGCAGATCACTTGGCCATCAGGCCAGTTGCTCCAAACAACACGTAAACAGGGCAAACTATAATTATTGCTGGTGCTTTTAGTGGGCAGAAGTCACCGTTAAACCGTGCCAGCATTCCTTAATTTTGAACTTCATCACGGTGCTACTGTGGCTCCCAGAATACCTGCACGTTACTGCTGAGCCACAGTTAGTGTCCCCATGAGTTCCTGAGAGGAACATGTCTCAGCCTGGCTCAGGAGTCACAGGTCTCACAGAAGCCCAGTATTGCTCATCAATTCGTAAGTGGGATTTTGTAAGAGAACATCTTAAAGAGATGATTAGATCTTGCCTCTAATATAATTTTTGGCTGTTTCACCTACTTTTGCGAGCAGTAGTGTCCTAGAGGGAGCTGGAAAATATTTCTTTGCACAGAATCAAGATGTTGAACCAGTTGCCTTCCGCAGAGAACTGCAATAGGCTCAAGCTCCTTCAGAGCAGGTAGCTGAGTTAGGGAACAGGAGTGCTTGCCTCCCAAAGAGGAAGGGAATCAGCAACTCCTGACTGCCAGTCCTCACTGATTTTAAGTACATGAGGAGTCCAGAGCCTGTTTTCCCCTGAAGCATGATATATTTAATTCACTGTTTGGTAACATCTTGTTTCAGAGAGGCACAGGGGCTTGCTACCTCCTGTTGAAGTCCAAGCTGTTTCCTCAATTTGATGTTGTGGTGGTTATCACTATAGCCAGCGGTGGTGGGTTGACCCTGGCTGGCAACTATGTCTCTGCCCAGTCTCTTGCTCACTTTCCCTCAGTGGGAAGGGGGAGAGAAGCAGAACGGGAAAAGTGAGAAAAAAGAAATCTCATGGGCTGAGGTAAAGACAGTTTAATGAGTGAAGAAAAAAACAAAAAAAAAAAACCAAAAAACCCACCAAAACAAAACACAAAAAAAAACCCCCCAAAAATCAAGTGATGCAAATGCAATCATTCACCCAGGTCAGCAATTATAGCATCCGATGCAGTGGCTGCAGGAACTGATACGATTGTGCTGCACCTTACCTCTCCTAAGTGTTGGCAAAGAGAATTCCCTTCTCCAGAAGCCCCCGCAGTGACTGTGTTGCCTCACGCAGGGACTGTGCTCCGGCGTGCACAGGCCATGTGAATTTTACTCCTAGAGGTTGCTCCTGTTAAGCAATTGTAGCCACAGCTCCCTCGGTTGTTTGTTGAACAAGGAGACACTGTGGTTATAAGAAGATCACAACTATCAGCCCTGTTTTACGATTTTTATGAGCATTAATGGAACAAGGTTTGGGGACTGAAGGAGAAAATGGAATATGAAAAGGAAAATGAAAAGAGGCTGTGAGGAAAGCATGTCATTTCTAAATGAATGCTCTGTGCAGAGGAATTGAATCTTTTCACAGCTGAAAATGGATCTTAAATCTGATGCCTTAGCTTGTTTCAGCTTCTGTAATGAAATAGAGTTTTCCTAATACCCTGTGACCTGAATTTCTCCCTTCTTTATGGGTGCTATTCCTTGACGTACAAACCTGTATTTTCTCAAGTCAGCATTTGATGATGGATGTCAAAATACAGGTCATGTATTATGCATATAGCATTACCGATTTAAGGTGTTTACTTGTCAAGTTGAAGAAATTCAGAAATGTCACATTCACTGAATCTGCACAGCTGTCACTTGTAGTTTTTCATGCCTTTAAATGAAAGTTCTGATAAAGCAGGTTAGTTTTCCTGCAGTTGTTTTTTTCCTCTCTCTTCTGGAGGAATAAAATAGAGAGCCTATCTATAGAATTTACATTGTGACTTGGGAGCAGGAACGTGGCCTGAAGGTGTACGATGCCTTGTGACTCCAAACATAGGCACACAAAATCCCCAAGCACTCCACTTTTCTGTTCCTGAATATATTCCAAGACTGTTATATTTTTAAAAAGTGGATTTTTAGAAGTGTCTGAATTAAGCACAAAGAAATTAAATTAAGATAGCAGATATTTCTCACATCTTCCAAGTCCATAGGACAAAAATATTGAGGCATAAGTCTATTTTTCATTCAAGGAGAAAACAAAATCCCTTTTACATGCTTCCTGCATCTCAGACTGAGTGCACTATGTGTGCAGTGTGCAATTACAGAGCTCCTGCCAGTCTCTGTCTAACAGAAATGACACGTTTACTTCAATCTTCTAACACCATCCTAGGAAGACAAATATTTGAAGGGTTAGAGAGGTGGCTACAAATGGCCTTCGATGCAGAGTGTGCTTGTTTGTGCCTCTGCGTGCGTGCACTTTGCAGTAGAGAGAGGGCAAGAAGGACTTACACATTTAGATGCAGTTATGCCAACTTTCTTCAATTTACTTTTAGCTGGTAGGGAAATACTGATCTGCTCATACCATCTGAAGAGCCTGACTCACTGAAAGATGTTTTAGAGAGTGCATCCAGAGATGTGGAGAGAAAAGCCTTCAGGAAAAGGGGGGAAACAGAGCCTCTAGGGATGCTCCCAACAGTACAACCCCTAGAATACATGGGAACAAGATTAGCTGTCTCTGCTCTCAGATAAGCAAATGTAAAAAGTCTTCCTGTTTCCATTTTGACTTGTAGTTCTGCAGAGGACCCAGTTGGACCTGCCACTTTAGCCGCTCAAGGAGTCTACAGCTACTTGAGCTTTTTTTAATGCAGTGTGACTAAAGCCAAGTCTTGTCTTTCCTGTAGCATAACAGAATTCAAAACTTAAACACTAAACTCTGGAGCCGGCTGCAGAAGGACGTGCCACACTAATTCTCACCTGTCCTCAGATAGCATTCTCTCCCTATGGAGTCCCACTTCAATTTTCCTGCTGTTGTGAGAGTGCCAGGGTTACCTCTAGCTCATGAGGTGGTGCCTGAAGGAACTCCATTAGGTGCTTTTTGTGATTCTGAGAAATCCTAGGCTCTGCCATGCAGAAGTAAGCATTCAAGAGCCAATACGGCTACCAGTCACAGTGCCAGACACAAGGAAACATCTGCAAATCGATACCAGTTGGGAATGCAGCTCACTGTCACCATGCCGGTCTTATTGAATTAGTTTCAGCACAACGAGTAGTATTAAATGACCGTTACCATTGCCAACATTTCCAATTGTCTCTAAGAAATCTGCTTTCTAAAGATTTTGTATGCACTGGTAATATGAAATAGAATTGCTTTGCTGTCTTAGGCTTGCCTATGGCAATGTTTTTGTCTTCCAAGCCTGTTGAAGATACTACATCCAATTCTTTTCTCTTAAGGAATTTCTTCACAGACTTTTCACCCCCTTTTTACTTATCCTGTCCTTACAATCCTCATGTTGTATCTAACTTTCATGTGTTAGTCAGGAGGAAATTCTTACTGGTACCTCCCGGAGAGCTAAATAAGTCTCTTCTCAGTGATTCTAGAGTTATTACCTCTATATTCTATATGTGGTATAGACAAAACATAGGGAGAAATGAACTTAATATCGAAATCTAAATCCCATTAAATCAAGAAGTCCAGATCTAGTGGTCCTTATAGTCTGTATTGTTTAGGGACAGTTTTAGAATGATTGTAATTATCACTGGAAAAGAACCGTAAATCCCTCAGAAAATATAAAACCAGTATCACGTGTTAACAACTGCAGTTCAGTTTAGAGATTTTCTGGTTTGTAAATTAGTCTCCAAACTGAAGAAAAGTACAGCAGATAACATCATATCATCTTCCGAATTCAGGAGCAAATGAATGTATCAATGAATTTAAAGCAGTGATAGAGTTTCCACACTGCAAGAAGATAATGAAGTTACATTAGGAATTAACTTGGCTGTGATTAATTTAGAATCAGTATATGGAGGACTCAAAACTAATTCAGACCAGTAATGACAGAGGATCACAAGTCTGTCCCTAGATGTCAGGTTCAAAGTCAAAGAACTTGGGCATAATGTGGCAAAAAAATTGAATGTTTTTCTCAGAAATGTGTGTTTTAAAGTGAGCTTGGCTCAATCCTACTCCTAGCAGATGAATATTTGCTTAAAAATGTGGCCTTGAGATTGGTCTGCACGAAATCCTAAACTCAGACTCTGGCTTCACTGTCACTTCTGCAATAATGACACTAAATGAACATTCCCATGCTTTCCACGGCTTTAATGGATGAAGGAGATGGAATGCATTGTTTCAACTGTGAATTTCCAGTTCAACTGTTGCATGGACTTTAGTATAACTGCCTGTTTTTCAGTACTTACAGTCAAACTCCAAAAGGCTTTGCCTGGGTATTTTTTATTTAAAAAAAGAAAAAAAAAAGATTAAAAAAATGCTCAGTGTCAAGAACTCCATTTCAAACTGTGTAGAGAATCAGGCTGAAAACACAATCTTTTTTAGAGGTGAACCTTGCTGCTCTCTAGATCTTTTTTTTTCGTTGAGTGCCTGCCAATATGTTTCCTTTCCCATCTTTGTTTCCTTTACATCCCCAAAGGTATAAAATTCTTTCTAGTTTCTTTTCAAGCATTCCTCTTACATACCATTTGAAAACCTGTTTCTTTTTCCTTCCATCCTATCTTTTTTTTTCTGTTAGAATGGGCCCTTCCATCACAGTATTTCTATAATTATAATACTCGTAAAAATACATATTATGAAAGGTACACCTGAAAAGAAAAAAAACAAACCTCTTTGGATTGTATTGCTTCTGGAAAACATTTAGAAAATTTTAAATTCTGCATGTTGATCAAACCTAAAGTGGAAGTAATTTGTTCCTTGTGATGGTATTACTGTTTACAAACAATACTGTTAAAATGTTAATTAAGGTTTAAGGAAAAGTGTTTGTTTCAGGATTATTTGAAATACTAATAGGACAAAATTATACCTCTCTAACACTGAAGTCTTTATTTTTTAATTTATATTTAAATAAACATTACTTTTTCCATTTTGCATGTTTTGATGCAAAGGCTACCTAGGATAACAAAATAATTTTCAGATTCTCCATTAGCTACCAAATAGCTTATAGTAGAAATTACCTGCATATTTGTGAAGGATTATGCTTCTAAGAAATAATCGTTGAAAATTAAGCCTTTTTTTTAAAATGATAATTTTTCTTAACATACTTTTCTGGAAAAAAAAAACTTAATTAGAGATAGGGAATTCCCTGTTGGTGGGGTTTTTTTTAATATAGTTTTTCCTGTGTAAACTTTACCTTTTTTTCTTTTCTTTTGTTTTCTTTTCTTTTCATTTCTTTTAGGCTTTACACCCCCTGGGATGGATAGGTCATCGCCAGACAATAGTCCAGTCCATGGCCTGTTACGCCAACCATCCATTACAACAGGAGCCAACATCCCTATTATAACAGAGCTAGGTAAGAAAAGTTACCATTTATTCTTTCATGTACATTCCCATATCTTCTTGTAACTTCCCTTGTTATGCAGTCTCAGGAAAATTACCTATACTGTATCATACAGTGCTATGTTTTCTCTTCTGATAACTGTTTTGAATTACTTTCTCTAAAGAAAGATTAGTAACAGTTGTTTCATTTTATTTGAATAACTGAAATATATTTCCCTCTTCCCTTTGGGTTCTCTCCATTTTCTTAAATAAACACTCTATCAGACAAGATGCTTTTTACATAGTGTAACAAATAAGCGGGGGTCTTTGGGCTAAGGTTAGAAAATCAAAAAACCACACTAAGTATAAGCAGACATTTCCTGTGCATTTAATCAATAGTAAGAGGCCATTTGTTTATTTCTTCATGGTCCAGAACTGTTTAATCATGTGTAACAAAACTCTGTATAATAGTATGAGACATTTTACTCCTGAGAATACGAGGATGGTAGGTAACCAGGCTCTGATTTCCAATCTAGCTGTGGGTATTTATGTTGTCAAGTGGTGTGATGTGAAGTGCAGAAGCTGTTCTGTTTTTTTCATGGCAAATACAAACTTGATTTGTGGTCCTTTGTCCTTTTATTTTCCTTTTCAGTTTTATTTTTTAGAGCCTTACCTGTCTTTTTCCCTTACTTTATTCTCTTTCTGTACTTTCTTTTCCCCCTAAATACTTTACTTATTAGCTAAGCCTGGCAAACTTCTGCCTTTGGTTTCAATCAGTCAGGAAAAAAACAGTGGAACCCACATTCTAATGATAACTGAACTGGGTAAGAAGTGCCTTTTTCCTTCACATCACTGTCTTATTTTCTGTTGTTGTTGTTCTTACTGTCATCAGCTTTTTCTTTATTTATCTGGCTGTATCAGAGGGGCTACCCTCATGGCACTGCTTTGAATGTGTTTTATTTGTGGTTCTGGTTGAAATTGACTGTCTTGTTCTGGCCTTTCTTAATGATTTTTTTTTTCACGCAGCATCAGTAAACCTTTGATCACACTCGTCCGACCTGCCGGCTGTTTTCATAGCACCTTCTCACCAATTCATTTTCTTTGGCCTGGGTCCCCACCTCCCGGGCCTTCCCTCCCCCCCACCAGTTTTTCTCTCCTTTTCTCTCTCTCTTTCTCTTTTTTTTGTTATTTCAGCCTAATGTCAATTTGGTGGACATGCCTTAGCAGTTCTCACAGGAAGTCCAAGAAGAAGTAAAAGATATCAGAAAAGAAACCCCAGCATCATACTTTCCCTTAAGCTATTTGTTTGTTTATTTTGGGGAGTAAGCCTTTTCTCAGAAGCGGAGGTTCTGGAGCTGCTAAAAAGCAGCCAAGCTTCTGCACTGCTCCCTCTCCATAAAGACAGCTCTCGCCAGCTTTTGTGAGCAGTGTTTGATGAGCATTTCCTATGGCGCAGCGCCGCACATTCCAACCTACCTCACCTAGCCCGGAGACCTTTCGTAGAAATCCTAGTGTGCTAACTTCCATCAGGCAGATAAAAATATTGAGGATAAAACTGCACTTGCAGAATTCACATTAGATTTGTAGTACCTTGGAAAATGACACCACTCCTGGCTAGCAAGCTGGTGTCAAAGTCAGGTATTAGTCTGCCAGATGTAAGTGGAAAAAGAATGCCACTCTCAATAGTGCCTACTCTGAACTAGCAAATTAAACTAAGGCACATGCTCTTCAAAAAGTACATTTTGAAATGATATGGCAGCCTTTCAAATACTATTTTGCTCAAGAATCTAGAAAATAAATTGATAGCCATTGTACAAAGAAAGGAGTGTTGTGGATATTGGTGTTTGCTAGGATGAAATTCTTGTGACTCCCCGGGCAGAACGCTTCTCCATTTACAATACTGAGGTGTTATGTGTTCATGGTTACATCAGGGAGTAAGAAGTCAGGAATTTTAAATCCTACTTCATCTCAGGTCCTGACTGAATGATTGTAGCCAAGTACTGGCTCAACAAGGCTCTAAATGGATGATAGCAATTCTCATCTCTTTAGACAGCTACCGTGAGACCTTATCTATAGTTATTCACGTTTTGTAAGCTAAGCATGGCAAGCACAGTAGTATATACAGGTTGGAAAAGGAGTGGATGGAAAATGAAACTATATAGGAAGGAAGATCAGAATAGTAGGCAGAAGAATTTCTAATCTAAGAAGTCCAGAGTTGAAACCTGATCAAGTTAACAGCAGCTCTGTTGTTGTTTTCAAAGCTCGCTGGGTTGGCTTGGGAGATGTGTTCACATGGGGAATAGACACATAGTCAATGTGTGCAGCTTCAAACTCTGAGAAAGTTTTTAATTTCCCTTCCTTGCATGGGAACTGAAATTAATTTGTCATTTAGTAAGTTAAAGGGTATTTCAATGGCATAGCTAAGCAGTCTGTGCTTTCATGCCTGAGGAGGACTAATACGGAAATGAAATATTTCATGAAATATGATCCACTTGATACACCGATCTCAAGGAAACAACTATTTTTAGTGGAATGAGGTGTAGGCAGAGAGCTTAACTGTGACAATGAAATGCCAGAGAAAGTCTAAATGACAAATATTATTTTATTTGGGCTACAGCCTGATGTAGATTCTTTTTCACACTTGCTAATATAGAATCTGTGGCTTAGGAAGTGAAGTTATGGAGACAAATATTTGAACAAAAGGCAGTGCTGCAAGAGAATAGCTGGAGTATTGCTCATTCATTCAGACAGATGCATGTTAAAGGGACAGTTTATCCTCTTTTGTGCAGTAAGTGCATTAACACCACTCCAGTAAGAATCACAGCAGCACATCTAACAGATGCCTGTGGGCTATATCAGAGTTTTATGGACAGCCTTTATTTTACAACGGGGTTCTGGCTTGGTATCTTGTGATAACATTTCACTGTGCACACATACAGCCTTAGCCACTGTACCCGACCAATACAAGATTGTCTCAATATATAAAAGACCATCATCTCATTTTGAGTGCAGGCAGATGGTACCACGAAGCTACTTTTACAGCAAAGGGATAGTCACCTCTCAAGAGCAAGAGAGTCACCTCTTACAAGAATGATCGACAGATTTTTAAATGCACATTTTCACATCCATCTTGATTTCATTTTCAGTGACGTCAAAGACACAAGTCTGTGTTTCCAGACATATGCCGTTTCTTTTTCTTTCTGACTGTGTAATGTGTGCGGTCTCATGCTGGTGACCCAGAAGCACCTTATGATTTTGTTATTATTATTATTTTCAGTAAATGATTCAAATGTTCAGTTCTTGGACCAAGATGATGATGATGATCCAGACACAGAACTGTATCTCACGCAGCCCTTTGCATGTGGAACTGCATTTGCTGTCAGTGTGCTGGACTCTCTCATGAGCGCAGTAAGCAAATAAAACCTTTTTCATTCCCTTCCATCAGACTTATTGTGAAAGAGTATGAAAGCATAGTCTTTTTTCCACAGGTAATCAGGAGAAGCAGCTTTTCTCTTAGATATCAAAAGACTAAGTTATTTTCTAGTTCGACACAGAGACCTTAAAACAACTGAGATATCTAGGACTACCATTAGTCCACAATTTTAAAAGCAAAGAGTCTCATGTCAGGCTTTAAGGATAATATTTTCCAAAAAATGTTTTATCTCCCCCCTGAAGCCCAGACCCAAATTCAGTGTGTTAGTCCCTATGCTCACCGTTCATGTCAGACAGCATCAACCGTGTTTTAAGCTTTTAATTTCCTGTAGCCATGAGCAATGCTCTGAGCACGAGTGCTGGGGGACGCTGACAGAACTATACGAAAGCCATTGTACACACCACGTGAACTCTACTTGTGTGAAGAGAGGTCATCATCTCTTTTTCACATGAATTGTCTTGTGAATCAAAACATAAGTGCATGCCAGAAACTACAGATGGTGGCCTTTGGTTACGTCTACATTAGGGGTTTTGGTTTGCAGCCGTAGCACAGTTTTGAAGCAAATACCTTGGTCATACTCCTTTTCATCCTCCTTTGCTTCATACTGGTTAGGTTTTCAGTCCAGTCTTGCCCTGTGTGAGCTGCACTTCTTTCAGAGGGACCTTAAGCTCTGCTAGATGTAGCAGGGACACAGTCTTTCTAAAATCTGTGCATAGGCTTTCTGAGCTCCCCATGGAATAAAGTTATAGTACTGGGAGTCATCTGTTGTAAACCACACATAATATTAGAAATGAGCAAACAGATTTCCTTAAAGGAACCAAGTCTGACCTTCACCTAAATGCAGAATGAAGCTTTTTGCTTTTAAGAAAAAAAATCACAGTGCTCTTTATTATTTGATGTTTTATTTGTATTTCATATTTATGTATCTGTATTTCATATTTTTATTCCCAGCTATATTCCTCATATGTTCCATCCACAAATGAATAACATCAGTCTACACTGATAAAATTTTATTCTAATGCAGCCTAGGACTCTGCAATAAACTCAGAAAATACTTTTTTTTAAAGTTCTTGGCCATATTTTGCAGACGTGACAAATTGAGAAAGCCTAAACAAGCACACTTAAACTCTGTACCTTCTCTAATTAAAATCTCTATGTATAAAATATTTAGCATTTTCACATTATAAATGGAAATAATTTCATATGAAGGTTCCAAATTGTTATACTGAGAACTGTTTATCTACTGACATTATTATCTAAATCAATGTCCCTGAATGAATTGTTCAGTATGGCACTTCCAGAATCTTGGAAAAACTAGGGTTAATTCTTCTGATTGCCACTGCATCACCACAAAAAGAGAATGTAATGTTGTGGACACCATTGCTTTCTTGTGCAAAGGTATATCATGTAGATAATAGTGAGACAATAAGAAGTATGTGGAACATGACTGTTCAGAAAATTTTACATGGAGCTCATCATATAATCCTCACAATATTTTTAGTCGTTTCTAGCTTTTATTAACTTTTACTTTTTGACAACATGCCCCTCCATTTCTGCAATTTCTTTCTTCAACAGAGTCTTTTTTTCAAACATTTTCAGATCTAAGTGGTCATATTATACGTCAGGGACAGTGCAGCCTGAAGCCAGAGAAGTAAATGTGATAACAAGAGTAGAAAATTCTAACTTAGAAAAAATACTAATCAAGAAGACAAGCCAAGGATTCAGTCAGTTAGAATTGTTCACCATCCTGTCTTTTCTTTTACCACTTTGCTGATGGGTGGCAACATTATTTTCTCTTTTATTCCTCAAAGACCTAGTAAAGAGTTGGAAAAGTACAATTCTTCCTGACCCTTCAGACAGTGGAAGATGTGTGAGATGTTTTCCCTATACTATCCCTATTCTCATGGGAAGGATGTATGCTCCTTTCACTTTGTTTCCAAGGAAAAGAGCGTTTCTCACACAAATTAATCTACTTGCAGCATATTATCTCTTTTGTTTTTCTAGAGCACACTTGGTTTTAGGGACCAGCATCTATTTATTCTGCCTAACTTCAAGTCAGTACCGCAAACTGCACCCAAAATCCTAACTCTATTGTGAGATCTGCAGTCATGCTTTCATCCTATTAATTGCACAGACATTCTGCAAGAAGGAAATAATTCACACTGTGCTGGCCTGTGCCAGCTCACTTTGAGAAAAGGATATAGTTCATTGTTCAATCCACTTAGTAATTCACAGGTTTTTATTGTAATTTTTATAGAATTTTTATGATTTCTGTTGATATCTCTGGCAAGCAAATTCCTCATAGGGGCTACCATACAAACATACAATGCATGAACTGCTACATTAAGAATGAATCTCTTCTCCCAGTAGTGTGGTTTGGTAGTAAAACAGGTGTAAGAAAGGTTAGAAAGTGGAATAATATCCATGCATACAGTATTCTTTCTGACCTGCAGGTAATTGAAACATACGTATAGATTTATGTATATGGAAAAAGAGGTACAAAATATATTTAAAATAATTTGCTAAAGTATCAGTTATTGAATAATAACAAACAGTTTTAATCCATGTTAAATTAATATTTTCTTTTATATAATGTTATTATTATAGAAGTAGTAGACTAAACCCTACTCATGAATCACAGATTAGAAAAAGTGTTATCACTTTCTGATTCACATCTGAATGCTGAAAATCATTGCGTTCTGCTAGTTTAGTGTTATTTCCTATAAGATGACAGTATTAGATATTTTAAATTTGAAATTGTTTGTTATTTTCTTATTTCAAAGATAAAAGGCTTAATGAAGTTTACTTTTCAAAATGCTATCTACAGGCTATCTACACGCAGTTTGTCTTCTGCAGCAAAGGCAATATATTCCACAAGCCTGTGATTCACAGTGTAGTAGTTTGAAGCTCATTGCTCAGAAGACAATAATGAGCTCAAAAACTGCATTGTCTTTTTGATGAGTTGGTAACAGTGGTCTCTCCAGGCTTCAGTTGAAGTGCATTATTGTACTCTGTGTGAAGACTGTAGGCATGGTTCATGTTTTATGTGTGGCAGTGGCTATTGTTAAATCATGCCAGCTAATCATTATTATGTCTTTGAAGAGACATCTACTGCCATCAGACACTTGAATGATATATTAATATTTGTTTTGTCATAGCATATGCAAAGCCAGGGAAAGAATACATGTAGTCTGTCAGTCACAAGGTGGCGCTGCTCCTGAATAGCAAAGCGCATTCGCATCGCCAAATTGAATGTGGCTAAAAACCATGGAATTGGAGGCATCTTTTAAATAATGTGGATGTTTTGTAAAAAGATCATCTTCAGCTATAAAAAAATTCACATGACATAGAATATCTTAAGAGAAGCAAATTTTGGAGGAGAAATACTTTTTCTTTTTCTGGGTCTTGTTGAGATAGTTATTCCAGAAAATCCTGTGTGTACAAGGAAACCACTTTTATCAAGGCACAGTACCTTCAAAGGTTTGAACAGTTGACCTGCAAGCCAAAGCTTCTCTGTTATTCCTTTTGGGGCTGAAGCTATGAGAACCACAGAAGTTCTGGCAGGTTGGCATCCCTCCTGTACACAGCGCTGACAATAGACTTGATGTACTGTCGGAGTGGTGCCGGTAGAGGCGACGATCTCCAGGGCCAGATTATACCGTTTAACATTCGATACCCTAGAATTTATTTCCCTGTGCTAGACCTTTAGGTCTTGATTTTTGTTCTATAGTACTAAATTCTACATTTTCTTTGTATAAATGAAAGTGCAGAATGGAAGACAATAGTTAAAAACAGTTAAAAATATCTTTTCAGTATATCCCTTAGTCAAGAGTTCTCCCTCAGGGATCTTCACAGTCTTATTTATACAGAAAAGAAACTGTTCAATCTGTGATGTATACATTTTGAAACACAAGACTATTTTTTGTGCAAATCTGTTCAGGGGATTAGCAAGCAGCATCTTGTAACCTAAAGTGTCCCAAACTTCTTTAAAGTTTGGACAATATTTTGAGAATCAATAGATTTTCAAACTGTGAAATGTTGTTATTTATTTTCTGCTGTTGATTCTGCCTCAAAGGCCCTTTTATTATTGGTATAAGTTAGTGACGTTAGCTCAGTCGTTCCTCAGGTTTGGATATATATTATTAATTCATCAGAGTTCCTCCAACTGAAAAAGAAGAACAAGTTAAAATATTTGTTTGAAAGTGCTGTTAAAAACTGCATGCAGTGGAGGAGGAGTTGTCTTAAAATAAATCCATATAAAACCACTAGTAAACACAAAAAAATGGCAGATACGACTTAGAAAATGACAATTTTGGAGTAATTATAAATGAAAGGCAAAGTGCTATTAAAGTTAAAGTAATGTTATTAAAAGATGTGCTAATTTTCAGTAAAATTTTCTGTTAAAGACCAATTAGTTCAAAAGGCTTGACAGCATTAACTGCAAAACATAAGCACTCTGGTAATTATACTTTAAAAAATGATTGAATAAACAGGAAAGCATCCCTGAAATGTTTGAAAGAGCTGCACTACAATTCTGGAGCACAGGCTAGGTGGCACTGCTAGCTCAGATATCTATGTCAGAATTTCCTTGCTATTTACCCGGTTTCAGTGTCTATGATGCATTTCTTTTTTTTTCTGGGTTTAGACTACACCTATTCCATATTCTCATTCTGGATGCCGATTATAGCGATGTCATACAGATGTCCAGTGTGGGGTTCAGTTAACAGCAGTAGCAAACAAGTATTTCTTCAGTTACGATTTTACAGTCAACAAAACAGCTACCATCACTGGAAAGTGTCTTGTTACTTTAAGCACAGCAGCACCTTTCCAAAGAAATTCTGTAGATCAGTTTCTTATAAGTACTGGCATATCCAGGCCAAGTACCCTCCCACAGAGCAAGTAGAAGATCACTCTCAAATTAATTTCAGTGTATTATTGTTCCAAAGGAAATGGATATCAGCTACTTCAGCTTTTCAGTGTCCCACAGTTCCGGACTGGCAAGAGGTAATGAGAGGAGTCTGATTTTTGTGACAATCGAAAGCATGGACAGAAGGGTTTTTCCTGAGGAGTGTTAAATATATTGGTACAGGAGGAAGCAACTCTATTTAGCAGAAGGTGACAAGTTACAACTTCCTATTCACCCATCCTTTCTTGCCTATGGTTGGGCATTTTCTGATTGGTTGCAATGTCCTGAAAGTTGGAATCTTTTCAGTCGTTGATGGCAAAAAACCAAAACCCATCATTTGGCTGCACTCATACATCTGATTAAATGGTGACGACTACATCAGTCATGGCATGAAACCCAAATTAAGCCATTGTTCCAAGATAAATGTTGCCTCCTTTGCTAATAAGTGTCTTAGCTTTGCCTTAACATTTGTCTAGCAGTGGGAGGCCTTTCTTTGGTGACAGCATTCTGTTCCATCAACAATAGATCTGATTCTTTTCTCATTTGCATCAGTTTCATAGTAGCGTATGGCTCCCAGGGTTACTCCTGGTTGGCACATGACATAAGTCAGAATTGGGCCCGTTATGTCTTAATTGCACTGGGGCTTGCGGGGGGAGGTATTTAATTTAATTGTATTTTATATATTTTTTTTTTATTAATGAATTTATGACAGGTGCCTGACGATACATTATTTTACTACTGCTTTCATTTCTCGGTTTAATATGAGATATGTAGTAAAATGAGTGATATGGCCACAGTATAATTTCTTAGTAGATCATGCTCTAGTGAGCTACAACTCAATTTATGATAAGGGGTAATTGTGTACTTGCACAGTACAGCTAAGACTGTATGTATTTAAATCTTGGATTCTGGCTATAGTTGCTATAATTTGAATTACAGAATAAAGAGAGAGAGAGAAACCAGTGAAGACTGGCCTAATGATACCTCCTCAAGAGTAATAAAATTATTAGTACAATTTTAGACTTTTGCATATTTTACCAATCACTGCAAGTCAGCAGTCTATAAAATCAGACTATTTTACATGAACCAGCATCCATCAGTCTTAGAACATGTCTTACCATAGTTGGCCTTATTGTAAACCAGACTTGAAATATCTGCCAGTAAAGCTTTAGTTTTGTTTCATGTTCTTCTATATTGATTTATAGATGTGAAACTGAGAACAGCATTTTTGAATAACACTGAATATCACTACTTAGAGAAGAAAAAGGGATCAAAAATACTGAATAAAAGGCTTGAGAAAAGATACTACTGCAGAAAATTATATACTTTTGTGAAGATGTGTGCTTCAAGTGCTATATAGAATATGTTGGAGCACATTTTACTGAAAGGGCTTTCCCAACTTCTACAATTGCAGTGCCTCCAACCGTTAGATCTGGCAAAATTTGGCTTTATATCCGTGAAACTGGTGTCAAGTGACATTTCTGCCTAACTGCAGGAGCAAAGAAATTGTGCTAATTATTTTAGTTTATTTTAGTTTAGTATACACTGGCAAAGGCTAAGGAAAGAGATTTTAATGCTTATTGTGAGTACTTCCATGTTGGAAAAGTATAGCACAGTGGGAAGAGTTGTCCAAGAGGGCAACTCTGATTCTCATCTCGGGGACATCAAGAAAGAAGTAACTGAAAAATAAACAATCATGCCTGAAAGTCTTCTCTGTCTCACCATGGAAATTCCTATTAAACATCATTTAGTCGCTCCAGACTTACAGTCCTGCAAGGGATCACACTGTTTTTTCTATACGTTAAGAAAGGTTTGAGTATTACACTTGAATTGTTACACAGTGCATCCACATATGTAAGAGCTGATTTGAGATTAGCTGGTGTTTTAGACTAACTGAACCTTCCTGAACCCCCTACTAATGTCAGACATCTCCTTACACTTTGTATTTAAAATATGTAGTGTCTTACCCAGCTAATTTAAAATAATTGGAGTTGATGAGATGCAAATATTTGCTTTAGGGCATGTATAACAATAACAATAACAATATGTTCCTCTCATTTTAATTTAATCAACAGGTGAATGGCATATATGCCTATGTAAATAACCAGAGAAGCTTGAAGTTACAAAACTTCAATGTAACAGTGAAAAACGTTGCTGCATAGAATTCATTTTCTCCTGTTTTATCTGTCATCTCAAGTGAACAATAAAACTGAAGTTTCATTATGCAAAGAAAGAATATCAAAGTAACATGGATAGGAAGCCTGTTCTGCTTTTTGATCTCAGGATAAAATATTTCAACCTGTACCTCAGTTTACGCATGTATTAAATACAATTACATTATGGAGATAGAGCAATGAATTGCATTGAAAAGTATTATTTAAAAAGTATTATCTTTGGACCACAAGCACTGTTTGAGAATTCAGTTGTCATTTTTACTTGGTTGGATTACAGACATTTGTTCCAAGTTCAACAAAAGTCCCAAATCTAGTAATGGAATCCAAAAATCCAGTAATGTCAATCCTGTGCACTCTGCAGCGAGCTCATTTCCTTCTCGTATGTCCCCCACACTTGCAAAGCTTCTGAAACCACAAACATTAGTGACATTGTAAGTGACGGCGTCTCCTTTTTTTGTTCAACATTATTTTTTGCCCACTACATTATATTGCTGATACTTAACTGAGTATCTCTGAACTACACCAGTATACTTTTAAGTGAACTTGAAAATCATTCATCTGGCATTAAATTAATATTTAAAATACCCATTGTTTGCCTGACAGACCAGCAATGCTACAGATGCTGGCAAAATGTCAGTGTGGAGTAAATCTTCCCTAATAAACCACACTTACCCTATACCCTAGAGTTTTTTAAAAGGACCACCAGGATCCCAAACTCATCATACATTTATCTGGAATGAACTCAAGATGTTTAATTGATACATGCTTATGTCTGAACACTGTCAAGTCTCGTAATAAGATGTTTAGTACAATACATCGGTTAGACTGCTAGAGTCCAGCCACAGTAATAAGTAATGACATTTGCAGCACAAAGGCAGCTCCCCAACGAATTGGTGACAAGAGTAAAAAGGCAATCTAGCCTGTGTAAGCTTTAAATGTGGTCTGAATTTTACAATTACATGTCCTAAAGCCCATTATTAGACATGAAGGCAATGAGAAGGAAAGCAGTCATTGCATCACTACTAACACCAATTATAGGAAACATAAATCATTCAAATTTTTGTACTTTAATAAAAATCAGCCTGAATTGGTGTTTAAAAGGAAGGATCTAGTATAGGAGCCTAATGGGATAGAAGAAAATAGAGTAATTGGAGGCTGCTGTCTTTTCACTTTCTATATAAAATTATTTGAAGAGACAGGCAAGAACTTTAAACAGCAGAAACCCAGAAAAGTTGTAATTTGGATGTCTTCAGTTGTGACTTTAATGGTGTTTGCTTAAAGAGCTTTCTTTTATCTCTGCAGACATACTTCAATGACAATATCCTCACACTGATACGGACATTGGTAACAGGAGGAGCCACACCAGAGCTGGAAGCACTGATTGCTGAGGAAAATGCATTGAGAGGAGGTTACAGCACACCCCAGACACTTGCAAACAGGGACAGGTGTCGAGTTGCTCAGTTGGCTTTGTATGATGGGCCATTCGCAGACCTAGGGGTAAGATCATGAGGGAAACGCAGGACCAAGGCTGGTCTGCAGTCTATTTGTTTTCTCTCAGACTGAATTAAAAACCTATCTTATTTCTATTGTTCAACTTAATAGGGCTTTTGGATCATTTGGCAATTTACAGCACAGGGCACCAGGTTTGCTCTCACCCTTTTTAAGAAGCTATATGACTTCCCAGGCTCCTTGCCTGAATATTCCAGGCAGAAAATCCTGTGGTCCTTCTCAGCTGTCGGCTAAAGAAATGAATGACTTGGATAATATAACCATTCTAATAATAATCCATTGCAAACATCAGCAATATCTATACCTTTGTTGTGTTTTAATAAGCTTATTTAGTCCTTCCATGGAGTTTCCAGTTCTTACTTAAAATATGCTTATTAGCTTGAAAACAAAGCTATAAGGTTTGTTTTCTGCTGTTTCTGGATGAACTGAAATTCTTGTGAAATCCTAATTTTTTGACATTTTGACTCCACTATCCAAAGAGTGAAGTAAAAAAAAATCCAAAACCAAAACCAAATTGACAAACCATCTTTAAAAAATGGTGCATTTAGATAAAGAAGTATCTAGAAATGTTTTCTGGACCAAATCTTGTAATCTTGAGGCAAATCCCAAAGCACCCACTTCGCTTTGGTGATGATAATGATGTAGGATTTGATATTTCTTAAATTAACCTTGTGCTCACCAGCTCCGTTCAAAACGAATGGAGCGACCTTCTTCACAGAAATGATAGGGAATCCCAGGTTAAGGATTAAGGGTCATGAGAATACACAGACAGAAGTAAACAGCGTTTTAGTTCATGCAGAAGTCCATTCATAGCTGAGACTAAGAGCTCATCAAAACACCTGGGCATATATGTGGTGTAACGTTTTCAGAAATAGAACAAGCAATACCAATCCTTCAAATGCTATTTCGCCAGAGCCTCACTTGCATTACGTTAGTGATGGTAGAATACATTAACACTTAAGAATCAATATTTTAGATATACAAATTATCAAATCTAAACTTTTTTTTTTCTTGCTAATCAAAACATGTTATATTATTTATGAAAAATGGCATACATTTCATCATTATTTTAAAGTGGGAGATGTTTTATTATCCATTTAACCCATCAGAACATGAATTTCTGTTGGGCTCCCCAGTGAATTTATTTGTCTAGATAACAGTATGGCTACTTCCAAAAAAGGGTCAAAAATACCAACAATTTTAATACCACAGTTAATGTAATTTGTAGAATATGCATTGTTTGGTACAAAAATTTGTATTTCCAGTTTAAAGCAAATCACTCACTGTTCCCAATTTCATGGGACCATCATTTCATGGACCAAGGCTCTGCAAAATAATGATCACTTTACATAATTACTTATTTGAAATAAAACTTTCAGATTATTCATTTCCTTGGGTAAAAAATTCTCCTTTGTGACAAACAACAGACTGTCTAAACATTGCCCTTTTTGTACGGGCTTATACTGAAAATCCTGTTCCCTGACATTGTGTTAACAGAGAAAAGAAAGGAAAAAAATGTGCTGTTATCTCTTTCTTTTTTTTTCTTTTTTTCCCTCTCCTTTCTCCTAGGATGGAGGTTGTTATGGAGATCTATTTTGTAAAGCACTGAAAACATACAATATGCTTTGCTTTGGAATTTATCGATTAAGGGATGCACATTTAAGTACTCCCAGCCAATGCACTAAACGGTAAGCCCAGTCTTTTAGAACATCTCTGCTTCACTGTTCTTCCGTCTTCTCCGTGAGGACGATCCCAGCACCTGTAATAAATCTAAAAAAGAGCTTACTCCATTTTTTACATAGCTGCCACAAAAGCTACTCTTTGAGGACTTCATGATGACTCTTTAGCTGAGTTTAAATCATAGGCTGGATATCATAGCATAAGTTTTCAGCTAATTTTAATTTAAAAATTTCATATTTCAGAACATATCTTTATCTTGTTTGATTTATGATGATCCACTGCTTGCATACAAGGAAAGGTCTTCAGTTTGCTTATATCAATCAGCTGTAAATTACTGGATGATACTTTAGATTATAGTACTTAGACTTTCTTTTTTCTGGATGCTCAGAAAATACTCCTGTGGACTTCCCATTGGTACTGTGTGTATCTAATAATAATTTCTTCCAGTAAATGGAAACCCTTCTCTTGGTAGGCTGCATTTTTACTTCAGCAGCACCAAGGCTGACCTCAGGGCTTTAAATAGAGCAGCCACATTTCCATCTTTGCAAACTGAAGGCCATTTAGCAGCTTACTTGAAATGTGTCTTAATTAAGTGCCTACTAGAAATACACACACAGACCCATACCAGAACTATCACAAATCTACCATCTGTTACTGTTTCATTCTCTACAAAAAGCATCATTATTGAGTGAACACGGCAATAAACAACCCTGCAGCCCACCAAAGCTGTTTCTTCTGTAAGGATTTGGAGAAATTGGGTAGAAAAAATTATTTTCAGTTTAGATTTGCACTGTACTTGCTATACTTGGGATTATTTGTTGGATTAATAAGTGACTTCTGTCCCTGAGGCAGATAAGCCAGATTTCTTATGAGCACTGGATTAATTTGGAAAGAAGTTGTGAGCTTCGTGATCAATTTTTACTCATTTCTGGCTTGGACAGAAAATTCCTATTGCCTTGCTCAAATATGTTTTTCACATATAAGAAAAAATTTAGCAGCAGGGTCTCTAAGCCCTTCCTGCCCTGAAAAGGAGTTAGTTGAAGGTGGGGTTTCAGTATTTAAATATTTAATAAATGTAAAGTAAATATGTAATTAAATATAACTGTCTAAAATCCTCCTCTCCCTGCTGTTCAGCCATTCTTTAAATACTATTGCTGGTGGGTATGTTACTGGTTTTTGTCAATATGTAAATCTGTTTGCTAGAGTCATTGCACTACAGTGCAGCTAGAGAAAGGAGAGTGATTTGTATGGTGTCTTCTCTGAAAAATCATGACATGACTCACTTGAAGAACATCCTACTCAGACACTATTCCCGTGCAACAGAAAACATACAAAAAGTGATGTCTGATGTAAGAAGGTCCTAAATTATAATGGGTATTATGAGAGCTAAAATTAGGTACACACTGAAGGAAACAGAAATGCAAAAATCTGGGCAAATGTTTATGATATAACAACTCTAGAATTTTTTTAAGTAAAAATCTAAACCTGCTTTCTCTTTCTTTCTTTCTTGCTTTCTTTCCAGTTATGTTATCACAAACCCACCGTATGAATTTGAGCTTGTGCCGACAGACTTGATCTTCTGTTTGATGCAATTTGACCACAACGCTGGCCAGTCCCGGGCCAGTCTTTCTCATTCCTCCCATTCCTCCTATTCTTCCAGTAAGAAGAGCTCATCAGCTCACTCCATCCCATCAACAGCAAACCGACCGAACCGCACCAAGACCAGGGATTCTCGGGAAAAACAGAAGTATGTGCAGGAAGATAGACTTTGATATGTGTACCTGCTCCCACTGTGTGTGAAACTTGCATTCACCACCCATTCTCCCCAGTTAATGTTGCCAGCAGTAATGTTCCCTGTTTTCCCATGGAGTTCTCCCTTTTTGTACACATATTTTGCATATGTATGACAGTGTGCATGTGATTGTCATTTTTATTTCACCACCATAAAACCCTTAAGCACAACAGCAACAAAGCAGACGGACCAAAAGTTATTTATGATGCTAGGGGAGAAAAAAAATTCTAAACCCATAGGCACACTGAAAACATAAATAACTCACTGCAGTTACTCTACATATCAGAAAGAGTATATTTAACATGAACACTTGCTCTTGATGTCAGAGTTACACAAAGAAAGTCATTTAGTGCAGAATTGTTGATGTATGTTGCAGTAGGTTTTTTTATATTCATATTTACAGGAGTTGTTACATTTATTTGAAGCTTATAAAACTAACCCATTTAAAAAAAAAAAAAAAAAACAAACAAAAAAACCAAAAAAATCCCCAAAACAAACAAAAAAACCCTACTGATTTTTCACTCTCAAAGCTTATATTGTACAGGGCTTACACTCTTTGTATAGATTATTGCTACGCACCTGCTTTATACCAAAGCAACATCAGGGACTTTTCTGCTTGTTTAAGGACTTTCTCTAAAATACTAGCCTTTTGGAGATAGTGTCTTTTCCCTTTAACACTGAAGTTGTCTGGGAATGGAGTTGTAAAACTCCAATGGTTTAATTTAAGTTTAGAAAGAGTCTAATTGCATATTAAATTATTATTCTGTCTATTTATACTGCCACATGAATAGCTATATTTTCTTTCACTTTTGACATTTGGGATAAAAAGCCATATGTATCATAAATATTGGATGTAAGTCATTAAAAACTGCCTTCCTGGGACTTTTACATCTTTAAAAGGTGAATTAGTCACCTTATGTACAGAATAAATAATGTTCAGAAAAGAGCAAGCATTTTTCTATGCTTAAGTATCAGATCTCAAGGGACTTTGTTCCTTTCCCCAGATGGTAGTTTAACTGTTCCAAGTCAGAGTGGTGGTATAAATCTTCCAACAAGAGTCCTAATATCTGAAGATCCTCCAGAAATCCTGCTCCATGTTCTAGCTGGTTCTTTTCCACAGGTGCTGCCAGTAGGCAGGAATACAGGGGAAGACAACTGAGTGCCTTTAAGGTTTCTCCCATTTGGGAAGAAAAGGTGCTGTGCCCTGGGCAGCTGATGAGCAGAACAAGAGGGCTGGGGTGGAAATATTCACTGTGCTGAGGCATCATGTTCTAGGCACTTGCCAGAGTCTTGCTCTTGCAGATTCTCACCAATGGCACACCTAGGCAAACAAAAATTGTGGCAGGGAACTAAAGAAAGTAGTGGAGAGGAACCTATCCTAGACAGCCATAGAAACGATACTTCAAGCTTGTTTTTTTAATTTCAAATGCCAGCCTTTTGAAATATAGAACTAGTACTAGGTGATACAAAGAGTTTTCCAGGGTAGGGAGGCCAGAAACACATATCACCTTCCCTGGCTACCCAGCAAGAAAGCATGCAGACAGAAAATAGATATTTGGATGTGGGAGTGATTAGCATTGTAACTGCCAACCCAGACAAGGTGCTTTTATGGTTAGTGTTGTTTTCTACCTTTCCCTTCCCCAAGCATGATAATTTTGAAGATTTGCTTGCTGTGTGAATTGACAATGAAGCCAAGCACTTTTACTGACAAAACCTGGAACAATATAAGTGGGCTACAGAAAGTACCACTGTGCAGTGTTAAGCATAATGATTGGAATACAGTATATATGTGTCTGTACATTCATATGCAGCTGTAAGTCCTATCAATGAAATATGTTGCAAATTACGGATGTTTCCCTACAAATGAGTCTATTACAGTTGCTCTTCATCATAAAGACAAATTAATGTGTTTCTTTTTGGAAAGAAAGTTATCATGTTTTGCCCCAAGAATATTTATTACTACAAGGATGTGCCAGTTAAAGTGCTCAACAGGAAATATGACAGTTTAAAAGCATTGTAAAACTTACATAGCTTACTTCTTTTTCTAAAGTGCAACAAGGATGAATAGAATGGGCCAAGGTATGACAATTAATGGTTCTGCATGACCTAGCAACTGCTGTGGGTTTCCTTCTATAACTTTGTCCTTGTGAAAACTTGTGAAATTAAAAAAAAAAATTAGTTACAAACTTTATTCAGTTATTGGTTTGTTTGTTTGGTTGATTGTTTTGTTGGTTTTCTTTTGCCTTTTTTTCCCTCCAAACCAGAAGTAAAACTGGCTGCTGCTGCTGCTGCTGCTGTTGCTCAACCCTGTTTTATTTTTTATCCTCTCATCTGCTTGCCTTTCTAATTGCACGTGTCCTTTTGGAAACACCCAGGTTCCTGCCCAATGAAGATGCCTACCCTGGTGCAGACATTACTTTAATTTCACATTCCTCATTCCAACTCCTTTCCTGCTTTCCCCTCCCTACTGCCCTGTCCCCTGTGTATGTTCATGAGCATCTTTTTATGTTGGCAATATTGACTGAAGATAGTCGAGAACAGTTATGCATTTTGGAAGAATGTTAATGGCTTTGACACCAAAATGCTTTTCCATTAATGTTTTATCTGCTTTCCATTTAGCAGAGGAAGGAAGGGTGTTAATATGAAGCCACTTGTCACACACTACATAATGATTTTATCCAAAAAAATAGTATTTGTATAACTGCAGCTCAAAGAGAAAAAAATATAGACAATGTACATTAGAGAAGCGACTTGTTTATTTTGTGAGCAATGGAAGAGGATTAACTAATATGAATGAAAATCTGAATTCTTCAAATCATATTGAGTTCTAATTCTTCTCCGTCATCTGTCCTAAAGTCAGAAGTCTCAAAGTTTTGACTTTTAGTTATACCATGTGCAATTTTCACTGCTAACTATAGCCAAATTTATCAAATAGTTTATTAAAGTGATGAAGATTTTCTGATATGGATATACTAATGAAATTGGGAAGTTGGTCATTACAAGTAGAGGAATGTTTAAATCAACTATGTTATGTTGTCAACATTTTTTATCTTGCAAAGTAACAGGAAACCTCCCATTTGTTTGGAAACCTATCCCGAATCAAACATTCTCAGTAACTACCCTCATTAGTTTTTGAAAGTGTAAAAGCAACACTAATGTCAAGAGGTGACATTTTAGAGCTTTAAATGGGAGTCCTGACACTTTTAGCAGTCCCAGCATGGTTTCAACAATAGAAACTAGGTTCTTAGTAACTTCGTTGGTCTGAGTATTGACAGAAAAACACGTCTAGCAAACCTGCAGGTTCTTGCCATGGGTTCCCACTGGCCTAAACTGGCAGAGTCAGGCATGTTCCAGTGAAAGTCCCGTTGTCAAAAGTAAGGCTTTTGCTAGCTTAAAAAATTAAAAATCAACAAGAGCATGTCCTGAATAGCATTTTTGTCCCCAAACTTTCGTTTCCTTGAAGCAAAATAAAGAACTTCGTAGAAAGTAGGAATAGTTTCTTCTCTCCCTGTACATTACTTAATGCCTGCTACATGTAAAATATTCATCTGCCAAACAAAGAATTGCTGAGGAGGTGGGTGGAGAAACTTTCGTTACTTTTTTCTCATGCAGGAAGAAATTGTATGAGAGAATTTTCAGCTTAGCTATAAGACAAACTGCTTGTATGGTGGGGGGAGGCACACAAACACATACATACAGACTCATTTGAAACTGCAGATGTCAAAGAATTAAAAAATGCACGTTTAAAACAATTGTAAGGTAACCTGGGATTATGGTTAGAATACAGATTTAGTAAAATTTTGTGTCATGTTTAGCTAGTGCTTTCTTTGACTCTGCTCAAAGAGAGGGTCTTTCACAGTGACATTTATTCGAACATGATTAGTCAGTCCAGAATTAATGACAGAAATTTTAAAGCACTAGAACAATAAATCTGTTGGAGAGAATTGCTAGAGTCTTACACAAGTTGGAGAAATCTTTATTTTGATAATTTTACTTTAATTATTTATATCTTTTTATGCTGCAGGGAACAGTCTTACACAAGATGTTAATTTTTATTTATTTGTAATAAGAGCATGATGCCTTTAGAACCTTCATGGATGCACTGGGATACTGATAACTCATTGCAAACACAGGTGCTTGAGAGGAAAGTAAATGTTTTCTGCTTTCTGATACATGAGGTTACTTAACTGTTCCAACATCTCTCTCAGGTGATGCTGTCAAAAACAAACCCATCAAATAGTGGGAGTCTCTCAGGGACTCTCTTGAGCAGCTCTTAAAAAAAAAAAAAAAAGAAAAAAAACCACAGCAGAAAACCATGCCAGTTCTGATTATAGTGTAGAAACACATATGGTAAGGATCAATATGCATATGCCAAAAGGGAGAGAAACAGACCGAACATGACAGAGAACTAAAAAAAAGTTGTTGAATATAACAATGTATGAAGACTTAAAAAAAAATTTTTCTGGACTGATTTAAAGGAAAGAGTAAGTAGTTTGTTTACGATACATATAAATCTATGCTATGCCTATGGAAGACATATCAAAGTCATAACAAAAAAGATTGAAAAGTGTGTAAGAGATTCAAGAAGGACATTTAGTAGCTGGGAGGAGAATTTCTTAGTGGCCAAGTGTAAAGATGAGGAGTGTCAAGCTCACATTTCAAAGGTAAGTGTAGAGGTTGATGGACTTTCACAGAAGATTCATCATTATGTGGTCAAAGACAATTTTAAGAGCAGAAAAGGAACAAGAAAGCTATAAAGCTGGGTCCAAGCATTTGCTGCTGGAGATGATAATGCCTGGACCAAGGTTTCAGCACTGGTGAAAAGAAATTTAAGCAGCAAAAGAAATTAGATTCTACCACTTTCTGCATTTATTATTTATTTTCTGTATTTATTATTTGGCAAGTAAAGGCAAAAAAGAGACTTGATGGTGTCTTTTTAAAGATCATCTCCCTGGATATGAGTTTTATTGTAAAGATTAAGATATAAATAATTGCCTTGTTTTGAAAATTCCAGGGCAAGCAGGGGAGATGGAAATGCTTTACACTGGGAAATACAGTGCTGAGGAATACAGTGCAGTTCATCCCTAATCCTTAGTAATCATGCTGTTCTCCCGTTTCTTGCTATGAGATTGAATTAACTTGCACCAAGTTCTGTCTGTAAGGAAAGTTTGTGCACCATATGTTAAAAAAGAAGGTAGAGATAAAAGTTCACGGTGCTTAGCTTCCCTCAAAATCGTTTTAAACACAAACCATTAGAAAACTGTTAGTTTGAAATTGTTTATGTGATTTTGCAAGGCTTTTAAAACATGATAACCATCACACTTTACACCTCTCTGAAAGGTTAGTTTAATCGTAGATCACATAAAATTGGTTTCCACAAATGCATAATGGTTCATGTGTCACACTTGAACTAAATGGTTTTTTAAATGGAGCTGAAATTATTTTGATGTGTACGCATTCCCAGATTTTTTTTTCCTACAACCTTTCTTAAACCAGCCCCCATCAGGAACCATTCCCTTAAAGTTTCATTAATAATTCAGATGTTCTGATGACTTTAAAAGATCTATGGAATTGAGGCTTTTTTTTTTTTTTTTAACTGCTTGACAAAAAGATAAATGAATGTAGAAAGAAGCGGTAGGAGTCTGGCAAGCTGTAGATCATCTCTGAACAGATTGTAACTTTATCATTCTGTCAGGAAGAATAATTTAAAGCACTTAATCAGTTAGCTTCAGTGTGCAGGATGTAACATTATGAATTCCTATCGTCCAATCTGTTCAAATCAAAGGGAACTTAATTATAATAGGTAAGAGAGAGAGAGACAGAGAGATGGGAGATTGAACATTGTTCAGACTCAGGCAACTTTAAGGGGGCAGGGAACTATTTACCCTGGTTTCAAATGAGTAAGATATTTTAAAAAGAAGTAAAATACATTTTAGCAAATGGCAAGAAAAACAGCACAGTAGTTGTGTTGTAATAGGTGTAAACACCTTCAGTAATAAGAAGCGACTAATGATTAGCGTAAGTACAGGTAACAAATGTATCTGAAAAAAAACCCCAAGATGGATGGAACCCTCATAAGTTTGGGGTTTGTTGTTGGGGAATCAGGGGGTGTTGGATGTAGATGCTTAAAATCCATATCAGGTGTTTAAATTTCGTCTTCACAAAAGTGACTGAGAAGTCTAGTATTTCTGGAAATCAATCCACCTCTTTAGATGCCCTACCTTTGAAGCTAGTTGTTTATTCTTACGTGTTTATGCCCAGATATTTGTCCTTTATTCTTCCTGGTCTTCCAGTTTCTATTCTGTGCTTCACCTCCTGAGCTTTTGTGCTCAATCCTTGGGTTTCCAAGGTGGAGTTTGCTTTGCTTATTTTTTTTTTTCAATTTATTTATTTATTTATTTATTTATTTAAAATTAGTACTCCTTCCACTCCTGCCCTGATTCCAACCCAGATGTGGCAGCATTTCAGTGGTAAGAAAAAGTGGCAGTTTGTATGATGCGAGACACTGAAGCTTCTGAAGCATTTTGGGTTCCCCATTAGAATGACTACTGCATACATGTAAGAGCAGTAGCTCTGATGTGCCACACGTTAAACGTTGCATATAATAATGAAAATGCCCCAGTTGCAGAATCCCATCGCCAGAACCGTGTGCCCTTTGCTCTGCACACCCACCTCTGGAATTCGGGAGCAGAGGGTGAGAATGGAGATGCCTGTTCACAAAAGCTGTCAAAGCACAAGGACCTAATGGCCATGAGGCACTTTAACACCAGGAGTTTCTAAGTCTTTGAATGGAGTTATCTTGTAAAGCTGCACACCTGTAGTTAAGAAATGACAGCAGTTATTGCTCTCTAAAGAGAGAATACTTTTGATTATCTTTTTTCTTTTGTGAATTTTAAGATGTTTTTGTCCACATCTGCCTACGAACCATGCAATATAGTGGTTACAATCACAAGCAGCTGGGGACTGGTGGCAATGCTGCAACCTCTCAGCATCCTCACTCCCTCCCACATTGCTCCCAGCCCATCTTAAATCAGTACCATAAAATTCTTCCTATGTTCATGGAAACAGACACTGCCCAAAGATACAAAAAGAACAGCTTCCCTTCTAATCTTCCTTTAAGTCCTTGCTTATTTTGCCCTGCTGTCACGTATCACTACCAATCCATTCAGGATTAACTCGAGTCCTTACTACAGCCATCTGAGCATCAGGTATGTTCCATATCCCTTCCGAAACTGGAGGGTTCAGCAGCACCCAGGCAGCCAGGTTGCTAAGTAGCAAATAATGGCCATTCCATGCAGGAACACAGCCATCTGGCAGCATGAATGCAAGCCCTATTTCTTCTAGCACCAACTTTACATTCTCCTGCACGATTTCTGAGCCAGAGGCAGCGACCACCCCGAGGCTGAAATGGTTCAGAGAAGCCCCTGACTCTTTAGGTGCTCCTCTCCATATGGACTCATGTGCCCTTTTCTGCATTACCCTTACCCCATCTGCTCTTCCTGGCTTCTCAGTTTAGCCCTTTATTTGTATCATTTTTTCAATAAATGATTCAGAGGGTGTTCACCTGAGCATGAAAGAAAAAAAAAAGAGCTCCCTTGCATTCCACAAGCAAACTAGCATATTGACAGTTTTCTTCAGCTTCTACTATCAAATCTGCAAACATGTCATCCTCCTTTCATGAAAAGTATTTTCAGAGGTATAAATCTAATGCACTGTACTGCTTGTAATTAGTCAAAGTCACCTTCTATTGATTGCTTTTTCTCTATAAACCTTACTGACTCCTTCCCCCTCCTTTTTATTTCTTTTTTTTTATGTTTATGTGTATATGTGCTTCACTAATTAAAACTCTCATTTTCCCTCCTTATTCTGTCTCTACCCATTTTGCTCTTTAGCAGAAAAGAAATGGTTTACAGATGAACCGGATAATGCCTATCCCAGAAACATTCAAATCAAGCCCATGAGCACTCACATGGCCAATCAGATCAATCAGTATAAATCGACAAGCAGCTTGATACCACCAATCAGAGAAGTTGAAGATGAATGTTGACTCCTTCGAGGCCAGAACTATTTTTTTAAAGCCTGACAAACTTCATGAATGGTGATGTGACATTTATTCCTCTTACATGCTGAACCACTGGTGGAGAAGTTAAGAAAGGCAAGCTTAATGGGAAAATAAAGTAGACAGATCTTTGTTTGTCTGCCTTTAATATTGCTTCCACGTATTTTGGAAAATATTTCATTTATAAATGAACATAATCAAAACTAGTCATGTATAGCCTCTAGCATTTTAAATTATTTTTATTTATTAGAAAAAAATATATTTTTCTTTTTTTTCATTGTCAAGTATTTTCCCTTAAAAAAGAAAAAAACTGCAGATGTGGCCAGACTCCTAAGAATTTAAAAAAACAAACCTCAGTTTTTGGCTTCAAGGAGAATGATGGTCACAGTTATAAGGACATGTAGTTAAGGGAGGCAAATGATATATTTACAAAAATTAAAAAAAAGGTCCAACTTGTATTTTAGTAAATCAAAAAAAAAAAAAAAAAAAGAAAAAAAAGAACAGATCACCAAAATGTTTCTTTACTGGAGGATGTGTATTTTGTTCAGCATTGACACCAGCTCTTAATAAACTGAACTTATTTATTTTCAAAGTTGAAAGTCATATTTTTGTACATGTAACTTTCTTCTGAAATATTCTTTGTTTTATTACCATATATAGATCACCTTAGTCACCAGTTATGTTAAGGTCCACTAACTAACACACACACACACACACACAGAGTGTCCCCTCCTCCCTCTACGTGCACACACACACAAGCCCAGAATCCTCAATAACTTTCTGTGACACCAGAGTAGTGAAAATCACTACCATAAACCTAGGGCCAAGTAGATCAGGTGCTCATAGGCAGCACTTGCTATAAATGGCAAATCTGGCAATTCCACGCTGCTTCCCATTAGCCATTTGCCTAATTTCAGGAAGGCGAGCTCGGCAATTCCTCTTCTTTTGCCACGTATTACAGTGCTTTAATCCAGAGTGCATAAATAGTGCATGAAATCATGTTATAAACCTTCTCATCTACCATATTTTGTTGGTTCCTTACTTCAAAAGTGCTGATGGCCCTACATCAGGTTTGTTTATTTGGTTCAGATTTTTCCTGGTATGCATAGAGGTTTAGCTCCAGATCTTTGCACTTTGGTGACAGCTCATAACTTAGTAAAAGGCACACTGAACCTCCTTTTGGTGAGTTCAGCTCAGGATAAAAACTGGTTTAGCCTCAGCCCTATATTCTCACAACATGCTGGTCTCAGTTAGTTCCTGCACCAAGCAACATCTTATTCTACCAGGGTTTTTTTATTATTTTTTTTTTTTTTTTTTTTTTTTATTTTCACTTTGCTGGGACACCACACATAAAAGTACAGTAATAACCAAATCAAAATAAAAGTAATGAATGTATTTATTATGATAATTTACAAAAGGCCTTTGATGGGTGCCTTTTGTGTCAGCAGTTTCACAAAGTTGCCAACAAGCTTTATAGCCATCAGACAAAAATGTGATGTTTCATATCTGTGCTGCAGTATCTATCCACCCAAGCATTTGATGTTCTAAATGATTTAGTAACTCTCTCTATCTCAAATTAGCAACATCTGACACAATTGTGTGAATAAAAAAAAAAAAAAAGAGAAAAGGCTGTGCTAATAAGGATTAAAAAAAAAATCATAGGACCCAGTCATCAGGAAAGGCAGGTTTCATTGTGCAAGTAAACTTTAGGCTTTGTAACTTTGCAGAATTGTTAAACACCACAATAAAACATACTGTGGTACTTCTATCATTAGAGAAATATCAGTGAATCAAACAAAGCAGATGAATTTATTGTGAAAACAATGATGTCCACTATATAATCCAACATTTAAGCTAAACTATCTCAGCTTTAATGTTTGTCCACTGGCTGCAGTACAACTATAACCATACTAACACCTAATAGGCTTTATTCTGGAGTGACTTCTTGGACTGTGACTACTTTGTTGTTACATTTTGTAGAATAGCTATTTAAAGACAATAACAAGAATTGTTAATACAGTATCTGTAAAATTGGATTGTTTAAAATATTTCACTCTCCTACAAAGTAACAAAACGATTTAAGCAGTTTTCCATTATTATTTAGACCACTTTAACCCATTTCACAGTCCCCAAAACAGAAGATGATTCTGGTGAGTTCTTCCGATCTCTGCTGCTTCAGCTAGTGACATGTTATAATCTGCATCCAGTTTCTGCATTGGGTCATGTTAAGCCTTTACTTTGAAGTCAGTGCTCCTTTTTCATTTATGAACCGTGATCATATTATAACCGGGGTCAAAAAAGCTGGTCCTGAGTACAGGAGAATTTTTGAAATTTCTGTTGAACTTCACCAAGTACATGTGAATATTTTTTTTATTTTCATAGAAGACCGTTGTTTATTGTCAGGGCATAGAACATTATATCTTATACTTTACCATATACAGTGCCATTTCTGAGTGTCCTTCCTTCAGAAGTGGGCATTCACTGGATAAAACACAGTAATGAATCAAATACGACACTCCTACATAGCTAAGGTTTGTGTGTGTCTCTGTCCAGTTTAACTACTGTCACACCCAAAAATACCATGCTGCCAACTGTACATAAATAAAGGACAAGATCTGAATACACTCATGCACACGTAGTTCCATACGTAATGACAGACAGAACAACACCTGCAGGGAGCAAGCGAGACAGAGAGGAGCCAGGTATAGTTATGGTTTTGCATTTTCCATTTATAGAAAAGCATATACCAGTAATCTTTTCTTACTCCTCTTTTTGATGATCAAAGACACAGGACTGGCATTTGGCAATTAGGTGGAGGAATATGTAGAAAAACTGTGGGAGATCTTTGACACACAGCCATTAAAGACTACCTACCATAAGGCCAGCACCAATTCTTGGATATATGAAGTTACATCAAGGCAAGTGGCCTAAGTGACAGCTGACAGGCTACATGACGGCTGATGTAGAAATCAGTTTGTGATCTTTATTAATAATTCTTACTTCTTTCTCAAAAGGGAAAAAAAAAAAAAGGAATTTCAGGTTTTTTTTATGAATTGCATGCACAATTAATTCCAGCTAAACAATTTTTTTTTCGGTGACATGTATTGGATGGAGAGAGAGTGTGTGTGTGTGTTTGCATATATGCACAGCCGCACATAAATGTATGTGTGGATATATACATGCGCATATATATATTAAAAAAGGGGGTGTATTTGATAGAGAATCATCACAAGGTGAACATATTTTTTGGGGAGGGGGTGGTGGTGAAGAAAGAGACAAAGAAAAAGAAAATTTGTGACTTAAGGGCTAGCACATGGAGGCATTGTACCTGCTGTTTCCTCCTTGTTTGACCAAAAAACAGCCCCTCCTGTTTGTTCTATTCCCTGTGCACTGACAGCAGAGTGCAGAAACCTCTCTCGCTGCTGAAGCAGGAGTGTGGTCCTGGGCCCGCCTCTCACCCATGCACATGCTGCTCCCACTTTGCCAGAAAGTCTGCTGTCCCGTGGCTGTTGTTTTAATTTGTCCCCTGAAGTCCATGAGTGCTATAAGATGAAACTTTGAAAGGATCGAACTGTCCTCTGACGTGGTTGTGTTTGGGTGGCAAGTGCCAAGCACAGCAAAAGTGAAGGTGTAAAGAAAAGAAGACATTCAGCGTTTAAATGGGACTTTTTAAAGGCCTCAATGTGATTGTCTTACTGTTGCTCATAAGATGGTAGATATACAATGTATTTATTAATAGGAAGGAAAAAAAAAAAAGGCAACCATTTCTAGTACTTTTCAAAAACTTTCTAAAACTGTCACCTCCATTTCAACAGCTCTTCTTTCAAACCAGCATCGATGGCCAAACAGCAGGACGTACATGTGGCAGAAAATGCAAAGCCCTTGATCTGGGGCATGATCAGTTGTTCAGTACTACAGGCTCATGGGCAACCTTGTTATGCCACCTGTAAGACAAAGGGACCCTGCAAGCCCCACTAGCCCAAAACCCAGAACTGATGAATTTCCAATTAATCTTTGATGGGAAAGCCAGTGCTGCTTATACAAGGTGAAGGCCACCAGCTTCAGGATAATGAGGGCTCTGTGTAGCCTTATTAAGCCACACGGATGTCTTGGAAGAGCGGATGAGTCTTCAGCAGCTCACAGGCTGCTGTAGCAGCTGGGGCTGTACAAGAAGCCAGGTTTAGCTACTCTAAAGATATTTTTTTTTCCCCCATTTTTGTATTTTAAAGAAAAAGGCCACCCAGTGACTCAGGTGGCATGGATGTGGAAAGACTTAATTGGCCTCAGCCAAATGTGGAAAAGGAAAAAAGTAGTTTGCATGTAATGTACAAGAGACACTACAAAAGTACTATCTGTACCCTTTTATTATAAGTTGTTGGGTGGTCATGGGCAAGGTGGTTGTTGTCTTTTTTGGCCAGTATAAAGAAGATGTGCATTTCTTGAACTCTTCATTGAATAGGAGAAGAAGGGGAAAGTATAAATGCATGTTCTCATTCAGAGAGGACTGTTTTTGTTGGGGGGTGTGTGTCCGTGTGTGTGTGTGTGTGTGTGTGTGTGTGTATGTGTAAACTATATCTAAGAACTACCGCAATAATTGGATGCATAAACTAATGCATGACAAAAAAAAAAGCAATAATTTACAAATAGGTAATTATGCATGTTTTCACTGCTTGATCACTTACTGGTGAATCTGTGAACACGTTAGCAACTGCTCTGTTCTAGCTGACTCACATGGGCTCAACATTACACACAGAGCAGGTGCTTAAATGGTTTTATCAAGAAGCAGGTTTGTAAGGGCTTGTGGACCCCAATGTATTTGAAATGAACATGTATTGAGGTCAGGGTGTGTGTGGTGGTGCTTTTTGGCTTTGGGGGTTTTTTTTGTTTGTTTGTTTTAAGCTGTTATCATTGTGAATTTCTTTAGCACCAAAAGAAGTGTGTGTCTCACCTTTCATATCTAGTTTTAAAGCTGCTTAAACAAAATAACAAAGTGTGTGAAAGGCGATGAACAGGACAAAGTGAAAACAGAAATCCTTTCCCTGTGTTACAGAGGATTGGCCTGGGAATATTTGTCAAAGTCAATGGCATAGAAAAATTTAGGGGAAATTCTTTTGTTTTCTTCTCCCTGCCATATGAACTGCCAATATCCCCAATATATGATCAAGGATGTCTTTAATTTTTATTTTTTAATTCTAAAGGTGTTTGAATTAGGGTTTTTTTTTTTTTTAATTCATTATATATGATAAGTATCCTAATATTTAGTTAGCAGGCATAATAATTGTAGTACTTTTATACTGAGCAATACTAGTAGGTGTGGGTACAGCCCCCACCTGAAATAATGAAAGGAACGGAGTAGCTGTTCAGCTGTGGCCACTGCCTAGGATGGTACTTAGGGCTATGGTATTGACAATTCTGCCCCAGCATTTGTCAAAGCTATATTTATACAGTAATGTATCTATTCTGCACAGATATTCTCTGCTATAGAACATTAAGCCACATTGAAACTGTATAGTCTTTAATGTGCAGTAGTCTATATAACCAAGTATTTTCCACTGAAGGTAATAAATAGGACTGCTGGTCTGATGTATCTGTTTTATATAATGGTCTACTGCTGATAACTGACAAAATGAGAAGGGGTAGAGGGAACGAAGAAAATAAAAAATATAAAATACTTTTTTATCACTTTTGAGCCTAATTTAGAACAATATCTAACTTAAGAAGCTAAACACAGTAATGCTGCATCTAATTAGAACCTTAGCGAGGTTGAGAGAAAGCTTCTTACTGCTTCAGTCAATGCATTTTAGAGGAGATTATTATAACTGGAAAAAAAAAAAAAACAGCCCACAACACAACATATAGGCAGTTGAATACATGTAATAGAAAACATAGATTTTTCAGAAACCAAAAATTTGGTATATGAGCACTTTATTGACTAGATAATAGCTAACAGGAACCACAGGAGCAGAAGGTCAGCAGAAGTTATCTCCAGTTTTCCTTAAGTAGCAGTTAAAAAATGCCGCTTCCTCCATGGTATAACTTGGGACACACACGCTTAGCCAATGCAAATAATCTCACCTCTGTCAAAAAAAAAAAAAGAAAAAAAAAAGGAAACGTTGACATAACTTTAACTTTTGCATTTCTGTACAGTTCAAGGCTGATGTTTTTTTTCTTCCTTCAGAAAAAACACACACAGGCAAAGACATATATACAATATATTTTGATGACTACACATGTCTACTTAGTTATAATTTGGGAGTGGGGATGGGTACACTGAGAACCAGCTATCATTTTAACTTAAAAGTTCATTAAGAAAAAGGAGTATGACTTCATCATTTTACTTTTTACCATTATGGGTTGGTGAGAGAGAACAAATGCTGGTGCTCAGAAATGATCTACCTGACTTTGTCATATGTAATATCCAGTGATAAATATATTGTCCTGTAAAAAGGGTTTGTACATAACTTGTACATGGTTTCATTTTGTATTTTTCTCAGATTAAAATTTATGTATTTGTGTTCTAAAAGAAGGAGAGATTGCTGTGTTTTCTTTTTCTTTTCAAGACAGACTGTGTCCCATAAAGTTATGCAAAATGCATCGTCATGAACAATACTTTATTCACAAAACTAGTGCTATTAATGCTTTGAACTAAGACTAACCCAGCCGCCTTTCTCTCTTCCTCACTCTCCAGAATCAGCCCCTTCCTAATAATAATTAATATCAGCTGCCGTGGAGGATACTGTGAAGGCTGTAAGTGAATAATTCTGTAGTAACAACAAACATCACCCTAACACCAGTTATATAGTCAAATACAATTATAATCTGGTATAATATACCTACTTTAAATGGTTGAACAGAACATGTCATGGCACTTCTAGCTCTGTTAGGTCAGATTATGATGGACTGATAATTTCACTAGGCAGTCCAAAGATTTTCTAATCTTTCATGACAAGTACATTTAGAAGTTATTTGCAAGATTTGAACTATGCTGCTTCTATTGCAGCACAGGAACTAGGTATAATCCTACGTGTGACTGTATGTTTTTAAATTTAAGAAAAATTCCTTTTGGAACGTGTGCATGTGGTTGGCATTCTGCTATTTAAAATAACCTTGTCATTAAAGCTGAGATCATTAATTTGTGCAGTAGCATCACCACGGTGATTTGTAATCCACCACAGTGTGATAAACCTTGTTCGATTCTGAATCATGGAGAGGAAAGAAGAGCAGAGCACTGCAAAAGATGCAGTTAAGGATTCAAAAAAAACTAAAAAAAAAATGTACAAATAGTTAATTTGGTCCTAACTCGGAGGTAAAAAATGTAAAGAACCTGGTATAATATGGCTACACTGGTGTTTTCTAAGCAATCAGAGTGTTTCGGGGGGAAAAAAACCAAACCCAATAGCACTACAGTATTTGTGCAGGACTATGGAGAACTGTGTAACAAAGTGGCTCAGCACCAACATCAGTGAAGCAAACTGGGTCCAGACCTCACTGAATACATCTGTCAAAACCATCCTTAGATACTCTCACTGGGAAAGGGAGTTTATGTACCATAAAACCCGTGATGTCTATCCAATACAATTCAATGAAATAACTACTCAGTCTTAGTAGATCTGCACGGAGACATATACTAGATCTACTTTAGATGTTACTCCTTGACCTGATTGCTTTTTGGTGTCAAGCACTAACTAGTAATCTTGACTTCTAATTACTGAAGAAGAATGATAACAAGGAAGTGAGGGACAGCAATATAAATCACCAGGAACAGGTACCCATTTTAAGATGGGAAGGTAATTCTTCATCACAGGTTTAATCAATTGTCTGCTACCTGTACAAGAGTCCATACCACAAATGAGGTATTTTTCCATACATAGGCATCCATGAATATACATGTGTGCATTTGGATGTGTATATTTATATCTATGCATATATGTCACTACCTGCTAATTTTTTTAGGGTCTCGACTCTTACATGGCACAGCTTGCTGCCAAAAACACTTAAATCAAACCCGGCCATAGAACAGCTAAGGTAAGAAGCTGTTTTGTTGTGTATCTACAGTCCTGTTACTCAACTATACAAAGGTTAGCTTGAATAGCATCCTAGACAGTCCCTCTGAAATGATAGAGTAGTTCTAGTCAACAAGTGGTTGCAGCTCACACCTTTTCTGGGCTACGAGGCAGTCCTGATACCCTTTCAAAGGACTTTAATTAGGATGCAGTTGCCTTTTGCTGTATATGATGGTAAAAACAAATTTTGTTATGAGGTGATTTCAAAAGCATATCTTTGAACACTGAAGGAGTGCCACTGAGGGACAGGGGAACTGTGAAACAAACCTTTGCCTCACAGCCTGAAGGCAAAGTCAAACATTTGCCATAATCTTCTCTAGCAATACAAAAAAAACAACACACAGACACACACACAAAAAATGAGCCTGTTCCCTGTCCTCCCTTACTTAACACAACCCCACCCTTTGTCCCACCTGCAGCCCCTGGAAAAAAGTGCTAATTAAGAAAGCCTGTAAATATCTCACTTCAAAGGTAGAGGATGTTCAGGCCTATTTCTAAGTATTAAGGGAAAGACTATCAAAGAGCTTATTAAGTGAGGCCTTAACCAATTAAGAGTTAGTGTGTATTATAGTATTCCCAGCTTTCATCTTTGCAAGCTCACGAGTTTCGCCAGTGACAGTGAAATAGAATCAGTTAATGACAGAGGTAGGGATGAAAATTTTGTGACACGATGCATTGCTTTCACAAATTTACCAACACTATTTTTTTTTTTTCCCTAGACCATGGCAGAACTCTGCTTCCTTCCTAGATCTTACAGTTTAAAGGCTAAACAACAAGTGCTAACATTTGATAATCTCTCTGTCCCTGAACCTTAACAATCTTTAGACATGGTTAACATCTAAAAAAGGAAAAAAAAAATGGGAATCTTGTCACCAAACTGTGGTTGCACAGTATCTGCTAAATGTGACAATGGACCAGGTGTGGGCAGTATATGTGCTGGGTTTGTGGCCGTTAACCTCCACTTGAGTCATGCCTGCCCGTGCAGCTGCAGGGATTAGTTGATGCCACCTCATATTATAGTACTATTTACTTAACCAGAGTGCATCACAGTGCAGTTACACCAGGTATCCTGTATGTAACACACTGAGGGAACAACATAAATTGGAAAACCAGATTTATATAGAATCAGTTCATTTTCCCAGTTCCATGAATACGTGGGACTGACACATAATATTTTAAATAAATAAATAAATGAAGAAAGAACAAAAAGGCACCTTGAGATGAGAGGAGAATGTGTGTGTGTGTGTGTGTATATATATACACACTCCAATAGCCAAAATTCAGCTTTCTGAGCATTTTGAGGGTTGTGAATTTATTTTCTTTTGTTTGGTGGTGGGATGTTTGTTGAGCAGCAGAAGCCGATAGTGGGCTGTGTCATTGATATGTGCAACTCTGTTAGAGGAATAGGTATGTGTCAGAGGGTTGGTAGTACAAATGTAAACCCCTGCTTCTAATCAATATTGACTTGCACAGACTGTAGTATACAGGTTTGTGCTCCATAACTTCTTTGAAAAAGTCATAAATCAATTTAATCTTGAGCCTTGAGCTCTTAAGTGTAGATAACATCACTAAATGTCTTTAAGTACAAAGAGCATAACAATAATAATGTAAAGGATATTATTGGGCATTACAGTAGGTGACAAATAGGCCACCACCTGCACTCTAGGCTGCTGACCACCTCCTAGAGTCAGTTAAGAGCTAACGTAGTCCCTCTTAGTCATGAAGTTAAGCTTTGTCATAAGGACACTTTTGATCACTCTTCCTCTGTAATACATTATAGGGCTCTCAGCACTGAGCTTTTTGTAGCAAAAGGGTTTGTAAAGAGCAATGGAACCTGAGCTCTGCTTTTTTTGTAAACGTGACTAAAGGACATTGTGGTCATTTAGTCATTCTGGACTATTTTTTTTCATTGGCAAAGATTTTGTGCAGTCTTGGTTAAGTCAGAAAAAACTTTAATTATCTATCCATGAGAACTTGAAGTATGTAGTGTTTCTGCAGCTAAGGTCCTAAGCATGATTTCTGGGTATATGTGCTTGACCGACCTCTTTAAAAACACTCTCCCTCCCCTCCCCCTAGGCCTGAAATCACATATATATTATTATAACTTATTTCCAGAACATCCATTATGCAAAATTTTTCATCGATCTCTGAGTGCAGTTTGCCTGTTTTAACTTTCTCATCTATTTCCAGCAACCAGACACTAGTGCCCAGTAAGCAGACACCTTCAGTCTCTGTCAAAAAGATCTTGCAGTCAGTGGGAGAGTGAGTTCAAAGTGTCCCAGTGGATGCGTTGGAGAGAAATGAACACTCCAGAGCACTTTTTTCTTAATGACCTTATTCAGTTTCCACTTTCTTTTCCTGTTTGGAAGAAGAAATTCTTATTTCCAACATCTTTGTCTTCTTAGACTCTCCACAGAGGTCTGCAAATTGAACCACATTAAAGACTTGCAAAATAGTATATTGTATTTGAAACTTCTGATTATTGAGAAACTGTAAACATATATATTTTTTTTTTTCAGTGCATGCATTCAAGTGTTATCCAGCAAACTGTTCTAGTTAGACATCAAATAGAATACAATATACATTTTGAAATGCATTTATCTCAACGGACAGTGCAGAACAAATCAGCAAATGTTGGTTTTATCACGGATCAAAGACTTTACGTGTAGGGTGCATAATTCATGTGTACAGGCTGAATTAGGTAACTCTCCATGCCAGGCTTACAGCTTGGATGCAGGGCTTCTTTAAAGACAATACCTTAATGGTTTAATGTTTGGAATTTATAGAAACAGGACTGGTTTACTCATACAATAACTTTTGTGAT